>NC_092158.1:53644686-54286353 GCF_045791955.1 Oncorhynchus clarkii lewisi | reverse complement strand
TAGGATGGGAATAGCCAATAGGAATAGCTTCATGAATATAATGATAAACTAACTGCAAACCACAGAGTTATTGGTGATTTGTATATAGAGTCAGCTACATACTGTCAATAAAGGAAGAGTTGTGGTACATGAATAAACATTCAGACCCCTTGTCTTTTTCCACATTGTGTTACATTACAGCTACTAAAATGTATTAAATATTTGTTTCCTCATCAATCTACACAATACCCTATAATGACAAACCGAATACAGATTTTTTGAAATTTTTGCAAATGTATAAAAAATTAAGAAACAGAAATGCCTTATTTACATAAATTATTTACATCAGACCCTTTGCTATGAGACTTGAAATTGAGCTCAGGTTCATCCTGTTTCCATTGATAATCTTTGATGTTTCGACAATGTCATTGGAGTCCACCTGTGGTAAATTAAATTGATTGGACTAGATTTGGAAAGGCACACACCTGTCTATATAAGGTCCCACAGTTCACAGTGCAAGTTAGAGCAAAAACCAAGTCATGAGGTTGAAGGAATTGTCCGTAGAGCTCCAAGACAGGATTGTGTCAGATCTGTGGAAAGGCAACAAAAGAATTATGCAGCATTGAAAGTCCCCAAGAACACAGTGGCCTCCATCATTCTTAAATGGAAGAAGTTTGGAACCACCAAGACTCTTCCTAGAGATGGCCACCCGGCCAAACTGAGCAATCGGGGGAGAAGGGCCTTGGTCGTGGAGGTGACCAAGAACCCAATGGTCACTCTGACAGAGCTCCAGAGTTCCTCTGTGGAGATATGAGAACCTTCCAGAAGGACAACTATCTCTGCTTCACCCCACCGATCAGGCCTTTATGGTAGAGTGGCCAGACGGAAGCCACACCTCGGTAATAGGCACTTAACAACCCGCTTGGAGTTTGCCAAAAGGCACCTAAAGACTCCCAGACCTTGAGAAACAAGATTCACTGGTCTGATGAAACCAAGATGTTAGGCCTGAATATCAAGTGTCACATCTGGAGGAAACCTGGCACCATCCTTACGGAAAAGCATTTTGGTGGTGGTGGTAGCATCATGCTGTGGGGATGTTTTTCAACATCAGGGACTGGAAGACTAGTCATGATCGAGAGGAAGGATGAACGGAGCAAAGTACAGAGAGATCCTTGATGAAAACCTGCTCCAGAGGACTGAGGGCCTCAGACTGGGGCGAAGGTTCACCTTACAACAGAACAACAACCCTAAGCACACTGCCAAGACAATGCAGGAGTGGCTTCGGGACAAGTCTCTAAATGTCCTTGAGTGGCCCAGCCAGAGCCTGGACTTGTACCCGATCGAACATCTCTGGAAAGACCTGAAAATAGCTGTGCAGCGACAATCCCCATGAACCTGACAGAGCTTGAGAGGATCAGCAGAGAAGAATGGGAGAAACTCCCCAAATACAGGTGCCAAACTTGTAGCATCATACCCAAGAAGACTCAAGGCTGTAATTTCTGCCAAAGGGGCTTCAACAAAGTACTGAGTAAAGCGTCTGAATACTTATGTTAATTAACTTATGTTAATAATTTCAGCGTTTTTTTAAATATACACTACCGTTCAAAAGTTTTGGGTCACTTAGAAATGTCCTTGTTTTTGAAAAAGCACATTTGTCCATTACAATAACATCAAATTGATCAGAAATATAGCGTAGACATTGTTAATGTTGTACTGTAGTTTTCTCTGTATTATAGAGGCTTAAGCCCTATTCGGACAGGATAAGTTTTAATGGGGGAGCTCAGGTAATATAATTATGAACACAAGCGCAAATCACCACATGCATAACTTTAGTCCCGTCCGAATTTGCCATCAGTAATTTTTACTTGGCAGGAAGTTTATTATCCCAGCCCTAAAAACCTACAGTTTTTCAGCAAACTCCCAGGTGATAATACATATCCCTTGCAAATCATCATTCAGTTTTTTGGGGGGGATATTACACAGTTTAACAGGTGCTGAACCCAGTTTGGGTAAGAACAATGGAAAAAATTAAGGATTTGTTAAAAAAAAAAGTGCTTGTTATAAAAAAGTGCTATGCACGTAGCCTTCAGATGAATTATCTGTTTTGTCACATATCAAGATTTCTAGTCCCATACGTCTCTTATAAAAGAAGGTGGACAATATTGTCCCAATGAATTGATAAATTGCCAAATATGTCAGTGGTGGTAGGTTATCTACATTATGAGATTATTGTGGATGAGTGATATTTGTATTTGTCAAACGGCAGCCAAGCATCAATCATCATGTCACCAGAATTAGACCCTCAATATTTATTGGAAAGGAGCATCAAGTTCATCACCTTGTCACATTAAGTTTGCAGACAACACAATAGTGGTCCATCCAGGACCTCTACACCAGGCAGTGTCAGACGAAGGCCCTTAAAATTGTCAAAGACCCCAGCCACCCCAGTCATAGACTGTTCTCTCTACTACCGCATGGCAAGAGGTACCGGAGTGCCAAGTCTAGGACAAAAAGGCTTCTCAACAGTTTTTACCCCCAACCCATAAGACTCCTGAACAGGTAATCAAATGGCTACGCGGACTATTTGCATTGGCTATCTGGACTATTTGCATCCCCCCCAACCCCTCTTTTTACGCTGCGGCTACTCTTTGTTTATCATATATGCATAGTCACTTTAACTAAACATTCATCTACATACTACCTCAATTGGGCCGACCAACCAGTGCTCCCGCACATTGGCTAACCGGGCTATCTGCATTTGTGTCCCACCCACCACCTGCCAACCCCTCTTTAATGCCACTGCTACTGCTACTCTCTGTTCATCATATATGCATAGTCACCATATCTACATGTACATACTACCCCAATCAGCCTGACTAACCGGTGTCTGTATGTAGTCTCGCTACTTTTATCGCCTCACTACTGTATATAGCCTGTCTTTTTACTGTTGTTTTATTTCTTTACCTACCTATTGTTCACCTAATACCTTTTTTTGCACTATTGGTTAGCATGTGACAAACTTTGATTTGATTTGCACTTTCACCACCCTGTTCATAATAATTTATTTAATCTGTAGCCTAAAACTGCATGCTTTTCCCGAGTTGTAGTGGGAGGACCACACAACATATCATCCATCATGTGACTCCAAGTTTACTTCAATATGATGGTTATTACTGTATATCAATATTTGCGCATAAAGGAGTTTCCACCACCCTTTCTCGCTTAATTAATTTTCACAACACTAAAAGATCCAACAATATTGAACGAACAAATTGTCTGTAGACATTTATGAAATTTCACCAGCATTTCATGTTTCCATCAGCCCAGTCGTGATTTTTTTTTCATGTCAGGTATTTCATCCGCATAAAATGGTTGGCTGGAAACGTGGTTAGTGTTGTGTAAATTAACCTATGAACCCCAGACACTGCTTGGGGCACTGGATGTGTGCTTCAAGTCCTATTATGTGTTTGATATCAACTTTCCCACTGTGCCACAGCATTTGAATTGCTACAGACCGTGGTGTATCAGCTGCCAGGAACAGAATCCCCTGCAGTTAGACTGTTGCGAGCATGTCTTTTTTCCACTGAACAATAGTGGATATGTATCTGCTCGTGTATGTAGAAGCGACAGGGGGAAGCACAGCCTTCCGGCTAATGTTTGTGTGAATTAATAGATTAATGGATGGATGAGCCATGAGTGTCTCATTCCAATGCTAATATGCACTTAAGGCACTATTTATAGCTCTATTCAATTGATAAGCTTTTTTTTTTTAATTATGCACTTGTGACTGCTTTTTGCCTACAGTACTGTATGTGGCTCGTTTGCCTTTAGTTCAACTGCTGAAGCACGTTCTGGTACACTTTCCTTCTATCACAACAAATTATTTAAATACAACTGTTACATTTTGGGGGTTGTGAAAAGTCCTTTATGAATGAAATACAGTTTTTAAGTAATGGAAACGTGCCACATACCATGTCTTTTAGTAGAGTGAACTTCAAATATAATATTTTACACTTGTTCTGTGTAACAATGTTTTAACTGGACCCAAATGTAGACCATTGTATGGCAAAACAGCATGGTGTGCGTGTGTGCTGTCACCTGAGATAGCCGAAGTATGTCAGTGAATGTAAATAATACCAGACCGTGTCGCATGCATGCATTCTTTGTTTGGGACATCAATTTCAACAGAAGCTTTAGTCTGATGTTTGGACTGTTTGATTCATGACATAATACAATTCAATTCTGATAATGAATCCGGTCTTATAAAATCTTATCTTGTGAAATAATACATTTGAAACAATAGGGCTTTGTTTCAATGTGCTACTTAAATGTTAAATATTCTTGTGCATTCTCTGACGTGATGTACAGTATGTTCTGAAATGCAGGCACTAGAAATAAATTATTTGAAATTCAACTATGTATCTTGATTGTGTGTGGGAGGGGGTGGGAAGGTAGAGAAGTCAAAAATATGCAAGCGAAATTGATGTCACAACCTAACACACTGGGTTGTTTTAACCCAGCAATATAGTCAAATGTATTTGTAAGAAGAGGAGACTGAGCTACAGAGGCTGCAGATCAGGGTGCCATGTGAGAATTTGTTGGCAAGTGGGCAACCCACCTCTACCATCCGTACTATTGGCCAACGTGCAATCACTGGAGAATAAACTGGATAAGCTCCGGTCAAGACAATCCTACCAAAGGGACATTAATAGCTTTAATATCTTATGTTTTACCGAGTCGTGGCTGAACGACAACATGGATAATATACAGTTGTCTTGGTTTTCCATGCATTGGCAAGACAGAACAGCTACCTCCGGTAAGACAAGGTGTCTGTGCCTATTACTCAATAACAACTGGTGCGCAATGTCTAATATTAAGCAAGTCTCCAGGTTTTGCTCGCCTGAGGTAGAGTACCTACCAAGAGTGTTTTCTGTCTATTTACCACCACCTACCGATGCTGTATAAGCAAACAAGAAAATGTTAATCCAGTGGCGCTCCTAGTGGCCGGGGACTTTTGTGCAGGGAAACTTAAATCCATTGAACCTCATGTCTACCAATATGTCACATGTGCAACCAGATGGAAAAAAACTCTAGACTCTACTCCACACACAGGGACGCGTACAAAGCTCTCCCTCAACCTCCATTTAGCAAAGTTGATCATAATTCTATCGTCCTGATTCCAGCTTACAAGCAAAATACTAAGGCAGGAAGTACCAGTGACTCACTCAGTACAGAAGTGTTCAGATGATGTGAATGCTAAAATACAGGACTGTTTTGCTAGCACAGACTGGAATATGTTCGAGGATTCATCCAATGGCATTGAGGAGTATACCACATCAGTCACCGGCTTCATCAATAAGTACATTGATAATATCGTCCCCACAGTGACCGTACGTACAGTACCAGTCAAAAGTCTGGACATGCCTACTCATTTGAGGGTTTTTCTTAATTTTTGCTATTTAGTGAATAATAATGAAGACATCAAAACTATGAAATAACACGTATGGAATCATGTAGTAACCAAAAAAGTGTTAAACAAATCAATGTATATTTATATTTGAGATTCTTCAAAGTAGCCACCCTTTGCCTTGATGACAGCTTTGCACACTCTTGGCATTCTCTCAACCAGCTTCATGAGGTAGTCACCTGGAATCCATTTAGATTAACAGGTTTGCCTTGTTAAAAGTTCATTTGTGGAATTTATTTCCTTAATGTGTTTAAGCCAATCTGTTGTGTTGTGACAAGATAAGGGGTGGTAAACAGAAGATAGCCCTATTTGGTAAAAGACCAAGTCCACATTATGACAAGAACAGCTCAAATAAGCAAAGAGAAATGACAGTCCATCCTTACTTTACCAACAAACGGGTGTGATCACTCTACAGTGGTCCCTGCAGCGTACACTCAAACCGGTGTGATTAGAACGTCCAGTTTCGATTGATGCCACAAACATTTTAAGCTGGTCACACTGTTTTTTCCACAGTCCTTACAAAGTTAATGTCCAGAATGTGACCAGTTTATTTTTGGATGCAATGTTCAGACATTCACAGAAGTAGCTACAGCATAACAAAATCATCCAAACCTGAAAATGTGGGCTACATTTTTCTTAGCGCTAACTGCGGAAAGATTGACATAACCCAAGCGGTCATATTTTATAACTCTTGGCTGACAGAAACAACAATATGAATTAGCTAATAGAAATGACTATTTTTTATGAATCACATCACAGGTGAGCTCACCATTCATCAAAATAATTGAGTAAAACACTTTCTAGAAATCGAAAGTAATCCGACGATGGGTAGTTTGTGCACGCCAGCATGCTTGTTTTTTTGCATCAACCAAAGATAAGAGGAGACGATGAGTTTGGTCTGTTACAGTATCCATGTTGAAGGGGGTGTGTCGTCTACGATCATTCACTTCCCTTCATTCACTTCCGGAAGCTTACCCAAAAGATGAGTGAACCATTCCTTCACCTCATTATAACATCTTTGGTCTGACAGACATTTATGTGACACCCAGAATGCATTGTATAATGTCAACAAACATGGCACCACACAGCTGGCAAATAGCTTAGCATTAGCTCATTATAATCAGTTCAACGCTCAAAAAAGTATTTTACACACATCATAGGTGTCCATCACAATCTATGCGATTATCGGAATGCATTATTTGTCACCAGTACTTGAAAACATGTGAATAAAACTGTAAATATGTTATGCTCCATACATACATACTGTATGCACCTACAGTAGAAACAACAACACGAAATATAGAGAAAATAAGGAACTTACTTTGATAGGAATGCACACATGTCCAAAGTTATTATTTGTAAGGAAAACAACAAGGTAGGCAAAACGAGCGCCAGCCAAACAATGTTCCAATTCGCACAAGATAGCGCAAATATCTGCATATTTGATCTGCGCAAATATTAGTGAAGTGTGTGGGCTCTCCTTGAAAAGAGAAGTTTGTCCAGCTCAGTAAAGCCTCAAATATAAATTGTCTGCAACGCTGAAATGGGCTACTTCTATGTTAATGAATGAGGACGCGGAACACACCTCAATTCAAACTATTGTTAGAAAATACAACTTGAAAATACAACCTATAGATAATTAGCAGGATTAACTATCCTGTTGCGTAATAATCATATTGTTGAACAGTGACTGCATTCTGACATTGCGTGCATAAAACAACTCACGCTGGGATGACTGTTAGAGATATTTGGAACTCACTTATGGAAAGCTTAAGACATGAAGGTGCAGTTGCAAAAACCATCAAGCGCTATGATGAAACTGGCTCTCAATAGGACCGACACAGGAAAGAAAGACCCAGAGTTACCTCTGCTGCAGAGGACACGTTCATTAGAGTTACAAGCTCAGAAATTGCAGCCCAAATAAATGCTTCACAGAGTTCAAGTAACAGACACATCTCAACATCAACTGTTCAGAGGAGACTGCGTGAATCAGGCCTTCATGGTCGAATTGCTGCAAAGAAACCACTACAAAAAAACAACAATAATAAGAAGAGACTTGCTTGGACCAAGAAACATGAGCAATGGACATTAGACCGGTGGAAAATTTGAGATCTTTGGTCCAACCGACATGTCTTTGTGAAACGTAGAGTATTTAAATGGATTATCTCCGCATGTGTGGTTCCCAACGTGAAGTATGGAGGAGGAGGTGTGGGGGTGCTTTGCTGGTGACACTGTCTGTGATTTATTTAGGCACACTTAACCTCTTGGATCTCTAGGGGCGCTATTTCATTTTTGGATAAAAAACGTTCCCGTTTTAAGCGCAATATTTTGTCACGAAAAGATGCTCGACTATGCATATTATTGACCGTTTTGGAAAGAAAACACTCTGAAGTTTCAGAATCTGCAAAGATATTGTCTGTAAGTGCCCCAGAACTCATTCTACAGGCGAAACCAAGATGATACGTCAACCAGGAAATTAGCAGAATCTCTGAAGCTCTGTTTTCCATTGTCTCCTTATATGGCTGTGATTGCGCAAGGAATGAGCCTACACTTTCTGTCGTTTCCCCAAGGTGTTTGCAGCATTGTGACGTATTTGTAGGCATATCATTGGAAGATTGACCATAAGAGACTACATTTTCCAAGTGTCCGCCTGGTGTCCCTGCGTCGAAATTGGAGCGCAAAGCCAGGTGCAATTATTTTTCCATTTGAGAGCAAGGAGAAACCAGGCTTCCACGAAGGATATATCATCGAAGAGATATGTGGAAAAACACCTTGAGGATTGATTCTAAACCACGTTTGCCATGTTTCAGTCGATATTATGGAGTTAATTTGGAAAAAAGTTCGCGTTTTGAGGGCTGAATTTTCGTTTTTTTTTCTTTTTTTTTTTTTTTTTCTGGTAGCCAAATGTGATGTACAAAACGGAGCTATTTCTAATACACAAAGAATCTTTTTGGAAAAACTGAGCATCTGCTATCTAACTGAGAGTCTCCTCATTGAAAACATCAGAAGTTCTTCAAAGGTAAGTTATTTTATTTGAAGGCTTTACTTGTTTTTGTGATAGTTGCCTGCTAAATGCTAACGCTAATGCTAACGCTAAATGCTACGCTAGCTAGCTACTGTTACACAAATTATTGTTTTCCTATGGTTGAAAAGCATATTTTGAAAATCTGAGATGACAGTGTTGTTAACAAAAGGCTAAGCTTGAGAGATAGCATATTTATTTCATTTCATTTGCGATTTTCATGAATAGTTAACGTTGCGTTATGGTAATGAGCTTAGGTCTATAAATAGAATCCCGGATCCGGGTTTGGTCGTCGCAACAGGTTAATCAGCATGGCTACCAGAGCATTCTGCAGCGATACACCATCTCATCTGGTTTGCACTTAGTTGGACCATCATTTCATTTTCAACAGGACAATGACCAACACACTCCAGGCTGTGTAAGGCCTATTTGACCAAGGACGATGGTGGAGTGATGCATCAGGATGACCTGGCCTCCACAATCACCCTACCAGAATGAAGGAAAAGCAGCCAACAAGTGCTCAGTATATGTGGGAACTCCTTCAAGACTGTTGGAAAAGCATTCCAGGTGAAGCTGGTTTAGAAAATGCCAAGAGTGTGTAAAGCTGTCATCAAGGCAAAGGGTGACTACTTTGAAGAAACGAAAATAATTTTTTATTTAACACTTTTTTGGTTACTATATGATTCCGTATATGTTCGTTTTGATGTCTTCATTAATATTCTACAATGTAGGATTAATAAAAATAAAGACAAACCCTTGAATGAATAGGTGTGTGAAAGCATTTTGCTGGTACTGTACACACAGTGCATTCGGGAAAGCATTCTAACCCCATGACTTTTTCCACATTTTGTTACGTTACAGCCTTATTCTAAAATTGATTAAATAATGTTTTTCCCTCATCAATCTACACACAATGCCCCGTAATGACAAAGCAAAAACAATTTATTTTTATTTTTGCAAATGTATAAAAAAGAAAAAATGGAATAACCACATTAACGTAATTATTCAGACGCTTTACTCAGTACTTTGTTGAAGCACCTTTGGCAGCGATTACAGCCTTGAGTCTTCTTGGGTATGACGCTACAAGGTTGGCACACTTGTATTTGTGGAGTTTCTCCCATTCTTCTCTGTAGATCCTATTAAGTTCTGTCAGGTTGGATGGGGAGCATCGCTGCACAGCTATTTTCAGGTCACCCCAGAGGTGTTCGATCGGGTTCCGGGCTCTGGCTGGGTCACTCAAGGACATTCAGAGACTTGTTTAAAGCCAATCCTGCGTTGTCTTTGCTGTATGCTTAGGGTCATTGTCCTGTTGGAAGGTGAACCTTCACCTCAGTCTTGAGTTCCTGAGCAGGTTTTCATCAAGAACCTCTCTGTAGTTTGCTCCGTTCATCTTTCCCTCAATCCTGACTAGTCTCCCAGTCCCTGCTGCTGAAAAACATTCCCACAGCATGATAATGCCACAACCATGCTTCACTGTAGGGATGGTGCCAGGTTTCCTCCAGACATGACACTTGGCATTCAGGCCAAAAAGTTCAATATGGTTTCTCATGGTCTGACAGTCCTTTTGGTGTTTGTTGACAAACTCCAAGTGCACTGTCATGTGCCTTTACTGAGGAGTGGCTTCCGTCTGGCCACTCTACCATAAAGGCCTGATTGGCGGAGTGCTGCAGAGATGGTTGTCCTTCTACAAGGTTCTCCCATCTCCATAGGAGGAACCTCCCTGACCAAGGCCCTTATCCCCCGATTGCTCAGTTTGGCTTGGCAGCCAGCTCTAAGAAGAGTCTTGGTGGTTCCACACTTCTTCAACATAAGAATGATGGAGGCTACTGTGTTCTTGGGGACCTTCAATGCTGCAGACATATTTTGTTACCCTTCCCCAGATCTGTGCCTCGACACAATCCTGTCTCTGAGCTCTAGAGACAATTCCTTCAACCTCCTGGCTTGGTTTTTGCTTTGAAATGCACTATCAACTGTGGGACCTTATATAGGTAGGTGATTGCCTTTCCAAATCATGTCCAATCAATTGAATTTACCACAGGTGGACTCCAATGAAGTTGCAGAAACATCTCAAGGATGATCAATGGAAACAGGATGCACCTGAGGTCAATTTCGAGTCTCATAGCAGAGTCTGGATACTTACGTAAATAAGGTACCTGTTTTTATATTTGAAAACATTTGCAAAAATTTCTAAAAAAACTTTTTTGCTTTCTCATTATGGGGTAAACATAATTTTATACATTTTATATTTAGGCTATAACTTGCGGAAAAAATAAAATGCGGAAAAAGTCAACGGTTCTGAATACTTTCCAAATGCACTGTATCCCAACCAGAAGCCATGGATTACAGGCAACATTTGCACTAAGCTAAAGTTTTAGAGCTGTCGCTTTCAAAGACAGGAACACTAATCCGGACGCTAATAAGAAATCCCGCTATACCCTCAGACGAACCATCAATCAGGCAAAGTGACAATAAAGTACTAAGATTGAATCATACGACACCAACTCTGACGCTTTTCGGATGTGGCAGGGCTTACAAACTATTATGGCTTACAAAGGGAAATGCAGCCGCAAGCTGCCCAATGACACAAGCCTACCAGACAGGCTAAATGCCTTTTATGCTCGCTTCGAGGCAAGCAACACTGAAGCATGCATGAGAGCACCAGCTCTTCCAGACGACTTTGATCACGCTCTCAACATTCACAATCCAGACAGATTACCAGGACTTGCACTCAGAGCATGCGCAAACCAACTGACAGACTCCCTTACCGAGTCTGTATTACCAACATGTTTCAAGCAGACCACAATAGTCCCTGTTTCCTAAGGAATGCCAAGGTAACCTCCCCAAATGACTATACTCCCCCGGTAGCAGTCACGTCAGTAGCTATGAAGTGCTTTGAAAAGCTGGTCATTGCTCACATCAACACCATCGTCCCGGAAAACCTAGACCAACTTCAATTTGCATATCGCCCCAACAGATCCACAAAAACGCAATCTCAATTGCACTTCATACTACCCTTCTCTACCTGGACAAACGGAACCTACGTGAGAATGCTGTTCATTGACTACAGCTCAGCGTTCAACACCATAGTGCCCTCAAAGCTCATCACTAAGCTAAGGACCCTGGGACTAAACACCTCTGAAACTGGATCTTGGACTTCCTGATGGGTTGCCCGCAGGTAGTAAGGGTAGGCAACAACACATCTGCTACACTGATAATCAACACGTGGGCCCCTCAGGGGTGCCTGCTTAGTCCCCTCCTTTACTCCCTGTTCACCCACAACTGCATGGCCAAGCCCGACTCCAACACCATCATTAAGTTTGCCGACAACACAACAGCAAGTCATAGATTGTTCTCTCTGCTACCGCACGGCAAGTGGTACTGGAGCGCCAAGTCTAGTTCCAAAAAGCTACATAACAGCTCCTACCCAAGCCATAAAACTGCTGAACAATTAATCAAATGGCTACCCGGAGTTTTCACGGTAAGGTTGTTGTATTCGGTGAATGTGACAAATAAAAATTGGATTTGATTTGTTCCCAAAATAGATGAGATGTTAGTTATAAAAGTGTCCATAAGCCAAAATATGCATATATTTATTGCTGGGGCTGTTGGTATTATTTCTGATTATTTAAAACCCTTTCTGTTATCTGAACAGGTTGTGTTAGGAGATCTAAATCTTAATTGGCTTACACATGCCTCAGATCAGTTTAAGAATGTCCGTATTGAGTTCAAATTGGCTCAGCTGAAAATGAAACCCATTCGGGGTTAATGTAAAAAACCTAGCAAGCTCCTCATTGATTGACATTATCCTGTCTAACCGTCCCCATTAGTATTTAGCTCGTGGTGTTTTTGCAAAAGATATCAGCAACCACTGCCCTATTGCTTGCATGAGAGATACTATTTGAAAAACGCTGACCCTCGTATAATTGTGAAGAGACATATTTTTCTACTACCTGCATACCATACCCTGTGTTGGGATTTGAATTTTTGTCATCCATTTGTACCTCTCTGTCTGATAAACAAGCTCCTTTCAAGTGACTGAGAGTCAAAACCCAAACTAACCCATGGTCCTCTCCTATACTTTCAGACCTCTTCTTGATAAGAAATCAAGCCAAGGCCAAGGCTAGACAAACTGTCTCATTATCTGATTGGCAGCTATTTAGGCAATAGAGAAATACAGTAAGTGCACTGCCTCGGTTAAACAGGCCAAAGCAAACTACTTCCTTAGCTCTATGACAGACTCTGTTAGTGATCCCTCTAAATTCTGGAAAAACGTTAATTCACTGAAGCAGGGTAATTCCTCAATTTCCCTGCCTAAGCAAGTAGTTTTAGACTCCTGCATCATTGCTGAAAGTTCAGATTTGTGATGCTTTTAATCAGCATTTAACAGTATATCAGCTGGTTTCCTATTTGAAAGAAATGGTGGTCATACTGGTCTTGTTAACTATTCTTCCCACATACAGCCTCTAGTTGCCTCAATGGATGATCAGTCAAGCTCACGTGACGTGGGACAAGGTAGTCAGTGGCTTTCTTTTTGGCAACTCACAGAAACAGAAGTTCATGTTGTCTTATTAGCTATTGACACCCAAGAAGTCATTAAGGGGCTGACAATTTGAACCCGTCTTTGCTTAAGTATGCAGCGCCCGTCATTACTGGCTCAGTAAAATACATTTTTTATTCAACTTTCATATCAAGAAATACTCCAAAAAATGTGGAAAGTAGTTTTTGTGCTACCACTCCATAAGGGCAGGGATAGTATTGATCTTGATCATTATCGGCCCATTATAAGGATTTAAGGTTAGTGCTAAATGCAAACATTTAAAAAAACAAAATGCACACTTTTTTCTTGACCCCAGTGATGTATTGGGCCATACACACTACCCTCTGTAGCGCCTTACGGTCAGATACCAAGCAGTTGCCATACCAGACAGTGATGCAACCAGTCCCTAGATGGTGCAGCTGTAGAACTTTTTGAGGATCTGGGAACCCATGCAGAATTGTTTCCGTCTCCTGAGGGGGGAAAGGTGTTGTCGTGCCCTCTTCACGGCTGTCTTGGTGTGTTTGGACCATGTTAGTGTTAGTGATGTGGACACCAAGGAACTTGAAACTCTCGACCAGCTCTACTTCAGCCCATTCGATATAAATGGGGGCCTGTTCGGCCCTCCTTTTCCTGTAATCCACAGCAATTGTTCTGATTTTATACAGGACCCTCAAGGTTGCAGTGACACATCCATAACCCTAGCGGAAACCAGATTGGATACCAGGGAGAATATTATAGATATCAAGAAAGCCAGTCTGTTGACTATCAGATCATGGTCACACCAGGGGCTGAACCTGTTTTTAATTCTCATTTTGTTTATGGGGTGTGTTTTGTTAACTGAAAATATAAAAAAATAAGGTCCATGCGTCTTCAACAGAGCTGATTCGATATCAATTTACTGAGGCCAGGTCATGAAGGAAGGCTTGCTCATTAAAAAATTTGAGCAAGCGTCTATGACAAATCAGGACAGGTAATTTAACTGAGCAGCCATTACAAACACAGGCTGTAAAACAGTGATCACTAAGGTCATTACAGAAAATACCAGACTGATACCTATCAGGATTATTATAACATCAAGGAGAGTAGCCTTTTCTGTATGTTTGGAGTCATACATATTGGAATTGGTAATAATCTGATAAATATTTAGGGAGTCCCATTGCTTTAGGACTTGGTCAGATAGTTTAAGTATTTCCCAGTTTAGGTCACCTAGCAGGACAAATTCAGACTTAGTGTAAGGGGCCAGGAGAGCGCTTATGGCGGGTAAGGTACAGGCCGGTGCTGATGGTGGACGATAACACCAAACAACAGTCAACAAAGAGCTATTTGAAAGCTTAATGCTTAAAACCAGCAAATTAAATTGTTTGGGGACAGACTTGGTAGAGACAACAAAGCACCAAAGGTGTTCCTTGGTAAAGATTGCAACTCCACCGCCTTGGAAGACCTGTTTTGCCGAAAAACGCTATAACCAGAAAGGTTAACATCACTGTTCAAAACACTATTTCTTAACCACATCTCAGTAATGACCAACACATCTGAATTGGAGCTGTGAACCTACACTTTCAATTAATCAATAAAAGGTAATAAGCTTCTAGTATTAACGTGCAGAAAACCCAGGCTTTTACGATAGCAGAAATCAGTGTAGCAGAAATCAGAGCACAAGTCAGGATTGGGGCTAGCAACAGTAGATGGGCCAGGGTGTACATGCACATTTCCAGTTATCATCAGCAGTAATACAACCAGGGCACGGCAGAGGACAGGGAGAGTTCTGCAATTTTGATTATTTTTACGACATTTGAATGTGCATCAGATGGTAACAAAATCATATTGTACATTAATTTCATCAGGTAACATGAATATTAAGCGGGTGAGAGGTGGTTAGAACAGGATGGGAGGCCAAGAGAGCATGTAACTAATAGAGTCAGAGTTGCGAGTATGAGAGCAAACATAGTCTGTCCCACGGTCGGGTAAATAAGCTAATTCATAGTCAACCAAGCATGCAATAGTCATGTGGCAAATAGCATAAAGGACAATAAAAAAATGGGGCTAGCCATTGTAAGTTCAAAGAGTCACTCGCCCCAACAAGATAACTTGAGAGAGAAGCTCTCTATGATTCCAGTAGGCTATAAAAGTCTGAGATAAATAAATAAATAAATAGTAAGCCTATACTAGTTAGTGTTTCTGAGTAAGCTCACATAATAAGCTTCACAAGTTAATTAGCCTACATAAAATTCGGATCAGTCCCGAAGTCTGTGGTGTGTGTGTGCTGGAGGCGAGTGAAAGCTCGGGAGAGAGGGGGGAGTGTGACAGGGGTACCTGTTCCAGACAGGGGGGAGACAGGCCACGGCAGACGGGGAATAGATTGCCAGGTGGGATCCAAGCAGCAGTGCAGAAGGCTATGGGAGTAGGTGTCCCACCCGCTGGGAGAAGCTTTTTCCCGGAAGCTTAGTAGGAGAGGAGCCGTTCAACTTTGCCCGACAGGTGCGTAGTAGAGCAGATAAAAATGTCTGAAGTCAAAACTTGTTGAAAAACAGTTATAACATTGGCTTGAATTTCAGTATTCGCCAGACATTCGGGCCATCAAACATCAATAGCTCACGAACGATTTCCTGAGATATGGATATTCTACACGCAACAGACTCAGTATGACTTCCCTGTCAAAATAAATGTTAAACACTCACATAAGAAGTTTTTGTTCTCCTTTAAAATGATCACGACTATTTAATCGTACATCTTTGAAAACAGATTTTCAGCCTGCTGCCTGCCGTGCCTTTAGCTAGCCACGTGCTTTAGTAGGACTAGAAGTTATCATTTTTTGAACAGTAAGTTTAGCTAGTTGCTGTTGAAAATCAGCTTCATATTTAATGTTAGCTTAGTTATTAATTTAGCTAGTTTCATGGCACATTACCTGTTATGGTAAGCTGCACTAGTTACTGTTTAACCTTGGCACTCCAATTTGATAAAGGATATGGCAGTCTAGCTACAGTAAGTTGACACAACTCGACTTTGCTCATGTTTTGGTTAATGTTGTACTTCATCTTATGTCTTTTCAGGATCTACGTGAAGGAGTGTGAGCTGGATGTGCAGTTGTCAAATGCATGGGTGAAAAATAAGTGGGAGAACCTTTAGCAAAAAATACATGGTTCGCTACTGTACAGTGCCTTGCGAAAGTATTCGGCCCCCTTGAACTTTGCGACCTTTTGCCACATTTCAGGCTTCAAACATAAAGATATAAAACTGTATTTTTTGTGAAGAATCAACAACAAGTGGGACACAATCATGAAGTGGAACGACATTTATTGGATATTTCAAACTTTTTTAACAAATCAAAAACTGAAAAATTGGGTGTGCAAAATTATTCAGCAACTTTACTTTCAGTGCAGCAAACTCTCTCCAGAAGTTCAGTGAGGATCTCTGAATGATCCAATGTTGACCTAAATGACTAATGATGATAAATACAATCCACCTGTGTGTAATCAAGTCTCCGTATAAATGCACCTGCACTGTGATAGTCTCAGAGGTCCGTCAAAAGCGCAGAGAGCATCGTGAAGAACAAGGAACACACCAGGCAGGTCCGAGATACTGTTGTGAAGAAGTTTAAAGCCGGATTTGGACACACAAAGATTTCCCAAGCTTTAAACATCTCAAGGAGCACTGTGCAATCGATAATATTGAAATGGAAGTAGTATCAGACCACTGCAAATCTACCAAGACCTGGCCGTCCCTCTAAACTTTCAGCTCATACAAGGAGAAGACTGATCAGAGATGCAGCCAAGAGGTCCATGATCACTCTGGATGAACTGCAGAGATCTACAGCTGAGGTGGGAGACTCTGTCCATAGGACAACAATCAGTCGTATATTGCACAAATCTGGCCTTTATGGAAGAGTGGCAAGAAGAAAGCCATTTCTTAAAGATATCCATAAAAAGTGTTGTTTAAAGTTTGCCACAAGCCACCTGGGAGACACACCAAACATGTGGAAGAAGGTGCTCTGGTCAGATGAAACCAAAATTGAACTTTTTGGCAACAATGCAAAACGTTATGTTTGGCGTAAAAGCAACACTGCTGAACACACCATCCCCACTGTCAAACATGGTGGTGGCAGCATCATGGTTTGGGCCTGCTTTTCTTCAGCAGGGACAGGGAAGATGCTTCAAATTGATGGGAAGATGGATGGAGACAAATACAGGACCATTCTGGAAGAAAACCTGATGGAGTCTGCAAAAGACCTGAGACTGGGACGGAGATTTGTCTTCCAACAAGACAATGATCCAAAACATAAAGCAAAATCTACAATGGAATGGTTCAAAAATAAACATATCCAGGTGTTAGAATGGCCAAGTCAAAGTCCAGACCTGAATCCAATCGAGAATCTGTGGAAAGAACTGAAAACTGCTGTTCACAAATGCTCTCCATCCAACCTCACTGCGCTCGAGCTGTTTTGCAAGGAGGAATGGGAAAAAATGTCAGTCTCTCGATGTGCAAAACTGATAGAGACATACCCCAAGCGACTTACAGCTGTAATCGCAGCAAAAGGTGGCGCTACAAAGTATTAACTTAAGGGGGCTGAATAATTTTGCACGCCCAATTTTTCAGTTTTTGATTTTGTTAAAAAAGTTTGAAATATCCAATAAATGTTGTTCCACTTCATGATTGTGTCCCACTTGTTGTTGATTCTTCACAAAAAAAATACAGTTTTACATCTTTATGTTTGAAGCCTGAAATGTGGCAAAAGGTCGCAAAGTTCAAGGGGGCCGAATACTTTCGCAAGGCACTGTATATCATCTTGACATGTATTGCTGTGCTGTACTTGACAAATACAATGACCTTGACACCAGCTTTAGTACAGATCCTGTAGAACCATTAAATGAAAGCTTTCAGCCAGTAAGTATTCAGACCCTTGCCATGAGACTCGAAATTGAGCTCAGATGCATCCTGTTTCCATTGATCATCCTTGAGCTATTTCTATAACTTGATTGGAGTCCGTAGAGCTCCGAGACAGGATTATGTCGAGGCACAGATCTGGCGAAAGGTAGCAAAACATTTCAGCAGCATTGAAGATCCCCAAGAACACAGTGCCCTCCATCATTCTTAAAAGGAAGAAGTTTGGAACACCAAGACTCTTCCTAGAGCTGGCCACCCGGCCAAACTGAGCAATCGGGGGAGAAGGTCCTTGGTCAGGGAGATTCCTCTGTGGAGATGGGAGAACCTTCCAGAAGGATGACCATCTCTTCAGCACTCCACCAATCAGGGCTTTGTGGTAGTGTGGCCAGATGGAAGACATTCCCCAGGAAAAGGCACATGACAGCCCACTTGGAGTTTGTCAAAAGGCACCTAAAGGACACTCAGACCATGAGAAACAAGATTATCTGGTCTGATGAAACCAAGATTGAACTCTTTGTCCTGAATGCCAAGCATCACTGGAGGAAACCTGGCACCAGCCCTACAGTGAAGCATGGTGGTGGCAGCACGGAGCAAATTATAGAACGGTGCAAATTATAGAGAGATCCTTGATGAAAACCTGCTCCAGAGCACTCAGGACCTCAGATGAAGGTTCAGCTTCCAATAGGACAATGACCCTTAGCACACAGGCAAAACAAGGCAGGAGTGGCTTCGGGACAAGTCTATGAATGTCCTTAAGTGGCCCAGCCAGAGCCCGGACTTGAACCCGATCGAACATCTCTGGAGATACCTGAAAATAGCTGTGCAGCAACGCTCCCCATCCAACCTGACAGGGCTTGAGAGGATATGCCGAGAAGAATGAGAAAAACTCCCCAAATACAGGTGTGCCAAGCTTGAAGCGTCATACCCAAGAAGAATCAATGCTGTAATAGCTGCCAAAGGTGTTTCAAGAAAGTACTGAGTAAAGGGTCTGTATACTTATGTAAATATGAAATTTCACTATTTTTATTTCTTTTTAAAAATGTATAAAAACCTGTTTTTGTTTGTCATTATGGGGTATTGTGTGTAGATTGAGGGGTTAAACAAAAAATCTATTTTAGAATGAGGCTGTGACATAACAAAATGTGGAAAAACTCAAGGGATCTGTATGTTGGGCCATGATGAAAGTGAAGTGGGAATGGGCCTCCAGGGACATGGGCCTCTAGTCCTGACATTCGGGAAATGGCACATCTGTGTCTGTGCAGTTTTCTGGAGGCACTTACACAGAGCTGCAGGACTAGGCTCAGACAATGAACCTGAATATGTTTGGCAGGATCAACTTCTATGACATTCAGAATACCAACCTGTTTCCAGTCATAAATGCAGAGAATGGGGAACGAAGGATTGCTATTTTGGCAAGATTGTTCCTGGATCAGGAGAGAAATGGTGTTGGGGCACAGCTTTCTGGGGATGCACACAGTAACAGTCCGGGCTACAGGTCTCTTGTGTTTTTATTGCTATTTAACGATCTTATTTGTGTTAGTATGGGTTTTTTGTCATGCGTTTTCACGGGTCTTGTCTTTTTGTAATTTTTATGGTGATGCTAAGTGATGAAACAATTTCCCAATTTGGGATGAATAAAGTACTACACTCTCTGTATAGTGCCAAATACACAACCTATTCCCTGATTACCGATGACACTAGATATGAATGATCAAACATTTAGCTATGGATGGCTTTAGCAGCTAGTAGCCTACACTCTTAGAAAAATGGTTCCAAAGTTTTCTTCAGCTGTCCCCCATATTAGAACCCTTTTTGGTTCCAGGTAGAACAATTTTGGGTTCCATGTAGAACCCTCTGTGGAAAGGGTTCTGCATAGAATCCAAAAAGGGTTCTTCAAAAGGTTATGCTATGGGGACAGCCGAATAACCCTTTTAGGTTCTAGATAGCACATTTTTTTCTAAGAGTGTAGTTGTCTAGCACGCTAGTCTACAACCAAAGGGAAGTCCACAAGCGAAGGGAAAAGGTGAGAGGAGTAGAGTGCTTAGATGCGTGAAGGAAAATACAGTGAGCAAAGTGATCATGCTGTTTGTATGTGGCTGCTATGAAAGTGACCTGTGTTTGCGTGGGATCAAAAGTGTATTCATTCCGCAGATTCTGTTGAAAACGTTTCTTAAACGAAACGGATATAAACATACCTGAATTTGTACAATTGAAACTGTTGTTTGCAACTGTTGGAATAATGATTACACCCTAGATCAGCTAGAAGCAGGCAAGAGTGTGCAAGGCGGTATTGAATGTGTCTGTCACCTTGATTACAAATGTTTTCCTCTCAACCTGTACACCTACGTTGTAAACTTTCATTTATAGGCTGTAGCAACCTCATATTGGGTATAGGGAACATTTGAGTGTCATGTAGTAACCTAAACCTATCAATGTTACATTGAGCTGAGTGAATGGATATGCTGAAATAGAAATAAGGCCATGCTCTTAAAAAAAGTATCATCCTCCCTCATCTTAAATGACACTGTCCGCCACTGATCTCACAGAGACACATTAGCTAACGTATGTGAAAATTTTGTCTGATCTAGGAACTTTCATTTTTAGGTTGCAGGGAGGTTCTGAGAACATTTTACTTTTGTTCCCTGTCCCTGAAAGTTTTCCTGGGAGGTTTTATTAACGTTCTGAGAACGGGAATTCTAGTTTATTTGAAGGTAATGAAATAACGTTCTGAGAACATAACATTCAATAAGACTTTTATTAATACTGCTAGCTAGCTTAACTGTTTGAACTGCAAGCGCAGATAGGACACATGGACATTCATGTGCTTAGTCACTAAGCATGGAAACATGTATTTTTTATTGTGGCACGGCGTCAGTGACATTCAAACCTATGATCTTCTGTTTTCTATCCATGGAATTAGTCTACTGCACCTCAAGGAGGGAGCTAGCATACCGTGTTTTCTAACTCATACAAAGCTGTTCATTTTAGTCTATTCAAACAGACACCATTTCAAAGGAAACAGGCACTCATTAAGATCAGGTGTGGCCAATTAGTGGTGCGGCCAACAGATCTGATCACGCTTAACAAGATGGAGGATAGAGAGAGTTTTGTTGATGTTGAGAATGGAATGTATATCTTTTTGAATAATGTTCTTAGCATGTTCTCTGAACATTAAACAAGTTTTCTTGTGTTTTTTTATTAATAGTTTTCTTAACGTTTTGAGAACGGAATGTACTATGTTTTTAAATAACATTCTTAGAACGTTCTTTGAACATTACTAAAGTTTTCTTGTGGTTTTTAAAGGAAAGTTTTCTTAACATTCTCCGAACAATTTGAGACACTAGGCCCAATTTGAGACACTAGACACTAGGCCCAATTTGAGACACTAGACACTAGGCCCTCCATGGAATGAGTTTGAAACCCCTGCGTTAAAGTAATGAATGACCAAGGAAATAATGTTTTTTTGTTTAAATAAATGTTTAAATGTGCTGAGAATGTTCTGAAGCCAACCATCCCCAGAAAGTTTTGGAAATGTTGTATTCAAAATAACCATAGGACATCCATTTTCTCACCAAGCTTTAAGAAACATGGTTTTCAGAATGTTATGTGCTAGCTCATTGGTTCGGGGAACAAAGCCTTATTGTCAAACCAAAACCGGTAAAACAGAACTTTTAAAACATTTTCTGAGAACGGAAGTGAAAAAGTTGCGCGTTTTGGGAACATAAAGTTTTAGGTTGCAAAAAAACAAAAACATACGTTCGTACAATTTCCAAGGAACCAAATGTGATAGCTGGGATGGCTCTATTGAACAAGGACAGCCATATCTACTCGCTGCTAGCATGACTACAATAATTGCTACAAAACATGACTCCATTCATTTTAAGATCAGACAGCAGGCTCAATCAACCAATGATGTCATTGGAACTCTCCCGGAACAAACATGTTTAAATACCGCTATACTGCTATGTCTGAAACATCTCTCATCAATCATAATTATGTATGGAGACTGAAAAACATCCCAAATCATTTCTAGCTGTGAATTTTCCCTTTAACACTAACACATGCAATCATATCCTATCTGTCTTCCAGTAGTTCCAGTATTATACAGGCTGTGGTGCAGTCAAAGTTATTTTCAACATGATTTGCTGTCAGTGCAATTGCTGCAATAGGCGAACTTGAGCATCATGAGGGACTGAGAGATAAAGAGAGAGTCTGACAGAGAGAAAAATAAAGCAAAAGAACGACACATCAGACTACAAAAGGTTATTTTTCTCAGAGAGGATTAACTTGTGTTGGCCTTGAGTCATTGGTGGCGACTTGCGCCGTTTACTCTCAGAGCCACCATTCCTCAAAGCGCACGCAGTCAAAGAACCGGAGAGATCATCTTTCTCCCTCCACTGCTGCTGCTGATGTGGGAGATTTGCTGCAGAGCTAATTCAGTTACCATGTGTGAGTGCTGCATTATGAAGGGTGCACAGGGGCAGTGCATTTCCTCTGTCCGTGCCTGAGTGCATGTGAACACAGAATAAGGTCCTGCTGATGTGTTTTTAATTCTCTCTATCTCTCTCTGTCTCTATCTCTCTGTCTCTGTTTGTATCTCTATCTGTCTCTATCTCTCTGTCTCTATCTCTCTGTCTCTGTCTCTGTCTCTGTCTCTGTCTCTGTCTCTATCTATCTCTCTCTCTGTCTCTGTCTCTCTCTCTCTCTCTGTATCTCTCTATCTCTGTCTCTCTCTGTCTCTATCTCTCTCTCTGAAAACTGAGTGGGCTTTGATGTCTGGAAGACATGCTGGAATCCGTTTGAAGAGTGAATGCAAACTTCCCTAATGGTGTGTGTGGGTGGAGGAAAGGAAGAGATACTGAAATTATCTCACGAGTTGCCTAATAAAAGCATTCAGATCTCGATGTTCGCTGGCTGTTCAATATCAATGGTTGTTAACCCTAAAACTGTGATTCCAATAGTACCCAATTGACTTCTTATTGTAATGGGCTTCATACAGCTTGTACAGTGAACCAATGAAGCCGCTGTATCTTTCCCTCAAATGAGTGCTCCTGCCCCCTCCCTCCTTAGCTCCAGCTCCTTGTGTAAGGAAGGCAGAGTTCATAGAGGAATGGTCTTTACAATTGACATCCCTGCCACTCAAACCTAGTCCTCGGGGCCTACCAGCTCTTCTAGAACTGTTTACACTAGAAGCATTGGATCGGACATCTTCATTCAGTAGATACTGATTTTCAATCCCACCCAGGCCTATAAAGGCCATAGGCCACATTTCCAGATCAGCCTTCTTCACGTGTCCACTTGTACACATTTTCATCACAGCCCAGCACAACAGCTTAGATTCTCTTTTTTTTTTTTTTTTTTTTTTTCCACCTTTATTTAACCAGGTAGGCTAGTTGAGAACAAGTTCTCATTTGCAACTGCGACCTGGCCAAGATAAAGCATAGCAGTGTGAACAGACAACACAGAGTTACACATAGAGTAAACAATTAACAAGTCAATAACACAGTAGAAAAAAAGAGAGTCTATATACATTGTGTGCAAAAGGCATGAGGAGGTAGGCGAATAATTACAATTTTGCAGATTAACACTGGAGTGATAAATGATCAGATGGTCATGTACAGGTAGAGATATTGTTGTGCAAAAGAGCAGAAAAGTAAAGAAATATAAACAGTATGGGGAAGAGGTAGGTAAAATGGGTGGGCTATTTACCGATAGACTATGTACAGCTGCAGCGATCGGTTAGCTGCTCAGATAGCAGATATTTGAAGTTGGTGAGGGAGATAAAAGTCTCCAACTTCAGCGATTTTTGCAATTCGTTCCAGTCACAGGCAGCAGAGAACTGGAACGAAAGGCGGCTAAATGAGGTGTTGGCTTTAGGGATGATCAGTGAGATACACCTGTTGGAGCGTGTGCTATGGGTGGGTGTTGCCATCGTGACCAGTGAACTAAGATAAGGCAGAGCTTTACCTAGCATGGACTTGTAGATGACCTGGAGCCAGTAGGTCTGGCGACGAATATGTAGCGAGGGCCAGCCGACTAGAGCATACAGGTCGCAGTGGTGGGTGGTATAAGGTGCTTTAGTAACAAAACGGATGGCACTCAGTGAGACAGAGAGTGTATAATTGTCCTTAGCAAGCACTATTCCATTAATCTGGCTGATAACAAACTCAAAGTCCTCCTGACTAACATTCAATAAGAATGTCTGGAAAGGCTGTTTTGATGTTGTCTGCACGATGCGTTGTTAATGAAGGGGGGGGGGGTGTGCTTTTACTGGTTGGTTCTCCTCCATGTCTTTCTCACTCAAACACCCACAGGTACAGCCACACATAGCCCCTGAGCACCACTCCTTTCCAATACAACTGTTAGATTTTCAAATCCAAACAACAAGAGGTTTAAACCGCCCAGAGAAAAATACATTTAAGAGAACCAATCAATGTGTCCTCTCAATTTCTGAGCAAATATTGCATTTAAAACAGCCTCCTGCCCAGACCAGTGAGTCAGCCAGGCTACTACTCCACTGCTCATTGTTAGGAGCGTTGTAGAGTCCAGGCGATTGTTGACTCAGGCATTATCATGCAGTGGAGGGAATTGTGTGCTCATTAGCCAAGACTATGATCTTGCAAACATTTGTCTTCCAAGAGAACAGTAAGCAGATACGTTTTTGAACAGAATGCTAATACAAATCTTCATTGCACTAATGACAGATATCTCCACGTCCAGAGCTTACTGTATTCTAACATATTAGCATTACAGAAATAGTATGCTAGATTAGCACTGGGAAGATGCCACAAAAGGCACTTCAAAAGGCCACAACATATGCATTTCACAGAATTATTCTACACAGAGTATTATTCAAATGAGCTCCGCCCCCCAAACAAGATCAAATTTGGTTGGTCCGGACTGGACCAAGTCTGACAAGTTTGGACATCACAGTACAGCAAACCAGAGTAGAGTAGAGTTCAGTACAGTATAGTACCATAGGGTATAGTTCAGTACAGTACAGTACAATACAGTAAATGACACTGTACTCTAGTCTAGTGTGCACTACTGTACTGCACTGCACTGTACTAAACTCAACTGTACTGTATTCTACATACCTATACTCTACTTTTCTTTACTGTACTGCACTATGCTGTCCAAACTTATCAAGCAATCAATCAACGTCAATGATTGGTTCTGATTTGGACTGACCAAATTTAAACTACTTTGCAACATCCATGGACATCTGGTGTCGGGTCTGTGCTCAGCGGGTGAGAGGGCTGGTTACAGTAAATGGAAAGGGGGCTCATGGGTAGGTGCCAGTAAGAGCAGAGAGAGGTGACATTAACTGGGGAGAGAAAGAGAGACAGAGAGAGGTTGTCCAGACTGTTTTTACACTCTTGCTTTGACCACCACATGACAGAAAGAGGATGAAAACAGTTATGAGCTGAACATAACAGTATGCCAGTGGAAGGGAGGACAGTAGAAAGTGACCCAACTGTGGTTTGTGACTATTATGAATTTCCATTGTAGTCAATTCAGTTGCAGTCATTCTGTTACCAATTTGGTTGCAGAATTACACTTTCTAATCACTAATTGGTAGGTCAACCAGTAGGTCTAGGTCTGTTTTTTCCGACAACATTTCTTCAACTTAAAGAAGGCAAATAATTTCTGCAAAACTAAATATAAACGTTGATATTAGTTGTTAGAGGTCTTTACTTCAATGTTCTTGTGTTTTGATGTATTTCTAATACCTTTTAAGACTTTTTATGCTCTATGCTTTCTATGACCCCTTTTCCATCTGTTTGTCCAGAAATCAAAGCCTTTTTGCGTATTCCTAATTTTTAGGATGAAAATGGTTGAAAGATGTACATACACCTTAATTAAAAAAAAAAAAAATAGACTCTTAGCTTTCATTTGACACCAAATGTGATGTGCTCCTCTGAACTTCACATGTTCGTGCTCATGGGGATTTCTACATGGAAATGTAACCATTTTTAAGGGAATAAACACACATGATTATATTCAACCAACGTTAATCATGACCGTTATTGTACCTCCCATTTGTAGAATGGATGTTAATGGAAACTTTGGAGGAATAATAGAGACCCATATTCTGTGTGGCACAAAAGACGCAGCAAACCTCAAGGGTACTCAGTGACATTTTTCTTAGAAGATGGAAATAGTTCTTTTTTTCTTTTTTCATGTTTACAGGTTTCTAATTCATTTATACTGTTTGAGTGGAAAATTGCTTCCACTAAGATTACACTATTGTCTCGATTGAAAAGTTTTTTAAGCAATTATACATTTTGTTCTATTGCCTCCAACGTGATTGAGCATCAGCCACATAGTCATTACATTAAATATTTCTAGTCTTTCACGATAATAATATTTGTTCTGTCT
The DNA here is from genome assembly GCF_045791955.1 of Oncorhynchus clarkii lewisi. NCBI lineage: Eukaryota > Metazoa > Chordata > Actinopteri > Salmoniformes > Salmonidae > Oncorhynchus > Oncorhynchus clarkii. The sequence continues at coordinate 54,260,085 of NC_092158.1, read as the reverse complement.
ATAGGAAAATGTGGCTTTCTGTTTTCATTTTACAGAAACTTGCTGAATTAACAAGTTTTAACAAGTTAAATGTGCATGCATGGAAAACATACACTACAATGACCAAAAGTATGTGGACACCGGCTCGTCAAACATTCTCCTGGCATTTGACAAACTGACTTGTTGGAAAGGTGGCATCATATGACGGTGCCACATTGAAAGTCATTGAGCATTTCAGCAAGGCCATTCTACTGCCAATTTTTGTCTATGGAGATCGCATGGCGGTGTGCTCGATTTCACCTATCAGCAATGGGTGTGGCTGAAATAGCCAAAACCACTAATTTAATGGGGTGTCCATAAACTTTTGTATATATAGTGTATTTCAAGCCTTCAACTGATGAGACTGTATTAAAAAAAGGATTTCATTATCTTTAAGTTTATCTATTTTGCAGCCAGGATCTGTGAGAAAATGCACTTTGATGGTGACAGCAGTACAGTGAGATATCTTCTTAAGCTTCTAGGGGCGATTTAATACTTATTTATCATTGCATAACATCAAAGAGAGAGTCGCATAGGTAAGCATGCCTGTCCTTGCTGCGTGTGTTTTTTTTGTCATATAATGAATGGGCTATTTTTATTTATTGATGGTGCGTGGAAAACGCCTAACTCCAAATCAACACGGTGGTTATGGCTTTGTCACAGTGAGATATATAAGCCTGAGTGACAGGCCCTACAAAAGACAACTGAATGTCAATCATGGCCTAGTCGCCGTGCGATGGACGAATAGGAACAGTCCAAAGGGAAACATGCTTTACCAAAACATACCAGCCCTAACTACCAGAGCAGCTCTCTCTCAAGGGTCGGTCTCTGTCGATAAGTTTCAAACGAGCGGTGCGTCATTTCCTGAAATTAATTAAATTACCAAACTGAATTAAAAGCCCTGGACATATTTAATGCAAGTGCTCTTAATTGCGGTTTGTTAAATTACCGTTGCCTAGCCGCAGTTTCATGTTCTGTGCCAGCGTGTTTGTCACGCCTCGTCACTGGGAGAGGAGAATGATTCCTTATGATAGCTCCTCGACAGGCTAGGGGTACGTCCCAAATAGCACCCGATTCCCTACATAGTGCACTACTTTTGGCCAGAGCCCTATGGGCCCTGGTCAAAAGAAGTGCACTATATAGAAAACGATGACATTTGGGATGTGTAGGAGAACAGGGGCATCACAGCCAGTCTTCACACTGTAGTAGACTTCAAAGTGGGTCATAACAGCAAGCTGAGCACGACACAATTATAATAAAAAACACATCTGCTCAATATGCTGCCCAAAAATCTTTCCCACTGCATACCAACAAAATGTAATTTTACCTCAAAAACAATAATTCTACAAAAGAGCAGACATTTTGTGTAGCCATCAGCGGAGATATCACAATTTAGAATGTCATAATATGTTTTAAACCAAACACTATATATGCAAAAGTATGTGGACACCCATTCAAATGAGTGGATTCGGCTATTTCAGCCACACCCGTTGTTGACAGGTGTATAAAATCGAGCACACAGCAAAGCAATCTCCATAGACAAACATTGGCAGTAGAATGGCCTTACTGAAGACCTTAGGGACTTTCAACGTGGCACCGTCATAGGATGCCACCTTTCCAACAAGTCAGTTCATCAAATTGTATGCCCTGCTAGAGCTGCCCCGGTCAACTGTAAGTGCTGTTATTGTGAAGTGGAAACGTCTAGTAGCAACGGCTCAGCCGCAAAGTGGTAGGCGATACAAGCTCACAGAATGGGACAGCCGAATGCTGAAGCGTGTAAAAATTGTCTGTCCTCGGTTGCAACAGTCACTATCAAGTTCCAAATTGGCTCTGGAAGCAATGAACAAGAACTGTTAATTTGTAGCTTCATGAAATGGTTTTCCATGGCAGGGAAGAAGCACAGAAGCCTAAGATCACCATGCACAATGCCAAGTGTCGGCTGGAGTGGTGTAAAGCTCGCCGCCATTGGACTCTGGAGCAGTGGAAATGTGTTCTCTGGAGTGATGATTCACGCTTCACCATCTGGCAGTCCGATGGACAAGTCTGGGTTTGGCAGACGCCAGGAGAATGCTACCTGCCGGAATGCATAGTGCCGACTGTAATGTTTGGTAGAGGAGGAATAACGGTCTTGGGCTGTTTTTCATGGTTTGGGCTAGGCCCCTTAGTTCCAGTGAAGGGAAATCTTAACGCTACAACATACAATGACATTCTAGACGATTCGAGAATTCCTTTTGCGATGGTGGATACTGTTTTTGCCAGAACTCTCAATTTCTAACACGTATGAATACAGAGGTTAATCACTCAGCTGACCAGATTACCCAAGATTTTACTTCTGGGTTAACAGAGATTAACGGAGACTGGATGTCATTCTCCATCACACCTCAAGGTCATATTTCTCAAGGGCTCCTGAGTGAAGTATTTCCTTGAGACCAAGGCTATTATTGTAACCACATCACTGAAGTGAAAACACACTTAGGTGTTCTCTCTCTCTCTCTCATTCTATAGCACTGTTTAGGTGTGGCCACAACCCTTTTCGTAAAGGTAATTTCCCTAGCAGGCTGGCACCCATTCTGCCAGTCAGTCCGTTATGACTAGAAGGTTTCACATGGTGTTTTAAGGACTATAAACTTAAAAACAGATCGATACATGATTTGCCCTGAGAGCAGACGGGAAAATAAACATAAGACAAAGGAGAGGCTAAGGGAGGATCGTGAAGGAATGTATCTGCCCCCTGTGGTATTCACTGTTTACTGAATTTCTTTCAAATTGGTTTTCTTGTATCAGGTCCCCCAGAGGGATGGGAGGCTCAGGCAATTTGCCAAGCAGTCTTCCAACCTGTCAGAGGGCCCACTATCGGATGATCAATTGGACTCTAAAGATACCACAAAAGCGAGTGAACTGAAAGGAAGTATGAGTTGATAACGCTAGATAAGATTTCTTGCTTCTTCCAAACCGTGTGACCATTATGATCGACCTACTGCTTGTGTACAAGGGAAGATTCATAGTGAATAAGTTCATGTTTAGAAATATTCCGATCTTATAGTATGTAGCGCGACACATGTCCTTCGCATAGGGCTGATCAGGCTGTTGATTGTGGCCTGTGGAATGTTGTCTCACTTCCTCTTCAAACAAGCTGTCGTACACGTCGATCCAGAGCATTTCAAACATGCTCAATGGGTGACATGTCTGGTCAGTATGCAGGCCATTGAAAAACTGGGACATTTTCAGCTTCCAGGAAATGTGTACAGAAATGTGTACAGATCTTGCGACATGGGGCTGTCCATTATCATGCTGAAACATGAGGTGATGAGGGTGGATGAATGGCACAACAATGGGCCTCAGGATCACTCACGGTATTTCTGTGCATTCAAATTGCCATTGATAAAATGCAATTGTGTTCGTGGTACGTAGCTTATGCCTGCCCATACAATAACCACCATGGGGCACTTAGTTCACAATGTTGACATTAGCAAACCGCTCGCCAACACAACGTCATACACGGTGTCTGCCATCTGCCCGGTACAGTTGAAACCGGGATTAATCTGTGAAGAGCACACTTCTCCAGCGTGCCAGTGGCCATCTAAGGTGAGCCTTTGCCCACTGAAGTCGGTTACGACGCTGAACTGTAGTCAGTTCAAGACCCTGGTGAGAACAATGAGCACGCAGATGAGCTTCCCTGAGAAGGTTTCTGACAGTTTGTGCAGAAATTCTTCAGTTGTGCAGACCCACAGTTTCATCAGCTGTCCTTGTGGCTGGTCTCAGACGATCACACAGGTGAAGAAGCCGGATGTGGAGGTCCTGGGCTGCTGTGATAACACGTGGTCTGGGGTTGTTAGGCCAATGGCACATTCTGCAAAATTCTCTAAAGAGACATTCAATCTCTAATTAACATTCAATTCTCTGGCAACAACTCTGCTGGACATTCCTGGAGTCAGCATGCCAAATGCACATCTGTTGTATTGTGTTGTGTAACAAAACTGCACCTTTCAGAGTGGCCTTTTATTGTCCCCAGCACAAGATACACCTGTGTAATGATCATGCTGTTTAATCAGCTTCTTGATATGTAAACAAATTTGTGCACATAATTTGCAAGAAATAAGCTTTTTCTGCATCTGGAAAATTTCTGGGATCTTTTATTTCAGCTCATAAAACAATTTACATGTTGCGTATATATTTTTGATCAGAAACTATATACAGTATATATATATACAATATCGTGTGAAAACTCTGGACATGCCTACCTATTCAAGGGTTTTTCTTTATTTTTACTATTTTCTACATTGTAGAATAATCGTGAAGATGTCAAAACTATGAAATAACACATGGAATCATGTAGTAACGAAAAAAGTGTTAAACAAATCAAAATATATTTTATATTTGAGATTCTTCAAAGTAGTCACCCTTTGCCTTGATGACAGCTTTTCAGACTCTTGGCATTCCAGCTTCATGAGGTAGTCACCTGGAATGCAATTCAATTAACAGGTGTGCCTTGTTAATTTGTGGAATTTATTTTCTTCTTAATGCATTTGAGCCAATCAGTTGTGTTGTGACAAGGTAGGGGGTATACAGAAGATAGCCCTATTTGGTAAAAGACCAAGTCCATATTATGGCAAGAACAGCTCAAATAAGCAAGGATAAAGACAGTCCATCATTACTTTAAGACATGAAAGTCAGTCAATATGGAAAATGTCAAGAACTTTGAAAGTTTCTTCAAGTGCAGTCGCAAAAACCATCAAGCGCAATGATAAAACTGGCTGTCATGAGGACCGCCACAGGAAAGGAAGACCCAGAGTTACCTCTGCTGCCTAGAATAAGTTCATTAGAGTTACCAGCCTCAGAAATTGCAGCCCAAATAAATGCTTCACAGAGTTCAAGTAACAGACACATCTCAACATCAACGGTTCAGAGGAGACTGCGTGAATCAGGCCTTCATGGTCGAATTGCTACAGAGAAACCCCTACTAAAGGATACCAATAATAAGACGAGACTTTCTTGGGCCAAGAAACATGAGCAATGGACATTAGACCAGTGGAAATCTGTCCTTTGGTCTGATGAGTCCAAATTTTATATTTTTGGTTCCAACCGTCTTTGTGACACAGACTAGGTGAACAGATGATCTCTGTAATGTATGGTTCCCACCGTGAAGCATGGAGGAGGTTTGATGGTGTGAGGGTGCTTTTCTGGTGACATTGTCAGTGGTTTATTTAGAATTCAAGGCACACTTAACTAGCATGCCTACCACAGTATTCTGCAGCAACACAAAATCCCATCTGGTTTGTGCTTAATGGGACTATCATTTGTTTTTCAACAGGAAAATGACCCAACACACCTCCAGGCTGTGTAAGGGCTATTTGACCAAGAAGGAGAGTGATGGAGTGCTGCATCAGATGACCTGGCCTCCACAATCACCCGACCTCAACCCAATTGAGATGGTTTGGGATGAGTTGCACCGCAGAGTGCTGGAAAAGCAGCCAACAAGTCTTCAGCATATGTGGGAACTCCTTCAAGACTGTTGAAAAAGCATTCCAGGTGAAGCTGGTTGAGAGAATGCCAAGAGTGTGCAAAGCTGCCATCAAGGCAAAGGGTGGCTACTTTGAAGAATCTAAAATACAAAATATATACGTATATAAATACTATTTTATACAATATGTGTTATTTCATAGTTTTGATGTATTTGCTATTATTCTACAATGCAGAAATTGATAAAAACAAAGAAAAACCCTTGAATGAGTAGGTGTGTCCAAACTTTGGACTGGTACTGTACATAATATTATAAAGCCATGACAATATTATGTCTCACTCCTTTCTCATTCTGCGGACGTTTTCTTTCTGACCTGGATGTTGACCTTTAGCGTCAGGGCTAGGGAGGGCAGCATGTCTTCTGAGTAAACACACCAGGGAATCCCTCTGCCTGCCTGGCTCTGTCATGACCCAAATCATCAGCACACAAGGAGTTGGGTCAGAGGACACTGTGATCCTTTTCCCCTTCCCATTGCAGAAGTGACTTCATGAAACCCAACATCATATTACAAGGAACCAAGATACAGTAAAGAAATTCATTAGCGCAAGCAAGGTTCGAAACATTGGTCTTTGGTGTTCGTTAACTTAAACAATATGCAAATGTACGGTTCACTACATACATTTATTTGGTAAGCTTGCATTATAGAGCAGCATTAGCAATATGGCAGAGAGTATCTGTGTGAAGTAGAACAGCACCCGTAACTGCTAAGGGGAAAATAACGAGGTAATGAAGCATTGCACTGGAGGAGAGTAAAATAACAGCACCCTGGCTCTGTATGATTCAGGTGAAGTAAAAAATATATATCTATGGATATGCAGCATACTCCAATACTGGAGAGGACACTCGGCCGAGCTATCTATCTGCACAGTGTTTTCATGCTCTAAATGCTGCAAAAAGAGCACAAACGCTCCAAAAATAGAGTGGACATTAAACTCCCTTGATTGCAGAGTGCATCTCTTTTGTAGGTCCTAGTCTAGTTAGACAGTGAATGATGCTGCCTGGAAATGAGACAAACCTATTCTGGAACTACTAATGCAGCAGGCTGTGTGGCTGTTAGCATTATGTCTGTCTCTGCAAGCACGAGGAAATAGTTCACCCTCTGTAGGAGTTCAAGGGAAACCAGACATGAAGAGGAGGATATGGGGAGGAGCTGAGCACAAAATGCCACTCAATATTGTGTTTTAGACAGGAGGGAAAGCTGAAAACATAATGATAAAGGTTTCCTTAAATTGGCCTTGGTGCAGTATAAATCAGGACAATGCTACAGATTAGGACAGATCATTACACTATATGGGTTTAGCACGTACACTACATGACTAAAAGTATGTGGGCACCGGCTAGTCAAACATCTCATTCCAAAACCATGGATATTAAAATGGGGTTGGTCCCCCCTTTGTTGCTATTACAGCCTCCACTCTTCTGGGAAGGCTTTCCAGTAGATGTTGGAACATTGCTGCGGGTTCTCAGCCACAAGAGCGTTAGTGAGGTCAGGCACTGATGTTGGGCGATTAGGCCTGGAGCGCAGTAGGCATTCCAATTCATCCCAAAGGTGTTCGATGGGGTTGAGGTCAGGGCTCTGTGCAGGCCAGTCAAGTTCTTCCACACCGATCTCGACAAACCATTTCTCTATGGACCTCACTTTGTGCACAGGGGAATTGTCATGCTGAAACAGGAAAGGGCCTTCCCCAAACTGGTGCCACAAAGTTGGAAGCACAGGATCGTCTAGAATGTCATTGTATGCTGTATGTTTTAATTTCCCTTCAAGGAAACTAAGGGACCTAGCCCGAACCATGAAAACCAGCCCCAGACCCTTATTCCTCCTCCACCAAACTTTTGAGTTGGCACTATGCATTCGGACAGGAGAACAGGTGTTCTCCTGAATTTCGCCAAACCCAAATTAGTCCGTCGGACTGCCAGATGGTGAAGCGTGATTCATCACTCCAGAGAAGTTTCCACTGCTCCAGAGTCCAATGGCGGAGAGATTTGCACCACTCCAACCAACGCTTGGCATTGCGTATGGTGACCTTAGGCTGGGGTCAGGCCATGGAAACCCATTTCACGAAGCTCCCGGCGAACAGTTCTGGTGATGACGTTGCTACAGAGTTTGGAACTCTGTAGTGAATGCTGCAACCCAGGACAGTCAATTTTGACGCTGTACGCACTTCAGCACTTAGTGCTCGTGTTTGCCTACCACTTCACGGTTGTGCCGTTGTTGCTCCTAGATGTTTCCACTTCACAATAACAGCACTTACAGTTGACCAGGGGCAGCTCTAGCAGGACAGACATTTGACGAACTGACTTGTTGAAAAGGTGGCACGTTAAATGTCACTGAGGTCTTCAGTGAGGCCATTCTACTTCCAATGTTTGTCTATGGAGATATACACCTGTCAGCAATGAGTGTGGCTGAAACCTTTGAAGGGGTGTCCACATACTTTTGTTTATTTATGTATCTGTTCTTATCTCACTGTTTTATCGTTTTAAAAGCTTAAACAGTGTTGACCATTTCTGTATTGCAGGCTATTTGCTGAGGGTCCAGGGGCCTCATTTATAACTTTTGCGTAAATTTCACACAAAATATCTGCGTGCGCAATTTCTGAAAAATCAGGCGTGAGATTTATAAACTTGCCGCATGATTCCCATTATAAATCAGACCTGTCGTAAGCCTATGCAGGGGCGGCAGGGTAGCCTAGTGGTTAGCGCGTTGGATTGGTAACCGGAAGGTTGCAAGTTCAAATCCTTAGCTGACAAGGTACAAATCTGTCATTCTGCCCCTGAACAGGCAGTTAACCCACTGTTCCTAGGCCGTCATTGAAAATAAGAATTTGTTCTTAACTGACTTGCCTAGTTAAATAAAGGTTAAAAAAAATGCCTCCATTCACCTTTTATGGTGACAATGACAGCCTTTATTTGCTATATAATTTGGAAATATTAGCATTAGGCCACGGCATGTAAAAATACATTGTGTTCAATATTTATTTTAGCAATAGATTATTGGGTTTAAATGTCCCGCCTTGGTAAAGGCTCTAAGATTAAATAGGCAATGATGCCGTGCTCTTATCACACAACAATACTGTAGCTGACTCATACTGACAAATATTGTACATAAACTACTTTCCGTTTCTGAATGAGAAAACAATGGCAAATTGTTGTGGACCTGTCAGCAGAACATTTGAATTCAACAATGGTTTATATCGACTTTTCCCCCAACCTAAATATGATGGACTGCCCACAAATTCAGAAAAATTGTAGGACAGGCTACAAAACAAAAGTCCATTACAGTACTCACAGTAGTTACAGTTACAATTCTAGTGTGTTTTTGTTCAACTTGACTTTTTATTTAAAAAATATTATATTACTACTGATATTGATTACTGCATTGTTGGGAAAGAGCAAGCAAGAAAGGCATTTCACTCTAGGCTACTTGTGCACATGACAATAAAAACTTGAAACTTGATACATAGGCCTACTCCAATGTAAATGTGAATGTATACCGTCATTATAAACCGCTCTGACTATGATATTGCAAAACTTGAACTACATATAGTCTATCTATTTATGAGGTGCAATTACATGAGAGATGTGCATGGTAATTTGTAGTATGGCCTCTTCGGGAATATGAACCCATCAAAGACAGAAAAGGTGAGGAATATATTCTGCAATGGTTCTGAAAATAAAATAGGAAAAACGTTTCATACGTCTAATTCTAAGATTCCTATGTCTAATTATTTAAGATTTTAAACATAAAACACATAGATGTTTCGCTCTTCTCACTAATGGATAATGGTTGCATTCTTGTTAATATGTTTTTCCTGTTTTTATTTTTTTATGAATAAGCTTTTCATCATATCTCCCATTTAAACAAAAATACCTACTGTACTTGCCAGCTTGAAATAGAATATTTCCACCACTAGCAGATGAGCATATGCATAGTCTAAAGTTTGCAGGAGGTGAGCACATTCTCAAGTTCACATTTTATAAGTGCCAACTTCTGCTTGAAAACTTTTGTACGTGTGCAAGGTTTATTACGCGAGAGGCGTAATGGTTAATAAAGGGTAGCTCTGCACTGAAATGTCAGCCTGTAACATCACTAATTGTCTAACATGAGATTCAGAGATTCTCTCTCTCTCTCACTCTCACTCTCACTCTCACACACACAGAGCTGAACATGCTGATCTCACAATTAGTGGCATACCTCTGGGGCATCTTCACATTTACCCAGTGAGACAATTTACCATGGCCCTGCCGACTTCTCATAGTATTGAAATAACAGGTTCTAAAGCCAGTACATCATTGCCTCCTGAGTCCTGATGCAAACACATGAAATATTCCATATGTTTGTTAAGTGTAACACAAGGGATGAGAAATTCAGAGTACATAGGATTTGTATCTAAAGGCTCAAGTATCTAGCTCTTTGAAGCATGTAAGCCTTGTAAGGGGACCTTCAAGGCGGGCACATATGTATTACAGTTTTTCTCAATTGCTAAAACACTAAAACCCATTGGCTGAACAAAGTTCTCAGTTGCCTGGACTCATTTAGCTAATTATGCAGTCTGTTGTCAATACCTTAAACCATTTCAAATGGTAAAACACAATTTGCAGATCTCACTTGGACTTTTCAGCAAAACTCTAAACACATTCTCATTCTCAAAACACATTCTGCACTCTAATGCACATGTCATCCATACTGGTAAACACAAGTGGCAACAATCAAATTCAATTAGAGAACATATGTCATTGATTGAACCTGTTTCAAATGATGCGACACAACCAATATAAGCCAGTTTAGAGAGCAAACAGGTTGTTGAAGGTGGGAAGGAGAAAGTCTGAGAATGGATACTGTAGTACAGTGTATTGTAGGCTGTATACTGTATGGCCCTGAACATTGTGCTTTCCATTTATTAACAGTACTGACTATTCAATAGATTTTGACTGGTTGCAGGTTCATATCAACAAAGAACCAGAATTACAGTATCACAGAGACAAAGGACAAGTTTGTGAGATGCAGGGTACAGTACTGTAAAAATAGGGGTACAAGGAGGAGGAAGAACAAAAAACAAAATTGCAAAGCAGAGTAGTAATTTCTGATCAATTTTGAGCTACTATGATAGAACATGTTTTCGTTCATCAAAAGACAATGACGGAAAAATATGAATAAAAATGTACTTCTCCCTGAGAATTGTATGTTTTGAACAATGTGTTTTCTATTTTCCGGTGTATTGTTTACTGACTGCTTAAGAGTGTATATCATTTTGATCACTTTGTTTACGATTTGAGAGCAGTGTTTGATTTTGAACACAGGTAAAACTGTTTTGAGGAGAATGTTTCATTTTGCAATAGGAGTAAGAGGTTATGTAAATAGTGCTTGAAGATGAGGTTTTGTGTTTAATGTTTGTAGGAAATGGAGCAAGTTTTCAGAATTTGTGTTTTAGCAATTGAGAAAAACTGTATTATTATTTTGTTTACCTTTATTTTAAAAGGGAAAACATATTGAGACCTAGGTCTCTTTTTCCAAATGTGCCCTGCACAATACAACACAAATATACACATTATACACAAAATATACAAAGAATACACATTAAAACACAAAACTACAGTCCTGTGAAGCACAAGTAAAACATCACAAATCACCTCGATAAACTGTTACATTCCTACACAAATAAGTCCACAATCAATACTCTAAACTGGCCTAGCGGCAGCAGAACATTAAGGTGAAATGTATTCAGAATTTTGTTCCAGCAACACGGTGCTTTAAAAATCAAAGCAGCTTTACCTACAGTGTAGCTCGGTGGAGACCCTTCGGAACCTCAAGAGTTAGCCAATCCTGTGAACAAGTTAGGCAACTCAGCTGTCTATATGTCAACAGCAATGCTAGATAAGATGGGAGTTTATGAAGTAGGGCCTTGTAAAAAAAAAAAGGGAATCATGTAGAGATATATGGGCCTTTAGCGAAGTCCAGCCAACCTTTTGATCCAGGATGCAGAGATGAGTATCAAAACTGTCACCTGTCACCAGTAGCTTACTATGACCAACACACACAGTGAGACTACAAACCACAATATCTGTCATCCATGGGATTATAAAAAGTGAAGAAGTAAAGAAGAAATAAATGTATTTCAGCATGTGCTATACAGCCATAATACCACATGCCTCTGGTCACAGATACATATGGAGCTCAGGTTTCAGGATTAAGGGCTGTAATTCTTACTAGAATCTTAAAATCCATGTCAACATTCCCACAGGTCATCAAGCTGTAGTATAGAGTGAATTATTTGCATTTGTTATATACGTAAGACATGGATGTGAAGCTATGCCACAAATGAAGAACAACTGAGGTGTCGAGATTGAGATTCTATTGAATAAATAAAAAAATTAAAAAAATATTATCCTGCCCCAGCCATTGAACAATAAGACACCGTATCTACAGCATATACATCATTTCAGAAAATGTATATTGGTCCCACAAGTGTTACATTTTTCTATCTCAAGAACCTCCCTCACAGTTGCATAGTAGGCAGAAATTATTCAACATACCAAAGCAAAGAAAATTGCATATCTAAGTAAATGTGTTTAAGTGAGCGGGGACAATAATCTCTTTCTGAATGAGGCTCATTTTTCGTTGGTGGGCCCATTGCACTTCTTTTCTCTAGATTTATGACGAGAGTAACGAGAGTAACTCCTCACTATGCAGAAATCGCTCCACCATATCCTGGTTGCTAAAATTCTAATAGTTCGCCTAATTTCAGTTTAAGTGACAAAACAAGCAAGTATAGGGTAGAGAATCATTGTACCATCTAAACCGCTGTGAAATATATTTTCCAAATAACAAAAATATTGCCTTTTCAACCGTTTGAAGCTGGTGTACAAAACCGAAAGATGCAAAAATGAAATGAGAATGACAGATCTATCAGTCATATTTCCATGTGAATATTTTTTGGTCACCCAAAAGGTTACATATTGCAGCTTTAAATTTGATGGGTATGGGGGTCAGTCAGTATTATAAGGAAAAGTCTCATCATCATGGATATACCCACATTAAAAGGTTTCCTTTGTTATTCTTATGGGTAGCCTCTGGCTTGAGGTTGGTGACATGTTCTACCGTGGTTTTAAGATGACATTTCTTGCTAAATAAGATTTATCGACTTCATCATTTTCTTTACGGATTAGCACCTACTCCAACCTCAACAGACATTCAATAATGCAATAAGACAAACATAATCTCCCCAAAATTGTATATATGCAAATTTCCCAGAAATTATCATTGAGATGATTTAGACTTTTTTTTAAACAAATGCTTACGTTATTTTCCATACCCTGCCCAAACTTAGTGCCCAGTGTTATGCTATGCATTGCAGCATCAGTGTGCTTGTGAAGAGTCGCTCCAGCAGCTCTTTGTGCTATTATCTGCGGCACCACAGAGCACTTACTTACTCACAATAGCCGAAGCATCCGCCGTTTCAATCCAGAAAATGGATTGATAAAGAGATGGAAGAAGGTTTTTTTTGGACTATGTAATCTCTCCCTCAACAGGTCTTTCTTAGTCAAATGCACAGCAGCTCCAGAGTTCCTAGGACTCCCTTGGGGCCTGGGATTGCAGTCACTAAACAGTTTGGAGAGCAGGTCAAGGAACAGCCAGATAATCCAGTCCATCTTTCCCCGATATCCTTCCTCTCTCCTCAACCCTCCCTCCCTGGTTCTGTCTGAATAATGCAGACTTTGGGATCAGTGGCAGCTCCCCTGACAGACTGGACTGGGAAGCAGCTGCACCTATGAAACGCAGCCTTTGAGCTGTCACGCCCCATCTCCAGCTAAGCAAATCGGTTTAAACAGGCAAACAGCATTGTGCCCCTTCCTAAAATGTCACACCAAAGTTTTACTGCGAAACGCTTGATGTATTACTTTTTGCAGTTGTTCAAGCTGAAACCGGTGCAGGTGTGTTTGTGTGGTGCCACTCTGGAAAGGCGCAAAGGCCTTGAATGTGTCTTCCCACCTACCGCTACACATTACAGGAGAATTGTTAATTTGTGTATACTAAGCTAATAGTGTTCTTTGTCACACATGACTTACCATCACCATATGAAACGGCATTCGCAATGACCACATTTTCTGTAATGTAATAATTTTTTGTATTTATTTACGTCAAGAGGAAGGACCCAGGCAAACGGTTTAGAAATTATTATTTTGCCCCCAAAAATGATTGCATGATTTACTATGTCTTCGGCATGCAGGTCCCAGCAGTGAGTCCTCCGACTGTCACTGATAATGATTGATTATCAATCACTCTAACCATGCGACAAATTGGTAAATAAATGTGACTGCCGTGGATAGCAGGCGACGCAGACACCGAGACGGAGCAGCGAGGCCTATAAAAGGCAACTGGTGCGCTCTGCCAGGGGCGACGGGGGAGCAGGAGCGTGCTAGGGAGGCAGAGAGGGTGAGCAGACAAACAAGAGGCTGTCACTGACTTCATTGATTTCACTGCGTGCCTTCAACCTTTACAAACTTCCTGTGTGCACTCACAGCAAAATATTGGTTGACGGGATCCGCAAAGCAATGTTATTTCACTGTAAACAAGGATAGGTCTTTGGAGCTTACTCTCATCGACAAATATACATGGTATCACTAGAATGTGTGTTTGTGTAGTACAGAGACCAGACAGTGTCAAGTGCATGCTACTCATCTGAACTGCATGAGTCGTGACACAGGTTTAGCTGTCGTGGAATTGTATCTACTCCTTTTCTGAAGGAATAATCTCTAAATTGTTGCACCTGTTAATCAGGGAACTTAATATGCTCCCAACATACAGTGCTTATTGGTAATCTAATAGCATCTCCTTGCAAATTCTTCAGGGAAATGACACAGAAGAATCTACAGTATACTGTATATACTTGAGAAAATCTTGTCTCAATATGTTTTATGAGCTCAGAGTGGAATGCAGTCGCAGTATGAGCTTGCTTTGCGTTCTACCTTTTGGCAGGGCCTATGCAGCCAAGGAACACCTCATATACTGTCACCTCTGAGTATATGTGGTATTTTGTTGCACCATAAAATATTTTGAGAGCCCTTATAAAACCCATCATCTTACATCTTACAATGCCTCAAAATGAAGGCTTGGAGAGAAATGAAGAGAGGCCACAGCGCACTCAGTATGGAAGATGAATAGCACTTCCCAGGTAGGAGTTTCTGGGAACAAGTGGGTTTAGACCCTTGGGGGAATACAACAGAGCAGTAAGAGTGCAATTAAAAGGAGTGAACTCAAACTAGATTAGTTCTTGAGTGGGCAGACAGACATGTCCTCAACGCATACCGGCATTCAAACTACACATTCTGTTGCTCAATTTGTAGTAGGCTATATTCAGTTGTGTTTTTCATGGAGTGGATTGGAACATACCATTTCCACAAAAGATACACAGTTTGGCAAGCATTGATCACTGGCACTCACACTCTCATACACAGACAGGGACTGAGTGACTATCTCTGTGCATGCATGATATATTGTGTGTGTGTGTGTGTGTGTGTGTGTGTGTGTGTGTGTGTGTGTGTGTGTGTGTGTGTGTGTGTGTGTGTGACCACTCTCAGTGCTACTTCAAAAGCAGAATGCTTGGGGAAAACTTGTAAAGCAAGTGTGCCTTCTAGTGGTGACTTGGGAGGACTATTTCACATGGGATGTGTGTAGAGTTACATTGGTACCTGGTAGAAACGAAAGTAAAAACGAAAGCAACTTACGATAGAAGATGTATTCAGTGTAACTTGACCAGATCTTGTCCTCTGTGTGTCGATTCACGGAGGACGCTGTGACTGAAGAGTTACAGGCAACCATCTGGAAACCACACTCTGACAGGATGTCAAATGATCTCTCAAGGTGTTTGAACTTCAGGTAAAACCTGGAAGTATATCGATCCGGTGTCCTGTCTGGGTCTCGACTCTCATTCAAGGTCTCGCCAAAAACTTCCTTGGCTAACGCGACCCTCCCACAAATCAAAATCCGCGGGACCCTTCTGAATTTGGCGTCAGTTTGACTCTCTCTGCCCACTGTGCAAGAGCCCCTGTAACCAACTGTAATGAACCCACTTTTTCTGTCCGCCGGGACCAGTGATGACGGCGGACACATCTTGTGGTCGCTGCCATGAGAACCATCTTCAAAATCACTGTGGAAGTATTCGTCTGGACTGTGTTTTAAATCTTCGGGGGTCAATAGTTTGACCATGTCTGACAACTGAAAGTACTCCGCCTCTTTCCTAAGCCTCCCCTTCTCTGGAAAATGGTCGGGCAGTACAACTTGTTTGTCTCTGAGGAAGTCCAGAACATATCGAAATAAAAATCCATCTCTGTCGATAAAATAGCGTCCCTTAGGGTCCCGCGCCAAGTCGTTAGTGGCATCTTTCTTGGGTGAGAATATTTTTCCCAGCAAGGAATTCGGGGTGCTTACTAACGTTGCATGACGTGTGTAATACACCTGTCCCCCAACGTTTAATTCTACAACATCTGGGAAACTATTCTGAACAGATCCTTGGTCTTTGGACGTAGGGTTAGTCCTACAGTTTCCACTCAATGCCATTGTTTCCGTCATGATTGACTAAAAACTCCACCGAATTTTAGATGGAAACGGTAGATTGATGTCCAAAAGTTGCTATTTTACTTGTACTAAAACAAGGTATATTTGTGTTTAAAATGTAAAATTAAACACACTGAACATAAATTATGACAAATAATTCTTATAAAGTCAGTCATTCACCTACCAGTCGCTGCAGTCTTAGAAAAATAGCATAATGGTGGATGTCCACGAAACCCACCTCAAAAGATAACAGAAAAACAGTGTTTTGAGACTACAAAAAGATATACAGACGCATCGAAGGTGTGTACCACAACAGCGTGCATCAGTTGCTCTGCCTCCATTGCCCATGGGAGAAAAACATTGCCGAGGGAAATGACTGAGGTTCATGAGAACCCCCACGGCCAGATCACATAGAAACGCTGTCAAACGGAACATGAGCTGCCTTGCTTCTGTTTGCTAGAGCAAAATGAATAGCTTATATAGATGGCCCAATACTCTACATAAATGCACAAATATATCTACAACATATTCAATAGAAAAACTCCTCGCAACAACTTCTAAAGTCCAAAGGGAAAGATATCGTTATCACCGGCGTTTTATCTCTAACTTCCTTTGAACACGAGTAACTTCACAGAGGTTGCATCTACTCCGCCCTGATGAGTCCTGTCCTGTGTCCCCCAGTGCTCAGATTGTGCTGTTAGCGGTCGGAGGAACAAATTGTGTCATGGTTGTGGGCGCGCTGAGGCTGCATAGCGGGAGCTGTCGGAGGAGCTGAAACGATTCTCCCCGTCCCCTCCAAGCAAGGTGGTGCAGCGTAAAAAAAAACAACGTCTCAGCTGATGTTGCCTCAATGGTGCAGGGATAAACCATAATAAGTAATAAATAATTACATCATCTTAAAGGAATATACTGAAATATATATATATATATATCGTATATTGAAAGCTACCTTTCACATTTTTTTATGTCGACCTCTGATAAAATTACAGTATAGGTTAAACTTGTGCCAACTGAAAATTATCCAACAAGATTACGTTTCAACAGCCAACACCCAATCCGAGTGCAATCATTTCTCCATTATCTTAGTCCATAATAGGTTTTGTGAGTATTTAAAACGGAAGCGATTTCAGGCTCCAAAAGAATGGACCATGGTGTTGTCAACCATAGTAGGCCATGATGATATAAATAAATACTTAACAGTAGCCCATTCATTTGCATTGTACTTGACTGGTCTGGTGTGGCAAATAGCTACTGCCTCAACTGTTAACATTCTGATTATGCAACAGCGCCTCTTGCAGTTATGTTCGACGCTCTTAAATAAAAAATCATTTCAGGACCACGGACAGCTCCACCAGCTCACAGGCACCTTGCATGCAACTCCAGTTTGCGGCACGTGCACATGCGCATTCTGTTTGTTGAAACTCAACGTGTTGTAGACTGTCTTAATGTCTCTAAATTTGTTGATACGAGAGTGGAAATAGTTATCTTGGAGATAAGTGTTTGAGGGGAACAAGGCAATTATTGATACAAAAAATAATTAGGCCTACTTTTTCACAGACAGGGCTAAATGCTATTGGTTTTATAAGCCAAGATTGCACAAAGTACCCAACCAATATGTTCAAGATACCTTTATCTAGGCATCCATTTCATAACAAAAGGTAATACTGCTACTACTTTATTAGATATAAGTTCACTCTTTGGATTTGGACTTGGTTGGACATGGTTGGCCATCCCAGCAGTCATTGTTAATGGGTGTTCATATTGCCAAATATCCCACAAGAACATTTTACTGCAGTGGGCTAAATCAGGGTCACACTGAGTGTTTCTTAGTAGTCTTAAAACAAATCTACTTTGAAACAAAAGCATACACCTCACACACATGGTTATGGGCTTTAAAAAGAAGACACCTGTACCATGTCAGATAAGGAAGTGAAATGTATAAAATGTTGTGCTTGCATCCCAATATTACACTTTATATACATCACAGAAGACTGAAATATAACAAAACCGTTTGACATATAAAGAAATAAAAAAAACAGAAAATGTGGTGTTTCTAATATTGATTATTTATGAAATTATGAAAAATATTAACAACATCCACCCATGAGGCCACTAGGTCATTTGACTGCAGGAAAGGCCTACTAAAACTGAGAGGAGAGATACTTTCATTTCAGAAGAACCTACCACCAATTTTAATATTTGATGGATTCCTCCACTTTGTAACTTTCATCAAATGATTAAAAACCGCTCCAGTGGTTTACGCTGGATGATACTCGGCTATCTCAAAAG
Organism: Oncorhynchus clarkii lewisi; assembly: GCF_045791955.1. Classification (NCBI taxonomy): domain Eukaryota; kingdom Metazoa; phylum Chordata; class Actinopteri; order Salmoniformes; family Salmonidae; genus Oncorhynchus; species Oncorhynchus clarkii. Next base: position 54,241,705 of record NC_092158.1, on the reverse strand, counting down.
GCCTATACAGTAAATGGAAGAGATGATACAATTGCCCTCTTTAAAAAAAAAAAATCCACTCTAAGTGTTTGTTTTTCTACTTAATGTTGTCCTGTGGTATTTCTGAAGACCTGCTGCTCCTCAGAGAGTGGGCCTTCCTGAGACCTCTGTGCACTCCGTCAGAAGTAGGCCATGGCTGTAATCATAAATACAACGTCATGTGCTTCTATTTAAAGTGAAATGACCATCTGTAAGGTGTTATACTGTTGGTGCAGTAGGGCTACGGCAGTTTCAAATGAGATACATTGGAAATCAACATTATGCTCTTTTATTTCCATGTCTTGTCTCTCCATGCAGAACTGAAAGGTTTTGTTCAATAATAACTTAGGTAAGTTTACTTAGCAGAATAATCTATCATCATCAGACACCGAGGAGCTAGTCTAGATCTACTTTACCATTGGCTTCCTCTCAAACCACAACCCCTCTATGGGGGGGCTTAATGGAAGTATATCAGAGAGGCCCCCAACTCACTCACATCTCTACAGACAGAGCCTATGATGTTCGATGACTTACTCTTTCACTTCAGCATGCTTTTGGGGAGTGTACTTGCGTGCTTTATGCCCAGATGAATCCCGCTCTGCATTTCATTGCACTGCTTCAGTCACTTGAAGCAGGGGATTGGGGCACCTCAGAATCATGTGGGTGAGCTCTTATAAAAAAGCATAAAATAAATAATGTGAAAAAAACATGGTTTTCGGACATTTGTGAACAAATCCCTTTCTTTGTTTTTTGGTCAGACACGTGGTTTTCAGACAAGTGAAGTTTCAAATGTACATTTTTCACATGTGATTTCCCCTCCTGAAATTTTTTTTCCACATATGTGACACATATTTATTTCCTGCATTTGGGCGTTTTGAATGTGGTCACCCTAATTCCACCGGTAGAAACATTGCTACCATAACATTATTTCAATCCCAAATGTGAATCTGAAATTCTACATATGAAAGTGAGATTTCCACAGTTAGAGTTTTCTTACATGTGAAACTGCTAATTTTATGGGTTTTTATAAGGGAGATTGAAGATGAACCGGCACCTGGGAGGAAAAACTGACTATAGAGCTGAGAAGCAGATAGATGGCAGCATGTCCCTTTTTTCAGCACTTATCAGTGAACCTGATAAGAGTTATTGGGTGGATTGTGTCTGTGCAATAAGCCAGCTGGTTGTCAGGTTGGTATTACCTTCAGAAAAAAAAATATGAAGGAATCCCAATGTGAAGAATTTTTTTTTTTTTTTTTTTTTTTTCATGAGTCAGATACGTGGTTTTCGTACATACTCTATGTGTGAGGTTTTACATGGATTTCTCACATGACTCAGACACATGTGCTTTCCCAACATTTCACATGTGATATTCGAAGTTTCACGTTTGTGCTTTGGTAAGAATGGTGTTGCATTCCTCCAACAGAGTTCCAGACACTTGTAGAATCTATGCCAAGGTGCATTGAAGCTATTCTGGCTTGTGGTGGCCCAACGCCCTACTAACTTCTTATGGCTGCAGGGGCAGTACTGAGTAGCTTGGATGAAAGGTGCCAAGAGGTGCCCAGAGGTGCCCAGAGTAAACTGCCTGCTCCTCAGTCCCAGTTGCAAATATATGTATATTATTAGTAGTATGGGATAGAAAACACTCTGAAGTTTCTAAAACTGAATGATGTCTCTGAGTATAACAGAACTCATATGGCAGGCCAAAACCTGAGAGGAAATCAAAACAGGAAGTGGGAAATCTGAGGTTGGTCAATTTTCAACCCAGCCCCTATTGAATACACAGTGGGATATTGGTTGTTGCACTTCCTAAGGCTTCCAATAGATGTCAACCGTCTTTAGAAACTTGTTTGAGGATTCTACTGTGAAGTGGGACCGAATGAGAGAGGAATGAGTCAGAGGTCTGCAAGCAGTCACGCGCTGGGCACCCGCATTTCACATGAAAGGTAGCTGCGTTCCTTTGCTTTTCCTAAGACAAAGGAATTCTCCGGTTGGAATATTGTTGAAGTTTTATGTTAAAAACATCCTAAAGATTGATTCCATACATCGTTTGATATGTTTCTACGGACAGTAACGGAACTTTTTGACATTTTGTCTGCAAATAGGGAACACGCTTCATGACTTTGGACTTGTTTACCAAACGTGCTAACAAAAGTAGCTATTTGAACAAAAATGATGGACATTATTGAACAAATCAAACATTTCATGTGGAACTGGGATTCCTGTGAGTGCATTCTGATGAAGATCATCAAAGGTAAGTGACTTTTTATAATGCTATTTATGACTAATGTTGACTACCCAATATGGCGGATATCTTTTTGGCTGCTTTGTTGTCTGAAAGCTGTACTCAGATTATTGCATGGTTTGATTTTTCCGTAAAACTTTTTTGAAATCTGACACAGTGGTTGCATTAAGGAGAAGTGTATCTATTTGTCCATGTTTAACAATTGTATTTTCATCGACATTTATAATGAGCATTTCTGTAAAATGATATGGCTCTCTGAAATTTCACCGGATGTTTTTGGAACTAGTGAACATAACACGCCAATGTATACTGAGTTATTTTTTATATAAATATGCACTTTATCGAACAAAACATATTGTGTAACATGAAGTCCTATGAGTGTCATCTGATGAAGATCAACAAAGGTTAGTGATTCATTTTATCTCTATTTGTGCTTTTTGTGATTCCTCAATTTGGCTGGAAAAATGACTGTTTTTCTGTGACTAGGTACGGACCTAACATAATTGTTTGTGGTGCTTTCGCTGTAAAGTATATTTGAAATTGGACACTTTGGTGGAATTAACAACAAGATTACCTTTAAAATGGTATAAGATACATGCATGTTTGAGGAATTTTAATTATGAGATTTCTGTTTGAATTTGGCGCTCTGCACTTTCACTGGCTGTTGTCATATCAATCCCGTTAACGGGATTGCAGCTCTAGGTTAAGACACTTTATGTTGGTGTTTGCTTTATTTTGGCAGTTACCTGTATATTTATTATACATTTCTCTTAATCTCTGAATATTTACTGTTCAATTCAAAATAGGGCTGTCAAACATTTAACATTTAATGTAATCAATAGAATCCCAGGATTTGCTATGGTTAATAAGAATTGATCACAAATTAAGAATTTGATCAAATTGAGCTGTTATTTAAGATTTTTACATAAAAAGCTTCCAAGAATATTGAAGTCTTGATTTTGTCCAAAATAACGGTAAGCAAAATCAAGTAAATTGATAAAGCACACTTTCTTTAACCTCAATGTCAACTTGTTTTGACATTGCATAGTTTTCTTAGCTGTATATACAGTATATCACAAAAGTGAGTACACCCCTCACATTTTTGTAAATATTTGAGTATATCTTTTCATGTGACAACACTGAAGAAATGACACTTTGCTACAATGTAAAGTAGTGAGCGTACAGCTTGTATAACAGTGTAAATTTTCTGTCCCCTCAAAATAACTCAACACACAGCCATTAATGTCTAAACCGCTGGCAACAAAAGTGAGTACACTAAGTGAAAATGTCCAAATTGGGCCCAAAGTGTCAATATTTCCTGTGTGTGTGTGTGTGGGGGGGGGGGTCTCCTGGTCTGACAAACAGTGCTCTAGCTCTGCCAAATTCACCACAGATGCAGAAGGTTGACATAAGTGGATGCGGTTGATTGAGACAGATACAGCCCATACAAAAAAAGATATCTTGAGCGTAAACAGACAGATGTTGGTGGGGATGTCGTATTTATGTTAATTAGATTGACGTGTCAATTAACTCTTAAGGATTTTAAGAGCCAAAACATTTCAAACGAAAATTTTAAAAATCATCCGAAACGTTCACATTGACTTACATACAAATTTGAGCTACTTAGCTACTTAGCTACTACACATGTAAGTGGGAAAATCTCACTCGTTTTTCACTTAGTCAAAACAATTAAATTATACATCAAAATGCCCAGAAAACTCATAGTTTAGTTAATCATGTTCTCTAGATTTTGAAAATGTAACCATGTGTACAAACTAGAAAACAGGATAAAAAATGAAACACGGAGAGCTAGCTTCTCTGTTCTTTTCACTTAGCTTCTCCCAACGGTCATGGACCAATATACGAAGAAGAGAGGGGCAAGCGTGCAGCATTAACACTTTGAATGCCTCTCCCTAGTGGTAGAGCTAAGCATACATGTACACTGAGTGTACAAAACATTAGGGAACACCTGCTCTTTCCTTGACATAGACTGACCAGGTGAATCCGGGTGAAAGCTGCGATCCCTTGTTGATGTCACCTGTTAAATCCCCTTCAATCAGAGGTGAAGGAGAGGAGACAGGTTAAATAAGGATGTTTAAGCCTTGAGATAATTGAGACATGGATTGTGTATGTGTGCCATTCAGAGGGTGAATGGGCAAGACACTTAAATATTTTTGGGGTATGGTAGTAGGTGCCAGGCGTACCAGTTTGAGTGTGTCAAGAACTGCAACGCTGCTGGATTTTTCACATTAGGAGAAAAACACTAATTCACCCCCACATGTGAACTTGCAATTCCACATGTGAAAGTAAGATTTTCACAAGTGGAGTTTTCTTACATGTGAAACTGCAAATGTGATTTTCACTTGATTGCTTTTCAGATGTAAACTCGAAATTCACGTGAAAACATGTTATACTCCTCTCGTGAAAAGGTGGCGTGAACTGTAAATGTAATACGTGAAAGTAGGTTCAGGAGGACAGACAGAGTGCTGTTTGAAAGCGATTATTTGTGTATTTCCTCGAAATCCAGATTCAGCTGGCCTTGTCCAGATCCAATGGAGGACATTACAGTATGTGTTCTAAGTATCTCAGTAGCAGTCTTAGACCATAATGATAAAGCATAAATACTCTGACGGACTGGGTGCATAATACTGTTTCTAATCATCGTTTAAAAAAAATGGTTTACCTTTATTTAACTAGGCAAGTCAGTTAAGAACAAATTCTTATTTTCAATGACGGCCTAGGAACAGTGGGTTAACTGCCTTGTTCAGTGGCAGAACGACAGATTTTTACCTTGTCGGCTCGGGGATTCGATCTTGCAACCTTTCAGTTACTAGTCAAACGCTCTAAACACTGGGCAACCTGCCGCCCCATATATATATACACAGTGATGTCAGAAAGTATTCACACCTCTTGACTTTTTCCACATTTTGTTTTGTTACAGCCTGAGTTTAAAATTGATTACATTTCGATTTTGTTTCACTGGCCTACACACCATACCTGACAAATTAATAAAAAATGAAAGCTGTTTAACATGATTTTTGAATGACTACCTCATCTATGTACCCCACACATACATACAATTATCTGTAAGGTCCCTCAGTCAAACACAGATTCAATCGCAAAGACCAGGGAGGGTTTCTAATGCCTCGTAAAAAAGGGCACCTGTTGGTAGATGGGTAAAAAAAACAAAAGCAGACATTGAATATTCCTTGAGCATGGTGAAGTTATTAATTACACTTTGGATGGTATATCAATACACCCACTCACGACAAAGATCCTTGCTAACTCAGTTGCCTAGGAGGAAGGAAACCGCTCAGATATTTCACCATGAGGCCAATGGTGACTTTAAAACAGTTACAAAGTTTAATGGATGTGGTAGGAGAAAACAGAGGATGGATCAACATTTTAATTACTCCACAATATAATAATAATAATAATAATAATAATAATAATAATAATATATAATATAATAAATAATACTACAGAAAATGTGGCAAAGCAATTACATTTTTATTCTAAATAAAAAGTGTTATGTTTGGGGCAAATCTAATACAACACATTACTGAGTACCACTCTCCATATTTTCAAGCATAATGCTGGTTGCATCATATTATGGGTATTCTTGTAATCGTTAAGGATGGGAGTTTTTCAGGATAAAAAACAAACAGTGGAGCTAAGCACAGGTAAAATTCTTGAGGAATACCTGGTTCAGTTTGCTTTCCACCAGACACTGGGAGATTCACTCACCTTTCAGCAGGACAATAACCTAAAACACAAGGCCAAATCTACACTGTAGTTGCTTACCAAGAAGACAGTGACTGTCCCTGAGCGTCTGTTTTGCTTGAAATCTGCTTGGAAATGGTTCTCTAGCAATTGTCAACAACCAATTTGACAGAGCTTGAAGAAAATAATGGGCAAATTTTGCACAATCCAGTTGTGGAAAGCTTTAAAAAACTTACTCAGAAAAACTCACAGCTGTAATCACTGCCAAAGGTGATTCTAGGTGACTCAGGGGGTTGAATACTCATCTAATGAAGATACAGTATATAATGATTTATTTTTTTACAAAAGTTACAATTTTTCTTCCACTTTGACATTAGAGTATTTTATGTATATCGTTGACAAAAAAAACAATTAAATCACCCCTCATCCCCAATTTGTAACACAACCAAATGTGGAAAAACTCAAGGAGTTTGAATACTTTCTGAAGGCACTGTAGATGCAATTCATTACATCTGGCTACTGGATGAGTCAATAATACTTGTTATCTTCAGAGGACTCTCTGATTTGCAGGGGCACATTGTAAAATAGAGGGTCCATTGGTGACCTTATAACTAGTAAAATGCATAAACTAACTAACACTCAAAAATGTTTTGTAGAGTGGCTGACTAAGGAGAGCAAGGGAGAGGTCAACATTTACACAATTGTTACCCAGAGGAAAATGGGGGATGGTCATGCTTTTAGTAGGGTTTAGTATTTTTTTTATTTAGTCCAGGGGAGGGTCATGTAATTTGTAATCGATTAAATGTCATATTGCTCAGGGTTTGACAATTAGTTGCTTATTATAGTATCTCGATGTGTGCCCGATGATGCCCCTAATCACTGATTCTCTGCTGGGTGTGCAATATCAAGGTCTCAACATTGTTTTTGTAAACTACATCAAACCACATCAACTGTGTGCACGCCTTTTTGCAAAACTATGTGGAGATAAGGGAACAAAGAATGGCAATGTTCTATTTCATATATATATATATATATATATATATATATATATATATATATATATATATATATACAGTGCCTTGCGAAAGTATTCGGTCCCCTTGAACTTTGCAACCTTTTGCCACATTTCAGGCTTCAAACATAAAGATATAAAACTGTATTTTTTTGTGAAGAATCAACAACAAGTGGGACACAATCATGAAGTGGAACGACATTTATTGGATATTTCAAACTTTTTTAACAAATCAAAAACTGAAAAATTGGGCGTGCAAAATTATTCAGCCCCTTCACTTTCAGTGCAGCAAACTCTCTCCAGAAGTTCAGTGAGGATCTCTGAATGATCCAATGTTGACCTAAATGACTAATGATGATAAATACAATCCACCTGTGTGTAATCAAGTCTCCGTATAAATGCACCTGCACTGTGATAGTCTCAGAGGTCCGTTAAAAGCGCAGAGAGCATCATGAAGAACAAGGAACACACCAGGCAGGTCCGAAATACTGTTGTGAAGAAGTTTAAAGCCGGATTTGGATACAAAAATATTTACCAAGCTTTAAACATCCCAAGGAGCACTGTGCAAGCGATAATATTGAAATGGAAGGAGTATCAGACCACTGCAAATCTACCAAGACCTGGCCGTCCCTCTAAACTTTCAGCTCATACAAGGAGAAGACTGATCAGAGATGCAGCCAAGAGGCCCATGATCACTCTGGATGAACTGCAGAGATCTACAGCTGAGGTGGGAGACTCTGTCCATAGGACAACAATCAGTCGTATATTGCACTAATCTGGCCTTTATGGAAGAGTGGCAAGAAGAAAGCCATTTCTTAAAGATATCCATAAAAAGTGTCGTTTAAAGTTTGCCACAAGCCACCTGGGAGACACACCAAACATGTGGAAGAAGGTGCTCTGGTCAGATGAAACCAAAATTGAACTTTTTGGCAACAATGCAAAACGTTATGTTTGGCGTAAAAGCAACACCCTGAACACACCATCCCCACTGTCAAACATGGTGGTGGCAGCATCATGGTTTGGGCCTGCTTTTCTTCAGCAGGGACAGGGAAGATGCTTCAAATTGATGGGAAGATGGATGGAGACAAATACAGGACCATTCTGGAAGAAAACCTGATGGAGTCTGCAAAAGACCTGAGACTGGGACGGAGATTTGTCTTCCAACAAGACAATGATCCAAAACATAAAGCAAAATCTACAATGGAATGGTTCAAAAATAAACATATCCAGGTGTTAGAATGGCCAAGTCAAAGTCCAGACCTGAATCCAATCGAGAATCTGTGGAAAGAACTGAAAACTGCTGTTCACAAATGCTCTCCATCCAACCTCACTGAGCTCGAGCTGTTTTGCAAGGAGGAATGGGAAAAAATGTCAGTCTCTCGATGTGCAAAACTGATAGAGACATACCCCAAGCGACTTACAGCTGTAATCGCAGCAAAAGGTGGCGCTACAAAGTATTAACTTAAGGGGGCTGAATAATTTTGCACGCCCAATTTTTCAGTTTTTGGTTTGTTAAAAAAGTTTGAAATATCCAATAAATGTCGTTCCACTTCATGATTGTGTCCCACTTGTTGTTGATTCTTCACAAAAAAATACAGTTTTATATCTTTATGTTTGAAGCCTGAAATGTGGCAAAAGGTCGCAAAGTTCAAGGGGGCCGAATACTTTCGCAAGGCACTGTATAAAGAAGCAACATCTGAAGACATCAGACAGGAAGTTAAAGCTAGGTCGCAAATGGGTCTTCCAAATGAACAATGACCCCAAGCATACTTCCAAAGTTGTGGCAAAATGGCTTAAAGACAACAAAGTCAAGGTATTGGAGTGGCCATCATAAAGCCCTGACCTCAATCCTATAGAAAATCTGTGGGCAGAACTGAAAAAGCATGTGCGAGCAAGGAGGCTGACAAACCTGACTCATTTACACTAGCTCTGTCAGGAGGAATGGGTCAAAATTCACTCACCTTATTGTGGTAAGCTTGTGGAAGGCTACACGAAACGTTTGACCCAAGTTAAACAATTTAAAGGCAATGCTACCAAATACTTATTGAGTGTATGTCATCTTCTGACCCGCTGGGAAAGCGATTAAATAAATAAAAGCTGAAATAAATTATTCTCTCTACTATTATTCTGACATTTCACATTCTTAAAATAAAGTGATGATCCTAACTGACCTAAGATTATACTTTTTACGAGGATTAAATGTCAGGAATTGTGAAAAACTGAGTTTAAATGTTTTTGGCTGAGGTGTATGTAAACTTCCGACTTCAGCTGTGTATAGATATACGGTACCAGTCAAAAGTTGTAGGGTTTTTCTTTATTGCAGTCTACATTCTACATTGTAGAATAATAGTCAAGACCTCAAAACTATGAAATAACACATATGGAATCACATACTGGAACACATACTTCAAAGAAACTACTACTAAAGGACACCAATAATAAGAAGAGGCTTGAACCAAGAAACATAAGCAATGGACATTAGACCGGTGGAAATCTGTCTTTTGGTCTGATGAGTCCAAATTTGAGATTTTTGATTCCATCCGCTGTGTTTTTGTGAGACGCAGAGTAGGTGAACAGATCATCTCCGCATGTGTGGTTCCCACTGTGATGCATGGAGGAGGAGGTGTCGTGGTGCTTTGCTGGTGACACTGTCAGTGATTTATTTAGAATTCAAGGCACACTTAACCACCATGGCTACCACAGCATTCTGCGGCAACTCACCATCCCATCTGGTTTGGGCTTAGTGGGACTATTATTTGGTTTTCAACAGGACAATGACCCAACACACCTCCAGGCTGTGTAAGAGCTACTTTACCAAGATGGAGCGGGATGGAGTGCTGCATCAGATCACCTGGCCTCCACAATCACCAGACCTCAACCCAATTGAGATGTTTCGGGATGAGTTGGACTCCAGAGCAAATAAGAAGCAGCCAAAAAGTGCTCATTAGAAGTGGGAACTCCTTCAAGACTTTTGGAAAAGCATTCCAGGTGAAGTTGGTTGAGATAATACCAAGAGAGTGCAAAGCTGTCATCAAGGCAAAGTGTGGCTACTTTGAAGAATATAAAATATATTAAGACTTGTTTTACACGTTTTTGGTTACTACAAGATTCCATATGTGTTATTTCATAGTTGTGATGTCTTCCCTATTAGTCTCAATGTTGAAATTAGTCAAAATAAAGAATAATCCTTGAATGAGTAGGTGTTCTAAAACTTTTGACCTGTAGTGTATGTACTTTTTTTCCTTGTTGGACATAAAACACCAGGAATAAAATAAATTGGTTCCCAAGTATTCCCACTCATAACAGAAAGACACGTGATTGTATACAAATGTAAGCAACGTTTGACATTATTATGTTTTAGTGAAACATGTCTGTTTGGGCATCTTGCAGTCTACAAATCATTTGTAATTGACAATCCGCTCAAGAAATGAATCGGCCTGCAGCTGAATATAGTTGATGACCCCTGCCCTAAACTCCAAAAAGAAAGAAAGTCCCAACTCTAATTATGTCTCAAACATTTAATGGGTATAGCAACCAACCTCTTCAGGGTCTGTAATCCCAATATGTTTCAAGCTAATCACCATTGTCCCTGGTCCCAAGAACTCCAAGGTGACCTACCTAAATGACTATCGCACTGTAGCGCTCCTTCAAGACTTTTGGAAAAGCATTCCAGGTGAAGCTGGTTGAGATAGTGCTTTGAAAGGCTGGTCATGACACACATCAACACCATCAACCCAGACACCCTGGACCCATTCCAATTCTATGTAGAAATACCTATGTAGGAATGCTGTTCATTGACTTTAGATCAGCATTCAACACCAAAGTACCCTCCAAGCTCATCATTAAGCTTGAGGCCCTGGGTCTGAACCTCACCCTGTGCCACTGGTTCCTGGACTTCCTGACGGGCCGCCCCCAGGTGGTGAAGGTAGGAAACAACACCTCCTCTTCACTGATCCTCAACACTGGGTTCCCACAAGGATGCGTGCTTAACCCGCTCCTGTATTCTTTGTTCACCCATGACTGCGTGGCCATGCACGCTTCCAACTCAATCATCAAGTTGGCAGACGACACAACAGTAGTAGGCCTGATTACCAACAATGACGAGATAGCCTACAGGGAGGAGGTGAGGGCCCTTGGAGTGTGATGCCAGTAAAATAACCTCTCATTCAACATCAACAGAACAAAGGAGCTGATCATGGACTTCAGGAAACAGCAGAGGGAGCACCCCCCTAACCACATCGAAGAGACGGCAGTGGAGGAGTTGGAAAGCTTCAAGTTCCTCGGCGTACACATCACTGACACACTGAAATGGTCGACCCACACAGACAGTGTGGTGAAGAAGGTGTAATAGCATCTCTTCAACCTCAGGAGGCTGAATAAATTTGGCTTGGCACCTAAAACCCTGACAAACTTTTACAGATGCACAATTGAGACCATCCTGTCAGGCTGTATCACTGCCTGGTACAGCAACTGCACTGCCCACAACTGCAGTCCTCTCCAGAGAGTGGTGCGGTCTGCCCAACGCATCATCAGGGGCAAACTACCTGCCCTCCAGGACACCTACTTCACCCGATGTCACAGGAAGGCCAAAAAGATTATCAAGGACAACAACCACCCGAGCCACTGCCTGTTCACCCTGTTATCATCCAGAAGGCGAGGTCAATACATGTGCATGATCGCTGGGACAGAGAGACTGAAAAACAGCTTTTTTCTCAAGGCCATCAGACTGTTAAATAGCCATCACTAGCACATTAGAGGCCGCTGCCCTGTACATAGATTTGAAATCATTGGCCACTTTAATAATTGGAACACTAGTCACTTTAATAATGTTTACAAATTTTGCATTACTCTTCTCAAATGTATATACTGCCCTATTCTACTGTATCTTAGTCAATGCCGCTCTGACATTGCTCGTCCAAATATTTATATATTCTTAATTCCATTCCTTTACTTTAGATTGTGCGTATTGTTAGATATTGCTGCACTGTTGGAGCTAGAAACACAAGGATTTCACTACACCTGCAATAACATCTGCTAAACACTTGTATGTAACAAATACATATTTATTTTATTTGAATTTGCATACCACCCCAGCAGACCCACAGATAACGCAATCTCAATAACTATGTTAGAATGCTGTTCATAGACTACAGCTCAGCGTTCAACACCATATTCCCCTCCAAGCTCATCACCAAGGTGGGGACCCTGGGACTGAACATCTCCCTCTGCAACTGGAACCTGGGCTCCAAGGTGGTGAAGGTATTCAACAACAACTCCACCACGCTGATCCTTAACACAGGGGCCCCTCAGTGTGTACTTAGTCCCTTCCTGTACTCCCTGTTCACCCACGACTGCGTAGCCACGCATGACTCCAACACCATCAGCAAGTTTGCTGAAGACATGACGGTGGTAGGCCTGATCACTAACGGCGATGAGACAGCCTACAGGGACAAGGTCAGAGACTTAGCAGTGTGGTGCCAGGACAACAGCCTCTTCCTCAAGACCAAGGAGCTGTTCGTGGGCTACATGTGAAAGAGGTGAGAGCACGACCCCATCCACAGGGCTGTAGTGAAGCCGGTTGAGAGCTTCAAGTTCCTTGGCATCCACATCACTAATGATTTAATGCAGTACACACACACACCCGCACAGTCATAAAGGGGGCACGACAGCGCCTCTTATTTTTATTTTATTAGGGAGTCCAATTGAGACTAGGGTCTAATTTTAAAATGGTGCCCCGAGGACATCAAATAAAATATAAAACTACAAGGTACAAGATAGAATAAAAAGATACAATAACAAGTACAAATCATTAGAACATCACAAACATCACAGGCATCATAAACAAATCATTAAAGTCATTCAATCAAAACAATTGCACACCTCAGTGAACTAATTTATCATCATGGTTTAAAACTGCCTTAGTGGCACCAGGGAATCCAAATGTAATGAATTCCAAAAAACTAAAACTAAAAGCAGACTCACCTAGTTCAGTGGAGACCCGAGGATTCTCAAGAGTTAATGAACCCTGTGAACAGGTTTTAATAACAAGTAAGTCAGAACCTTTAACAGCAAGTAAGTCAGAAGCTTGTATAGTACAGCTTTGTGAACTAAAAGGGAGTAATGAAGTGATCTGCGGGACTTTAATGAGGACCAGCCTATCTTTTGATACAGGATGCAGTGATATGGATTAAAACTATCACGTGATAAAGTGAAGAGCGCAATTGTGAATGGCATCGAAAGGATTAAGATTAGTGTCTGCTGCATTCTGATAAATGGTGTCACCGTAGTCAAGAAAATAAGCATGCACCATTACATTTTTTTTAGCCAGGAACAAATATAGTCCTTGGTTCACTCCAGACCTGACTGCAGTGGACCAGCACAAACACATCCTGTGGCGTACTGCATTAGCATCGAATGGCCCCCACAATATGCAACTTTTCAGGGAAGTAAGGAACCAATATATACAGGCAGTTAGGAAAGCAAAGGCTTGTTTTTTAAAAACAGAAATTTGCATCTTGTAGCACAAACTCAAAAATGTTCTGGGGCACCTCCTCCCAGCTAACCACTGCACTGAGACACTCTAGACCCAATCTGCTATAGACCTATATCTATCCTACCCTGCCTTTCTGAGGTCTTCGAAAGCCAATTTAACAAACAGATTACCGACCATTTCAAATCCCACCGTACCTTCTCCGCTATGCAATCTGGTTTCACAGCTGGTCATGGGTGCACCTCAGCCACGCTCAAGGTCCTAAACGATATCATAACCGCCATCGATAAGAGAAAATACTGTGCAGCCGTCTTCATTGACCTGGCCAAGGCCTTCGACTCTGTCAATCACCACATTCTTATCGACAGACTCAACAGCCTTGGTTTCTCCACTTTGTTTACATACTCATCTCATATGTATATACTGTACTCGATACCATCTACTGTATCTTGCCTATGCTGCTCTGTACCATCACTCATCCATATATCTTTATGTACATATTCTTTATCCCCTTACACTGTGTATAAGACAGTAGTTTTGGAATTGTTAGTTAGATTACTTGTTGGTTATTACTGCATTGTCGGAACTAGAAGCACAAGCATTTCGCTACACTCACATTAACATCTGCTAACCATGTGTATGTGACAAATAAAATTTGATTTGATTTGATTTGATTCTCAAATGACTGCCTCGCCTGGTTCACCAACTACTTCTCTGATAGTTCAGTGTGTCAAATCGGAGGGCCTGTTGACCGGACCTCTGGCAGTCTCTATGGGGGTGCCACAGGGTTCTATTCTCAGGCCGACTCTCTTCTCTGTATACATCAATGATGTCGCTCTTGCTGCTGGTGATTCTCTGATCCACCTCTACGCAGACGACACCATTCTGTATACTTCTGGCCCTTCTTTAGACACTGTGTTAACTAACCTCCAGACGAGCTTCAATGCCATACAACTCTCCATCCGTGGCCTCCAACTGCTCTTAAACACAAGTAAAACTAAATGCATGCTCTTCAACCGATCTCTGCCCACACCTGCCTGCCCGTCCAGCATCACTACTCTGGACGGTTCTGACTTAGAATATGTGGACAACTACAAATACCTAGGTGTCTGGTTAGACTGTAAACTCTCCTTACAGACTCACATTAAGCATCTCCAATCCAAAATTAAGTCTAGAATCGGCTTCCTATTCCGCAAACCAAAGCATCCTTCACTCATGCTGCCAAACATACCCTCGTAAAACTGACCATCCTACCAATCTTCGATTTTGGCGATGTCATTTACAAAATAGCCTCCAACACTCTACTCAACTCTACTCAACCATCTGGATGCAGTCTATATAGTCTATCTATTGTCAACAAAGCCCCATATACTACCTACCGCTGCGACCTGTACACTCTCGTTGGCTGGCCCTCGCTTCATACTCGTCGCCAAACCCACTGGCTCCAGGTCATCTACAAGTCTTTGCTAGGTAGAGCCTCGCCTTATCTCAGCTCACTAGTCACCATAGCAGCACCCCCCGTAGCACGCGCTCCTGCAGGTATATCTCACTGGTCACCCCCTAATCCAATTCCTCATTTGGCTGCCTTTCCTTACAGTTCTCTGCTGCCAATGACTGGAACAAACTGCAAAAATCACTGAAGCTGGAGACTTATATCTCCCTCCACTAACTTTAAGCACCAGCTGTCAGAGCAGCTCACAGATCACTGCACCTGTACATAGCCCATCCAACTACCTCATCCCCCATACTGTTATTTATTTAATTTATTTTGCTCCTTTGCACACCAGTATCTCTACTTGCACACTCATATTCTGCACATCTATCACTCCAGTGTTTAATTGCTATATTGTAATTATTTCGCCACTATGGCCAATTTATTGCCTTACCTCCCTTATCCTACCTCATTTGCACACACTGTATATAGACTTTTTCTATTGTATTATTGACTGCATGTTTGTTTATTCCATGTGTATCTCTGGGTTGTTGTTTGGGTCGCACTGCTTTGCTTTATCTTGGCCAGGTCGCAGTTGTAAATGAGAACTTGTTCTCAACTAGCCTACCTGGTTAAATAATGGTGAAAAAAAGGAACTGGCAGGAAAGTTGACTATACAATCTGCCTCCTGCTGTTCAGGGAGACGCACGACTTACATTGCATTCGTAAAGTATTTTGACCCCTTGATTTTTTCCACATTTTGTTACATTACAGCCTTGTTCTAAAAAATGATAAAAAAAATTTAAAAACTGATCAATCTACACACAATACCCCATAATGACAAAGTAAAAACAGGGTTAGAAATGTTTGCTATTTTGTTAAAAATAAAAAACGGAAATATTACATTTTACATACAGGTAAGCATACAGACTCTTTATTTGGGACTTTGTTGAAGCACCCTTGGCAGCGATTACAAGCATGAGTCTTCTTGAGTATGACGCTACAAGCTTAGCAAATTGGTATTTGTGGAGTTTCTCCCATTCTTCTCTGCAGATCCTCGCCATCTCTGTCAGGTTGGATGAGGAGTGTTGCTGCACAGTAATTTCAGGTCTCTCCAGAGATGTTTGATCGGGTTCAAGTCCGGGCTCTGGTTGGATCACTCAAGGACATTCAGAGACTTGTCCCGAAGCCAGTTCTGCGTTGTCTTGGCTGTGTGCTTAGGGTCGGTGTGTCCTGTTGGAAGGTGAACCTTCACCCCAGACTGAGGTCCTGAGCGCTCTGGAGCATGTTTTCATCTATGTTCTCTGTATACTCTAGAGCTCTGTTAAAGTGACCATCAGGTTCTTGGTCACCTCCCTGATCAAGACCCTTTTCCCCCGATTGCTCAACATTCTTCCATTTAAGAATGGTGGAGGACACTGTGTTCATGAATGTCTTCAACGCTGCAGAAATGTTTGGTGCCCTTCCCCAGATCTGTGCCTCAACACAATCCTGTCTTCGAGCTCTATGGACAATTCCTTCAACCTCATGGCTTGGTTTTTGCTCTGACATGCACTGTCAACTGTGGGACCTTATGTAGACAGGTGTGTATCTTTCCAAATCATGTCAAATCAATTGCATTTACCACAGGTGGACTCCAATCGTTGTAGAAACATCTCAAGGGTGATCAATGGATACAGGATTCACCTGAGGTCAATTTCAAATATCATAGCAAAGGGTCTGAATACTTCTGTAAATAAGGTTTTGATTTTTTAAATTTGTATTATTTGCTAAAGTTTCTATAAACCTGTTTTCTCGTTCTCATTATTATGTTTTGATTGATGAAGATATTTTTTAATATCACTTTTAGAACAAGGCTGTAACATAACCAAATGTGGAAAATGTCAATGGGTCTGAATACATTACGAATGCACTGTATTTCTATAAAATAAGCATACGTTAAGTCTCAGCTTTTTAACTAGCTCTTCAGTATGTTTTTTAAACATCAAATGATTATCAATCCAAAGGCCCAGCTATTTATAGGCAGGAACCTGCCAGATGAAACAACCATCCAATGCTTAAATGTGTAAGCCATCTGAAATATTTCTAAGAAAGCATACATTTAGTTGTCCCCGCATTAAGTACAAATGAGGACTTTATGCAGGCAACAAAATCAGATTGCAGCTCCAATATAGCCTGGTCAGCTGAAGGGGAAATGTTACAGGTTTTTGCAGCTAAACCAATATTATTTATATGAATAGTAAAGAGGACAGGTCCCAAAAACCTTTGTAATATCGACGTAACTTGACAACATCAGAAAGAACACACTGTGCCCTATCTGACAGATATAGTAGTTCCCAAGCCACTTGGTTGAGGCCTATTTCAGAATAGGGGATGGTCAACAGTATTAAATGCCTTGAATAGGTCTATGAATATGGCAGCACAGGGATTTCTAAGCAATTTAATAAATAATTTAAGACATAATTTAAGAAATGGTGCTATGTCCAGGTCTCAAACCAGACTGGTACACATTAAGAATATAATTTGAAGGGTAAAAAAAGTTCCTAGCTGAAAGTTTGCCAGTGATTCTAATATTTTTACAAGGCAAGATAGTTTAGAAATTGGGCGGTAGTTATCTAGGTCAGAAGGATCCCCACCTTTGTAAAGGATGAGGACTTGCGCCACCTTCCAGAGCTTAGGGGTAGCACCAGAAGCAATTGTTAATTTAAAAATGTGGGTCGAAGGGGGGCAGAAAGTTGCAGTAGAAAGGGATCAAGCGAATCAGCTCCTGTGAATTTTTGTACATCCATTTTTTTGCAAGGCGCTTAATATATCATCAACATAAAATGGTTAAAATTTAGAAAACAAAGTGAGTGCCTGGAAGTGCGTCATTCTCTGCTATTTGTTTAAAGGTGAATAAAGGACTCCCTCTAGTGGAACTTGAGGTATTTTCAGAAGCCATTCTTTCAAATAGATGCCCAGCTGAGGATAAATTATTATTAAAAGCACCACAAATATCAATGTTTGTCTGTTATGGGACCAGAGGCTGTCATAACCTGTTGGGGCAATGAGGGGTTGGAGGGTTTTTTTTCAAAGATTTGACCCCTTACCAGAATTTAGATGGATTTCTGGATTTCCACCACTTTCAAACACAAAATTCAAGAAGTATGCTGATTTTGCATTTCTAACCAAAGACATCTATTTCTCAAATGTCTGAAGGACTGCTGTTCAGAGGTAGAATCAGTCAATCTAGCCTTAATTTCATTAAATCTTTCAGACAATTTGTTAGATCTGTCTTTTACCCTTAATTTGTTATATGGGGCATGCTTATCTGCAACAGAGTTAAACAGAGAGGTAAAACATTTAAGGGCCTAATCCGAATCAGCACCCTCCCAATCATACAACCCCAGGTCACACAGGAAATGTTGATGATTGAAATTATGACATTTATCATTGTAATAATGTGTGGATGAGATTTCGGTAGCTTAGAATCTCTAATAGAGGCAATGGGACAATGGTCACTATGCTCATTAGCAACAATTCCATTGGCTGTTTACTTGGTGAGTTTGTCAGAGTGATATCCAAAATAATATATTTTTTCTGGGTATTTTAAGTTTGGTGGGTTGGTTCAGTTATCAGTTGAGTTAAATTAAGCTCAGTAAAAATATATTTCAGTCTATCTGATATTGGTATCAACCAATCTAGTTTAAAATCACCCAATATTAATAATTCAGATTTAGCATAGTTAGACAGCAAGTCAGACAATTTGCTAAGAGCAACTGGGAGGACCAAGGAGGGAACGACCCTTTCATGTGTTCATGTGCAAAGTATTAGCATTTCCATGATCATAGTAATCAGATGTGTGTACGATAGTGAAGTCCTTTGTCTTTTCTCCTGCTCTTTCTTACATGCCCCTCCCTTTTCATTTTGTATAACAAGCCGTCATATCGGTTTAGTCCACTAGGGACTTTTCATTGCATTATGTAGTACTCAATGTGTAATATTTCCTGTGTGTGTGACTATGTAATTCTGTGTGTTTATTTAGTTAGTTGGTAAATAAATAATTAAGCCAATTTGTATATCGCTGATTAATAATTTATGCTAGGGTTCGTGCAGATATCCAAGGATTTTGCGACATTCTGAATGAGACTGATAGAAGGTAAACAATTCCTTAATGACTGATTGATGACTGAACTGTAAGAGCGATATCTTTAGAGTTCATTCGGAAAACGGTAACTTGTTAAATAAACTTTTTCCGTGTTGCCCCAAGATTACACCTTAAATAATTGTTACATGAGTCATAATTTATCATCGTAATAATTAAACATAGTTAATCGATTTGATTAAACAATCGTCATAACATTAATGATAGTCCAAAGACGCAACAGATCTATAAACATTATATTCATTTAGAGACACATGTGTCTGGCACAGACTTTTTTAACCAAGTCTCAGTAATAATCAAAATGTCCGTGTTAGTTTGAGAAGCCAGAATTACGTTTTCGAAATCAAACTTCTGACATTTACATGAATAAGTCCAAGGCCACAGCTGCGGAATTTCGGATCAAACAGTCTCTAACACAAACATGCTATGTTCAGTAGGTAACACTCTATATGAAATAACCATGAGGTTGGCTTGAAATTGAATACTGTAGATACAAAATTGATTAGAACTATAACTCGAATGAGGACGTGGATTAATTCAATGAGGTTTACCTGTTTCGGGCAAGGACTGTAGTACCTTTAGTACCTTTTCAATGTTATCACTCAGTATCCAAGCTCCACTGCTGTTTGCGTGCAGGCCATCCCTTTTTAGGAACTGCGGTCGTTCAAAAACAGATTGAAAGTTGTCAATTTAATTTTCAGAGTAGAGTACTGATTTCATCCAAGAGTCCAGTGCAAATAGTCGGGAGAAGCAATCAATTCCACAACGGTGTGTTGGGATAGGGCCAGACAAAACAATCTGCTTGCCCGTAGCCAATAGTCTGTCTCTCAGGTATTCGAAGTCCCCCTTAGGACGCTGAAAAGATTTGGCATGGGCCCTTGGATCCTCAAAAGGTTCCACAGCTGCACCATTGAAAGACTCTTGACTGGCTGCATCACCACTTGGCATGGAAAAAGCAACGGCCTCAAACACAAAGCGCTACATTGGGTGGTGCGGACAGCCCAGTACATCACTGGGGCCGAGCTCCCAGCCATCCACGACCTCTATATCAGGCGGTGTCAGAGGAAGGCCTGCTACCATCTGGCTAAAGGTACCAGAGCATCGACTTTCAGACCAACATGCTCTGAGACTGCTTCTACCCCCAAGCCACAGACTGCTAAATAGTTCATTAAATGGTTACCCAGACTATTTGATTGACGTTATCTTGCACTGACTCTTTGCACACTCACAGGACTATATTGTATATACACACTACATACACAATCACTCACATACACTTCAAAGACCCTCTCACACAAAACCCACACACATTCACTTACGCTACATACACACACTTTTACACTCATCATATGCTGCTTCTGTGTTCTTAATTTGAATTGTATTATTATCATTCCTGATGCTTAGTCACTTTACGATGCCCTTTATTTTTATTTTATTTCACCTTTATTTAACCAGGTAGGCTAGTTGAGAACAAGTTCTCATTTACAACTGCGACCTGGCCAAGATAAAGCAAAGCAGTGGGACCCAAACAACAACCCAGAGATACACATGGAATAAACTAACATGCAGTCAATAATACTGTCACACCCTGGTCAAAGTATTTTGTGTTTATCTTTATTTATTTGGTCAGGCCAGGGTGTGGCATGGGTTTTTGTATGTGGTGTGTATGTATGGGGATTGTAGCTAGTGGGGTGTTCTAGTTAAGTCTATGGCTGTCTGAAGTGGTTCTCAATCAGAGGCAGGTGTTTATCGTTGTCTCTGATTGGGAACCATATTTAGGCAGCCATATTCTTTGAGTTTGTCGTGGGTGATTGTTCCTGTCTATGTGTTTTCACCAGATAGGCTGTTTAGGTTTTCGTTACGTTCGTTACGTTCTTTATTTTGTAGTATTTGTATTGATTCGTGTTTTACATTTGTTCATTAAAACATGGATCGCAATCTACACGCTGCATTTTGGTCCGACTCTCCTTCGCATCAAGAAAACCGTTACAGAATCACCCACCACCAACGGACCAAGCAGCGTGTCAACAGGCAGCAACAGCAGCGTAAAGAGGAATGGACATGGGAGGAAATCCTCGACGGGAGAGGACCCTGGGCTAAACCAGGGGAGTGTAGCCGCACTAAGGTGCAGCGGGAGAAGAAACAACAGGAACAGCCCAAGGAGGAGTACAGTATGGAGTATACTACTTGGGAGGAGATCGACAGGTGGGCGGCCGACCCAGGGAGAGTGCCGGAGCCCGCCTGGGATTCGCTGGAGCAGTGCGAGGAAGGTTACCGTAGAATGGAGGCGGTGAAAGCAGAGAGGCGCTGGTATGAGAAGGCAGCACGGCGACGCGGATGGAAGCCTGAGAGGCAGCCCCAAAAATTTCTTGGGGGGGGGCTAACAGGGAGTATGGCTATGCCAGGTAGGAGACCTGAGCAGACTCCCTGTGCTTACCGGGGGGCTAGAGAGACCGGACAGGCACCGTGTTATGCAGTGGTGCGCACGGTGTCTCCAGTGCGGGTGCATAGCCCGGTGCGGTATATTCCAGCTCCGCGTGTCTGCCGGGCTAGATTGAGCGTCGAGCCTAATGCCATGAAGCCGGCTCTACGCAGCTGGTCCCCAGTGCGTCTCCTTGGGCCGGCTTACATGGCACCAGCTTTGCGCTCGGTGTCTCCGGTTCGCCTGCATAGTCCAGTGCGGGCTATTCCACCTCGCCGCACTGGCAGGGCGACCGTGAGCATTCAACCAGGTAAGGTTGGGCAGGCTCGGTGCTCAAGAGCTCCAGTGTGCCTGCACGGTCCGGTTTTTCCAGTACCACCTCCACACCCCAGCCCTCCGGTAGCAGCTCCCCGCACCAGGCTTCCTGTGCGTGTCCTCGGCCCAGTACCACCAGTGCCAGCACCACGCATCAGGCCTACAGTGCGCCTCGCCTGTCCAGCGCTGTCGGAGCCTTCCTCCTCTCCAGCGCTGTCGGAGTCTCCCGCCTGTTTAGCGCTGTCAGAGCTTTCCGCCTCTACAGCGCTGCCGGAGTCTCCCGCCTGTTCAGAACTGCCAGTTAGCATAGAGCTGCCAGTTAGCATAGAGCTGCCAGTTAGCATAGAGCTGCCAGTTAGCATAGAGCTGCCAGTTAGCATAGAGCTGCCAGTCTGCATAGAGCTGCCAGTTAGCATAGAGCTGCCAGTCTGCAAGGAGCTGCCAGTCTGCAAGGAGCTGCCAGTCTGCAAGGAGCCGCCAGAGCTGCCTGTCTGCAGGATGCCGCCAAAGCTGCCAGTCTGCAAGGAGCCGCCAGAGCTGCCAGTCTGCAAGGAGCCGCCAGAGCTGCCAGTCTGCAAGGAGCCGCCAGAGCTGCCAGTCTGCAAGGAGCCGCCAGAGCTGCCAGTCTGCAAGGAGCCGCCAGAGCCGCCAGTTAGCATGGAGCAGCCAGGGCCGCCAGTCAGCATGGAGCAGCCAGGGCCGCCAGTCAGCATGGAGCAGCCAGGGCCGCCAGTCAGCATGGAGCAGCCAGTCAGCATGGAGCAGCCAGTCAGCATGGAGCAGCCAGAGCAGCCAGTCAGCATGGAGCAGCCAGAGCTGCCAGTCAGCATGGAGCAGCCAGTCAGCATGGAGCAGCCAGAGCTGCCAGTCAGCATGGAGCATCCAGTCAGCATGGAGCAGCCAGAGCTGCCAGTCAGCATGGAGCAGCCAGAGCTGTCAGTCAGCATGGAGCAGCCAGTCAGCATGGAGCAGCCAGAGCTGCCAGTCGACCAGACTCTTCCAGATCTGCCAGTCGACCAGACTCTTCCAGATCTGCCAGTCGACCAGACTCTTCCAGATCTGCCAGTCGACCAGACTCTTCCAGATCTGCCAGTCGACCAGACTCTTCCAGATCTGCCAGTCGACCAGACTCTTCCAGATCTGCCAGTCGACCAGGATCTTCCAGATCTGCCAGTCGACCAGGATCTTCCAGATCTGCCAGTCGACCAGGATCTGCCAGTCAGCCAGGATCTGCCGAAACCACCAGCCAGCCAGGATCTGGTAGATTCATCAACCTGCCTGAGCTTCCTCTCACTCCTGAGCTTCCTCTCACTCCTGAGCTTCCTCTCACTCCTGAGCTTCCCCTCAGTCCCGAGCTGCCTCAGTCCCGAGCTGCCCCTCAGTCCCAATCTGCTCCTCAGTCCAGTGGGGTTCTGGGTGAGGACTACTAGGCCATGGTCGGCGGCGAGGGTGGACTATCCAGGGACGCGAGGAGAAGGGGCTAAGACATTGATTGAGTGGGGTCCACGTCCCGCGCCGGAGCCGCCACCATGGACAGACGCCCACCCGGACCCTCCCTATTGTTTTGAGGTGCGTTCGGGAGTCCGCACCTTAGGGGGGGGGTTCTGTCACACCCTGGTCAAAGTATTTTGTGTTTATCTTTATTTATTTGGTCAGGCCAGGGTGTGGCATGGGTTTTTGTATGTGGTGTGTATGTATGGGGATTGTAGCTAGTGGGGTGTTCTAGTTAAGTCTATGGCTGTCTGAAGTGGTTCTCAATCAGAGGCAGGTGTTTATCGTTGTCTCTGATTGGGAACCATATTTAGGCAGCCATATTCTTTGAGTTTGTCGTGGGTGATTGTTCCTGTCTATGTGTTTTCACCAGATAGGCTGTTTAGGTTTTCGTTACGTTCGTTACGTTCTTTATTTTGTAGTATTTGTATTGATTCGTGTTTTACATTTGTTCATTAAAACATGGATCGCAATCTACACGCTGCATTTTGGTCCGACTCTCCTTCGCATCAAGAAAACCGTTACAAATACAATAGAAAAAGTCTATATACAGTGTGTGCAAATGAGGTAGGATAAGGGAGGTAAGGTAATAAATAGGCCATAGTGGCAAAATAATTACAATATAGCAATTAAACACTGGAGTGATAGATGTGCAGAATATGAGTGTTCAAGTAGAGATACTGGTGTGCAAAGGAGCAAAATAAATCAAATAAGTAACAGTATGGGGGATGAGGTAGTTGGATGGGCTATTTACAGATGGGCTATGTACAGGTGCCGTAATCTGTGAGCTGCTCTGACAGCTGGTGCTTAAAGTTAGTGAGGGAGATACGAGTCTCCAGCTTCAGAGATTTTTGCAGTTTGTTCCAGTCATTGGCAGCAGAGAACTGTAAGGCCAAAGGAGGACTTTGGGGATCAGTGAGATATACCTGCAGGAGCACGTTCTACGGGCCGGTGCTGCTATGGTGACCAGTGAGCTGAGATAAGGTGGGGCTTTACCTAGCAAAGACTTGTAGATGACCTGGAGCCAGTGGGTTTGGCGACGAGTATGAAGTGAGGGCCAGCCGACGAGAGCGTACAGGTCACAGTGGTGGGTAGTGTAACGACATTCCTCCTCCTCTTCTGAGGAGGAGAAGCGAGAAGGATCGGAGGACCAATGCGCAGCGTGGTAAGTGTCCATAACTTTTATTTAAAGACATAAACTGAACACTACAAAACAATAAACGTGAAACGAACAAAACCGAAACAGTACCGTGTGGCAACAAACACAGACACGGAAAACAAACACCCACAACTCAAAGTGAAACCCGGGCTACCTAAGTATGGTTCTCAATCAGAGGCAGGTGTCGTTAGTTGCCTCTGATTGAGAACCATACTAGGCTGAACTCAAAACCCCAACATAGAAAAACACACATAGACTGCCCACCCCAACTCATGCCCTGACCATACTAAATAAAGACAAAACAAAGGATATGAAGGTCAGAACGTGACAGGTAGTATATGGGGCTTTGGTGACAAAGCGGATGGCACTGTGATAGACTGCATCCAGATGGTTGAGTAGAGTGTTGGAGGCTATTTTGTAAATGACATCGCCAAAATCGAGGATCGGTAGGATGGCCAGTTTTACGAGGGTATGTTTGACAGGATGAGTGAAGAATGCTTTGTTGCGGAATAGGAAGCCGATTCTAGATTTAATTTTGGATTGGAGATGCTTAATGTGAGTATGGGAGGAGAGTTTACAGTCTAACCAGACACCTAGGTATTTGTAGTTGTCCACATATTCTAAGTCAGAACCGTCCAGAGTAGTTTATGCTGGACGGGCGGGCAGGTGTGGGCAGCGATCGGTTGAAGAGCATGCATTCAGTTTTTGTTGGAATGAATAAATGAATAAACAATATCCCCATTTTAAATAGAATTGTAACTAAGTAAACATATACTCTGTTTTATTATATCTGATTAACAATATGAGTTCATAAGAAGGGATTGTGTGACACGGACAAGGAGTAATTAAAGTTAATGAACACCATTCCAACTAGGAAGAAACGAATGGGTTGGAGACAGTGTAAACACATAAGGTCGTTAACCTAGCGTTGAACCTACAGAAACTTAGCTCTGGGGTTTTTAGATAAGACAGTGAGTGCATTCCTAGGTTTTCTGTTAATTAGAACTGTCAGCTCAGTGGTGATCGATAATGTTGAGGGGTCAAAAGTTACCTGGGAGTGTGTTAGTAAGTTAGAATGAACTTTTCACCTCACTTTGTCCCGGTCGAGAGAAGGGGATTCTGTTAAAGCAATGAAATGACGTCATGATCTGTATATAAACTGTTGCTCGTGGTTAAGTAGCAGCGCGCTCCGAGAATAAATTATGTTACCTATTATTGAAAGACTGGTCTGCGTCTATTCTATGCAAACAAGAATCTTATAAATTCTCATAAAATAGATGAAGGGTTTTCAATTGATGAAAGCACATTGGCATAATTAAATTACAGTAACAGTTTTACTTACATTTAAAAGCAGTTGGAGGCCATGGATGGAGAGTTGTATGGCATTGAAGCTTGTCTGGAGGTTACTTAACACAGTGTCCAAAGAAGGGACAGAAGTATACAGAATGGTGTCGTCTGCGTAGAGGGGGATCAGAGAATCACCAGCAGCAAGAGCGACATCATTGATGTATACAGAGAAAATAGTCGGCCCGAGAATTGAACCCTGTGGCACCCCCATAGAGACTGCCAGAGTTCCAGACAACAGGCCCTCCGATTTGACACATTGAACTCTATCAGAGAAGTAGTTGGTGAACCAGGCGAGGCAGTCATTTGAGAAACCAAGGCTGTTGAGTCTGTCGATAAGAATGTGGTGATTGACAGAGTCGAAGGCCTTGGCCAGGTCAATGAAGACGGCTGCACAGTATTATCTCTTATTGATGGCGGTTATGATATTGTTTAGGACCTTGAGCGTGGTTGTGGTGCACCCATGACATGCTCTGAAACCAGATTGCATAGCGGAGAAGGTACGGTGGGATTCGAAATGGTCGGGAATCTGTTTGTTAACTTGGCTTTCCAAGACCTTAGAAAGGCAGGGTAGGATAGATATAGGTCTGTAGCAGTTTGGGTCTAGAGTGTCTCAGTGCAGTGGGCAGTTGGGAGGAGGTGCACTTATTCTCCATGGATCAGATTAGAAAGGCCTGCTCTCTGAAGTGTTTTAGGGAGCGTTTGACAGTGATGAGGGGTGGTCGTTTGACCGCAGACCCATTACGAATGTAGGTTATGAGGCAGTGATCGCTGAGATCTTGGTTGAAGACAGCAGAGGTGTATTGTGAGGGCAAGTTGGTTAGGAGTATATCTATGATGGTGCCCGTGTTTAAGGATGTGGCGTTGTACCTGGTAGGTTCATTGATTATTTGTGTGAGATTGAGGGCATCAAGCTTAGATTGTAGGATTGCCGCTGTGTTAAGCATGTCCCAGTTTAGGTCATCTTGCAGCACGAGCTCTGAAGATAGATGGTGGGCAATCAATTCACATATGGTGTCCAGGACACAGCTGGGGGCAGAGGGTGGTCTATAACAAGCGGCAACAGTGAGAGACTTGTTCTGGAAAGGTGGATTTTTAAAAGTACAAGCTCGAATTGTTTGGATACCGACCTGGATAGTATGACAGAACTCTGCAGGCTATCTCTGCAGTAGACTGCATCTCCGCCCCCTTTGGCAGTTCTATCTTGTCTGAAAATGTTATAGTTCGAGATGGAAATTTCAGTGTTTTTGGTGTTCTTCCTTAGCCAGGATTCAGAAACGGCTAGAACATCCGGGCAGAGTGTGCTAAAGCAGTGAATAAAACAAACTTAGGGAGGAGGCTTCTAATGTTAACATGCATGAAACCAAGGCTTTTACGGTTACAGAAGTGAAAAATGAGAGCACCTGGGTAATAGGAGTGGAGCTAGGCACTGCAGGGCCTGGATTAACCTCTACATCACCAGAAGAACAGAGGAGGAGTAGGATAAGGGTACGGCTAAAGGCTATAAGGACTGGTCATCTAGTACGTTCGGAACAGAGAGTAAAAGGAGCAGGTTTCTGGGCGTGATAGAATAGATTCAAGGCATAATGTACAGACAAAGGCATGGTACGATGTGAATACAGTGGAGGTGAACCTAGGCACTGAGTGATGATGAGAGAGATATTGTCTCTAGAAACATAATTTAAACCAGGTGATGTCACCGCATGTGTGGGAGGTGGAACTTAAGGGAGAGCTAAGGCAAATTGAGCAGGGCTAGAGGCTCTACAGTGAAATAAGACAATTGTCACTACCCAGAACAGCAATGGACAAGTCATATTGACATTAGGGAGAGGCATGCGTAGCTGAGTGATCATATGGGTCCAGTGAGTAGTTAGGCTGGCTGGAGACACGGCGATTCAGACAGCTAGCGGACCAGGGCTAGAAGGGCCTTAGAGGGACATTGCAATGGAAGAAGTCTGTTATAGCCTCCTCGTGCTGAGCCTCGTGCAGAGCCTCATGCAGAGCCTCGTGCTGAGCCTCGTGCAGAGCCTCGTGCTGAGCCTCGTGCTGAGCCTCGTGCAGAGCCTGCTATCACTACTACTAAGGCTGTTTGCTGTTTTCTTTTCCTTCTTTCTTCCCGTCTTCTCTTTTGTTTGTATGGTCCAGGAGCCTGTCAGGGACATGTCTTTTATTTAGAATTTGCTTATCTAATTTGTTTAAGATAAC
Organism: Oncorhynchus clarkii lewisi; assembly: GCF_045791955.1. NCBI lineage: Eukaryota > Metazoa > Chordata > Actinopteri > Salmoniformes > Salmonidae > Oncorhynchus > Oncorhynchus clarkii. The sequence goes on along the minus strand of NC_092158.1, from coordinate 54,213,708 downwards.
AGTGAATGTTAGCTTTGGGAGAAAGTTTTGGTAGAAACAAGGCCATTATTAAGTCTTAATTAACTATTAAATTCTAAGGGATACATGGTGCTATCAGTGATAGGTCTGTTTTCAGGTTTCCTTCCCTTCTCCTGGGCAAGTTTTTCCAGATGTCATCAAGGCCTTTCAAATCTCTCGGTAGTGGATACTATGAACTGGCATCAAATTAATCCAATTCTAGTTGTCCTTTTCTCAAATGTCAATGGAGCATCATAAACTAATGACCTAGTTAGTGTTATTAGTTAATGACCTTTAAGTGTTATTTTGTTTCGTCAGAATAAGTGCACAGAAAAATGCTCCGCCTACTAAAGATACCAGTGGTAAATGAATGCAATGCTTATCGAAGATAAAGAACAGTCTCTGCACTCATTAAATGTCAGTAACCACAATAATAACCCTTACATCCACATTAAACATAATTGTGTGAGTGCCTCAAACATGGACTCCTCTGAAGCTTGTTTTTGGCTATATGTTACACACATGAATTCAGGGAGAAAGTTAATTAATTATTTGTGTGTGAGCAAAAGTGTATCTATGTCGTCATGTCGTATTGTTTCTGACAACTGTGATTCTATCAGATTCCTGCCTCCCCATCTTCATTTTTCTCCTATTGAAAGATAGCTTAAATGTGTGCATTACAGCAAAGGCAAGTCAGTCCGTGCTCATGGTTCTCAAATGGGAAGTGAAATGATAGGCTACAATGACTTTGCGCATGATCATATATGCCACAAACATGTACTGTAACTATAAGTCCCTTGAATTTTCATTCACAGGTGCCTTTTCTTTATCTGGATAGACACTTTGTTTAGCTCATCTCAGTCGTGAAGATGAATAACTTTGCAGCTGTTTCTGACTAGTAAAATAATGCCAATGCCAGTGGGTGGTAACATTAAAATAAAAGCCAGCCCTGAAATGAAACGTAGGCTGAAAATAATTTTTATGTCATGTAAAAATAAAATCAATCAAAAGCATTCACACATATTTGCACAAAGTTAACACGACTCAGGATATGCCCCATATGCAGACACAGGAGGGACAAACATCTGGTTAGCTGGGTCAGGGACAGGACAGCACCCACTCTGACATCAGAAGTGTCGACCTCCACCTCCACCGAACCGTCAGTTTGTGGTGGAGGTCGACACTTCTGACGTCAGAGTGGGTCCGGATGGATTAACAATGGAGCTGTGGTAAAGAGGCTCTTTAGGTCCAGGAGCGCCCGGTCAGCAGCTGGGGACCACGTGAACGGGACCTTGGGAGAGGTGAGTGCTGAAAGGGGGGGAAGTCATGGGGGAGCAATGGTATTCACATTTTTCTGCTTGAACAAAAGTTGGTTCTCAAGGAGACGCTGCAGGACATGTCGGATGTGGAGAACGTCTTCTTGAGCTGAGTGGATGTCGTCCAGGTAGACGAACACGAACCAGTTCAACATGTCGCAGAGAACGTCGTTAACCAGGGCCTTGAACACAGCAGGAGCGTTGGTCAGACCGAATGGCATCACCAGGTATTTGTAGCATCCACTAGTCGTGTTGAAGGCCGCACCAGATAGTAGGCTTTCCGCAGTTCCAACTTAGAGAAAATGGTGGCCCCCCTAGTCTGCTGGGTCAGTCATGGCCAGTTCATACTAATGTAACAGAATAACTTTAGTCCGTCCCCTTGCCCCTACCCTGACTCGAACCAGGGACCCTCTGCACACAGACAACAGTCACCCACGAAGCATCGTTACCCATCGCTCCACAAAAGCCGCGGCCCTTGCAGAGCAAGGGGAACCACTACTTCAAGGTCTCAAAGTGAGTGACGTCACCGATTGAAACTCTATTAGCGCGGTTACACTAACACGATTCAGGATATGACCCAGATGCAGACACAGGAGATGGATGGTTCAATATACAGAGTAGTTTAATAAAACCACAGGTGGCAGGCAAAGGGCAGGTCGAGGACAGGCAGAGGTTCTTAACCAGGTCTGAGTCTGATAGGTACAGGGCGGCAGGCAGGCTCGGGGTCAGGACAGGCAGAGGTTCGTAACCAGGTCAGAGTCTGATAGGTACAGGACGGCAGGCAGGCTCGGGGTCAGGACAGGCAGAGGTTCTTAACCAGGTCTGAGTCTGATAGGTACAGGGCGGCAGGCAGGCTCGGGGTCAGGACAGGCAGAGGTTCTTAACCAGGTCTGAGTCTGATAGGTACAGGACGGCAGGCAGGCTCGGGGTCAGGACAGGCAGAGGTTCTTAACCAGGTCTGAGTCTGATAGGTACAGGGCGGCAGGCAGGCTCGGGGTCAGGACAGGCAGAGGTTCTTAACCAGGTCTGAGTCTGATAGGTACAGGGCGGCAGGCAGGCTCTGGGTCAGGACAGGCAGAGGTTCTTAACCAGGTCTGAGTCTGATAGGTACAGGGCGGCAGGCAGGCTCGGGGTCAGGACAGGCAGAGGTTCTTAACCAGGTCTGAGTCTGATAGGTACAGGGCGGCAGGCAGGCTCGGGGTCAGGACAGGCAGAGGTTCTTAACCAGGTCTGAGTCTGATAGGTACAGGGCGGCAGGCAGGCTCGGGGTCAGGACAGGCAGAGGTTCGTAACCAGGTCAGAGTCTGATAGGTACAGGACGACAGGCAGGCTCGGGGTCAGGACAGGCAGAGGTTCTTAACCAGGTCTGAGTCTGATAGGTACAGGGCGGCAGGCAGGCTCGGGGTCAGGACAGGCAGAGGTTCTTAACCAGGTCTGAGTCTGATAGGTACAGGGCGGCAGGCAGGCTCGGGGTCAGGACAGGCAGAGGTTCTTAACCAGGTCTGAGTCTGATAGGTACAGGGCGGCAGGCAGGCTCGGGGTCAGGACAGGTAGAATAGGTCGGAACCGGAAGAACTAGAAAACAGGGACTAGAGCGAACAGGAGTACGGCAAAAACACGCTGGTAGGCTTGATCGAGACCAGACAAACAGAAAACACAGGTATAAATGCATAGGGAATAATGGGGAAAATGGGCGAAACAGGTCAGGGTGTGACAGAAGTGGGCAGTTCAGATTTGTCACTTCAATCCAAAATATAGCACAAAACAGGTGAAACAGATTAGGGTGTGACAGAAGTGGGCAGTTCCGATTTGTCACTTCAATCCAAAATATAGCACAAAACAGGTGAAACAGATCAGGGTGTGACAGAAGTGGGCAGTTCAGATTTGTCACTTCAATCCAACATATATCATTCTTGGACTAAAATTATGTCCTATTGACTTAAATCGTTGTGCAACATCGTGGGTAAGCTCTGGCCATCGTTTTTCAGCTGAAACAATTTAAGAGGTGGGTCACTGTTAACTGCAATAATCTTCCGCATATGTAGTCATACCGCAATGGACAGAAAAATGGATATCAGTGTTCATACCTTTTTTTGTGGTAAATGTGAATGAAAAAACAATTCACTTTTGAAAACACTTTTCATACTGATACCTTGTCTATAATGTAGAGGCCTCTAAGATCTTCATTGAAGAGGTAAGGGAGGAGAAAGATGGCTGATGGGACTGAATCCAATAAGGTTCTAAAGAAACCATTAATTAAAATTAACTGTAGATGATACATGTGATCTGTAGGTTTACTGGAAAAATCAAGACTGACTTCTTTTGAGCCAAATGGCAAAAGGTCTATGGGCTTCCCCAAATAACATATACTATAGTATAATATCGTAAAATTACTGTGTAGTATTATCTTATTCATATTCTATAGTATTCACTGTAGTGTTTCTGCGGACTTTACTGTAGTATTTACAGTAGTGTTATTGCAGACATTACTGTAGTATACTGTATTATGCAGGCCAGTCAAGTTCTTCCACATCAATCTCGAAAAAACATTTCTGGATGGATCTTGCTTTGCGCACGGGTGCGTTGTCATGCTGAAACAGGAAAGGGCCTTCCCCAAACTGTTACCACAAAATCCATTTACTAGAACTAGGGGGGATAGCCCAAACCATGAAAAACAGCACCAGACCATTATTTCTGCTCCACCAAACTTTACATTTGGCACTATGCATTCGGGCAGGTAGCGCACTCCTGGCAACCGCCAAACCCAGAATCGTCCATCAGACTGCCAGATGTTGAAGCGTGATTCATCACTTCAGAAAACACATTTCCACTGCTCCAGAGTCTAACAGCAGCGATCTTTACACCTCTCAAGCCGACAATTGCCATTGCGCATGGTGATCTTAGGCTTGTGTGCGGCTGTTCGGCCATGGAAGCGCATTTCATGAAGACCCCGACGAACATTTATTGTGCTGACATTTCTTCCACTCATCCTATGACGGTGCCAGGTTGAACGTCACTGAGCGCTTCAGTAAGGCCATTCTACTGCCAATGATTGTCTATGACGATTGCATGGCTGTGTGCTCAATTTTATACACCTGTCAGCAATTGTTGTGGCTGAAATAGCCAAATCCACTCATTTAAAGGGGTGTCCACATACTTATGTATATACAGTGCCTTCAGAAAGTATTTAGACTCCTTGAATTTTCCAAATTTTGTGGAAAAAAATCCCTGAGTTGCGCGGCGGTCTAAGGCACTGTATCTCAGTGCATGAGGCACTGTGATTGGGAGTCCCATAGGGCGGGGTACAATTGGCCCAGCATCGTCCAGGTTTGGCCGGGGGTAGGCCATCATTGTAAATAACTGACTTGCCTAGTTAAATAAAGGTTAATTAATACATTTTTTTTAAAACACACAATACCCCATAATGGCAAAGTGAAGACACATTTTTAGAAATATTTGCAAATTCCTACAAAATAAAAAACATTTATAAATTATTGACATGAGTATTCAGACCCTTTGCTATGAGATCTGAAATTGAGCTCAGGTGCATCCTGTTTCCATTGATCATCCTTGATGTTTCTACAGCTGTGATAAGTTCAATTGATTGGACAGGTACACACCTGTCTATATAAGGTCCTGCAGTTGACAGTGCATGTAAGAGCAAAAGCCAAGCCATGAGGTTGAAGAAATTGTCCATAGTGTGTCGAGACAGGATTGTGTCAAGGAACAGATCTGGGAGAAGGGTACCAAAAAATGCCTGCAGCATTGAAGGTCCTGAAGAACACAGTAGCCTCCATCATTCTTAAATAGAAGAAGTTTGGAACTACCAAGACACTTCCTAGAGTTGGCAGCCTGGCCAAACTGAGAAATCAGGGGAGGTGAACAAGAACCCAATGGTCACTCTGACAGAGCTCGAGAGCTCCTCTGTGGAGATGGGAGTACCTTCCAGAAGGACAACCATCTCTGCAGCACTCCACCAATCAGGCCTTTAAGGTAGAGTGGCCAGACGGAAGCCACTCCTCAGTAAAAGGCACAACAGCCTCTGAATGTCCTTGAGTGGCCTAGCCAGAGCCCGGACTTGAACTAGATTGAACATTTCTGCGGAGACCAGAAAATATCTGTGCAGCGACTTTCCCCGTCCAACCTTGACAGAGCATGAGAGGATCTCCAGAGGAGATTGGCAGAAACTCAAGCTGTAGCGTCACACCCAAGAAGACTCGAGGCTGTAATCGCTGCCAAAGGTGCTTCAACCAAGTACTAAGTAAAGGGTCTGAATACTTTTGTAAATGTGATATTTCTCTATTTTTTTTGTTGAAACATTTTTTTTTTTAAAGGTCTAAACCTGTTTTTGCTTTGTCATCAAGGGGTATTGTGTGTAGATTGAGGGGAAAAAATATTTTAATACATTACAGCCTTATTCAAAAAAGTATCAAAATGTGGAAAAAGTCAAGGGGTATGAATACTTTCCGAATGTACTGTACATTTTACGGACACGGTATATTTATAGTTATCTTGTTTTGTTTTTAGTCTCAGCCCTCAACTACCCTCAAATCTACTTCTGAAGAACATCCACTTTTAATTTCTAGCTGCTGTATATTTTTCCGCTGTGATGTTATACAAAAGTTAGGAACCTTTCTATTCTCATAGTTTCTACACATTGTACGTTAAATAAAAACCTTTTTGCATTGAATTCTGTCAATTCGGTCAAAATATTCAAGGGTAGACTTCTATTGATTTTTTATTTTTTTTGTCTGCTGCTCAGATGGAGAGGGCACTGCACGTTTCAAGCCTCAGGACGAAAAATGTATCCTGTTTTTCTCTCTGGAGCAGAGTACAGCTGAAAGGAGAGATCATTATAAAAAAAAATATTTAACTAGGCAAGTTTGTTCAGAACAAATTCTTATTTACCATGACTGCCTAGGAACAGTGGGTTAACTGCCTTGTTCAGGGGCAGAGTGACAGATTTTTTATCTTGTCAGCTTGGGGATTCAATCTCGCAACCTTTCAGTTACTAGCCCAATCCCCAATGGGGATCCCCGGTGTCTGTGATACACGCCGTTTGGTGCAACGCAGACCCGGTGGTGAGCAAGAGACTGAGGATACCAAGTCTGTCTTGAGTTTTGATGCAAAGTGTTGACCGGATAAAGTCCTGTGATTTTTTGATTCCGAACCCACTACAGTGTTTCAAACGCCAGAATGTAGGATGGAGATTATGAGGTGTGCAGATGGGCATGGGACAAAAGAGTGTGTCGTATTTCAATTATGGGGGATCAGAAATGTCCTGTGCGCGTGAGACAGATTGAAGTATCCATGGTGAGAGCAGTGCGGAAAGGGTCAAAACCATGAATAGCCCATTGTAGTGTCTTAAATGTAAAATGTTTGGCCACATGGCAAGTTTGTGCAGATGGAATAAATATGTTGTGGAAGAATCAGTGGATACAGTGTGCCATTGTGGTGAGAACCATGCTCCCAACTTCCAGGAGTGCCCGGTAAGGGCAAAAGGAGGTTGAAATAGCAAATATCTGGGCTGTCCACCAGGTCTCCTATGCAGAGGCAGTGCAAATAGCTGAAGGAGCAAGTGCAATAAATGCCCCTCAGCCTGCAGAAAGTGTTTTTTCATCGATTAAGGGATCCTGAAGTACTGATAGTGAAGGTGGATTTTGTTGCGTTTATTGCATAGGTGATAAATTGTACAAGTCAAATCATTAAGAAATATAAGAAACTTGACATAATTGTGAATGGAGGTAATGGGGGCGGTAAATGAGTAGCGACGCTCCCCCATCCAACTTTCTTCACCCTTTCCCTATTTCCCTGTTTTTCTGCGTTAAAGTTCCCCAGTTTTCACCCCACACAGTAGGTGGCACCATGCACCTCTAACGTATATTTCCTGACCGCCAAATACCATAGAAGAAGAAGACCCGGAAAACATTCCTTTAGTTTTCTCGTGACACGTATCTAGCAACGAAGTTGGCGGAGTCCAGTGTTGAATTGTTCATCGTTGCAGGTAACAGCGGTTAGTATTGCTTAGTAAAATCCATGTAATAGTAAAACACTTTTTTTTTTTATAGCTTGGTTAAATATTGTGTCGAGGCCCACATTCATTTTAGCTTCGCGAAGCCGCCTGATCCCGCGAGTTTAACGTTACATTATAACTGCACGGCTGTCAATTGTAACTAGATATAATTTCCAGACTAATACTATAGGTAGTGCAGTATGGTAATCAGTGGGGTAAATTAACAGGCTGCATTCCTTTATTAGTCTGCTCTAATTTACTAGCTAGCCAACGTTAGCTAGCCACCCTGATTGTCTACGACTACGTAAACTAGTTAGGCGTCCAGTTAGCTAGCTAACCTGGAATACATTTGGCTAGTTAGCTAGCTGACGTTAAATACCAGTTTTAGTAAACTAGCTAGCTAACCAGCTAACGTTAGACGGCAAATTTAATAAAATATTGCCCCACCTGTTTAACAAACGTGCTTGCCAGCTAGCTAACGTTAGGTTAACGTTGTTTGTGTGGTTGCCATGGCGTTGTAAAGCAGCCTAACGAACTCTGTAAATGTTGTAGCTAAGTGTTTCTTAATCAGCGTTTTTGTTTTTAATAAGTTGTTTGGATATCTGGTTATTTATATCCACGGAGTTGCAGGACTGATGGCATGTTGACTTGTCTGGCTTCGCTAAATTATTAGCTGGCTGAAGTTTGCGTTTAAAAGATGCATCTCAGCCCCGGTTGCTTGATCAAAGACCTGAGCCCCATTCTGAAAGTGTCAGAGCTCGTAGTGGTGATGACTACTGTTCTAGACTGATGTGTGGTGAGCTTTCTGCGCTGTAGCAGCAGTTGTGGAGGGGTATGAAGTGTCCAAAATGGAAATAAGTTGTCGAACTTTCGTCATCCTCGATGATTGTACATGTACTATCTACATGCGTGGTTGTATTGTTTTACATTTGTCATAAATACAGTGCATTTGGAAAGTATTCAGACCCCTTGACTTTTTCCATATTTTGTTACGTTACAGCCTTATTCTAAAATGTATTAAATTGTTTTTTCCCCCTCATCGATGTACACACAATACCCCATAATGACAAAGCAACAACAGGTATTGTTGACATTTTAGCAAATGTATAAAAAAAAAATTACAAACTTGACATAACAGAACCAGTGAAAAGTTTGTACACAACTCATTCAAGGGGTTAAATATATTTACTATTTAATACATTCTACACCTCAACTATGAAATAACACACATGGTATCATGTAGTAACCAAAAAATCGAAATATATTTTATATTCAAAGTAGCCACCCTTTGCCTTGACAGCTTTGCACACTCTTGGCATTCTCTCAACCAGCTTCATGAGAATGCTTTTCCAACAGTCTCTTGAAGGAGTTCCCATATGCTGAATACTTGTTGGATGCTTTTCCAGCACTCAGCGGTCCAACTCATCCCAAACCATCTCAGTTGGGTTCAGGTCGGGTGATTGTGGAGGCTAGGTCATCTGATGAATGACTCCATCACTCTTCTCCTTGGTCAAATAGCCCTTACACAGCTTGGAGGTGTGTTGCTTCATTGTCCTGTTGAAAATCTAATTATAGTCCCACTAAGCGCAAACCAGATGGGATGGCGTATCGCTGTGGTAGCCATGCTATTTAAGTGTGCTTTGAATTCTAAATGAATCACAGACAGTGTCACCATCACAGCTCCTCCATGTTTCACTGTGGGAACCACACATGCGGAGGTCATCCGTTCGCCTACTCTGTGTCTCAAATACACGGTGGTTGAAACTAAAAATCTCAATTTGGACAGGTTTCCACCGGTCTAATGTCCATTGCTCGTGTTTCTTGGCCCAAGCAAGTCTCTTCTTATTGGTGCCCTTTAGTAAGTAGTGTTTTCTTTGCAGCAATTCGACCATGGCCCGATTCACACAGTCTCCTCTGAACAGTTGATGTCTGTTACTTGAATTTCTTAATTTTCCGCATTGACTTAACATGTCTTAAAGTAAGGATGGACTGTTGTTTCTCTTTGCTTATTTGAGCTGTTCTTGTCATAATATGGACTTGGTCTTTTACCAAATAGGGATATCTTCTGTATACAACTAGGGTTGCAAAATTCCCAGGTTTTCCAGAAATCCTGGTAGGAAAACTAGAATAAACAGGAAATCCAGGAATCTAACAAATGGGATTTCTGGAAAACCTGGAAATTTAGTTACCGGAATTTTGCAACCCTATATACCACCCCTACCATGTCACAACACAACTGATTGGCTCAAACGCATTAAGAAGGAAAGAAATTCCACACATTTACTTTTAACAAGGCACACCTGTTAATTGAAATTAATTCCTGGTGACTACCGCATGAAGCTGGTTGAGCAAATGCGAAGAGTGTACAAAGCTGTCAAGGCAAAGACGTCGACTGTCTAGCCACAGATGACATGGGCAAGTATATTTGGTGCATCGAATGGCTTTCCCCTTGATGCTACGTTTCTAGCGAGCAAACGTATCCACATGAAAAGAAACATACCCGGAATAAGGGTGGCTACTTAGAATCTCAAAAACAAAATATATTTGAATTTGTTTAACACTTTTTTTTGTTTTGTTTACTACATGATTCCATATGTGTTATTTCATAGTTTTGATATCTTCACTATTACTCTGCAATGTAGGAAATGGTAAAAAAATAACTCTTGAATGAGTAAATGTGTTCAAACTTTTGACTTTTACTGTACATATTTCTGTAACTACCTCGTACCCCAGCGCATTGACTTGGTACCGGTTTTCATAGTTTAGCTCGTCTCCTTATTGTTTTAGTTTGAACATATTTGTTGCTTTTTAACTGCATTGTTGGGAAAGGGCTCGTAAGTAAGCATTTCACGGTGAAGTCGACACCTGACCTGTTGTATTCGGCACATGTGACATCAAATTAGATTTATCTAGAATGTTGGTTGGCTAGCTCATCACTAGCTAAATGGCTAGTTAGCTAAAGTTAAATATCAAGCGGGAATACCGTTGGAAACAAACATTAGACAGCCAGGTAACAAACGTTAGAGTTGGGTAGCTAGTTGGATAGTTTGTTAACCAACCAGGTATATGTTCACTATATTCCTGAATATAGATAAGTTTGCCACTACCGTTAAGATTGGAAGGTAACTTAGCTAGCTAGTGGTAAGTAAGACTGTCTAGCCACCGATGACAAGGGCAAGTATATTTGGTGCATCGAATGGCTTTCCCCTTGATGCTACGTTTCTAGCGAGCAAACGTATCTACATGAAAAGAAACATACCAGGAATAAGGGCAGCAATACACACTAACTTCCCAGATACCAATGCATCAAGTGGTGCTAAACTAGCCATCAATTGAATACTGTTTACACAATTTTCTCCTCCAGCTGTACAATGCTCATGAACTATTTATTTTTTGCAGACGGTCAAAAATGTCAGGCTTTGACAACTTCAACACAGATTTCTACCAGTCCAGCTACAGTGTAGATGACCAAGGCCAACCTGCTGGATATGGCTACAGTAACACAGAAGACCCCTACAAACAGTATGTTTTGTCAACTTGTTAAAATTGCATTGACCCCAGTTACTCTGTAACTCACCGTGCTCTGAAAATACACATGCCTGTCAACAATTTGAAAACAATGCATTTTTCCCTCAATGTCTCTCAATGGCCTGTTTTGTTAGTATTGTTCCCTATGTGTTGCTTACTAGCTTGAGTCATAGTGTTTTTAACAAAGCCATGAAGGTTTTCTGAGAAGTGTGCTTATGTTTCCCCCCCTAGGGGTCAGTATGACTACTCCCAACCGATGGGATACTCAGCCCCAGGGATGATGCAACCCCAGCAGCCCTACACAGGCCAGATCTACCAACCCACACCAGCCTTCACACCTTCCCCCACACAGTCCATGTACGGCAGCAGCTTTGATGACGAGCCCCCGCTGCTGGAGGGTAAGGATAACCAAGTGGTGAGACTCCATAGGGAAAGGGGTGGTAAAGAATGCTAACTCAATTGCTTGATCACAAATCGAGCTTTTTCCTCTACCTCCCTAAGCACTTTTGTTGATCTGAGAGGATTGGCTAGTTGAAGCCAGGTGGAGCTTTTAGATTTGATCTTTACCTCTGACTTACTCTGAAACATAGGAGCTTCATACTAGGGATTGGGGGAATGAAGATACATTTCTCAAGGTATGAGTGGTCAGGGGAGCACATAGCCAAAAGGATCCAACTCTCGTTCATTTCTCTCGAGTCGGATCAGTGCTATGCCGGGTTATGGACAGCCAGAGCCCAGCACAGTATATGGTCCTCAAATCCAGGGATGGAATATGTCGTTGTACTCCTAGGGCTCTATTTCATCTGTATCACAGAAGTTCTGTGTTACAGCGTGATTAAAATTGAAATGTTCCCGCATTAGTGGAGACTGCAGGCACTGGTAACGCTGCATATGTCGGCTCAATCGGAAATTACCTTTACATTTCTATTGTGCGATCTGTAACCCTTCAGCAATAGATTGAATATAGCTCCTAATCAAAACGATGAAAGGTGAATCAAGAAGATTGAAATATTTGTCTGCCGTTTTTGTCAACATGCTAGGTTAGCTAATGCTAAAGCAACCCATTGGATTCAACTAGACTTTTGGTAGCTAATCACCACAACCATAGGCATTGCATTTTCATGGAATCCAATGGGTGGATATAGCATTGCCTAGCATACTTTTTGGTCATGTAGTGTATGTGGACACATGCTCTGGGGTTGAGTTCAGGGCTCTGTGCAGTCCAGTCAAGTTCTTCCACACAACAAACCATTTCTGTATGGACCTCGCTTTGTGCACGGGGGCATTGTCATGCTGAAACAGGAAAGGGCCTTCCCCAAACGGTTGCCACAAAGTTGGAAGGACAGAATAACCTAGAATCTCCTTGTATGCTGTAGCGTTATGATTTCCCTTCACTGGAACTAAGGGGCCTAGCCCAGACCATGGAAAAACAGCCCCAGACCATTATTCCTCCACCACCACTCCAGCCGATGCTTTTCATTGACAATGTTTATCTTAAGCTTGTGTGTGACTTCTCGCCCATGGAAACCCATTTCATGAAGCTCCCAACGAACAGTTTCTGTGTTGACGTTGCTTCGAGGCAGTTTGGAACTAGGTAGTGAGTGTTGCAACCGAGGACAGACTATTTTTATGCGCTTCAGCAGTCGGCGGTCCCGTTCTGCGAGCTTGTGTGGCAGGCCACTTCGCGGTTGTGCCATTGTTGCACCTTTCCACTTCACAATAACAGCATTTACCTTTGACCGGGGCAGCTCTAGCAGGGCAGCAATTTGACGAACTGACTTGTAGATGTGGCACCATCGTATGGCCGTGCCACATTTGAAATGCGATAACCTCTTCAGTAAGGCCATTCTACTGCCAATATTTGTCTATGGAGAATGTTTGGCTGTGTGCTCGATTTTATACACCTGTCATCAACGGGTGTGGCAGAAATAGCTGAATCCACTCATTTGAAGCGATGTCCACATACTTTTGTGTATATATAGTGTATTCCATCCCAAGGTTGAGGTACAGTATGTTTTCCCAGCCATATACCGCCCTGGGCTCTGATTGTCCACATTCCGACTAGAGAAATGAACAAGTCAGATCCTTTTGGCTTGGGAGCACATCAAGATCTATAGAGGACTCCAGTGCCCAAAAGCCAATTTTGGCATGGGCAGCACCATTAAGGACTTTCACCATTTTGAAGTGGTTAACTGGGTTGGACTTCCTATGGTTTAAGGAAGGATCACATAATTCCATCCAGGTCATCAGGAGGGATCAGTCAATTAATTATACTTGTGAGCAAATGTTCCATTAATGCGGGTGGCAGTAAATCGCCAAACTTGGCTTCATACCTATTCAAACAATAAACTCCATTATGTACCTTTGTGTGTTTACCTACTAAAGAAGTAGTAGAAGAAAATGGACTACTCCAAACTTGAGATGGCCTCAATGGCGCTGCCCACGTGCTCAGATGCCATAACGGGACAGATGCAAAGTTGTGATCTCTATACATCTCTATGGGGGAGCACTATGATGGGTTTAGTGGGATATGTGTCCATGTTGCCCTCCCCTGTGACAAGAAGACCTAGTTAAACCAGTAGAGTGACCCAGTTGTGTGCACTAAATGGGTCAGCAGTCAAGGATCACCAGGGCCATCCTGCTAAGCTAATAAATTACTCCAAGTAAGGTCTTATTTTGGAGATGAGCATTCATCTGATACATTGGTGTGTCGTAGTGAAAGAAGTGTTCTCTTGATACAAAATAAATGTTTTTGTTGGTTGTCATTTCCTTATTAAACTGAAAAGGTGTCATTCTAGGAGGTATAGAGAATTGTATGATTCTCTTTTTTTCTGATTATATTGTAAGAATGAGTTGTCCCTTCTCTCAACCAACCCTTTCACTTATATCTGAAATTGCTTTAATATCATTTCATGCTTTTGCTCTACCTCACAGAATTGGGCATTAACTTTGACCACATCTGGCAGAAGACCCTGACAGTGCTCCACCCCATGAAGGCAGCAGATGGTAACATTATGAACGAGACTGACCTGGCTGGGCCCATGGTGTTCTGTCTGGCCTTCGGAGCCACCTTACTTCTGGTAAGAACTATTCTATTACTGATGTAGTACAGCACTTGAACACTTACATGGTATCTGTATGTATTTGTCATTATACCTTGTGCAATAGCATTGTCTGCCTTGGGAAAAAATTACTGTAAATGCAGATGGCTGATGAGTTGTCAATATGTTCCTGTTCCTGTCTCTGTCTATCTGCTACAGACAGGAAAGATCCAGTTTGGCTATGTGTATGGCATCAGCGTCATCGGCTGCCTGGGGATGTACTGTCTCCTCAACCTAATGAGCATGACAGGTGTGTCGTTTGGCTGTGTCGCCAGTGTACTGGGCTACTGCCTTCTACCCATGATCCTCCTTGCCAGCTTCGGAATCATCTTCTCTTTACAGTAAGAACAAACATGGGCCTGAGAATAGAGTTTAGAGGTCAGTTTAGTAAAGTACTCTGTCACATTATATAGAGCAGATCTGTGGATTGTAAGTGTCAGGTGGTGCACAACATAATATGAGCCTTTGCTACTGAAAAATGACTGACTTTTGATGCTCTTTGTTTGTGGACAATTTAAATTGCACAATTGTTTTACCAAACAATTTACCAACTGATCTAACTGGCTTTTCTTGACCTTTTTCAGGGGCATGTTTGGAATAATCATCGCAGCCACGATAATTGGCTGGTGCAGTTTCTCTGCTTCCAAGATCTTCATCTCGGCCCTGGCCATGGACGGACAGCAACTTCTGGTGGCGTACCCCTGTGCCCTCCTCTATGGGGTGTTTGCCCTCATCTCTGTCTTCTGAAATGTCTCTGTCTGTCATCTACACCATGCAGGAAAACGGCCCAACAAACCCAACTAACTTGAGGACCAGTAAGAAGCGCTGCTGTGCTGCACCCACATCACAGTGCAGTGGTGTGGCCAGAAAGAAACCCTGTCAGTTTCATTCCACTTTTATACCCGCCGACAGGGGTCAGTTGTAGAGTATCAATTCCAAACCATTTCGATTCAGGACTAAGGACCCATCCACGGACCACTGCAATCTTATATTTAATGTAAAGCTTGTTCTTTATTCTGTTTGTTTTTGTTTCTGAGATTTATTTGAGCTTTGAGGCCTTCAGAAAATGTTTTGCACAGGTATTTTCAATTTTATTCAACTGAAGCAGGTGACTTGAAATTGAGTTGTTAGAATAAGACCTTGTTGCATAGTTAATCTATCTCTAATATCAACAGCCCTCTCATTCTCCTTACAACTCTGAAAATACATGTTTTATAAACCTGCAATCATTTTCACTCCATTTTCTGTCCTGTTAGGTCTTCCTTAGAACAATTTAAATTGCTGAAACATGAGGTGCTGCTTGACCAAAACTCTGCCTTGTGGCATTCTCAATTGTATTTCCCAGCCCCCTCCCCCATGTGATCAGGGCTGTGTTGGTTTTGTAGCTTGTGTGATTTCAAACTTTGGGCTGTCAAAGTGCCTGCGCGATGACAGCTGTGTACACACTGCACACAGTCAAGTTATGTCCAAAATGAATTTTTAAAAATAAATAGATATTTGTGAGGTTTTAATTTTATTGTAAAATAGTTTGTTGTTCAAGATCAAAACCGCACTGCAGGGCTCCAGCCTACTGTGCTGTCAAATTTATTTATATAGCCCTTACATCAGCTGAAATCTCAAAGTGCTGTACAGAAACCCAGCCTAAAACCCCAAACAGCAAGCAATGCAGTTGTAGAAGCATGGTGGCTAGGAAAAACTCCCTAGAAACGCCAAAAACTGTTAAGACTTTGTGTATCCACATTTTTTCACGAACAGAATAGGCGTCACAAGGCTGTCAGCTGTGTTTAATGGTATTGTACTACAGGCCGGTCAAACCACACAAGAAGTATCTCACAGATCCTAGGAGATTTTCAGTCTCTTACCCATTATCCTCATGAAGTTTGTATTTGATCGGTTTTCTGTTTTTCACCTCAAGGCTATGATGCATTGTTGAGCTTGTTTTTTGGCTGCAGGGTTATATGGCACACTAGAGTGCATTGAATAACTATTGTCATAGTCTTTTACTGTTCACTTTGACTACAATGTGGGTGTGAATTTTGGTTTCGCACAAAGGTGTCACCTGAAAGGCACGGTTTTATGGTCATCAGTGGTTTTTCTCAGTTTTCCTATACCTTTGTTTTTATGCTAAACCTGAGCTCCTGAAGGGATGCCATTTTATATAGTCTTCCTAAGAATAATGCAACATTTAAATTGAGTGCTTTTCAACATACTATACACAAGGGAATACTTTGCATTTCAAGCAACCAAGAGCCATTTACAGTGCTACTCTTTTATGGCCAAGTATACTGTCATTTTTTTTGTACTTCTTAAAAGTCCCAATGTTGTTCTTTTGTCATGTTGAAATTCTTGATAAATTGGAAAAGGGTCGTGGTCGTGCTTGTGTGGTTTTATTGGCCACTATCTAAATAAAATATAGGTCGATACATCCTTTTTTATTATTATTTCATGCTTTCAGCCAGAAACAATGGTTTGTGGTTTTTGGAGTTCATCCTGTAATGACTGGATGGTGGAACCAAAACCATATTTTTCTCTACTGCAGTGGTCATTCATCCTGGTCCTGGAGCGCTACCCTCCTGTAGGTTTCCGCTCCAACCCCAGTTGTAACCTACCTGATACAGCTTATCAACAAGCTAATTATTAGAGTCCAATGCGCTAGATTAGGGTTGCAGCGAAACAACACTACAAGACTGTTCTCCAGGAACTGGATTGGAGAGCCCTGCTCTACTGTATAACATCAGTCTGTATGTTGAGAGATTGAAGATCTTTACGAATTGTTTGGATTATGTTTTCAGAATGAAGGAAAATGACACTAATGCCCCATCCTGATGGCAATGGGTCATTGTTTTGTATCCCAGTCCCTATTAGTCTATAGGAAATATGGAGATTAATCATATTTGATTAATTACGAGGATATACAGCAAAATTATACAGCAAAATTAAGGCAGTTATGCATTTTTTTTAAACATTACAATACATTCACAACGTATTAAGTGTGTGCACTCAGGCCCCTACTCTACTGCCACATATCTACAACACAAAATCCGTGTGTGTAGTACATCGTACATATCGTGTGTTTGTATGCATGTCTGCCTATGTTTGTGTTGCTTCACAGTCCCTGCTGTTTCATAAGGTGTATTTTTATCTTTTTTTAATCAAAATGTACTGCTTGTTACTTGATGTGGAATGGAGTTCCATGTTGTCATGGCTCTATGTAGTACTGTGCGCCTCCCATAGTCTGTTCTGTGAAGAGACCCCTGGTGGCATGTCTTGTGGGGTATGCATGGGTGTCCGTGCTGTGTGCCAGTAGTTCAAGCAAACAGCTTGGTGCATTCAACATGTCAATGCCTCTCACGAATACAAATAGTGATGAAGTCAATCTCTCTTCCACTTTGAGCCAGGAGAGGTTGACATGCATATTATTGTTAGCTCTCTGTGTACATCCAAGGGCCAGCCCCTCTGCCCTGTTCTAAGCCAATTGAAATTTTCCAAGTCCCTCTTTGTGGCGCTTGACCACACAACTGAACAGTATTCCAGGTGCGGCAAAACTAAGGCCTGTAGGACCTGCCTTGTGGGTAGTGCTGAATGCAGAGCAGTGCTTTATTGTGGACAGACTTCTCCCCATCCTAGCTACTGTTGTATCAATATGTTTTGACCATCCAGGGTTACAATCCAGGGTTACTCCAAGCAGTTTAGTCTCCTCAACTTGCCCAATTGCCATATTATTCATTACAATATTTATTTGAGGTTTAGGGTTTTTAGTGGATGATTTGTCCGGGCCTACCAGAATAGCTAAATACATTTTATGCTCATTTTGAGGCAAGCAACAGGTAACCTGCCTAAATGACTACCGCCCGTAGCACTCACAGCAGTAGCTATGAAGTGCTGTGAAAGGCTGGTCATGGCTCAACACCAGCATCCCAGAAACCCTAGATCCACTCCAATTCGCATACCGCCCCAACAGATCCACAGATGCAATCTCAATTGCACTCCACATTGCCCTTTTCCCACCTGGACAAAAGGAACACGTATGTGAGAATGCTGTTCATTAACTACAGCTCAGCGTTCAACACCATTGTGCCCACAAAGCTCATCACTAAGCTAAGGACCCTGGGACTAAACACCTTCCTCTGCAACTGGATCCTGGACTTCCTGACGGGCCGCCCCCAGGTGATAAGGGTAAGCAACAACACATCTGCCACGCTGGTCCTCAATATGGGGGCCCCTCAGGGTGTGTGCTTAGTCCCCTCCTGTACTCCCTGTTCATCCACGACTGCGTGGCCAAGCACGACTCCCAACACCATCATTAAGTTTGCTGACGACACAACAGTGGAAGGCCTGATCACCGACAATGATGAGACAGCCTATAGGGAGGAGGTCAGAGACCTGGCAGTGTGGTGCCCTGACAACAACTCTCCCTCAACGTGGACTACAGGAAAAGGAGAACCGAACATGCCCCCATTCACATCAACGAGGCTGTAGTGGAGCGGATCGAGAGTTTCATGTTCCTTGGTGTCCACATCACTAACAAACTGTCATGGTCCAAACATACCAAGATAGTTGTGTAGAGGGCACGAGAACACCATTTCCCCCTCAGGAGACTGAAAGGATTTGGCATGTATCCCCAGATCCTCAAAAAGTTCTACAGCTGCACCATTGAGAGCATCCTGACCGGTTGCATCACCGCCTGGTATGGCAACTGTTCGGCACCGTAAGGCGCTACAGAGTGTAGTGTGTACGGCCCAGTACATCACCGGGGCCAAGCTTCCTGCCATCCAGGTCCTATATACTAGGCGGTGTCAGAGGAAGGCCCAAAAAATTGACTCCAGTCACCCAAGTCATAGACTTTTCTGTCTGCAACACTACAGCAAGCGGTACCGGAGTCCAAAAGGCTCCTGAACAGCTTTTACCCCCAAGCCATAAGACTGCTTAACAATTAATCAAATGGCCACCCGGATTATTTACATTGACCCACCCCTCCCCCTTTATTTCTACACTTCTGCTACTCACTGTTTATTAATTATGCATAGTGACTTCATCCCTATCTACATGTACAAATTACCTCGACTAACCTGTACCCCAGCACATTGACTCGGTACCGGTACCCCCTGTATATAGCCTAGATATTGTTATTTTACTGTGTTACTTTTTATTAATTTTTTTTGTAAACATTTCCCTTCACTATTTCTTGAACTGCATTGTTGTTTAAGGGCTTGTAAGTAAGGGGTAAGGGGCCTAGACAGCTGTCTTGGGGAATTCCTGATTCTACCTAGATTTTGTTGGAGAGGCTTCCATTAGCAGGGGGTGTAAAGCCATAACACATACGTTTTTCCACCAACAGACTCTGATCGAAGATGTCAAAAGTCGTACTGAAGTGTAACAAAACAGTCCCCACAATATTTTTTTCATCTACTTTTCTCAGACAATCATCAGTCATTATGTAAGTGCTGTGCTTGTTGAATTTCCTTCCCTATAAGTTTGCTGAAAGTCTGTTGTCAGTTTGTTTACTGTGTAATAGCATTGTATCTGGTCAAACACAATTTTTTCTGAAAGTTTACAAAGGGTCAGTAACGGGCTGATTGTTCGGCTATTTGTGCCAGTAAAGTTTTTTTTACTATCCTTAGGTAAGGGAATAACTTTTGCTTTCCTCCAGGCCTGAGGGCACACACTTTCTAGTAGGTTTAAATTTAAGATATGGCATATAGGAGTGACAATATCGTCCGCTATTATCCTCAGTCATTTTCCATCTAAGTTGTCAGACCATGGTGTCTTGTTATTGTTGATAACAATTTGTTCACCTTTTTTCACATCTTCCACATTTACTTTACAATACGTCTGCTAAATCATTCATTTTCAGACACAAGTTTCTTCCACCCTACATGTTTTCTGATGATCTCTAAGAGCCCCATGGAAGGTGACTCACTCTGTGTCTTATGACTTAGTTACTCACGCTCTCATAAAGAATCAAACAAATTATATAAAGGCAATGTGGGGATTTCATGCTTTACATTTGATAGAAATCTACTTTAATTTCCATTGTTTCACAGATTCACACAGACACAGATGTGTTTGATAGATCTCAACTGGGTCTCAGAGTTTTTCACACACCCCTGTGGCACTGGTAAGTCCTTCACAGTAGAACTCTGGCCTCGGGAGGGTGACACAGCTGCCATAGGGACGGTGTCTCCGACTATAAAAAATCTTACCCATAACACCTTAGAAACCATTTGTGTGGTTATTTTTAATAAAATGTTTGTTTTTTAAATGATGCATTGAAGTTATTAACGCATGGTTGTAAAGAAATTGCTTTTAAAGGTCATAGGCCTACAGGAATACTTCAGCCATTTTTAGGCTCATGTTGATGATTTTTTTTTCAGTGGTCATGATCAAGTGCTCAGTTTCAGGTCCTAATGTTTCAGTGTAACAAAATAGAATGATTCCAAAAACCTCATAACATGTCTCCAGTTTATTGGTACGCCAACTTAATTCTCAACAATGGGCCCAGGTGCCCCCTCTAGGGAGACCCAGAGAGCTTTTAAGGTTTCTGTTTACAGTAAGTAAGTCAGTAAGAATGTCCCAATTTAAGACCTGATGCAGTTTGGGGTTAATGCATGTCTATAAATTACAGTTGAGATGCTGTATATGGTCAAATTAACTCTTGAAAATGTCATTTTTTTATGGGGCTAGGATATTATTAGAGAATCTCTAGATGGCAGTGTTGAGTCATACATTGCCTGTCCAACTGGCTATCCTGTTGGCTGTAGAGGATTGCGGGCCATGTTGTCTAATGTTGTATAATTCGACGTCCATCTGATACGTGGTGATTGACCGTTTGTTTTTCGCAGTGCTCTCTGACATGGTGAGTGATGATAGAGCAAATGAAAACCTAATTCACCCCTCCTATCATCAGATTACTGTGATACTGTCAGTGGCCAGCTCTAATGAATGGAAACACAAATGTCCCAAAGCGCTTCCCTGACTTATAATCAATGAGAACATTTTCATAGAGATATATCTGATTTGTTTTCTTAATCAAGATCCACTGTATGCTTATCTCAATGCGTAATTTACATTGATTGCTGCTTTAAATGGGACTTTTAGTTACCGTGAGTGACCACTCTATAGAATGTAAAAAGTAAACAGTGGTATTTAGACATTTTTGGATTGCAAGTCTGGATTGCATTACCTCCACAATGTCAAGCAAAACTGTCAATACACTAGTTGTTCGTCAAATGCAAATCAATGCAAATTCACTTGCCATTACAGTAAACAGCATGAAAATATGATTTTTTTTCCACTAATTAATTAATTTAATTAATTTAATTTCCACTATCCTTGACTTGTTTAGGACTGATTCAACAAGGAACAGGTATATTGAGTCACATGAGAAAAGAGTCCTCAATCCATTTCCTCCCCAAGTGTTATATACTGTGTTTGCTCTTACAGAAGTCTTCCATACGCTGTTAAATCAAATCAAATCAAATTTTATTTGTCACATACACATGGTTAGCAGATGTTAATGCGAGTGTAGCGAAATGCTTGTGCTTCTAGTTCCGACAATGCAGTAATAACAAGTAATCTAACTAACAATTCCAAAACTACTGTCTTGTACACAGTGTAAGGGGATAAAGAATATGTACATAAGGATATATGAATGAGTGATGGTACAGAGCAGCATAGGCAAGATACAGTAGATGGTATCGAGTACAGTATGTACAAATGAGATGAGTATGTAAACAAAGTGGCATAGTTTAAAGTGGCTAGTGATACATGTATTACATAAGGATACAGTCGATGATATAGAGTACAGTATATACGTATGCATATGAGATGAATAATGTAGGGTAAGTAACATTATATAAGGTAGCATTGTTTAAAGTGGCTAGTGATATATTTACATCATTTCCCATCAATTCCCATTATTAAAGTGGCTGGAGTTGAGTCAGTGTCAGTGTGTTGGCAGCAGCCACTCAGTGTTAGTGGTGGCTGTTTAACAGTCTGATGGCCTTGAGATAGAAGCTGTTTTTCAGTCTCTCGGTCCCAGCTTTGATGCACCTGTACTGACCTCGCCTTCTGGATGATAGCGGGGTGAACAGGCAGTGGCTCGGGTGGTTGATGTCCTTGATGATCTTTATGGCCTTCCTGTGACATCGGGTGGTGTAGGTGTCCTGGAGGGCAGGTAGTTTGCCCCCGGTGATGCGTTGTGCAGACCTCACTACCCTCTGGAGAGCCTTACGGTTGAGGGAGGTGCAGTTGCCATACCAGGCGGTGATACAGCCCGCCAGGATGCTCTCGATTGTGCATCTGTAGAAGTTTGTGAGTGCTTTTGGTGACAAGCCGAATTTCTTCAGCCTCCTGAGGTTGAAGAGGCGCTGCTGCGCCTTCTTCACGATGCTGTCTGTGTGAGTGGACCAATTCAGTTTGTCTGTGATGTGTATGCCGAGGAACTTAAAACTTGCTACCCTCTCCACTACTGTTCCATCGATGTGGATAGGGGGGTGTTCCCTCTGCTGTTTCCTGAAGTCCACAATCATCTCCTTAGTTTTGTTGACGTTGAGTGTGAGGTTATTTTCCTGACACCACACTCCGAGGGCCCTCACCTCCTCCCTGTAGGCCGTCTCGTCGTTGTTGGTAATCAAGCCTACCACTGTTGTGTCGTCCGCAAACTTGATGATTGAGTTGGAGGCGTGCGTGGCCACGCAGTCGTGGGTGAACAGGGAGTACAGGAGAGGGCTCAGAACGCACCCTTGTGGGGCCCCAGTGTTGAGGATCAGCGGGGGGGAGATGTTGTTGCCTACCCTCACCACCTGGGGGCGGCCCGTCAGGAAGTCCAGTACCCAGTTGCACAGGGCGGGGTCGAGACCCAGGGTCTCGAGCTTGATGACGAGCTTGGAGGGTACTATGGTGTTGAATGCCGAGCTGTAGTCGATGAACAGCATTCTCACATAGGTATTCCTCTTGTCCAGATGGGTTAGGGCAGTGTGCAGTGTGGTTGAGATTGCATCGTCTGTGGACCTATTTGGGCGGTAAGCAAATTGGAGTGGGTCTAGGGTGTCAGGTAGGGTGGAGGTGATATGGTCCTTGACTAGTCTCTCAAAGCACTTCATGATGACGGATGTGAGTGCTACGGGGCGGTAGTCGTTTAGCTCAGTTACCTTAGCTTTCTTGGGAACAGGAACAATGGTGGCCCTCTTGAAGCATGTGGGAACAGCAGACTGGTATAGGGATTGATTGAATATGTCCGTAAACACACCGGCCAGCTGGTCTGCGCATGCTCTGAGGGCGCGGCTGGGGATGCCGTCTGGGCCTGCAGCCTTGCGAGGGTTAACACGTTTAAATGTCTTACTCACCTCGGCTGCAGTGAAGGAGAGACCGCATGTTTTCGTTGCAGGCCGTGTCAGTGGCACTGTATTGTCCTCAAAGCGGGCAAAAAAGTTATTTAGTCTGCCTGGGAGCAAGACATCCTGGTCCGTGACTGGGCTGGATTTCTTCCTGTAGTCCGTGATTGACTGTAGACCCTGCCACATGCCTCTTGTGTCTGAGCCGTTGAATTGAGATTCTACTTTGTCTCTGTATTGGCGCTTAGCTTGTTTGATAGCCTTGCGGAGGGAATAGCTGCACTGTTTGTATTCGGTCATGTTACCAGACACCTTGCCCTGATTAAAAGCAGTGGTTCGCGCTTTCAGTTTCACACGAATGCTGCCATCAATCCACGGTTTCTGGTTAGGGAATGTTTTAATCGTTGCTATGGGAACGACATCTTCAACGCACGTTCTAATGAACTCGCACACCGAATCAGCGTATTCGTCAATGTTGTTATCTGACGCAATACGAAACATCTCCCAGTCCACGTGATGGAAGCAGTCTTGGAGTGTGGAGTCAGCTTGGTCGGACCAGCGTTGGACAGACCTCAGCGTGGGAGCCTCTTGTTTTAATTTCTGTCTGTAGGCAGGGATCAACAAAATGGAGTCGTGGTCAGCTTTTCCGAAAGGGGGGCGGGGCAGGGCCTTATATGCGTCGCGGAAGTTAGAGTAACAATGATCCAAGGTCTTTCCACCCCTGGTTGCGCAATCGATATGCTGATAAAATTTAGGGAGTCTTGTTTTCAGATTAGCCTTGTTAAAATCCCCAGCTACAATGAATGCAGCCTCCGGATAAATCGTTTCCAGTTTGCAGAGAGTTAAATAAAGTTCGTTCAGAGCCATCGATGTGTCTGCTTGGGGGGGGATATATACGGCTGTGATTATAATCGAAGAGAATTCTCTTGGTAGATAATGCGGTCTACATTTGATTGTGAGGAATTCTAAATCAGGTGAACAGAAGGATTTGAGTTCCTGTATGTTTCTTTCATCACACCATGTCACGTTGGCCATGAGGCATACGCCCCCGCCCCTCTTCTTACCAGAAAGATGTTTGTTTCTGTCAGCGCGATGCGTGGAGAAACCCGTTGGCTGCACCGCTTCGGATAGAGTCTCTCCAGTGAGCCATGTTTCAGTGAAGCAAAGGACGTTACAGTCTCTGATGTCCCTCTGGAATGCTACCCTTGCTCGGGGTCATGTTACTCTGTAGCATGACCCTAGCACATTAAGGGTGTGATATGTTTCTGAGAAATGGCTGCTTAATAATTGGCCTGTTGGATGGCCACAACAATGGCAGATGTTACATATGTGAGAGAGCCGGTCCAAAAATGATATCAGAAATTATCATGATTAGCGTGTGCTCACCCTAAGGGAGCGGTGGTGTTTTGTGGAAAATGCAATGATTGGTATTCAGCGATGCTGTGCCTTATGTATATCAAAACTGCCAGCACCATGAATATTCACTGAGCAACTGTTACTTGGGCACTGAGTGTGATTTCCCTGCTGCTTCTGCACTTCATTAGGCTAATTGTCTCACTCATTGCATGGACCCTCAGTCAAACTCAATGAACTACCTCTCACACACAACAGCCAGCCAAAGTGTGGCTGGCCTCGAGCACTGATGGGTTGGTGAAGAGATTTCGCAGTTGTTTAGCCCCCCCCCCCCCCCTTTCCCCTCCACATCATACAGTACATACAGTGTCTCGCGAAAGTATTCGGCCCCCTTGAACTTTGCGACCTTTTGCCACATTTCAGGCTTCAAACATAAAGATATAAAACTGTATTTTTTTGTGAAGAATCAACAACAAGTGGGACACAATCATGAAGTGGAACAACATTTATTGGATATTTCAAACTTTTTTAACAAATCAAAAATTCTGTTAAAAAGTCTGTTAAAAGCGCAGAGAGCATCATGAAGAACAAGGATCACACCAGGCAGGTCCGAGATACTGTTGTGAAGAAGTTTAATGCCGGATTTGGATACAAAAAGTTTCCCAAGCTTTAAACATCCCAAGGAGCACTGTGCAAGCGATAATATTGAAATGGAAGGAGTATCAGACCACTGCAAATCTACCAAGACCTGGCCGTCCCTCTAAACTTTCAGCTCATACAAGGAGAAGACTGATCAGAGATGCAGCAAAGAGGCCCATGATCACTCTGGATGAACTGCAGAGATCTACAGCTGAGGTGGGAGACTCTGTCCATAGGACAACAATCAGTCGTATATTGCACAAATCTGGCCTTTATGGAAGAGTGGCAAGAAAGCCATTTCTTAAAGATATCCATAAAAAGTGTTGTTTAAAGTTTGCCACAAGCCACCTGGGAGACACACCAAACATGTGGAAGAAGGTGCTCTGGTCAGATGAAACCAAAATTGAACTTTTTGGCAACAATGCAAAACGTTATGTTTGGCGTAAAGGCAACACAGCTGAACACACCATCCCCACTGTCAAACATGGTGGTGGCAGCATCATGGTTTGGGCCTGCTTTTCTTCAGCAGGGACAGGGAAGATGGTTAAAATTGATGGGAAGATGGATGGAGCCAAATACAGGACCATTCTGGAAGAAAACCTGATGGAGTCTGCAAAAGACCTGAGACTGGGACGGAGATTTGTCTTCCAACAAGACAATGATCCAAAACATAAAGCAAAATCTACAATAGAATGGTTCAAAAATAAACATATCCAGGTGTTAGAATGGCCAAGTCAAAGTCCAGACCTGAATCTGTGGAAAGAACTGAAAACTGCTGTTCACAAATGCTCTCCATCCAACCTCACTGAGCTCGAGCTGTTTTGCAAGGAGGAATGGGAAAAAATGTCAGTCTCTCGATGTGAAAAACTGATAGAGACATACCCCAAGCGACTTACAGCTGTAATCGCAGCAAAAGGTGGCGCTACAAAGTATTAACTTAAGGGGGCTGAATAATTTTGCACGCCCAATTTTTCAGTTTTTGATTTGTTAAAAAAGTTTAAAATATCCAATAAATGTCGTTCCACTTCATGATTGTGTCCCACTTGATGTTGATTCTTCACAAAAAAATACAGTTTTATATCTTTATGTTTGAAGCCTGAAATGTGGCAAAAGGTCGCAAAGTTCAAGGGGGCCGAATACTTTTGCAAGGCACTGTACATACAGTGATAAATGCATGCACTACACCCCCCCCCCCCCCCCACACACACACACACACACACATACGCAGCCATACACACACAGTACACATACATGTAAATGTGAAGGAATAAATGTATTCATAGTGATTTAGCCTTTGATATACCCTGCTCAGAATGTATACAATAAAAGAGAATAGGAGAATAGGTCTTGTCAGCTGAATCATTTGAACCGCATGTGCCTCACAACCTCATCCGATTATGTTTAGGATCCTAATTTATAGCCGCAGTTAAGGCTGCACCACTGTATTCCAGTGGCGGTCGGTGCCGTTTAAGATAAGATAAGATTTTTATATTATGGACATGGCCTTATTTCTACTACAGCATATTGGATGACTGTCAGTCATTCTCCATTCACCCAGCTCAATGTAACATTGATAGGTTTAGGCTCCTACATGATACTCAAATTTTCCCCTTACCCACTGAGAGGTTGCAACAACCTAACCTATGAATGAATGTTTACAATGTAAATTTACACTGCTATACAAGCTGTACACTCACTAATTTACATTGTAGCAAAGTGTCATTTCTTCAGTGTTGTCACATGAAAAGATATACTCAAATATTTACAAAAATGTGAGGGGTGTACTCACTTTTGTGATATACTGTAGGTGCACAGGTCGAGAGAAACATTTGAATAATCAAGGTGACAGACCACACAGCGACCACACTTACAATACATGAGAGTTCCCTTTGCTCACATCTAGTGGACATGTTGATTTTTTTGCCCTCTGCTATGTTTAGTCTGCTGTGATCTAGTGTACTAAAATAGATGGCTCTCCTATTCTTACCACTTTGCCCAGTCATATTAAATGTTCAAAATACTTTTCTAGGGGTTCTGATACTTCTAGCCTTGATTTACATTTTGTGTTATCGTATCTTTGTACAAAGGTCATGCAGTTTTTAATCTTTGTTTCCATTGAACATGCCATACAAATAAAGGCATTTTAATGAATTATATGAAGAGTTCCTTGGTCCTCCTTTCTTTTTCATGCCCACAGTATTCCAGATAGTAGCTCATATCCCACTAAAGGTCTTATTCGGGATAAGCTGTTTACATTCACCTTTGATATCCTGCTCACAAGTATCCCTGTATGAATAAACAGAATATTCCTAATTGAAGTTTAAATGAGTTATATGGAACATTAACTGAAATATGGACACTGGCTGTAGGCATATAACCTCTCACATGTAGCTAATATAATATTAACTCCTGCAGAATTATGCATTTCTTGGAGTAAAATGATGCAATGTGCTGTTGATGTACTGTTTAATATTTTGTTTTATGTGTAATGTAAGTGCCTTGATGTGTTTGTACCCCAGGAAGACTAACTGCACCAACTGGCCAGGTCGCAGTTGTAAATGAGAACTTGTTCTCAACTGGCCTACCTGGTTAAATAAAGGTGAAATAAAAATAATAATAATGGAGATCCCTAATAAATACAAAGTCAACAAATGTTAATTTTCTCAGGAACAGGAGTGGAGAAATATGATTTCTTTCTTTCAGCATCTCTTGAGAAAATGTGAATGTGCATAATCTTTGACAGTGTTATGTAAGTAGCCAGTATTTCAACCACATCAAATATGCACCCAAGACCGAACTGAAGTCTTATCAGAAATCTCTTTCATTGTTTTCTCAGCTTTTTAATCTCCTTAAAACCGGTCAAACTGCATTGATTGCATTTTCTCCCCGGTCCCTAAACGAAACAGACACTTTACTAGATCACTAATTCATTCATTCTATTAATGTAAGACATTATTCCCGTGAGAACTACTTTATTTAGTCTTCTGAGGCAACAAGTTATGATAGAAGAGAAGCTGCATGTATTTAACTATATTTGACAAACAAATGGCCGACCAAATGTCAGAAATTATAATATGGCCTACCAAATGTTGGAAATTATAAGCAGAAACTTGTCAAAATTAGGGTGAAAGTAGCCAGTAGCCTACAGTCCAGTATGGAGTATCAGCCAAATTAATTATTATAGTGTATTGAACTGCGCAGGTAGCCTACTTTTTGAATTGATTTGTTTGACAATCAAATTAAAATATCATAACACAACAACTCATGTTATGCGAAACTGAGCATGTACAGAATGCAAAAAAACAACAGTAAACAGGATAAGATATCCTGTCTAAGATCAGTATATCCCAGACATCTTAAACAGGTTTGTCATAACCAGGACGCAAGCTTATTTGGGTTACTGTAAATGGCATATGACTCAAAAACAATACTTGAGTGTCCCGAATAATAACGGGGAAATTGGTGTGCATGTTAACATGGTCAGTGACACATTCAATACTGCCTTGCACACTCTGGCCTGGATCTAGCTGATCTAGGGTGTAATCATTAGTCCAAACAGTTGCAAATGAGAGTTTCTATTGGACAAATTCAACTTTTAAGAAATATTTTTCAACAGAATCGGCAGAATGAATACATCCCTGATCACCCGCAAACACAGTTCACTTTCATAGCAGCCACATACAAACAGCGTGCTCACTTTGCTCGTTGTATAATTCCATCTCGCATCTACGCACTAGTCTGTGACCAGTCGAAAAGCCAAGCCCAACCTTCTTACCATAACTGATAACCACACACAGCCTGCCCTACATCGTTGTCACCATATTAGCTAACGTCATAGGAAAGCAGAGCTACTATAATTAAGGTGTTAGTAAACCTGCTACAATCATATCGTACAGTGTATAGCAAGCAGTTTGGCAGTTAGTTACACTGGCAGGCCCCAGTGGCAATAAACTGATAAAACCAAAAGCTTACCTTGACTTGGAAGAGTTCCAGTGTTGGATAGCCATAGCCATCTAGCTAACATAGCATCCCTATAGATCTGTCATTATCATTGAAAGCAAAGTCTAAGACGCAGTAGTCATGTTCTATGTACACTATTTCTATGCTTCTCATTCTTAAGTCTTGTTTTTTAAGTTTTTTTTGGTTTTGTACACCTGCTTCAAACAGCTGAAAATACTATATTTTTCACAGCGGTTTAGATGGTACAATAATTCTCTACACTATACTTGCTTGTTTTGTCACATAAACTGAAATTAAGAACTGTTAATTTAAGAATGTTTAGCAACCAGGAAATGGCAGAGATATTTCTACATAGTGCATCTTTAAGTGAAAGTGAAAAAAATAAAAAAATAAAAAAATATTTATCTCGATCTATCTCTCTCTTGCTTCTCCTTCATTTTTGAATAAATTAATTTGAGAAATTCAGAAATTCTTTCTCTCTCTTTGAGTGGCATTTCAAAAGAAAATAAAGTACTTTAACAAGCATACATCATTCAGGAAATATTGAATAAATAAAAAAATATGACACATTTGTTCTCAGTGAGGGTTTTCTTGTTATGAATGTTTTCTTTGTTTTTTTAAATGAACATCAAAGCAATCTCCCATATCTTGAGCATTTCAAATTATCTGTAGTTTTGTTTGTATTATGTCTGCATTCGGTGAAAAAATTTAAATGACTAGTAAATATCTAACAGCAAAAATCCATCCCTCATCTGTCGCCTAGGAACATGAGTTGATATTTAATGTGTTTAAATGGGGTAATCAAAATGTTATTGTGTCGTTTGAGATAATTACTTGGTTTAGATGTTGCCTTGTTTTGCACAAACAACATTAACACAATAAAGTGTTAATCGTTTACATTAACCTGAGGACCTGTTGCTTGCTTTACTATCCTTTTGAATTAGTTAATTACATGTATTGCAGAACTGAAGTGCATAAATGAACTGAATGCACTGGGATGGCAAGAGAGAGGACCGTGTGTGTGCGTGCGTACGTGCGTGCGTGTATGAATGGGCAGTCGGGTGAAGATTAGTCGCAGGGACTCACAACTTGTTTGATTCTATTTGTTGTTGCACATTCTGAATGTCCATCCTGCATTGTGGGGTGTCTCTTTTCTGCTTGGCTGATTATATAGGCAGGGCTTCGTCCTAATAGAGAAGATGTACATGAATTGAGGTCTTTGAATGTCTCTGCCCTCTGACAGCTCTCTCATCTTGCCATATTACAAAAAGGACATTACATTTACATGACATTTTAGTCATTAGCAGACGCTTTTGTCCCGAGCAACTTACAGGGGCAATTAGGGTTACAGTGCCTTCAGAAAGTATTCATACCCCCTGACTTATTCAACATTTTGTTTTGTTACAGCCTGAATTCAAAATGGATTAAATAGATGTTCAGTGGAGATCAGTGGAGGGCTCAGGGCTGTAAAGCCTGGTCTTGTGAGGTTGTTAGATGTGGGTCAGACCTTTTTGTAGTCAGACCTAATACTCCACTAAAAGGAGGCTAGGCGGCTCTGTTGTGGGACCTGGCCGCCTGCAACACAATTAGCCTAACACTGACCTACTAAGAAGGTTATTCAGTGCCATGTGACTTCAGAGCTCCTACAACCATACCTGTCAGAAGGAACGGTTAAAGATGATTCATTTAAGAGGGAAAAACTGTAGCTAAACATGTTTTATTCTGTGTTTCTGTATTTTCCATACCTCTGAGTCAATACTTTGTAGAAGCACTTTTGACAGCGATGACAGCTGTACGTTTTTCTGGGTTGAGCAACATTTGCCCATTATTCTTTTCAAAATTCTTCAAGCTCTGTCAAATTGGTTGTTGATCATTGCTAGACAACCATTTCCAGGTCTTGCCATATATTTTCAAGTAGATTTGCGTCAAAACTGTAACTCGGCCATTTAGGAACATTCACTGCCTTCTTGGTAAGCAACTTCAGTGTAGATTTGGCCTTGTGTTTTAGTTTATTGTCCTGCTGAAAGGTGAATTCTTCTCCCTGTGTCTGGTGGAAAGCAGACTGAACCAGGGTTTGCCTGTGCTTAGCTCCATTCCGTTTCTTTTTAATACTGAAAAACTCCCCAGTCCTTAATGATTACAAGCATACTCATAACATAATGCAGCCACCACTATGCTTTAAAATATGGAGAGTGGTACTCAGTAATGTATTCAGGACAAAAAGGTAATTGTTTTGCTACATTTTTTGCTGTATTGCTTTAGTACCTTATTGCAAACAGGATGCATGTTTCGGACTATTTGTATTCTATACAGACTTCCTTCTTTTCACTCTGTCAATTAGGTTAGTACTGTGGAGTAACTACAATGTTGTTGATCCATCCTCAGCCGAATGTGAATAGTTGATCATCTGGTAAAGCAAATGGCCTTAAGTGGGTTATCAAACCCCACTGTGGTTCTCGAAGACTCTACTGGTAATCAACCCAGAGTGAGAAATAATGAAGCCTAATCAAAGGTTCAGACAGTCCTATACTGAATCTCTTTCTGTATGTTGTGTTAGGTAACAATAAAGACGTGATGTTCATTGTGTTCATTCAGGAATGTGCTTTAATTGATATCATCCTCTCGTCCAACGACGGCTCCTTTAATTTCTCAAAAGACTGTCTCCTAAAAAAGACCTCTGAGCCAAACGTTTGTTTGTCTCTGACGATGTAATATACGACAGATATTTTTCATCTGTTTTCCATCTGGTATAGAGGTTCACTGGGGTATGGCTAATGTAATGATTATTTTAAGATTAAAGTTAAGTTAAATGTAGAATATGTGGTGGACCCTCCTTTCTACTCCACGAACCTGGAAGTAATTTGCAATATGTCATGCTGGGGAGCGAGGTATCGGTGGGGATGCACAAAGAGGCGCTCATCTGAAAAACCCTTTCTGACAGCTCCTTGGATAAACTCTGAGCTCTACATTATTTAATGAGTGGCCCTCCGACGCACATGACTGCCCACCCTGGCCAGCCCATGAGCAAATGTGGGGAATGAGTTAGCCAAGCCGAGCCCATCAACTGGCACATGAAAGGGAGGCCCCTTTCTTACCCCACCCCAAATACTGTCCCAATCACAGACTAATGTGTGGTGGTCGTAATTCACATATGTCACTTGAACGTCATCAGGCAGGGGTAGATCGGGAATACGGTGCCATTTGGGATGCAGCCATACAGTAGCTACCACTACAACTACAGGCAGCCTCTGTATTCAGCAAGGTCAGGGCCACCAGGGCATCTTTCTTCATAGGCCTGGTATGGTTCCCAATCAGTGGCAGTTGTCTATCATTGTCTCTGATTGAGAACCATACTTAAGTAATCTTTTCCCACCTGGTGTTTGTGGGTAGTTGTTTCCTGTTTTGTGTTTTCACCTTTCAGGACTGTTTCAATTTTCATTTCTTACATTCACTTTGTTATTTTGTATTTTCGTGTTCTGTTATAATAAATAATCATGGACACTTACCACGCTGCATTTTGGTCCGATCCTTCCTACTCCTCATCCGATGAAGACGAAGATCGTTACAATATATATATAGTATTCTGTTGGTGTCAGGATTTGGCCAGGATTGTTCCGGTTTTGGCCACTAGATGCCCCCATTGTGCTTTTCGACCCTTTTGTTTTTTCTTGTTTCCAGTTATTATTTGCACCTGTGCCTCGTTTCCCTTGAATGTATTTAAACCCTTAGTTTTCCTCAGTTCTTTGCTCTGTGTTTGAATGTTAGCACCCAGCCCCAGCAATGCTGTGAACATTTGTTGCGCCAGTTGGACTCTCTTGTGGTACTCTGTTTTTTTTGTTCTCGTTTATTTACTCTTGATTATCTTTTGAGGCTTTTTTATGCTGTACCTACCACCTTGTGGATTTACCTTTTGACTTGGAGGATTACCTTTTTCTCTTGGAATTACTTTTGACGTTGTGGATTTATATTTTTGCCTGAAGAACTTTCCTTTTTACTTTATTAAAACACCGTCTCAAGTACTGCTGTGTCTGCCTCATCTTCTGGGTTCTACTGACTATCAGTGGCTCAGTTTGCTAAGTGACTGTTTCTCGCACAGGAGACCCGAGATCGTGGCGAGTTCGTGGCCAGGTCTTGACAGTTGGTGGCAAGAATTTTATATAATCTTCTTTCTTTTTAAAGTGTTGAATCAAGTGTTTTTTGTACCAATTCATAAACCACGTGCCATGAAATTATTACATTAAAAATCTCTTCCCATTTATTTTGCAACCTGTATGGCATGCAGCTGTCAACATTTTTGTCCCCAAATTAAACTGGTATATTTTTCTATTTATGCCAATTTTTTTCAGCCAATTTGTATCTTTAATATATGATAGGCAAACAAGTTCCTGACCTTCTCCCTTTTCCACTTGCCGCCTCCTATTTTTGTGTTCATGCTGCAGTTGGTTGTAAATTTGAATTGAGCAGATATTCCCATATATTTTTGATATCTACATATATGACATAACTCCTTCATTTCTATTCATAATATCATTAATACATATAAAACTTTTTTTTTTTATCCATGTTTTTTTTTTTATTAATCAGTATATTTGAGTTTGTTGAAAATATTTGTTCAATCTTTTCTGGAGGATAAAACTGAAATTATAACCAGCTTTGTATGGCTTGTTTAAGAAAGGGGAATACTTTAAACAGTTTCATTTTCAATTATTTGGAAATGAGAAGCTGTAATCCGTATAAAGGCAAAGGGCCATTTTTGAACAAAGGATGAGGATTTCTTAATAATCTACTGGAGAACCATTTGGATCTAAGTATAATTTATGTAAACTCAGCAAAAAAAGAAACATCCCTTTTTCAGACCCTGTCTTTCAAAGATAATTTGTAAAAATTTGAATAACTTCACAGATCTTCATTGTAAAGGGTTTTAACAATGTTTCCCATGCTTGTTCAATGAACCATAAACAATTAATGAACATGCACCTGTGGAACGGTCGTTAAGACACTAACAGCTTACAGATGGTAGGCAATTAAGGTCACAGTTATGAAAACTTAGGACACTAAAGAGGCCTTTCTCCAAAAGAAAGAAGGCCTCAAGGGGCCTTTCTAAAACACCAAAAGAAAGATGCCCAGGGTCCATGCTCATCTGCGTGAACGTGCCTTAGGCATGCTGCAAGGAGGCATGAGGACTGCAGATGTGGCCAGGGCAATAAATTGCAATGTCCGCACTGTGAGACACCTAAGGCACTACAGGGAAACAGGATGGACAGTTGATCATCCTGGCAGTGGCAGACCACGTGTAAAAACTCCTGCACAGGATCGGTATATGTCAACATCACACATCACAGGTACAGGATGGCAACAACAACTGCCCAAGTTACACCAGGAACGCACAATCCCTCCATCAGTACTCAGACTGTCCACAATAGGCTGAGCGAGGCTGGACTGAGGGCTTGTAGGCCTGTTGTAAGGCAGGTCCTCACCAGTGGTTTTGTCTCACCGGGGGTGATGGTCGGATTCACGTTAATCGTAGAAGGAATGAGCGTTACATCGAGGCCTGTAGTCTGGAGTGGGATTGATTTGGAGGAGGAAGGTCCGTCATGGTCTGGGGCGGTGTGTCACAGCATCATCAGACTGTGCTTGTTGTCATTGTGCTTGTTGTCATGATTATGCCACCAGCCATACTGCCCGTTCTGTGCGTGATTTCCTGCAAGACAGGGATGTCAGTGTTCTGCCATGGTCAGCGAAGAGCCCGGATCTCAATCCCATTGAGCACGTCTGGGACCTGTTGGATCGGAGGGTGAAGGCTAGGGCCATTCCCCCCAGAAATGTCCAGGAACTTGCAGGTTTCTTGGTGGAAGAGTGTGGTAACATCTCACAGCAAGAACTGGCAAATCTGGTGCAGTCCATGAGGAGGAGATGCACTGCAGTACTTAATGCAGCTGGTGGCCACACCAGATACTGGCTGTTACTTTTGATTTTGACCCCCTGTTCAGGGACACTTTATTCCATTTATGTTAGTCACATGTCTGTGGAACCTGTTTCGTTTATGTCTCAGCTGTTGAATGTTATGTTCATACAAATATTTACACATGTTAAGTTTGCTGAAAATAAACTCAGTTGACAGTGAGAGGATGTTTCTTTTTTTGCTGAGTTTATGAGTAAAGCTTTAGGTGAGAGGTTTTAAGTTTTAATATTTAATCATTTTAGCTCCCCAAACTCATACTCGTTATATAAATAACCACGTTTAATTTTGTCTGGCTTAGCATTCCAAATCAAATTAAATATTTTTTTCTCATATGATTTAAAAAAACAAGTCGTCTGGAGTAGGCAGTGCCATTAGTAAACTGTGATAGGAGAAAAGAGCTAATCAATGTGATTTTTCCATAATATACAAGTATTTACCTGTCCATGGTTGCAGAATCGTATCTATTTCGCTAACTTTCTATTGAAATTGATTATGGTAAGTTCATTTATATTTTTTGAGATGTGAATACCAAGTATGTCTACTTCACCATCCACCCACTTTACTGGTAAACTACAAGGCAGTGTAAACATTGTTTTTTAACGATCCAATACGTAATATGGTATACTTGTCATATTTAGGTTTTAGTCCAGAGAGGCTAGAAAAGTGATCTTCAATGAGACTGTGCAAGGATCCAGACTGCGGACTTAAGAAAAAACATTGGCATACATTAACACTTTTATTTTTATCCCCGGGATTTTTAACCCCCTGATGTTCTTGTTGGATCTAATTTTAATATCTAGCGTTTCAATGGTCATAATAAGTAGACATGGAGACAACGGACACCTTTGTTTTACTCCTATTTAAAGCTCAATACTTTCTGAGATGTGATCATTATTTACTATTTTACACCTGGGTTTGCTGTACATAACTTTAACCTATTGTATAAGAGATTCACTGAAATTAAAGTAGTCCAGGCATTTACTGTATATACGTATAAATTGTAGTCATACTTTATAAAACACCTTTTCAAAATCTGCTATGAAACCCAAGCCTGGTATCTTTGATGTTTCATAATGTTCAATTGTTTCTAGTTTGTTACATGCAATATGCTTTGTGTTCACCAGACAGAGGTTAGTTACTCTTCTGTTTTGTGATGAAACAAAGGTGTGGTTGAATTTATTCTGCCATTGTGTCTTCTTGTTGTCTCGGCCTTAAGAAGTGACAAGGCATATGAACTAACAGGATACAGAGCAAACAACGCAACTTTCACAGCACATAGTTTGTAATATGGCTTTTTCTTCTGGCTTCCCCAGGGATTTTACCCACACACCGCTACTGGTGTGTGTGGGTGTGGGTGTGTGGGTGTGTGTGGGTGGGTGGGTGGGTGGGTGGGTGGGTTTGTGTGCTTGCGTGTGTGCATGTGTATGTGTGGCCCGATGTGAAATGGCTAGCTAGTTAGCGGTGGTGCGCACTAATAGCGTTTCAATCGGTGACATCACTTGCTCTGAGACCTTGAAGTAGTGGTTCCCCTTGCCCTGCAAGGGCCGCAGCTTTTGTGGCACGATGGGTAACGATGCTTCATGAGTGACTGTGGTTGATGTGTGCAGAGGGTCCCTGGTTCGAGCCCAGGTTGGGGCAAGGAGAGGGACGGAAGCTATACTGTTACATATGCCTGTGTACATGACCATGGCTTTTTATTTCTGTACGCAACACCATTGGAGCAAAGGTGATTGTTACGCTCCAGATACAACATACTCTCCCACATGTTATGGTTCCAGGTGAAAGTTTTCCTCTGTTAATATTTGGTTGAGGCTGTGGTGGCAATCATTCAGTATTGAACAGCCTGTTAGCCAGGCACCTTAAATATGAGAAAAATGGTTGATTTGAACATCGCCCTCAGAGCAGCTGTGTCCAGCTGTGGGCACTGGAACATCTCCTACGATGCATTCTAATCCCTACTTAAAATGCCCTCTGCATAATAGTCCCTAATAACCACATCAAATTGCCTCAACAAATAAACAAGCATCCTATTAGGATGCCAATTACTAAGTAATGAAATCCTTTTTTTAGATGACTTTCCGTGTCACACCCAATTTATGGAAAGATCACAAATGTACTGAAGCCATCTCTGTACAGAAGGAATAGAAATATTGTCTTTTTTAATGGTATTTTTCTTTCAGAATAAAGGTAGATTTTTCTGTGAAAATAATTTGGCCCTACCTTGTATCAAATCGACGGTCAACAATGTGTACAATTGTAACGAGTGCACTGAGAGTCAGGAAGCAAGTTCAGGGAGTGTTTTAATAAATAAAATAAACAATGAACACGAAACACAAACAACGCACCGACATAAAAACAAAGTCAATAACAGCTGAGGAAAGAACCAAGGGGAGTGCCAGATGTAAGGAAGATAATCAAGGAGGGGATGGAGTCCAGGTGAGTGTCATGAGGCGCAGGTGCACGAGACAATGGTGACAGTTGTTTGGGATAATCAGCAGCCTAATGACCTAGAGGCCGGAGAGGGAGTATACGCGACAACAATACATGGAAACGTTGTCTGAACGTTGCAGCACTGTGGCGTTAGCATTAGTATGGTTTTCCCCACGGCAGTACAGCCAAGGAGCCTCATTAAAATTGAACAAAGCATACTCAAGCCCCTGTAGCATACATTTATGCGATACCATACTCAGCGTCTCTGTCTCCCGAAGTGGAATGACTGATTGTCTTCCTCAGTCTGTTATTCAAGATGCAGGAGATTAATAGAGTGGGATGAAACTCAAAGTCATGAGTCATGTGCTGATTTCAGACAGACTGTCTGTTTAACCACAAACCACTTTTTCCATTCTCAACCGTTTCTAACTAAGACAAAAGCCTTAAGCATAATGGGGGAAACAACCATCTCATCTGTCCTTTCAGTTGTAAACTATAGAGACTGAAAATGTCATGCTTTTAAATGAAAACTATTGACGCACCGGTGCGTCAATCTAAATAAATCCATCAGTTTAAGCTAGGGATATCTGTTATTTTGCATGGGCTGCATCTCAATCCACCACAACTATGAGCTATTAACACAATGGTGTTCTCTGTTTTGCTCTACGACTCCCACAAGCCCCGTATGTGGGAGTCGTAGTGTCTGAACCATTTTGGCTACAAACACTGGAGAGATTCTCACGAACACGATGATGTTCTCCGTTTTGCTCTATGACCCCCACAAGTGTCATGGGACTCGTCTGAAGGTAAACGTTAATGTTTTTTTTTAATTAATGGAAGTATGGAGGTAGTTTTGTGCCTACCCCCAAAATTTTTTAAAATATGTGTAAAAAAATATATATATATATATTATTTTCTTGAGCTTTCTTTTATCTCTCAGATATAGGACAGACACTTAAACATCTTGTTCCTTGTGATTCATTTTTTGATTGCCATTTATGAATGTGTTATAGTATTAAAGACCAAATTCAATATTTTATCAAATATATATATTTTTTTATACCTAAAGGGGTCCTAGAATTCTAAATTAAATAACTTAATGATCCAAAGTATAACCATCTTAAAACAATTCCATATGTCAGCTTAGAACCCTCCCCAACAGCTTAGATTTACATGGGTTTTAAGCTGGCTTGGAGCGTTTCTGTGATCACTTGTCATAAACAACTTGTCAGACAGACAGAGACTCTATAAAGATAAACATTTATTGCTCAGATAGAATGCTTTACTTTTTAAAAGATTTTATACTGACTGAACTATGAACTTTTAGCAGAGGATTTTTAAACCTGAAGACCGTGGCACCTTGTTTCCATAGTTAAAGCCTTGCTGTGGCTGGTTGATTGACTGTAGTGTAAAAACCCTTCCTTTCCAAAGTCTGCCTGTAGAGCTTAGTGATGGAACAGCTTGCCCAGTCATTCTTACCTTCTTGGTCCGGAAGGAGGGGGAGGTGAGGAGAGGGCAGACAGAATACAGCAAGTGGCAGCAAGAAGGCAGCAAGTTTCCTCATTTATTCAATTGTATTAGTGCAGTACACTTTACAGTCTGGTTGTCATATAATATTCACATCTCCACCTCATCTGTGTATTGTTAGCTGGTATCAACTTTTTCAAATATGAAATTGTACAGCAATAAACCCATAAAAAAAATTGCACACGCACAAGCAAATGCACACAGACATACATGCACCCACCCAAGCATCCACCCACGGACACACCCACGCACGCACACGTAAAGAGCTTTTGATGGGCTTAGCAAACTAAATGAGGCTGTTTAGTGGAGGAAATCTTCTCTTCTTTTTTTTCTCTTCTTGCTTTTTCAGGGTTGATGTAAAATGTGCAGCGTTCAGTTGCCATGGCGCCTGTTAGAGAAGAGGCCAGCAGCTATGCTATGTCCTAAACGAGCTCTATAGAATCTGACAATATGTCCCCCGGGCTCACCTAAGTTCTACACCGAGAGCCAGTGTGCCTCTGCCTTGTGCCTTTGAACTGCTATACTGAAACTCAAGAAATCTGGGAATAGATTTGATATCTGTAATATAGATGAAATCAACAGCGTGCCTCTTTGATTTGAAAGCAAAATCGTAATGCAACCTGCATGTGTCCCTGACATGTGACATCATTTTCTAGCACTTGATGAAGAGTCTGTGTGATCCTAATATGGATGGCTGGAGGATTTGTTACCTGATCCTTTGCTTGGGCTTTCTGACAACAATCAGGTGATGAGTGCATTAGGCTGCACATTCACGTGTTACATTTGGTAAAGTAAACAAGGCTATTTATAGAACTGGATAGTAGATTTCGTACAATATTTACCCACCAGACACATCTGTGCTACCAAAGCCATAAGAATAGTTTTAATTGGAGAAACAGGGCATATAGCCCAGTGCAAGTCAATAACCAGGTTTCCATCCAACCTCTTTACGGACAGTTCTTTTTTAATGACAGGCCTGATGGAAACAGAAAATGTGTCGGTAAATGTTCCAAATGTCAACAAAACAAAATACCTTAGATTATACCTTAGACAAGGTGAGATCTTTTTGTGTCGGTACAATTAATTATGCAAGAAATGTAGGTGGAAACGATTTTATGCGCAAATATTGATATAATATCCATCATATCGAAGTAAACTTGGAGTAACGCGATGATATGGTGTGTGGTCGTCCCACTATGATTCGGGAAAGCATGCAGTTTATTAGGCTACAGATCAAATAAATTATGATGAACTTCACAAGGTGGTGAAAGTGCACGGTGATGAGCTTGATGCTCCTTTCCAATTAATATTGAGGATCTTATTCTGGTGACATGATGATCGATGCTTGGCTGCCGTTTGACTAATGAAACCTATCTCACTCTTTTGTCCATAACAATATCATCATGTAGGCAATACCCTGCCAAGACCAGAGTGGGCACACTAACTGTATAATTTTGAGTGAGAAAATGATCAGTAGAGTGGAAAATGCGATGGAATTTGCGGTTTTTAACCGCAAAAGGTATTTTTATGTGGGAGAAAAGGAAAAGTACTACAAAAGGAAAACCAGCTACATCGTGGACACCGACGTCTTGCTTTCGGACAAGCTGAACATGTTCTTTGCCTGCTTTGAGTCTGTGCCTGCTTTGAGTAAGACATTTAAACCTGTTAACCCTCGCAATGCTGCTGGCCCAGACGGCATCCCTAGCCGTGTCCTCAGAGCATGCGCAGACGAGCTTGGCTGGTGTGTTTACGGACATATTCAATCTCTCCCTATCCCAGTCTGCTGTCCCTACATGCTTCAAGATGGCCATCATTGTTCCTGTACCCAAGAATGCAAAGGTAACTGAACTAAATGACTACCGCCACATGGCAATCACTTCTGTCACCATGAAGTGCTTTGAGAGACTAGTCAAGGATCATATCACCTTCACCTTACCTGTCACCCTAGACCAATTTCAATTTGCTTACCGCCCAAATAGGTCCACAACAATCGCCATAACATTGCACACTGCCCTATCCCATCTGGATAAGAGGAATAACTATGTAAGAATATTGTTAATTGACTATAGCTTAGCATTCAACACCATAGTACCCTCCAAGCTCATTATTAAGTTTGAGGCTCTGGATCTGACCCCCGCCCTGTGCAATTGGGTCCTGGACTTCCTGACGGGTCGTCCCCAGGTGGTCAAGGTAGGAAACAACACCTCCACTTCACTGATCCTCAAAACTGTCGGGCTATATCACCACCTGGTATGGGCAACTGCACCGCCCACAACCACTGGGCTCTCCAGAGGGTGGTGTGGTCTGCACAACACATCACCAGAGGCAAACTACCTGCCCTCCAGGACACCTACGGCACTCAATGTCACAGGAAGGCCAAAAAGATCATCAAGGACAACAACCACCTGAGCCACTGCCTGTTCACCCCGCTATCATCCAGAAGGCGAGGTCAGTACAGGTGCATCAAAGCTTGGGATTGAGAGACTGAAAAACAGCTTTTATCTCAAGGCCATCAGACTGTTAAATAGCCATCACTAGCACAGAGAGGCTGCTGCTGCATACACAGACTTGAAATCATTGGCCACTTTAATAAATGGATCACTAGTTACTTTAATAATGTTCACATATCTTGCACTACTCATCTCATATGTATGTACCATATTCTATACTATCTACTGTATCTTAGTCTATGCCTCTCTGACATTGCTCGTCCATGAATTTATATATTCTTAATTCCATTCCTTAGATTTGTGTGTATTAGGTATTTGTTGTGAAATTGTTAGATATTACTTGTTAGATATTGATGCACTGTCGGAAACTAGCAGCACAAGCATTTCGCTACACCCGCAATTACATCTGCTAAACACATGTATGTGACCAATAACATTTGATTTAATTTATGTGTATTTTAGATTTATGTGGTATTTTTATGTGCACTACGTCATCACACACAGCTTTTTATCTGCAACAAGTCAATTTGATGGAAACACATCCTGGTGGGAAAATGTGCATATTATTTTTATGCAGATTTTAGAATATTCACAAGAAAATCTGTCGTCAATTGGATGGAAACCTAGCTACTGTTGATATCTTTAATAAACTCTGCATTTGACCTTCATGGAATGATGCTTCACTTCTGTGTGTGCTTTAATTAACACTTGTGTTTATTAGAATAATGATTTCACTTACATACGAACAAACACACTTACATACTAACGGACAGAAACAGATCCACAGTCCCCTCCCTGATTTCATTGTGGGGAACAATTATTTATGATGTGATACCTCTGAATGTTACTCATATCAGCTAGTCATATCCTCCTCCTTAACTGGCATTTTCAAGAATGTAAACAGGGCAAACTAAATAATCAATTGTCACGCCCTGACTTTAGAGAGCTTTGTATGTCTCTATTTTGATTTGGTCAGGGATTGGGGTGGGCATTCATTTGGGGTGGGCATTCAACGTTCTTTTTTCTATGTTTTGTATTTCTTTGTTTTGGCCGGGTATGGTTCTCAATCAGGAACAGCTGTCTATCGTTATCTCTGATTGGGAACCATACTTAGGTAGCTTTTCCCCACATGTATTTTGTGGGTAGTTGTTTTCTGTTTAGTGTTCTGCCCCTGACAGGACTGTTTCAGTTTCATTTTGCACTTTGTTATTTTTGGTTTCAGTGTTCAGTTTAATAAAAGTCATGAACACTTATCACGCTGCGCTTTGGTCCGATTCTTCCTCATCAGACGACGATGACGTTGATGTTGAGAGAAAAAAAAAGTATGACCAGACTGAGATCAGAGATCATCCATACACAAGGAGGTAATGAGTAGCTATGGTGATGGTGTTAGGCGTCCATCCTTTTAGTAACACCACAGACTATAGAAGACTGGGACATAGGAGGAGGTAGACAGACTGCTTCCTGTTGGCCGTCTGTCCCTTATCTGTGTATCTTATACTGAGTAGATTGGGCTTCTCCCACAGATATACAGTGGGGCAAAAAAAGTATTTAGTCAGCCACCAATTGTGCAAGTTCTCCCACTTAAAAAGATGAGAGAGGCTTGTAATTTTCATCATAGGTACACTTCAACTATGACAGACAAAATGAGAAAAAAAATATCCAGACAATCACATTGTATGATTTTTAATGAATTTATTTGCAAATTATGATGGAAAATAAGTATTTGGTCAATAACAAAAGTTTATCTCAATACTTTGTTTTATACCCTTTGTTGGCAATGACAGAGGTCAAACGTTTTCTGTATGTCTTCACAAGGTTTTCACACACTGTTGCTGGTATTTTGGCCCATTCCTCCATGCAGATGTCCTCTAGAGCAGTGATGTTTTGGGGCTGTTGCTGGGCAACACGGACTTTCAACTCCCTCCAAAGATTTTCTATGGGGTTGAGATCTGGAGACTGGCTAGGCCACTCCAGGACCTTGAAATGCTTCTTACGAAGCCACTCCTTCGTTGCCCGGGCTGTGTGTTTGGGATCATTGTCATGCTGAAAGACCCAGCCACGTTTCATCTTCAATGCCCTTGCTGATGGAAGGAGGTTTTCACTCAAAATCTCACGATACATGGCCCCATTCATTCTTTCCTTTACACGGATCAGTCGTCCTGGTCCCTTTGCAGAAGAACAGCCGCAGAGCATGATGTTTCCACCCCCATGCTTCACAGTAGGTATGGTGTTCTTTGGATGCAACTCAGCATTCTTTGTCCTCCAAACACGACGAGTTGAGTTTTTACCAAAAATGTCTATATTGGTATCATCTGACCATATGACATTCTCCCAATCTTCTTCTGGATCATCCAAATGCTCTCTAGCATACTTCAGATGGGCCTGGACATGTACTGGCTTAAGCAGGGGGACACGTCTGGCACTGCAGGATTTGAGTCCCTGGCGGTGTAGTGTGTTACTGATGGTAGGCTTTGTTACTTTGGTCCCAGCTCTCTGCAGGTCATTCACTAGGTCCCCCCGTCTGGTTCTGAGATTTTTGCTCACCGTTCTTGTGATCATTTTGACCCCACAGGGTGAGATCTTGCGTGGAGCCCCAGATCGAGGGAGATTATCAGTGGTCTTGTATGTCTTCCATTTCCTAATAATTGCTCCCACAGTTGATTTCTTCAAACCAAGCTGCTTACCTATTGCAGATTCAGTCTTCCCAGCCTGGTGCAGGTCTACAATTTTGTTTCTGGTGTCCTTTGACAGCTCTTTGGTCTTGGCCATAGTGGAGTTTGGTGTGTGACTGTTTAAGGTTGTGGACAGGTGTCTTTTATACTGATAACAAGTTCAAACAGGTGCCATTAATACAGGTAATGAGTGGAGGACAGAGGAACCCCTTAAAGAATAAGTTACAGGTCTGTGAGAGCCAGAAATCTTGCTTGTTTGTAGGTGACCAAATACTTATTTTCCAACATAATTTGCAAATAAATTCATAAAAAATCCTACAATGTGAT
Source organism: Oncorhynchus clarkii lewisi (assembly GCF_045791955.1). Classification (NCBI taxonomy): domain Eukaryota; kingdom Metazoa; phylum Chordata; class Actinopteri; order Salmoniformes; family Salmonidae; genus Oncorhynchus; species Oncorhynchus clarkii. Next base: position 54,169,095 of record NC_092158.1, on the reverse strand, counting down.
TTTCTGGATTTTTTTTTCTCATTTTGTCTGCCATAGTTGAAGTGTACCTATGATGAAAATTACAGGCCTTTCTCATCTTTTTAAGTGGGAGAACTTGCACAATTGTTGGCTGACTAAATACCTTTTTGCCCCACTGTATATGTTCTTTATATGTCAGTGATATCAGCCACTGTGCAAAGAGAAATTAAATATCTGAGCTATATGTCTATGTCTTGAAGGACCTCCAAATACAGTAGGCCTACATTGACCTTGATACAGTATTTAGAATATCTGTTTTCACATTTTCTCACACATTAGACGGGAGGTTGGAGGAATTTCCCACTTTGTCCAAGGCATGTTTGTCGCGCTTGACATTGGCCTAGTACCCTTTACAGGGAAATGGTGGTTACACTGAGACATTAAATAGGTTAGAGGAAATGTTTGGATCGTTCCATGAAATGAGTGCCTTTTGATATTTTAAGTAGACATTTTGCACCAATATTGATTTTTTAAATTCTGTTTTATTCAATGAAGTGTCCTTTAATATACACTGAGTGTACAAAACATTAGGAACACCTGCTCTTTCCATGACGTAGACTGACCAGGTAAATCCAGGTGAAAGCTATGATCCCTTATTGATTCATCTGTTAAATCCCCTTCAATCAGAAGTAAAGGGGAGGAGACAGGTTAAAGAAGGATTTTTAGGCACATCAGTGTGTCAAGAACTGTAACGCTGCTGGTTTTTCATGCTCAACAGTTTCCCGTGTATATCAAGAGTGGTCCACCACCCAAAGGACATTCAGCCAACTTGACCCAACTGTGGGAAGCATTGGAGTCAACATGGGCCAGCATCCCTGCGAAACACTTCAACACCTTGTAGAGTCCATGCCCTGACAAATTGAAGCTGTGAGGGCAAAAAGGGGTTCAACTCAATATTAGGTTATATTAGGTTTTGCACGCCCAATTTTTCAGTTTTTGATTTGTTAAAAAAGTTTGAAATATCCAATAAATGTCGTTCCACTTCATGATTGTGTCCCACTTGTTGTTGATTCTTCACAAAAAAATACAGTTTTATATCTTTATGTTTGAAGCCTGAAATGTGGCAAAAGGTTGCAAAGTTCAAGGGGGCCGAATACTTTCGCAAGGCACTGTAAGTGTGGGGTTCTTGACATGGCGTCTACGGTTCTCCAGAATTCTAAAAGTTTCTTGAACTGTATGAAACCTGCAGATGTGTCCCTTTCATAGCACACAACAAATTGGCCCGTGTTAAAGGTGCAATATGCAGAAATCGCTCCGCCATTTCCTGGTTGCTAAAATTCTAATAGTTTGCCTAATTTCAGTATATGTGACAAAACAAGCAATATATATAGAGAGAGAATCAGTGTACCATCTAAACCATTGTGAAACATCTTTTCAATAACAAAAATATTTTATTTTCTGCTGTTTGAATATGCCCAGCATCCCGAAGTCGCCTCTTCACTGTTGATGTTGAGACTGGTGCTTTGCAGGTACTATTTAATGAAGCTGCCAGTTGACTTGTGAGGCATCTGTTTCTCAAACTAGACACTCTAATGTACTTGTCCTCTTGCTCTGTTGTGCACCGGGGCCTCCCACTCCTCTTTCTATTCTGGTTAGAGACAGTTTGCACTGTTCTGTGAAGGGAGTAGTGCACTGTTCTGTGAAGGGAGTAGTGCACTGCGTTGTACGAGATCTTCAGTTTCTTGACAATTTCTCTCATGGAATAGCCTTCATTTCTCAGAACAAGAATAGACTGACAAGTTTCAGAAGAAAGTTCTTTGTTTCTGGCCATTTTGAGCCTGTAATCGAAACCACAAATGCTGATGCTACAGATACTCAACTAGTCTAAAGAAGGCCAGTTTTATTGCTTCTTTAAACAGAACAACAGTTTTCAGCTGTGCTAACATAATTGCAAAACGGTTTTCTAATGATTAATTAGCCTTTTAAAATGATAAACTTGGATTAGCTAACACAACGTGCCATTGGAACACAAGAGTGATGGTTGCTGATAATGGGCCTCTGTACGCCTATGAAGATATTCCATAAAAAAAATCTGCCGTTTCCAGCTACAATAGTCATTTACAACATTAACAAGGTCTACACTGTATTTTTGATCAATTTGATGCTATTTTAATGGGCAAAACATGTGCCTTTCTTTCAAAACCAAGGACATTTCTAAGTGACCCCAAACTTTTGAACGGTAGTGTACATTGATTGATTAATTCATCTTATGTTACTCAAGTATAAATAACATACATTTTTCTAAACTATTCCAGTCTGTTACTTGGAGTTATTGCACCCGTTACTGAAATGGTTGTTTCACTTTAGATGCTTAAGATAGTCTCATATCTTAGTCTTCCCAACCAAGGCATTCAATCTGAATGCGGGTTGTGTGTGAATAAAAATTGTAAATGTTGGATATCCTCACTCTGGCTGGATTCCAACAGGAATTACACGTCACTTTGCAAGTCAGCATAATGTGACTTGCAAAGTGATGTGACCTGTAAACTACAGAATGAGTTTCAGGCCACTGTCTTATGGTAAAACTAGGCCCTCAAAAGAAGGCATTATGAAATATGTATTGCGTTGTCTTAAATAATTAGCAAGAACAGTCATGGGTGGTACTGGGAACTCAATTCATTCGTATGGACCCTGGGAAATATGCAAATAAGGCTTAAAACCCTTCAGCAGGGCGACTCAATTCTGGTCCTCGAGGGCCGAAAATGTTCTGGTTTTGGATTTTTGTATGGTTCTTCCAAGACCTATCCCATTTATGGTTCTTCAGACCCTAAAATTATTCCCCTATGGCATCGCTCTCAAGAACCTTATTTGGTTCCAACTTGCACCTTTTATTTTTAAGAGTGTACACGTAAACAACGTAATCACCAGCTAACTAACTAACCTAATTAATTAATTTAAGAAACAGGAATGGTCGGGTATTGTTTTGCAGACATGGAGAATACATTATTTACGTATGTTTTTGGCTGACCCGCTAAATGTAAGTAGATAATGATTTAATTAGCAAGCTAATGCAAAGGGAGTTGTATGATTTGCTTTTGGTGGTTTTGTGTGTTTTATCCATTTACAGAGCTGTGCCACTAGAACGAAAAGGACCGCTCCATTTACAGTGCTACACTGCTTACAAGTTCCATAAGGTTGACACAGAACTCACAAACAATTACTCACCCAGAACTGGGGCAGATGACTGGGGCATATCTTCATGGTTGTGTTGAGCTCAGTTTCCCCATTGCTCCCGCCTGGGTGCTGTGTTTACTGTGCGCACCTCACATGCACTGCCTTTCGAGCTGCTAGGTGTGTCCGATGCAGCAAGTTTCAACGTTTTATTGTCACATGCACAGCATAGGGTAGGTGTAAAACAGTACAGTGAAATGCTTACTTGCTTGCTAGTCTGATTCGCCACGTATGTACTATTTTGTGTAGGAGTTTGTTATATGGAGGGTTCGTTTTTGAATTCATTTTAAAGGGAAAAACAACCCAAGGGCAGCACATCTTATAGAGCCTGCGTGACACCGATGATGATGGAAATGTCTGTCTCATGGTCAAATGGACAGCAGTCAGGTGAGCTCCTTGTTACTGGTTTGGATAAGGCATTTATGGCATTCTTCAGACACCTGAAGACAGCAACCCTGTACACTTCCGAGAGGTTTTTTACAAAAAAATGTGGTCATAGTTGTTTGGTTCACTTCAGGCTATGTAATAGCAGTGTAGTCTGTCGAACTGTTTAAAAATTAAGAAAACATTTTACTTCACTTTTACTTTAAGGTTTGTCTCCCCCTCTTCCCAGTGCCGGATAAATAATGCCGGGCCAGTGTATTCTTGAGAAACAACTGTGTTGTTTCTGACACAAGGGTGTGAGTGTGACAGGCATCAAGCTGTTCCTGTCATATTAAACATTCAGCTTTGTGGCTGAAAGGGCATTTGAGTCAGATTTAGTTATCAGCTTAATAAATCCTCCCACTGTTGAGCCAGGGGTGCTGAGTCTGAATTGCACTACGTGTTTAAGAGCCATGTGTTACCAAAGAGTCTGGGATCTTGCACTCAAATATGCTCTGAGTCTGAATCTCTGTCTGAATCTATCTCAGAGTCCCAGCAGCAGCAACACGAGTTTCTTAGTTACTGTCACCAGCTAATCTTACGTTGCCAGACTTCACAGGCTCGTTGAGTTTCGCCACTACGAGAGACTCCTCTTGATGGACGGGCGGGAAACATAGCTGCTGGTGTGCCGAAATGTAAATAGCACTGCTGCTAACCTCTGGCCAATAATGCATCCCCAGCAGGTGGCCTAAGGTAACAGAAGAAGAGCGGAATGTAGGTAAAAGAGTCGTGCCAGACAATGCAAAGCAGGTGACGATACACCATGGAATATTGATGTAAATCTTCAGGCCACGGTGAGGGTTTGGCAGTCGGCTCGATACAGGGAGATCCAAATCTTTATACAGGTGGCATTTACCTCTACTTCCCACAACTAGACTAACTGGTATAGCCAACCTAGCATAGCTGGAGGTCCATACAGAAATGGTTTCTTGAGATCGGTGCGGAAGAACATGACTGGCCTGCACAGAGTCCCCATCGAACACTGCCTGCGAGCCAGGGCTATCCGCCCAACATCAGTGCCCGACCTCACCAATGCTCTTGAGGCTGAATGAAAGCCAGTCCCCTCAGAATCTAGTTAATCAATTCTAAAATTGATTAAGTTGTTTTCCTCATCAATCTACACACAATACCCCAAAATTACAAAGCCAAAACAGATTTTTAGAAATGTTTGCTAATTTTGTTGAATCACCTTTGGGAGCAATTACAGCCTCAAGTCTTCTTGGGTATGACGCTACAAGCTTGGCACACCAGTATTTGGGGAATTTCTCCCCTTCTTCTCTGCAGATCCTCTCAAGCTCTGTCAGATTGTATGGAGAGCGTTGCTGCACAACTATTTTCAGGTCTCGGGTCTCTCCAGAGATGTTCAATCTGGTTCAAGTCCGGGGTCTGGCTGGGCCCCTCAAGGACATTCAGAGACTTGTCCCGAAGCCACTCCTGCGTTGTCTTGGCTGTGTGCTTAGGGTCATTGTCCTGTTGGAAAGTGAACCTTCACCCCAGTCTGAGGTCCTGAGCGCCCTGGAGCAGGTTTACATAAAGGTAAACTGTACTTTGATCCGTTCATCTTTGCCTAAATCCTGACTAGTTTCTCAGTCCCTATTACTGAAAAAAATCCCCACAACATAATGATGCCACCACCATGCTTCACCGTAGGGATGGTGCCAGGTTTACTCCAGACGTGATGCTTGGCATTCAGGCCAAAGAGTTCAATCTTGGTTTCATCAGACCAGAGAATCTTGTTTCTCATGGTCTGAGAGTCTTTAGGTTTCTTTTGGCAAACTCCAAGCGGCCTGTCAAGTGCCTTTTCCTGAGGAGTGGCTTCCGCCAGGCCACTCTACCATAAAGGCCTGATTGGTAGAGTGCTGCAGAGATGGTTGTACTTCTGGAGGGTTCTCCCATCTCCACAGGGGAACTCTAGAGCTCTGTCAGAGTGACCATCAGGTTCTTGGTCACCTCCCTGACCAAGGCCCTTCTCCCCCGATTGCTCCGTTTGGCCGGGCGGCCAGCTCTAGGAAGAGTCTTGGTGGTTTCAAACTTCTTCCATTTAAGAATGATGAAGGCCACTGTGTTCTTGGGGACCTTCAATGCTGCAGAAACGTTTTGGTACCCTTCCCCAGATATGTGCCTCGACAGAATCCTGTCTCGGAGCGCTAGAGACAATTCCTTCAACCTTGGTTTTTGCTCTGACATGCACTGTCAACTGTCAACTGTGGGACCTTATATAGAGAGGTGTGCGCCTTTCCAAATCATGTCCAATCAATTAAATTAACCACAGGTGGACTCCAATGAGGTTGTAGAAACATCTCAAGGATGATCAATGGAAACAGGATGCACCTGAGCTCAATTTCAAGTCTCATAGCAAAGGGTCTGAATACTTATGTAAATAAGGTATTCATGTTTTTTATTTTGAATACATTCGCAAAAATATCTAAACCTGTTTTCACTTTGTCATTATAGGGTATTGTGTGAAGATTGCTGAGGATTTATTTTTATTTAATCAATTTTAGAATGCAATGTAACAAAATGTGGAAAAATTCAAGGGGTCCGAATACATTCCGAATGCACTGTATGCCTTCTGGAACAATCCTTAACACAAGGTCCTTTTTTCTGGTTTGTGTTTGTTTGAACCAAAAGCTCCCAAGCAACAGCATATTCTTTCTATTACAGTCCATCAGGGATACAATTACTGTAGAATGACAAAACAAATATTGTTCTAGTTTTTCTTTGAATAAAAAGGGAATCGGGCCATCTGCAGATTTTTCTTTTTTTACCCCACCACAATTTCAGGCAATTGTAAATGTTGTACTGTATTTCACCAGGCAATACAACATATTTTACCTTGTATTCATCCAAAATGGGAGGGAGTCCACCATAGACACGTTTTCTGGCCTAAAAAGTAGTATCACAAGACCCTGTCTGCTTTTCTGATTTGAAAATGAGTGCATGTGCACATGTACGTTAAAACTCCCTAGAGACCATTGACACAACGTGTCAATATAAGTAACATAATAAAAATAAAACGTTTTGCATTGGATGTGTCTCAATCAGTGGAGGCTGGTGGGAGGAGGACGGGCTCATTGTAACGGCTGGAATGGAATAAATGCAACAGTATCAAACACATCAAACATATGGAATCCACGTTTGACTCCGTTCCATTTATTCCATCCCAGCCATTACAATGAGCCTGTACTCCTATAGCTCCTCCCACCAGCCACCACTGGTCTCAATCCACTGCATCCACCGATGTCGGACTTCCGCATCTGCGGTGAAAGGTGCCAGAGCTAGAGAAAGGTTTGTCAGACCATGAGACATCCCGAAAATCTAAATTCTCACGAAAACATCTGTAGCATCAGAACGGTTTGACTTACAAACAATTAGTCAGCAGCATACCACCCTGCATCCCACTGCTGGCGTACCTCTGAAGGTAAGCAGGGTTGGTCTTGGTTGGTCCCTAGATAGGAGACCAGATGCTGCTGGAGGTGGTGTTGGAGGGCCAGATTTAGATACTCTTTACTCTGGTCCAAAAAATAATATCCCAATTCCCCAGGGCAGTGATTGGGTACATTGCCCTGTTTAGGGTGCTGTCTTTTGGATGGGATGTTAAATGGGTGTTCTGACTCTCTGTGGTCACTAAAGATCCCACTGCACTTATCGTAAGGGTGTTAACGCTGGTGTCTTGACTAAATTCCAAATCTGGCCCGAATACCATAATGGCCACCTAATCATCCGCAGCTTCCAATTGGGTCATTCATTCCCCCTCCTCTCCCCATGTAACTGTCCCCCAGGTTATTGTTTTAAATGAGAATGTGTTCTCAGTGAACTTACCTGGTAAAATAAGGCTCTATGACCCCCACAAGTGTCAGGGGACTCATCTGAAGTCAGTACTGTCTGGGCTACAAACTAATGTGACACCACTGTGGAAAGGGGAACAAGATGGTGTTCTCTGTTTTGCTCTATAACCCCCACAAGGGTCTCAGAACTCATCTGAAGGTAACTGGTACCGGTTCAACCATAAATTCATACATTGTGTCCCTGGCTTGAGAGGATGGAAGTTCACTGTCTGTAGCTAGGTCTGGTCGCTGTCTGCAGGCCTGACTCATGTGTGCTAATTTGAACTAGCTAGCCTGGCGTATCATTGCCCATGAAAGGAAGTTAGGCTAATCAGCAGGTATTTTAGCTAGGTAGACTAGGACAACTAACATTTGAAGTGTGTACTGTACGACAGAATCCTAGACCATTTAGACAAAGGTAACATGAAAGAGGATGGCAAAATAGGATGGTGTTTCTCTACAAGTAGGGGGAGTCAACATGTTTGTCCTTGCATGCACAGACGCATACCACACACACAGAGAAATAAGTACTATGGACAACCACATATTTAGCTTACGTTGATTGGACTAAATCATTTTTTATCTTTTAGTTGTCACTGTATTAGACTAAGCATAGTGATTGGATGATGTTGAAGTTGAAATGGTGCTGGAATAGTGGGGGCAGCTCGTGTTTTTTTTGCGACTTGAGGGAACTCTCCGTGGTTCCTAATCAATAGTTGTTTAGTAGTCCGAAAATGTCAGCAACATTATATTGTTTGACCATGCTGTAGGTCATGTGATTGGACAATACCGACAGATGTTGATCTCCAGTTTTGTAATGAAACAAATGTGTGGTTGAATTTATTATGCCACTGTCTTCTCATTGTCTCGGCCTTAGGCCTATATATCACGGTGTCAAGGCAAATGAACTTACAGGTTATAGAGCAAACTGTAACGGAGACACTGGGAGGCGGAAAGCAGGTGGGGAATTTAATAGTACAAGAACCATGAAACGAAACAAAACAAGAGTAGCCTCTTGATATGAAACACATAACCAATACTGCCTTGGGAACGAAACTAAGGGAGTGACAGATATGGTGGAGGTAATTAGTGACGTGATGGAGGCCAGGTGTGCCTCATAATGAGGTGCAGGTGCACGAAACGATGTTGCCAGGCATGCGTAATGATGATTGCCCGTGCCAGTGGTTAGTAAACCGGTGATGTCCACGCCGAAGAGGGGGGAGCGGGAGTAGACGTGACACAAACGCAAGTATTTAATTTTGGGGGGATTGGTTTCCCTGGTGATTTTACCCAAAAAAGTCAACACTACCCTCAAGGCTGCAAATCACTTTTCGTAAGAGCATGCATGAGCAGCACATTTGTTCTATTATGCACATTCCGAATAAAAATAAAGTGTCAATTAGTATTTATGTCTGGTATTAATTTCGCAAGATAAGGAGGGAACCCTTCAAGCTGAGCTCCTCCATACCTGCATAGTTCTCCACTGAAATTCCTTAATCAGAGAAAGGGGAAGAAAGAGGCTGATAAGTTGAAGTGCCATAAATCATGCTGTATAAATAGCAACTCTCAGATCCACACTGCATAGGCACTGTTCATACCAGCGGCTTGATTATTTGGGTCAGTGGAGTTCTTTACATTTTTTAAAAAGGGGAACGCCCTCCTTCTTAAGCAGATGTGTTGCTGCAAGGAAGGTTACAAATGTGAACAAGCAGCATTTTTAGGTTTGGGTCGAGGGGCAGATTCGCCAGAGCAGTTCAGATTTTTCACTGATTTCATCTTGTCATTTGCCAAAAGTGGCTATGATGATGAAGGGTGCGGGTTGACCTCAGGTGGAGAATTGACACAGGTGGACTGGAAATCTTTGCTCGTCATCGCTAAGAATAAGTCAGGACGTGTTGCAAAAGGTTGGAATGGAGTAGAATTGCAACATAAAATGGAATTGTTTACTAATGGTTTTCATACATAATTAACATGGGTATTCATACATGATGCAACAATTATCTACTGTACACTAGATGTAACATTATCTTCTTTGAAACTACAATATCTGTAACATCAATTGATGACACGTTGTCCCCAATGGTGCAACTAACTCCACTGTTTATTCAATAGTGGGATGGCCTATTCTGGCTGGACATTAAAAAGCGGAGTGTTCCCTATCTGCTTTAGAACAGTGTCATTTTTTTTGTTTTTGTTTTCTCTCCCTGTGGCCCCAGGGGGATGTGTGCATTCTCCTGCCTCTCTCAAGCCATTTCTCCCTGTTAATGAGCCATCCACATGCCAATGACACACCCGCCAGCCCTAATCAACTGGTTTGCATGGAACCCTGTATCTGCCTTGTCTTCTTTCCTAGACCCTAAACCCACCTCTCTGGTGCACCACCCACCTCACTTCACTCAAACAGCTGTAGAACCCCATACTTTGTAACAGACCACCTTGGTTATATAGGTGTATCCTGAATGTGTGTGTCCAGAATGATGCAGCCAGGTCCTGGACCTCATGTTTGTGTTGTGGGGAAATTACGAGTAGTTTGTTATGATAAATATATTTTGGTATGAATAATTTTGGTTATTGCGAGGTCACAGCACAGCTTACCAAAACTGGTCTTTATGGTTACACAATTCCACCTACAGGTGGCCTATTAAATGACTGTGGAGTTATTAATAAAGCCAAAACCTCCTCAGACTAGATCCAGAAATGTGTCAATTCATTTCAAAGATTCATCATCCACAAGGTCTCAATATTACAAATGGTTAAGGTTTCGTGCACTGAATGTGAGTACCATATATGAGCACTCAGTAACATATTGTTACTATTGCCATTGCATGAAGGCCTTTTAATAAGGTGTTATTGTGGCACATACAAACATCTACCATCTACCTGCGCTCTCTCTCATGCATCTTCCTGTATATTTACAATTAATTGTACTGTTCTTTTATAGTATTACGTTCATCTAGACAGGTCCTGCTAACAAGTTGAATTGTTAATGTCAGACAAACATGTATTGTTACTTTGTAACAGTGAAGATGCCTGATTTTTGTTTAAGTGTGAATAACATTGGCATACACTACTAGAGCCTCTCTCTGCGCATGTCAGTTCTTAGCAAGGGTCTCATTCAGCCAGATAATTTACTGCCTTTAGAAAAATATAGCTGATATGGTTGACTTGCTTAAACAAATGTGGTTTCTACTGACAATTGAGATCTACAAACTATGGCATAAGGGGACGATGAGTGGATAAGAGGCAATCCATAAGTTCGATTAAGACATTAATGAGCGAGCTAGAACGAATGTAGTCAATATAACTATTTGTGGAGCACTTTTGAAATGTACAGTGACAGAATTCAGAACATTGGTCATTCTTACAGTATTGTCCCTGTACACCAAGTCAGAACCGTAGGATAAATAGAGGGGGTATATAAGCAGACAATGAAAGCGCTTACAATATTCAATGATTACATTTCTCTAAAACAGGCTAAAGGCTACATGTGCACCACCAAGTCAGAACAGTAGACTAAGTTATGAGGGGAAAAGGGACCAAATGTTTAGGGTGACGCACATAGGCTACTATCAGCTTACTACATGACATACACTTAGTATTTCTTCATTAGGTACAGTATACATATCTCCCTGGCATATTACAACATTTATGCAGCAGCATTCAATACATTTTTGGAGTCAACTTGTTGTGCTGTGCTCACTTGAACAAGGTGGCGCAGCGGTCTTTCTTGTGGGAAAATTTTGTCATCAAACTTTGCCATCAAATTCTGGCATTCTCCGGATTTATGGTGCTTTCAAGACAACTGGGAACTCTGGGAAAAAAACAACGTTGAATCATGACATCAGTGCTCTTCAGAAAGAGGCCCGGCTTCCCGACTTGGAATTCTGAGTTGGATGACCATTCAGAATGTATTTTCAGTCGGAGCTAGTCATTCTGGATTGACAGCATGGCCAATGTATTGAATATTTTCTGGCCCATGGTGTTGCATGTGAAAGTTTATCCTTTGAAGCTTGGAAAAGAGACCCTTCAACACAGACTTGGACCACACACCCACTCCATTGAATAGCAGGCTAGTGATTGCTTGCAGTTAGCCACTGATTCCTTCCAAACCACCCATTGTTGAATTTGCGATTTTCAACTTGTGTAATGTTTATGTCCAATGGCCGATGAGCACCAATACGTTTTATCTATAATTGATCTTTGTATGACAAGGGTTGAAAAGGATTTTCCAGTAGATTGTTGACTTGATTCATGATGATGACTGCTTGCTAGCTAAGATTTTGAAAGTATGACGTTGACATGATCAGTCCAATCAAGGATAAGGTAGATATAACATGATTTGACATTTTATCTGTGGCCTTCTTGGATGGGCACTTCTAATGTACCTCTATGGCAGCACTTGAATTTAAGCTCTACCTGTAGAATTTGCGGTGTAGCACTCACGTCAAGAATTGCATTTGGCGAAAGGCTCGGCACACGCATACTCAGGTTGACTGGCTATCATTCATGAAAATGAGAAATAAGTGCACTCAGGCTATCCGGAAGGACAAAGTTCTTTAAGGAGCAGTTCTCTCTCTGTGGGTCTAACCCCAAGAAGTTCTGGGAAATGATTAAAGACCTGGAGAATAAACCCTCCTCCTCACAAATGCCCATGTCCCTTAATTTTGATGATGTGGTTGTTACTGACAAGAAGCACGTGGCTGAGCTCTTCAATCACCACTTCATTAAGTCAGGATTCCTATTTGACTCAGCCATGCCTCCTTGCCCGTCCAACATTTCCTCATCTCCCACCCCTTCTAATATGCAACTAATCCCGATGCTTCTCCATCTTTTTCCCCTACCTCGCTACAAAGTTTCTCCCTGCAGGCAGTCACTGAGTCTGAGGTGCTAAAGGGGCTCCTTAAACTTGACCCCCAAAAAAACATCTGGATCAGATGGTTTAGACCCTTCTTCTTCTTTGAGGTTGCTGCCCCTATCATCGCTAAGCCTATCTCCAACCTTCTTAACCTGTCTCTCCTTTCTGGGGAGGTTCTCATTACTTGGAAGGCAGCCACAGTTCATCCTTTATTTAAGGGGGAGATCAAGCTGATCCTAACTGTTATAGGTCTATTTTGCCTTGTTTATCAAAAGTGTTGGAAAAACTTGTCAATAATCAACTGACTGGCTTTCTTGATGTCTATAGTATTCTCTCGGGTATGCAATCTGGTTTCCACTCAGGTTATGGATGTGTCACTGCAACCTTAAAGGTCCTCAATGATGTCACAATTGCCCTTGATTCTAAGCAATATTTTGCTGCTATTTTAATTGACTTGGCCAAAGCTTTTTATACGGTAGACCATTCCATTTTTGTGGGCCGACTAAGGAGTATTGGTGTCTCTGAGGGGTCTTTGGCCTGGTTCGCTAACTACATCTCTCAAAGAGTGCAGTGTATAAAGTCAGAAAATCTGCTGTCTCAGCCACTGCCTGTCACCAAGGGTGTACCCCAAGGCTCAATCCTAGGCCCCACACTCTTATCAATTTACATCAACAACATAGCTCAGGCAGTAGGAAGCTCTTTCATCCATGTATATGCAGATGATAGTCTTATACTCAGCTGGCCCCTCCTCGGATTTTGTGTTAAATGCTCTACAACAAATCTTTCTTAGTGTCCAACAAGCTTTCTCTACTCTTAAGTCCCCTTTTGAAAGGAAATGATGTAGGAATGCTCATTCAGCCGGCAGAAACTTTCAACCGGTTCTCCCCATTTAAGCAAAGGGTCAGAGTCAAAGGCCGAGCCTTCTCTGGTCTCTCCTCCTCCCGTTATGGGGTCTGAGACGCCTACGCCTCCCACCATTAGCTCTGACAAATTGAAAATCCCGAAAACGCGGAGGTGTTGCTAACATTCATGATAGCAAATTTCAATTTACCAAAGAAAACAACGCGTTTTCGTCTTTTGAGCTTCTTGTCATGAAATCAGTGCACACTACTCAATCACTTTTTCTAGCTACTGTTTACAGGCCTCCTGGGCCATATACAGTGTTCCTCAGTGAGTTCCCTGATTTCCTATCGGACCTTGAGGTCATGGCAGATAATATTCAAATTGTTGGTGACTTTAATATTCACATGGAAAAGTCCACAGACTCACTCCAAAAGGATTTCGGAGCCATCATCGACTCAGTGGGATTTGTCATACTCTGGACCTAGTTTTGTTCCATGGAATAAATGTTGTGGATCTTAAAACCTCTTACTTCTACCCCCTCCTTTTTCGAAAATTCTGTTAAAAATCGCGCAACTTTTCAGCGTCCTGCTACTCATGCCAGGAATATAGTATATGCATATGATTAGTATGTGTGGATAGAAAACACTCTGAAGTTTATAAAACTGGTTAAATCACGGCTGTGACTATAACAGATCGTGTGTTTCATTGAAAAACGCAAGAAAAACTGCTCTCTGAAAGCTAAAAATAATTTCCATAAGTCACTTCCACCAGTTATTAAAAGAGAACAGAATTTAATGGCGATCTGCCTGAAATTCATACAAATTCCGCACGATGGCGCCATTGTCCTCACTTTCAATTGAATTAATTGTTGGAAAATCCTTCTATCTGACCTCCAGTTTCCCAGTCTTCACCCGGATGCAGTTGAGGGAGATATTAGAAGCCATTGTTTTTGCAAGTGAAGACCTATTGAAAAGACATCGCCCTGTAATCATTTTGATAGATTATAAACGTTTACTAATACCTAAAGTTGGATTACAAAAGGATTTCGAAGTGTTTTGTGAAAGTTTATCGTCGACTTTTTTAATTTTAAAAAATTACGCAGCGTTTAAAAACGATGATTTTTTCTGAATGACACAGCTCCCATACAAAGCTATTTTGGGTATATATGGACCGATTTAAACGAAAAAAAGACCCAATAGTGATGTTTATGGGGCATATAGGAGTGCCAAGAAAGAAGCTCGTCAAAGGTAATGAATGTTTTATATTTTATTTCTGCGTTTTGGGTAGCGCCGGCTACCGCAAAATCTGTTGTTTACGTGTCGTGCTGGCATTTTGGGGGGTGCATGCTATCAGATAATAGCTTCTCATGCTTTCGCCGAAAAGCATTTTAAAAATCTGACTTGCTGGCTAGGTTCACAACGAGTGTAGCTTTAATTCAATACCCTGCTTGTGAATTTTGATCAAAGATTGAGTTGTAACGAGTACATTTAGCATTTAGCGTAGCGCATTTGCATTTCCAGGGGCATACTTGGGACGTCTGCGTGTCAAGTATGCTCAAGAAGTTAATGTTTTTCCTCATAGTCCAGGATTATCGGACCACTATTTTATTACGTTTGCAATTCCAACAAATAATCTGCTCAGACCCCAACCAAGGATGATCAAAAGTCGTGCTATAAATTCTTGGATAACCCAAAGATTCCTAGATGCCCTTCCCGACTCCCTCCACCTTCCCAAAGATGTCAGAGTACAAAAATCAGTTAACAACCTAACTGAGGAACTAAATTTAACCTTGCGTAATACTCTAGATGCAGTTGCACCCTTAAAAACTTAAAACATTTGCCATAAGAAACGAGCTCCCTGGTATACAGAAAATACCTGAGCTCTGAAGCAAGCTTCCAGAAAATTGGAACGGAAATGGCGCTACACCAAACTGGAAGTCTTCCGACAAGCTTGGAAAGACGGTATCGAAGAGCCCTCACTGCTGCTCGATCATCCTATTTTTTCCAACTTAATTGAGGAAAATAAGAACAATCCAAAAATGTCTGTTTGATACTGTCGCAAAGCTAACTAAAAAGCAGCATTCCCCAAGAGAAGATTGCTTTCACTTCAGCAGTGATAAATTCATGAACTTCTTTGACAAAAAGATAATGATCATTAGAAAGCAAAATACGGACTCCCCTTTAAATCTGCGTATTCCTCCTAAGCTCAGTTGTCCTGAGTCTGCACAACACTGCCAGGACCTAGGATCAAGGGAGACACAAGTTTTTTAATACTATATCTCTTGTCACGTTGATGAAAATAATCATGGCCTCTAAACCTTCAAGCTGCATACTGGACCCTATTCCAACTAAACTACTGAAATAACTGCTTCCTGTGCTTGGCCCTCCTATGTTGAACATAATAAATGGCTCTCTATCCACCAGATGTGTACCAAACTCACTAAAAGTGGCAGTAATAAAGCCTCTCTTGAAAAAGCTTAACCTTGACCCAGAAAATATAAAAAACTATCGGCCTACATCGAATCTCCCATTCCTCTCAATTTTGTTGTCACCACTTTCCTGAAGACAAACAATGTATATGAAACGCTTCAGTCTGGTTTTAGACCCCATCACAGCATTGAGATTGCACTTGTGAAGGTGGTAAATTACCTTTTAATGACGTCAGACCGAGGTTCTGCATCAGTCCTCGTGCTCCTAGACCATAGTGCTGCTTTTGGTACCATCGATCACCACATTCTTTTGGAGAGGTTGGAATCCCAAATTGGTCTACACGGACAAGTTCTGGCCTGGTTTACACCTTATCTGTGGAAAGATATTAGTTTGTCTCTGTGTATGGTTTGTCCTCTGACAAATCAACTGTAAATGTTGGTGTTCCTCAAGGCTCCGTTTTAGGACCACTATTGTTTTCACTATATATTTTACCTCTTGGTGATGTCATTTGGAAACCATAATGTTAACTTTCACTGCTATGCGGACGGCACACAGCTGAACATTTCAATGAAACATGGTGAAGCCCCAAAATTGCCCTTCCTGGAAACCTGTGTTTCAGACATAAGGAAGTGGATGGCCTCAAATGTTCTACTTTTAAACTCCGACAAAACAGAGACGCTTGTTCTAGGTCCCAAGAAACAGAGATCTTCTGTTGAATCTGACAATTAATCTTGATGGTTGTACAGTCGTCTCAAATAAAACTGTGAAGAACCTCAGCGTTATTCTGGACCCTGATCTCTCTTTTGACAAACATATCAAGACTGTTTCAAGGACAGCTTTTTTCCATCTACGTAACATTGCAAAAATCAGAAACTTTACGTCCAAAAATGATGCAGAAAAATGTATCATGCTTTTGTCACTTCTAGGTTAGACTACTGCAATGCTATACTTTTCGGCTACCTAGATAAAGCACTAAATAAACTTCAGTTAGTGCTAAACACAGCTGCTAGAATTTTGACTAGAACCAAAAAATGTGATCATGCTAGCCTTTCTACACTGGCTTCCTGTTAAGCCAAGGGCTGATTTCAAGGTTTTACTGCTAACCTACAAAGCATTACATGGGCTTGCTCCTACCTATCTTTCCGATTGGGCCCTGCCGTATATACCTACATGTACGCTACGGTCACAAGACGCAGGCCTCCTAACTGTCCCTAGAATTTCTACGCAAACAGCTGGAGGCAGGGCTTTCGCCTATAGAGCTCAATTTTTATGGAATGGTCTGCCTATCCATGTGATAGACTCGGTCTCAACCTTTAAGTCTTTATTGAAGACTCATCTCTTCAGTAGGTCCTATGATTGAGTGTAGTCTGGCCCAGGAGTGTGAAGGTGAATGGAAAGGCACTGGAGCAACGAACCACCCTTACTGTCTCTGCCTGGCCGGTTCCCCTCTCTCCATTGGGATTATCTGCCTCAAACCCTATCACAGGGGCTGAGTCACTGGCTTACTGGTGCTCCTCCATGCCGTCCCTAGGAGGGGTTCGTCACTTGAGTGGGTTGAGTCACTGACGTGATCTTCCTGTCCGGTTTGGTGCCCCCCTCGGGTTCGTGCCATGGGGGAGATGTTTGCGGGCTTTACTCTGCCTTGTCTCAGGATAGTAAGTTGGTGGTTGTCGATATCCCTCTAGTGGTGTGGAGGCTGTGCTTTGGCAAAGTGGGTGGGTTTATATCCTGCCTGTTTGGCCCTGTCCGGGGGTATCGTAGGACGGGGCCACAATGACTCCCGACCCCTCCTGTCTCAGTCTCCAGTATTTATGCTGCAATAGTTTTTGTTGGGGGGCTACGGTTAGTCTGTTATATCTGGAGTATTTATCCTGTATTATCCGGTGTCCTGTGTGAATATAAGTGCTCTCTCGCTCTCTCCGGCCTGATGACTCCTTGCTGTTCCCAGTCCACCTGGTCGTGCTGCTGCTCCAGTTTCAACTTTTCTGCCTGTGGCTATGGAACCCTGACCTGTTCACCGGACGTGTTACCTGTTCCAGAGTGGTAGAGAAACTCTGAATGATCAGCTATGAAAAGCCAACTGACATTGTTGCACCCTCTACAACCACTGTGATTGTTATTATTTGACCCTGCTGGTCATCTATGAACATTTGAACATCTTGGCCATGTTATGTTATAATCTCCACCCAGCACAGCCAGAAGAGGACTGGCCACACCTCGTAGTCTGGTTCCTCTCTAGGTTCCTAGCCACCATGCTTCTACACCTGCATTGCTTGCTGTTTTGGGTTTTAGGCCGGGTTTCTGTACACACTTTGTGACATCAGCTGATGTAAGAAGGGCTTTATAAATACATTTGATTGAATTTGATCTCAACCTTGTTCTGAACACCTCCAAAACAAAGGTCATGTGGTTCGGTAAGAAGAATGCCCCTCCTCCCACAAGGGTTATTACTACCTCTGAGGGTTTAGAGCTTTAAGTTAGTCACCTCATACAATTCCATGGGAGTATGTCTAGACAGTGCACTGTCCTTCGTCCTTCTCTCAGCACATATCAAAACTGCAGGCTAAAGTTAAATCTAGACTTGGTTTCCTCTATTGTAATCACTCCTCTTTCACCCCAGCTGCCAAACTAACCCTGATTCATATGACCATCCTACCCATGACAGATTATAGCGACATAAGGGTGCTCTCGAGCGGCTAGATGTTCTTTACCATTCAGCCATCAGATCTGCCAGCAATGCTCCTTATAGGACACATCACTGCACTCTATACTCCTCTGTAAACTGGTCATCTCTGTATACCCGTCGCAAGACCCACTGTTTGATGCTTATTTATAAAACCCTCTTAAGCCTCACTCCCTCCTATCTGAGATATCTACTGCAGCCCTCATCCTCCACATACACACCCATTTTGCCAGTCACATTCTGTTAAAGGTCCCCAAACCACACACATCCCTGGGTCGAGCTGCAACAAACACTCAAACTGGATAGTTTTATCTCAAGCTCTTCATAGACTCAGTCATGGACACTTACTGACAGTTGTGGCTGCTTTGTGTGATGTATTGCTGTCTCTACCTTCTTGCCCTTTGTGCTGTTGTCTGTGTCAAATAATGTTTGTACCATGTTTTATGCTGCTACCATATTGTTGCTACCATGCTGTGTTGTCATATGTCGCTGTCTTGCTATGTTGTTGTCTTAGGTCTCTCTTTATGTAGTGTTGTGTTGTCTCTCTTGTTGTGATGTGTGTCTTGTCCTATATTTATATTGTATTTATTTTAATCCCAGGCCCCGTCCCCGCAGGATGCCCTTTGCCTTTTGGTAGGCCGTCATTGTAAATAAGAATTTGTTCGTAACTGACTTGCCTAGTTAAATAAAGGTCAAATTAAATGTAAAAAAAGTAGTGTCCCCATGTGTGACAGAACACTGAGACAATCATAGTGCAACTAAAGAACAATATTACCAACCTCTATGGTCCATATTTTCCAGCTGGCTGCCCCACCACCACAGAAAGCACTGATCTAGGCTGAAACACCTGCATTTTGGAGCTGCCTTACTAAAGAAAGCAAAAAAGAGACCATGTTTGTATACAGCTTTATTAACTCAATTATGTGTTGTTGTTTTTTTACATAGTTTGCAAACTGATATGTGACACATATTAATGCCAAAATAACATGCAAAACAACAGGCTCTGCCCCGCCTGCCCTGAATGATGAGTCGCCACTGATGTAGTTACTCTTTCAGAGAGTGGAGAAAAATAAAAACAGCGCTCCAGATCCAGCTGGCATAGGTCTGATCCAGCTGGCATAGGTTTTGTTAATTTCCAGAGCGTTTTTGGCTGTGACCGTGCCCTTCGCCACCTATGTGAAGCTAGCCACAATAACAATTAAGCACAATAGCGGAATTTTGCGCGTTGTATTCAAAAGAAAAGTCCCTAATTGAAATTGACGCAAATGATACAAATAGTGGAATCATATTTAGACTATAATAATAAACAATGCTGGAATGTTATATAAATTCCACAACTACAATAATTATTATATTTGGACAAAAAAATCTGTTGAAATCACACTGTGAATGTATTAGACTTCAGAATTGCATTGGGGGCATTAATTCCATTCCAGCCATTACAATGAGCCCGTCCTCCTATAGCTCCTCCCACCAGCCTCCTCTGGTATGAATTGTGGCTCAGTGAAATGGGGTAACAGTCTACTACTACTCAGTGCCACCCACAAAACACAATTGTGAATTGTTTACACAAATATTAGTGTGGTCCCACTGGCCACAAACTGCTTGAATCAACGTTGTTTAAACGTATTTTGTTAACTAGTGTGGCTTGTAATCTACGTGGAAAATACTCTTGATTTGAAATTTTTTATCAAACTGTTGTTTTGAGGGTGAAATTTAAACCACAGAATTAGGTTATTATGGTATCCAAATTTTAACATACTTTATACAAGGTTTGTCTATGTTAAATTTGTACCAAGGTCACATGTTCAACGTTATATCCACTATCAGAAAAACTATGGGCTGGACAGCACCTCCTACTGGAGAAATGATCTATTTACACCTACTGTTGGTCTCCTATCCAGGGTTTTAACCAAGCCCAGCTTTGATATTTGTCACTGAGTATTGCCAATGTGCTATCGTGAGAATGATTTGTTGAGAGATCTCCACTTAAAAAGTAAATAGACCACTGCGCCACTCGGGAGACCCTAAGGCACTGCACCGCAGTGCTAGCTGTGCCACTAGAGTTGCTGGTTCGAGTCCAGGCTCCATCGCAGCAGGCCGTGAACGGGAGACCCATGGGGTGGCGCACAATTGTAGCAGCGAAGGGACAAGACTGTAAATACCAATTGGATACCACAAAATTGGGGAGAAAAAGGGGTAAAAAAATAAGAAAATAAAAAATAAGAAAATATTACAAATGAGAAAAAAGTAAATAGAGTCACTGTTGCTATTATCACTATATTGATTAAATTCAACCCAGTATTCAACTGAAAATAGACAATACATATAGAACTAGGGATTCAAGCTCTGGTTGATTTTAAAAATGATATTTCGTGATAGTGAATTGTTTGGTTGTCAACAGATGTATCTTCTGCTTGGATGTTAATTATACTGAACAAAAATATAAACACAGCATGTAAAGTGTTGGTCACATGTTTCATGAGCTGAAATAAAATATCCCAGAAATGTCCCATATGCACAAAAAGCTTATTTCTCTCAAATGTTCTGCACAAATTTGTTAACATCTCTGTTAGTGAGCATTAGCTCCTTTGCCAAGATAGTCCATCCATCAAACAGGTGTGCCATATCAAGAAGCTGATTAAACATCATGATCATTACAGAGGTTCACCTTGTGCTGAGGACAATAAAAGGCCACTCTAAAATGTGCAGTTTTGTCACACAACACAATGCCACAGAAGTTTTCAAGAAGCGTGCAATTGGCATGCTGACTGCAGGAATGTCCACCTGAGCTGTTGACAGAGAATTGAATGTTCGTTTCTCTACCATAAGCCGTTGTTTTAGAGAATTTGGTAGTACGTCCAACTGGCCTCACAACTGCAGACCACGTGTAACCATGCCAGCCCAGGACGTCCACATCCAGCTTCTTAACAGACGGGATCATCTGAGGCCAGCCACCCGGAGAGCAGATGAAACTGAGGAGTATTTCTGTCTGTAATATAGCCCTTTTGTGGGGAAAAACTAATTCTGATTGGCTGAGCCTGGCTCCCCAGTGGGTGGACCTATGCCCTCCCAGGCCCACCCGTGGCTGTGCCCCTACCCAGTCATGTGAAATCCATAGATTAGGGCTTAATGAATTTATTTGAATTAAAACCTCTACAGGATTGGTGGGTCCCCCATGGGACAGTTGAGCTAACATAGGCTAATGTGATTAGCATGAGGTTTTAAGTAACGCTGGAGTACTGTGTTTCAGACATAAGGAAGTGGATGGCTGCAAATGTTCTACTTTTAAACTCGGACAAAACAGAGATGCTTGTTCTAGGTCCCAAGAAACAAAGAGACCGTCGGTTGAATCTGACAATTAATCTTGATGGTTGTTACAGTCGTCTCAAATAAAACTGTGAAGGACCTCTGCGTTACTCTGGACCCTGAATTCTCTTTTGACGAACATATCAAGACTGTTCAAGTACAGCTTTTTTTCCATCTACGTAACATTGCAAAAATCAGAAACTTTATGTCCAAAAATTATACAAAAATGTATCCATGCTTTTGTCACTTCTAGGTTAGACTACTGCAATGCTCTACTTTCCAGCTACCTGGATAAAGCACTAAATAAACCTCAGTTAGTGCTAAACACGACTGGTGCTCTTCCATAGAAGGAGTGCGTCACTTCAGTGGGTTGAGTCACTGACGTGATCTTCCCGTCTGGGTTGGCTCACCCCCTTGGGTTGTGCCGTGGCGGAGATCTTTGCGGGCTATACTCGGCCTTGTCTCAGGATGGTAAGTTGGTGGTTGAAGATATCCCTCTTGTGGTGTGTGGGCTGTGCTTTGGGAAAGTGGGTGGAGTTATATCCTGCCTGTTTGACCCTTTCCGGGGGTATTGTCAGATGGGGCCACAGTGTCTCCCGACACCTCCTGTCTCAGCCTCCAGTATTTTTGCTGCGGTCGTTTGTGTCGGGGGGCTACAGTCAGTCTGTTATATCTGGAGTATTTCTCCTGTCTTATCTGGTGTCCTGTGTGAATTTAAGTTCTCTCTCTCGCTCTCTCGCTCACTCTCTCTCTCGCTATCGGAGGACCTGAGCCCTAGGACCATGCCTCAGGACTACCTGGCCTGATGACTCCTTGCTGCTCCAGTTTCAACTGTTCTATGGAACCCTGACCTGTTCCAGACCTGCTGTTTTCAACTCTCCAGAGACAGCAGGAGCGGTAGAGATTCTCTGAATGATCGGCTATGAAAAGCCGATCAGCCGACATTTCCTCCTGAGGTGCTGACCTATTGTACCCTCGACATCCACTGGGATTATTATTATTTGACCCAGCTGGTCATCTATGAACATTTGAATATCTTGTCCATGTTCTGTTATAATCTCCACCCGGCACTGTCAGAAGAGGACTGGCCACCCCTCATAGCCTGGTTCCTCTCTAGGTTTCTTCCTAGGTTCTGGCCTTTCTAGGGATTCACCGTGCTTCTACACCTGCATTGCTTGCTGTTTGTGGTTTTAGGCTGGGTTTCTGTACAGCACCTTGAGATATCAGCTGATGTAAGAAGAGCATTATAAATACATTTGATTTGATGAGGTTGTAATTAACAAGAACATTTCCCAGGCCATAGACATATCTGATATTGGCAGAAAGCTTAAATTCTTGTTAATCTGACTGCACTGTCCAATTTACAGTAGCTATTACAATGAAATAAAACCATGCTATTGTTTGAGGAGAGTGGACAGTTTTGGACATTAAAAGTTATTAAGAAACAAATTAGGCACACTTGGGGAGACTTGATACAACATTTTGAACAGAAATGCAATGGTTCATTGGATCAGTCTAAAACTGTGCACACACACACTGCTGCCATCTAGTGGCCAAAATGTAAACTGCACCTGGGCTGGAATAATACGTTATGGCCTTTCTCTTGCATTTCAAAGATGGTACAAAAAATATATATGTATCTTTGACCATATCTGTGTTATATTCTCCTACGTTAATTTCACATTTCCACAAACTTCAAAGTGTTTCCTTTCAAATGGTATGAAGAATTTGCATATCCTTGCTTCAGGTCCTGAGCTTCAGGCAGTTAAATTTGGGTATGTCATTTTAGGCGAAAATTGAAAAAAAAGGGTGGATCCTTATATGAACTGTAACTCAGTAAAATCATTAAAAATGTTGCATTCATATTTTTGTTCAGTATAGTTTGGCTTTAATGCTAGTTTGTCTACAAATTAATAATTGATGTGATGGATTCAAATCTGCATCAAAAATCTAAGTTAAAGAATAGGAATAAAACAAATTACACTTGATTTAAAGTGCATATATTTTATATTTGATTTAGTCCTATTCTTTAACTTAGATTTTGGGTTGAGACGGTGACGTGGCATATAATGGAACTATCCAAGCAGAAGAGAAATCTCCTTCAAATGTTGACATTTGGTTTCTTTGACAACCAAACACAATGAATATATCACTTTTGAAATAACATACATTTAGCCAATGAACTTGATGACAAGTTATCAAATTATATGTTGGATTCACATTTCCAACTTAACCAAAAATAAAAGTTAAAGAATGGGATTAAACCAGTAGCTCAGATGGAACTATCCAAGCAGTAGATACATCGATTTTCAATTTTGATATTTGGTTGTGTTGTCAACCAAACATAATTCAATATTACTTTTGTGATACAGTAAATAGCCTAAAGTTATCTTACAAACTAATGTAACATTCAACCTTAAAATAAGTAACACATCCATAGCCACATTTTCTTATGTAATGTAATGTCTTTTTAATGTAATCTAAACTGCAATCCAGGTCATTTGGTTAAGATATTAGACGAAGCACAGTGATAACACATTCATCTGTTGTATAAATAAACTAAATATCTGACATTGTATTTGTATTGTATTCCCATTTTAACTTTTAGATGCTTAAAGGCATAGTGATAACACATTGGAAATTAAAGTGGGTGAATATAGGTTGTAATGTCATTGATTAATGTCTCAACCAAATATTACCCAATTATTCATGTGAAAATTACATGGTGTGCCCAGTAGGGTAGCTCTTATAGTGGAACTTTAACTGTGGGTAATCACCTCACTATCCAGACTACTGTGCGTATTGACATTGCAATATTAATGTTCAATACACATAGTAAGTTGACTGGTAAGCTAATGTGGCTCATTTCACAGTGGTTTCAGAGTTCTGAAATAAGAGTTAGATGCTAATATTTGTCTAAACTCTACATAGTTGTGTTCTGTGGGTGTCACTATATAGGCAGATACTCAATTTCATAGATCCACAATCCATAGGTAAGGCCGTACAGTAAAATATAAGTATGCTCCCAATGCAATTCTGAAGTCTTATACATTCACAGTGTGAGTGAAACTTTTTGTTTACTACTTTTAAAAAAAACAAATTAACAAATTATTGTTTTTTGTTGAATTTCTATAATATTCCAACCTTGTTAAGCATTATTTAGTCAAAATATGGCGTGATTGCACTATTTGTATCCGCTTGCATCACGTTCAATTAAGGACCTTTTAATTTGAAGGCGAACCGCAAACGCCACTATTGTGACTAATCCTTATTGTGGCTTGCTTCACATAGGTCCCTTCGCCCCTATGTACATTTTATACGGACTTTGTTGCGCCATTGAAATGATTCGTGTTAGTCACAGTGTGCCGTGCTTTTGAAGTTTACACAATTGTACCGAACTTATGTCTCTATATAACGTTGTTAGTTTGTGTTTTAGAATAGCTCGCCTCACATACTGCAGTGTCACCTGGAGCGCGCCTCAAGGACGTCGTCTACAAAGTTTCTCTGCGTTGGAAGTTGAGTGGCTATAGCTAGCTAGGACTCTGTTTTCGTACTTATTGGCTAGCAATGTGTTGTCATTCGTAAGTAACATCAGATATGTTTTAACTCAATCATGAGTTATAATAACTAGTCTTTATTGACAAACGTTAACAAAGTCTACGCTTTGAAAGGTAGTAGCTAGCTACCTAACGTCGCTACCATTGGTTATAGCTAGCGAAATTAGCTAACGTTGCATGTATGAGTTTGGCGTAACTTGATAAAGAGAGGCAATGTTACCAGTAATCGAATACACTTAAAGTGTTTTTCTATTTGCAAGTTAGCTTGTTTACTGGATACGTTATTTCTACATTGGCTTGAGAGGCTGTTAGATGCTGATTATGATTTTATACATTCTAATCAATTCCATACAACTATGTTTCAGGGCGAAATATTCTAATCATTCAATTAACAGATAATTCTCAAATAACAGAGGCCAGCAGCCGTGTTTTTGACAGCTTTTTAGAGTATAACGGTAGGTCCTGTCTGTCTTTAGAGGGGCGTTTACCGCGAAGTGTCGAACTAGCCGCCCTCAGTTTGCTAATGTGCAGCACCAGCTAACGTTTTAATCTGTAACTACTGTAACGTTAACTGTAACTCGCCAGCTAGCTTGGATATTATGTAATGTCAATGAGTTTTCTACTGAACCAGCATTCTATGATGCAGTAATGTCAAATCTGCTGTCCATTTAGAATTTATAGCTAACGAATTCATGTTAGTTTTTGCTTACTGTCTGAGTTAAGTAGATTGCTAGCAAAAATAGCTAACTTGATTGCATCCTGTTGGCTTCTTTTAACATTTGACAGCACCATACATAAACTGTAGCTAGCTACGTCACGTGAGCAAGGGAATAACAGCGCACGAGCTAGCAAGCTACATCAATACTTTTCCAACGGGGAATGCAGCAAATCATTCAGGGCTGCACGAGGAATATTTCCTGTGAAGACGGATTAGAAGCCATAGAGCTCAGAAATTCAGCGTTGCACGAGGAATATTTCCTGTGAAGACGGATTAGAAGCCATAGAGCTCAGAATTCCAGCCAAGTCGAACTGAATGGATATGATCTAGTTTGGAAAACTCCCATGTCTGATTAAGGTAACATGTCATCGAATGTGTGATTTGATTGCATCTTGTTGTATTTGGCAGCTATCTTGCATGATCTAGCTAGTTACAGCCATACATCCCGTAACGTTACCTCATAACGTTAGGAGATATTTTATTGTGCAATGATTCAGCTATAAGGTAGTGTGACCCCAGTGCTCTCTTCTTTAGTTAGACGCCCTTCTTGTCAGTGTAAAAATTATGCGTCTCAGTAGAGCATTTTATCGCCATGTCGATCCCTGAGCCCATTGGTGTTTTTATTAGCCACACAAAGCTTACAAGCTTCATGTACATACTTTAGTTTATATGATGTAATAATCACTTTCTCCTGTTTAACTTGATGCAATTCCCAGTCGCAGCCAATAGGCTGCGACCCTTCATATTTAGCTAGCGAGAACAGGGGTCTTCAACCTTCTCTTTGCCAGGGACCCCCTCGCAGACAACCAGGGACCCCCCACCACCCACACACATAATTGTTCACATCTTGTCTTATCGTCAGGTGAATGATAATGGAAAGGAGAAGTAATCAACATTTTAAAATGAATAGGTTTGGTAGATGGATTTCCCACATAATTGGAGCAAGTGTAAACGCTTACCTTTCTAGCAAATAGTCTGTTAATTCCAAACACATTTTTTGCTAAGAGCAGCTGTTTAGTTGGTTAGTCATGTGTTGGCAAAATTAATTTTCATGTCAAGAAAGATTCTCAGTCAGTGGCACTTGCTGCTCTGGTAGCCTATTATTGTGTGCGTTTTCAAAGCCTATGTTAGGTACTCCAGTGAGTGTAATTGGCTCAGTATTAGGAGTTGAGAAATAAAGTTGTCGTCATTAGCAGGGTTGGGTAGGTTACTTTCTAAATGTAATCAGTAACGTAATTTTTGGATTACCCTAATTCAAAAACGTAATCTGATTACATTCAGTTACTTGTAGATTACTTTCCCCTTAAGAGGCATTAGAAGACAACAATGTGTGTTGCAGGATAAATCAATGTTGAAGTTTACATAGCTGGCCATATGGATGTTACGTTTTACTTAATGGGTTGGTTATGTAGGCTTCTAACCCATTGCGTTCTACTACATATAATAATATGATTAAATGAGACTTTGGTTTTTAATGTAAAGATATATCAGAATTCCAGTCATTCCAATAAATTAAATACCCTTTGATCTTCAAGAATAGGACTTGGAAATATGGAAGTATAGGTTAGCCAAATTGTTTTACCTGAGTGTAACCGATGTGAAATGGCTAGTTAGTTAGCGGTGGTGCGCGCTAGTGGCGTTTCAATCGGTGACGTCACTTGCTCTGAGACCTTGAAGTAGTGGTTCCCGTTGCTCTGCAAGGGCCGCGGCTTTTGTGGAGCGATGGGTAACGATGCTTCGTGGGTGACTGTTGACGTGTGCAGAGCGTCCCTGGTTTGTGCCCAGGTCGGGGGGAGGGGATGGACGTAAAGTCTATACTGTTACATTGATGCTGTTGACCCGGATCACTGGTTGCTGCGGAAAAGGAGGAGGTCAAAAGGGGGTGAGTGTAACTGATGTGAAATGGCTAGCTAGTTAGCGGTGGTGCGCGCTAGTGGCGTTTCAATCGGTGACGTCACTTGCTCTGAGACCTTGAAGTAGTGCTTCCCCTTGCTTTGCAAGGGCCGCGGCTTTTGTGGAGCGATGCTTCGAGGGTGACTGTTGATGTGTGCAGAGCGTCCCTGGTTCGCGTC
Organism: Oncorhynchus clarkii lewisi; assembly: GCF_045791955.1. Lineage (NCBI taxonomy): Eukaryota > Metazoa > Chordata > Actinopteri > Salmoniformes > Salmonidae > Oncorhynchus > Oncorhynchus clarkii. The sequence goes on along the minus strand of NC_092158.1, from coordinate 54,141,190 downwards.
CAGGTCGGGGCGAGGGGACGGACCTAAAGTCTATACTGTTACATGAGCATGACCCCAAAACTAAGGACTTATTAGCCAGTTGTACTTTGTTGTTTATTTGTTGTCATGGAGGACTGATTGGGCTCATTCATTTGAGTTGAAAAATAAATGCTGCGCTCATGGAATGGCATGCTTTGAGCACTACTGAAAAGTGCATTTGCTATAGGCCTATTGTTTACCTTTTTGTTGGTGGCACTTTGATATCTTGATAATGTGCAACTGTTTTTAAAGGGTAAATCCACAGGTGAAACAATAACAAAACGGTCGCCACGCCTCTTTGTAAAAAGCTGAGGAATGGGCCTGGAGAAATGTAACCACTCCCAGATTAATAGACAGCTATGGCTGCAAGGACTGACCCTCCATTATATACAAATAGTTGTTTTAACCATGTTATGAGGCTATACAGTGTTTGTTTACATTTACTATGTTTACAAACATTGGTGTAAAACAAGCTTATATTTTGAGTTTTAATGGAATGTGACAGTTGAACTAAGCTCATGAGGCATAAGTTATATTCCTCACGAATCAAAGGATGTATATTTACTCACTCACACTCTCTCTCTACCTGTCAAAAGTTTTAGAACACCTCTCATTCAAGGGTTTTTCTTTATTTTGACTATTTTCTACATTGTAGAATAATAGTGAAGACATCAAAATTATGAAATAACACATGGAATCATGTAGTAACTAAAAAAGTGTTAAATAAATCTAAATATATTTGAGATTCTTCAAAGTTGCCACCCTTTGCCTTTGCACGCTCTTGGCATTCTCTCAACCAGCTTCATGAGGTAGTCACCTGGAATGCATTTCAATTAACAGGTGTGCCTTGTTAATTTGTGGAATTTATTTCTTAATTTGTTTGAGTCAATCAGTTGTGACAAGGTAGGGGGGTAAATAGAAGAGAGCCCTATTTGGTAAAAGACCAAGTCCATATTATGGCAAGAACAGCTCAAATAAGCAAAGAGAAATGACAGTCCATCATTACTTTAAGACATGAAGGTCTGTCAATGTGGAACATTTCAATAACTTTGAAAGTTTCTTCAAGTGCAGTCGCTAAAACCGTCAAGTGCTATGATGAAACTGGCTCTAAATGATGACCGCCACAAGAAAGGAAGATCCAGGGTTACCTCTTTAGCAGAGGATAAGTTCATTAGAGTTACCAGCCTCATAAATTGCAGCCCAAATAAATGCTTCACAGAGTTCAAGTAACAGACACATCTCAACATCAACTGTTCAGTGGAGACTGTGTGAATCAGGCCTTCATGGTCGAATTGCTGCAAAGAAACCGCTACTAAAGGACACCAATAAGAAGACTTGCTTGGGCCAAAAAACATGAGCAATGGACATTAGACCTGTGGAAATGTTTCCTTTAGTCTTGAGTCCAAAGTTGAGATTTTAGGTTCCAACCCCTGGGTCTTTGTGAGACGTGGTGCTGGTGATCTCTGCAAGTGTATTTCCCATTGTAGAGCATGGAGGTGTTGTGGCGTGGGGGTGCTTTTCTGGTGACACTGTCAGTGATTTATTTAGAATTGAAGGTACACTTAACCATCATGGCTACCATAGCTTTCTGCAGCGATAAGCCATCCCATCTGGTTTGGGCTTAGTCCCACTATAATTTTTTCCCCCAACAGGACAGTGGCCCAACACACCTCCAGGCTGTGTAAGGGCTATTTTGCCAAGGAGAGTGATGGAGTGCTGCATCGGATGACCTCGACTCCACAATCCCCGACCTCAACCAAATTGAGATGGTTTTTGGATGAGTTGTACCGCAGAGTGAAGGAAAAGCAGAACGCAAGTTTCATAGTTGTGATGTAAAAAATAAAAACCTGTGTGTGTGTGTGTGTGTATATATATATATATATATATAGACAAAGGGTCAATCAAAAGTGTGCAAGTTTGAACATGTGTCCATTAGGCTTGTGGATTTTTTTTTTATCAGTGTGAATTAGATTGAGCAATAAAAGTCCCACTTTTTTTTCGTAGTCTTGGCTCCACACTATGCAGCTGTTTTTGCACATTTTTTCCCACTGGCTGCCCACTGGTTTAAAAAACAACGATTGCTAGGCAGCTTAAACTTCTTGAATTCAACCATTATTGGGTCCAAATACACATTTAGATTTGTGACCAGCCATCCACAACAACCACAATCCGTAATGCGCAAATAGCTAAATGAGAGCAGCAGTGTGATTCACATCAATACGCTTTGTAGATATCAATAATAACTGATAGCCGTATCGCCGTAGACTACACCACTGCAGCTGTCCTTACCTCCTAGCGTTTATTCAAGTTGGGTAATCTTTGGATGCCGACAGCAGTTGCACCATTGGAAGACTTAGCTTGGACTGTAGCCTAAAAAAGCCTATTCCTGCTCTTTTCCCACAATCCATCAAACACATTTGGTGTGCCATCATCATGATCTCTGACTTGTGGTCAGACTCATTTAGGTGGAACAAACTTAAACTTGCTCCTTTTTTTCAATGCTGATTTGTATTTAATTGAAACAACAGAAGGGACAAAGATTTTGTTTAAACTGGAGATTTAAACGATGATGGCGAATCCTCCTGGTTTATCGACCTTGTCATCGTACTGAACTAGTTCCCGACTGTGCTTCACAGAAGGACAGTTTTTAAATGTGCCAATTAAGATTTACATTTTGATTGGTCTGGTAAGTTCATTTTCTTCAACTCGTGTTGAGAGTTTCAGAGTTTCTAACCATTTCAACGTGTGGACCATGGTCTCACATCTTTTGGTCTGAAAAATTAATTCTTAGCGAGTCCTTATAAGCACTCTGGTCGGAAAGGGCGGTTCCATCACGCTGACAAGCTCTCTGACCTCATTTGGGGCGTGGCTACTTAATGTGCTAAGTATACGATTATAAGTTCCCTTATGACTCCTAAAATCAAATTCCTATCTTAACAAAAGTAGTTTTACCCATTTTCATATCTCAGACAATGTATTGGATGGAAACTTGACAGCATAAGGGGGTTTCCGTCCTAAGTTACAGTATTTGGTTCATACAGTTTTTAATGACCTCGCCAAATGAAAAGTAATATGACATTGGTCAGCAGGGACCTAAAGAATATTCTTAACATTCCTATATTAGCAGCATTGTTCCAATATTAACTTTTGGATGGTAGTTTTGGCAGCAGGTCTTCTGTAGACAAGGACATTCCTTTACCAATACTGAAGAGCCAGGGGGAGATTCCCCTTCTGCCTATGTTATGACAGTGTTAATGGTGTCAGAACATTATCAAAATGTTTTTTGTTGTTGGCAGAAATGCTTTCTTGAACGTGAACTTTCATGTGCCTTAAACTTGTATGCCATCTTTAAATACAAATAAAATTGTTAAATACCGAGCCTTGTTGGTTAAGCCACATAAAAAGACCGCAACCTTCCCACTAGCCATGATTGGCTGAGATAATGTGTGGGCTGGACATACACAGAGAGGAGTTCGGATTGGTCTGCCCTATTGAAGCCTTTTTGCGTTGGTCAGTCTGTTGGCTATCATGTCGAACGTGGCTTTAAAAAAAAATGTAGCTGCATAAGTGTTGCTCTCCACTTTCTGGAGGATCGAGTTTTGAAATCAGTGAAATTAGAGTATGATAGCTAAAGAGTTGGGACAACACCTGCTTCAGGATTATGTCTTCAAACTAAGGGCATTTGTGTCATGGATCTGTGACAGGGAGACTCGTCCAACATGCATGATTATGTATACAGGTAAGATGGTCTAGCAATCTACATTTTCAGATATTACACGTTTCTAATTTTGTTGAATATGTCTGGTGTTAGTAAACGTTGGCTAAAAAGCATAATGAAATTGTTGCCAGCAGAGCTGGTTAGGCTGTTTTCAAGTTATCCAGAGGTAAACCATTCAACGACCAGAGCGTCAAGTGTGTGTGTGTGTGTGTGCTCTGAAAGCAAGGAGATAGATGGGTGGGGCTAAAGCTTAAGAGGGTGTGAACGATGCTGAATGAGTGTACACGATGAGCTTTCTCAACACAAATGCCATTTATCAACTTTCAAAGCAGAATTACTTTCCCATTGTTCCTCAAATACAGTGTATGATATACCATGTTGTAGCTCTGAGTCTCTACTTTTATCCAATGTAAAAATAAAAAATAATTTAAAAAATCATAATGTTACATAAGACTGACTCCAGGTGGTGAGTCACAAATCGTTATAGCCTTATTCTAAAACTGATTATTTTATCTCATCAATCTACACGCAATAACCCATAGTGACAAAAAACAGATACCTTATTTACATAAGTATTCAGACCTTTTGCTAGGAGACTTGAAATTGAGCTCGGGTGCATCCTGTTTCCGTTGATCATCCTGAATTCTTCTACAACTTGATTGGAGTCCACCTGTGGTAAATTAAATTGATTGGACAGGATTTGGATGATTATTTTTTTAATCAAATGTGTTTTTTGGGGGGCCGAAAGGCCTTCTGGAACGTGTGAACTTTCATGTGCCTTAATAACAAACTTGTATGCCAGCTGTTAAATTACGAGCCTAGTTGGTTTAGCCCCAGACAAAGTCAGCAACCTTCCCGCTAGCCATGATTGACTGAGATATTGAGTGTGCTGAACATTCCGAGAGGAGTTCTGATTGGTCTGCCATGTAGCACGTTGGAGCTGGTCAGTATGTGTAGGTAATCCTGTCTAACTTGGCTTAAATAAAATTGTACTCCATAATAGAACTGCGTAAGTGTTGCTCTCCACTTTTTTGAGGACCGAGTTTTGAAATCAGTGGAATTACAGTATGATAGCTAAGGAGATGGAGAAAACACCTGTCTCCGGATTACATCTTCAAAGTGAGGGCATCTGCAACCATAGCATCTGTGACAGAGAGGGGGAAGCCTCCATCTATGTATACAGGTAAGATAGTCTAGCTAGCTACATTTTCAGATATTACACTTCTAATTTTGTCAGTCGTTTTCATTTCAAGTTAGTCTAATGTTAGCTAGCTGGCTTGTTAGCTAATGTTACGTGTATTATAATATTATTTGTATCTCGGAGCCATTTGCTTTGCTAGCTAACATTGAACCTGGTTGGTTAGCTACCTGCAGATTCATGCAGGGTAGTAACGACATGAGTTGGGATTATGGTTCATAACATAAAACCAGCCTAACCAGCTCTGCTAGGGTGAGCAAAATGGTCGGAGTTAGCTGCTCTCTCATTTGTGTCTAAGTAGCTATTAAGCTAGCGAATGTTAGCTTGGGTGTTTGACTGCTGGATCAACCCTTTGAGATGGGTGGGGCTAAAGCTTAAGAGTGTGTGAATAATGCTGAATTGGTGTGAACAAAGAAGAGCTCTCCAATAGGTGTACCAAAACATTCAAAGGAGATGGTTGTCCTTCTGGAAGGTTATCCCATCTCCACAGAGGAACTCTGGAGCTCTGTCAAAGTGACCATCAGGTTCTTGGTTACGTCCCTGGCCGAGGCCCTTCTTCGCCAATTGCTCAGTTTTGCCGGGCGGCCAGCTCATTTAAGAATAATGGAGGCCACTGTGCTCTTGGACCTTCAATGCTGCAGAAATGTTTTGGTACCCTTCCCTAGATCTGTGCCTCGACACATTCTTGTCTCGGAGCTCTACGCACAATTCCTTTGACCTCATGACTTGGTTTTTGCTCTTACATGCACTGTCAACTGTGGGACCTTTATATAGTGAGGTGTGCGCCTTTCCAAATCATGTCCAATCAATTGAACTTACCACTGCTGGACTCCAATCAGGTTGTAGAAACATCTCAAGGATGATCAATGGAAACAGGATGCACCTGAGCTCAATTTCGAGTCTCATAGCAAAGGGTCTGAATACTTATGCAAATAAAATATTTCTGGAGAAAAAATGAGGGCATACATCTGTAGATGGAGGGAACAAAAATAAGTCAATTTTAGAATTAAGCTTTAATGTAATAAAACTTTCCAGAAGCACTGTAAATGGATAGGGATAAATTGAAATGTTTCTTACAGAAGAAATATGAAATGCATAAGCATGGTAGCAATTGAAAGGGAACAATTTGGAGATTATGGGAAATTGTTAGACAAGTTGTGGACAATTGACAAAAGTAAATCCAAAACATTCCACTTAATTTTATGTACATTTTCCATTTACTATACTTTTGACCACATTTGTTAACTAAATCTGAAAATGCGCTGGATACATTCAGTAAGAATATTCCTGGAAATGTGGGGTAGGACAACAAATGCAAGGGTTTGAGTGAGAGGACTAACTGGTGTCTTCAAATGACCACACACACCTCTCCAACATGTGCACAGTTCCTAAGTAATTTCAATGCACTTTTATGACTCATAGTCTTCAACTAGGTTTAAAACTCTTTTTTTTTTAGCTCTCCTAGCTGTGCCGTTGAGGAACTTAGAGCAGGCACATTTGTAGTTGTTTTGTTTGTTACACAACCCTGCATCCCCGCAATCACACAGTTACAGTTCTTTACCATTCCGAAAACAGCCCATTTAGAAAATAAAATAAAAATCGCAATCTAATAAAAGAGCTTTCTATAGGTTACTATTTATTTCTCAGCTTTCCTAATATTAAGCACTTTGCTTATCTTTACAACGGGAGTATAGCCTACCTGGCTGGTATGAAAATATGCTTATCGCCTACTACCATGTGTGCATTGCTGTGCTTATAATGTGAAGAAATAGCCTAATAGTTTATCAACATTTTGAGCTAATTGTTATCTGTTGCATCAGCCACGTTGCATAACAGCAAAGAGCAGCTGTTTTTGAGGTAGTTCGATCAGTTTTTATTCAACACTTTTACAAAACATAAAATGTGTCCCCTACCTCCACTCGCACTACAACCAGCACTGCAGCTGCAATGAATTAGTAGCGAAGTGTAATGTTCCCTCTAAGCTGCGAGCTTGCCTTGGACTACCGTGCAGAATAAGTATCAGCCTGCTCAGAGAAGCACGGGATTGAACATCACTCAACTTTCTAGACATTTCTCCTTTAGTTACCGCTATCAACGTTTCACTCTACTGTGGGAATTGTGTTTGAATCAATGCAATATTATCCACTTTCAATGTAACCTACATTACATTGCACCATGACTGTGTGGCCACAAACGCCTCCAACTCAATCAAGTTTGTAGACGACCCAACAGTAGAAGGCCTGATTACCAACAATGACGAAACAGCCTACAGGGAGGAAGTGGGGCCCTGGCAGAGTGGTTGAGGGAGATGTTATTTTCCTTCCACATCAACAAACGAAAGAGCTGATCGTGGAGTTTAGGAGACAGCAGAGGGAGCACGCCCCTGTCCACATCGATGGCACCGCAGAGGAGAAGGTGGAAAGCTTAAAGTTCCTCAGCATACACATCACTGACAATCTGTCATGGTCCACCCACATTTTCCTGGCACCACAGTGCCTCTTCAACCTTAGGAGGCTGAAAACTTTCTGCATGGCCCCTAAGACCCTCACTAACTTTTACAGATGTACAGTTGAGAGAATCCTGTCGGTCTGTATCACCTCCTGCTACGGCAATGCACCTCCCGCAACCGCAGGGCTCTCCAGAGGGTGGGACGGTCTTCCCAAAGCATCACAGAGGGCACACTGCCTGGCCTCCTGGACACTTACAGCACCCGACGTCAAAGGTCATCAAGGACATTAACCACCCAAGCCACGGCCTGTTCACCCCGCAATCATCCAGAAGGCGACGTCAGTACAGGTGCATTAAAGCTGGGACCGAAAGAGTGAAAAACAGCTATCTCATGGCCATCAGACTGTTAAATAGCCATCACTAGCTGGCTACCACCCTGTTACTCAAAACTGCACCTTAGTGGCAGCCTTATGTACATAGTACAGCACTTAGCCACCAAAACAAGCCATACATGTACCCGCCAATTTGTGGAGTCAACAAAAGTCAGAAATAGCGTTATAAATATTCACTTACCTATCTTCATCGGAATGCACTCAGGAATTCCAGTTCCATAATAAATGTTTGTTTTGTTCGATAAAGTACATCTTTATGTCCAAAACCTCCTTTTTGTTCGCACGTTTAGTTCACTAATCCAAATGCACAAAGCACGGGCACTAAGTCCAGACAAGGCCAAAGTTCCATTAAAGTTGGTAGAAACATGTCAAACAATGTATATAATCAATCTTTAGGATGTTTTTATCATAAATCTTCAATAATATTCCAACCGGACAATTCCGTTGGCATTAGAAAGGAAAGGGAACGACCGTCGCGCTCACACGCGAGACTAAACTAAAGGATTTCAGCCTGATGACTTGTTGAAACAGCTCTTATTTGCTCCCCTTTCACAAAAGAAGCCTGAAACAACTTTCTAACTTTCTAAGACTGTTGACATCTACTGGAAGCCTTAGGAAGTGCAATCTGACACCATTTACACTGGATATTGGATAGGCAATCACTTGAAAAACTACAAACCTCAGATTTCCCACTTCATGGTTGGATTTTTCTCAGGTGTTTTGCCTGCCATATGAGTTCTGTTATACTCACAGACATTATTTTAACAGTTTTGGAAACTTTAGAGGGTTTTTCACTCTATTTTTCACTCTGTTTTTCACTCTATTCTAGAGTGTTTTCTATTATATGCATATAGCTTCTGGGCCTGAGTAACAGGCAGTTTACTCTGGGCAATTTATTCATCCAAGCTACTCAATACTGCCCCCCATTCCCAAAGAAGTTAAGTAGCCAATAGGTAGAGGGTATCATCATTTGTCTGATTCTCTGTAATAATGATATGGGAATAATAATGCATTTTATTTTGGTTTCTTATATCAAACATCACAACATTTTTCAGTCACCACCTTGTCTGAAGGACAAGTGTGTAAACAGGTTAATATCAAGCCCTGCATGTTTTTTTTCACAAGTCTTTTGGATTGTAAGCCTACATTGACACCATACATTGGCTGCTACTGTAGGCTGAATGATAGAACAGCTATTTCCATGTTAATGTTATGGGATGCATTTTTCTCCATTTGTTTTTGATGTGAACCCTTTGGAATTACCTGAATTGCTGCATAAATCGGTCATCAAATTTGATCTGATCTTTTTCCAGGCCACAACAATAGAAAAACAGTCTGCTTAAACTAATAACACACAAATTATTGTATTTTTCTTGTCTATATTGAATATATCATTTAAACATTCAGTGTAGGTTGGAAAAAGTATGTGAACCCCTAGGCTAATGACTTCTCAAAAGCTAACTGGAGTCAGGAGTCAGTTAGCCTGGAATCCAATCAATGAGACGATGTTGGTTAGAGCTGCCTTGCCCTATAAAAAAACAGTTTTCTATTCACAAGAAGCATTGCCTGATGTGAACCATACCTCGATAAAAAGATATCTCAGAAGACCTAAGATGAAGAATTGTAGACTTGTATAAAGCTGGAAAGGGTTACAAAAGTATCTCTAAGCCTTGATGTTCATCAATCCACGGTAAAACAAATAGTCTGTAAATGGAGAAATTTCAGCACTGTTGCTACTCTCCCTAGGAGTGGCTGTCCTGCAAAGATGACTACAAAAGCACAGCGCAGAAGGCTGAGCTTAAGAAGAATCTTGGAGTGCCAGCTAAAGACCTCCAGAGATTTCTGTAACATGCTAACATCTCTGTGGACGAGTTTACGATATGTAAAACACTAAACAAGAATGGTGTTCATGGGAGGACACAACCAAGAAGCCACTGCTGCATGTCTGAAGTTTGCAAAAGTGCACTTCGATGTTTCACAGCGCTACTGTGGACAGATGAAACTACATCTGAGTTGTTTGGAAGGAACACCCAACACTGTGTGGAGAAAAAAAGGCGCCGCACACCAACATCAAAACCTCATCCCAACTGTAACTATTGTGGTGGAGCATCATGGTTTGTGGCTACTTTGCTGCCTCAGGGCCTGGGCAGCTTGCTATCATCGACGGAAAAATGAATTCCCAAGTTTACCAAGACAGTTTGCAGGAGAATGTTAGGCTGTCTGTCCACTTATTGAAGCTCAACAGAAGTTGGGTGAAGCAACAGGACAACGACCCAAAACAGAAGTAAAGCCATTCTGTTGATTTACTTCTAACAGAAAAAAATATGCCTGACCTCAACACGATTTTGAGATGCCGTGGCATGACCTCGAGCAGTTCACACCAGTCATCCCAATAATATTGCTGAACTGGGGCAGCAGGGTAGGCTAGTGGTTAGAGTGTTGGATTAGTAACAGGAAGGTTGCAAGTTCAAACCCCTGAGCTGACAAGGTACGAATCTGTTGTTCTGCCCCTGAACAGGCAGTTAACCCACTGTTCCTAGGCCGTCATTGAAAATAAGAATTTGTTCTTAACTGACTTGCCTAGTTAAATAAAGGTTTAAAAATACTGAAACAGTTTCGTAAAGCCGTTGTGCAGGTCTGATTCCCAACTACAGAAAACGTACTGCAAAATTCTCTATAACAAGTCCGCTTACGGTAGAGTAATGAACATTCAATTTTCTGGCAACCGCTCTGGTGCACATTTCTGCAGTCACCATGCCAATTCCATGCTCCCTCAAATCTTGAGACATATCTGGCAGTGACAAAACTGCACATTTTTAAAGTGGCCTTTTTATTATCCCTAGCACAAGGTGCACCTGTGATCATGCTGTTTAATTAGCTTCTTGATATACAACACTTGTCAGGTGGATGGATTATCTTGGCAAAGGAGAAATGCTCACGAACAGAGATGTAAACAGATTTGTGCACAAAATGTGAGAAATAAGCTTTTTGTTCCTATGGGACATTATTCAGATTTTTCTCTATTTCAGCTTATGAAATATGGGACCAACACTTTGCATCTTTCATTTTATATTTTTGTTCAGTGTATACAGTGGTGTAAAAGTACTTTAAATTAGTCCTTAAGTTGTTTTTGTTTGGTAGCTGTATTTTACTATTTATATTATTGACAACTTTTACATCACAACATTCCTAAAGAAAATAATGTACTTTTTACTCCATACATTTTCTCTCCATACATTTTCCCTGACACCCAAAAGTACTTGTTACATTTTAAATGCTTAGCGGGACAGAAATTAGTCCAATTCACACACTTATCAAGAGAACATCCCTAAAGCCTCTGATCTGGTGGACTCACTATACATAAATGCTTTGTAAATAAAATCTGAGTGTTGGAGTGTGCCCCTGGCAAGCCGCAAAAAAATAATATTAATTGAATTGTGCCGTTTACTTATTTTAATACTTAAATATATATATATATATATATATATTTAAAGGAATTTTTCATTATTCGTATCTTTTACTTTTATACTTCAGAATATTTCAAACCAAATACCTTTTTACTAAAGTAGTATTTTACTGGGTGACTTTTATTTGAGTCGTTTTCTGTTAAGGTATTTTTTTACTTTTTCTCAAGTATGACAATTCGGTGCTTTTTCCACAACTGAGTGTATATCGTATGTTATGCAAGTGTACAGACACTTTTTGCGATTTCGCTTGCAGTGTTTTTCCTATATTAATATAGCATGCTAGCTGTTCCTGTAAACTCTTCCAGTCATTCTGCTAACGCTAGTTAGCAATGGCTCACAAAAATGCTTTCAACTTCCTTCAAACTGCACGCAGAGACATAAATTGTATTAATGAGTTCATTTGACTCTGGGATAGTAGAAAAGGGTCATAATGGTCAATATGTCGCACTATCCCTTTATGATCTGTGTTGAGTTGGTGTATATTTGTAGCAAACCGAGCGAGCAGTGGTGCGAATGTGATCCACGAGCATACAGCTACCACTTGCTCCTTATCTCCCTCCCTACAGTGCAGTGGCGGCCATCAGTTATATTTCAGATGGTGTCAACATAATTACATTTTCATGTATTTTAGAGTAGTATGTCTTTTTTGAAAGTCAGGGAGCCTTCCAGCAATGAGCTCCCTAACCCCATATTTTGCCACCACTTCTGGAAAAAAATCCTGAAGGAAACTCTGACATGAGCTGTGTTTAAATACTCATACTAACTGCACCAACAGTACTATTTGTGACATACAGTAGGGCAAAAAAGTATTTAGTCAGCCACCAATTGTGCAAGTTCTCCCACTTAAAAAGATGAGAGAGGCCTGTAATTTTCATCATGGGTACACTTCAACTATGACAGACAAAATTAGATTTTTTTTCTCCAGAAAATCACATTGTAGGATTTTTAATGAATTTATTTGCAAATTATGGTGGAAAATAAGTATTTGGTCAATAACATAAGTTTCTCTCAATACTTTGTTATTTACCCTTTGTTGGCAATGACATGGCAATGACAAGCTACAACATTGGAATATTATTTCCACTGCTGTCATGTAGAAGCCAGGAGAGATGTGATCATGGTTTAAAGATCAAATATGTGCGTTGAAATGATTGCATAGTAAATAACAATGTACCCATTTTAAATTCAGACAATTATTTTTAATTATCAGTCTGTTGTCGTTATTGAATTACAAGCACTTTCTAAACCAGTGCTTTCATCCCTGTGTGTGTCAAGCAGGATCAAGAAATGGATAACCAGGACAAGAGCTTAGAGAGAGGTGAAGAGGGAAGCTTCTCGGTTAACGCAGGCAGTTCCAAGTCCACCACATTAACTTCCGTGATGCATTTGCCTGGCTCCACACCCCAGCCTCCAGCCAGAGACTCCTCTAACGGACTGAATGTCACTAAGATTCAGGGTGAGCTCTCCACAGCAGGGACAACCTCCATTGGACTCCCTATAGAGGAGGCTGAAGTGAAGTTAATGGGCAAGGCCCTGAGAATGCAGAATGCACAGAAACAGCAGCAGAATCATCATCAACAGCAGCAGCTGTTTGAGAACTTTGCTCTGTTGGAGGAGAGCATTTCAGATTTGAATCGATCCAACACCCCAGGGAGCTCCGTACTTGGATGTTCTAATTACCTTCTCCCTCTGAAAACTGAGGACTTTTCACCAATGGATAAGGATAGGCTTGACATGGAGACGGTCAGCTTTGGACAGTCACTGAAGGACTTGGATGTCAACGAGAGGCTCCTTGGTGACAATACGCTGGACATTCTGCGGGATTTGGACTTGCCTGGCTCTCTGTCTGACCTGAATGAGTTTTACCTGGCTGACGAGGCCGCTTTCCTTTCCTCCCTGTCAGTGGATGATGCCCTGCTCGTTGACGGCCACATGGAAACCAAGCCCATAGTCAGTAGCAGTGGGGGAAACGGTAAAAATATGAATGGTGTGGGGCAGCAACTGGGCCCAGGGATCTCCATGTCTGTCATCAAGACAGAGAAGGACTCTGACACCTCCTTCATCCAGCTTTACACCCCAGGGGTAATCAAGCAGGAGAACGAGCGCCAGAGCTACTGCCAGATATCCAGCCTGGACATACCTGGTACTCACAGCTCGGTGGGCTCCATGAGTGGGCCGAGTTACCACTACAGCGCAAACACATCGACGGCAGTGTGCGTACAACAGGATCAGAAGCCTGTCTTTGGCCTGTATCCGCCACTGCCCTCAGTCAGTGATGGCTGGAACAGAGGCCAGGAATTTGGGGATGGATCAGGGATGTCAACTCCATCTTTTCCTGTCAGCTTCAGCAGGTAAGTCACTTATTACAAATGGTTTAATGTACTGTGTGCACCTTTGAATGATTTAACATTGCATGATTTATGAATAAGGAATGATTTTAGGAATATAAATAGATTTTTATTTGAACATTCCTGAATCTGTAACATCCTTGCATTTGTCAATATGAGTCAGAGTAGACGGGGTGCGTTGTCAGTTGGGAGGCCATATTTCCATATCTGCCTTGACTCATCAAACCTTCATTACAAACACATGGTCCCCTCTGAGTTCTCCTTGCTCCCAAAAGGCGCATACAAATTCCTCAGGAGTTAGACGCTTTCTTCCTTTGCTATCCTTTGCTATCCTTACTGTGGATCAGGAGCAATAATACTAGGGAGAGGAAGGATGTGACAGTACATCACTGCAAATGTGTGGGTTGATTGACTCTATGTGTAGGCTTACAGCAGCAGATGCTAGAATTAACGGAGTAACCTGTCATTAAGCCCTTGAGCAAACAAGTTTATCTGTGTTTGCTTCAGCTGCTGCTCATTCAGAGATTAAAATGGACACACTACCTCTTAATCCCCATACATCTCTCTCATCCAAGGTCACATTGAAGGCTCATTGTACTTTCTCAGCAAAGTTCTTTGGCATCCACGACATCTGAGTGAGATATACAGTTGAAGTCGGAAGTTTACGTACACCTTAGCCAAATACATTCAAACTCAGTTTTTCACAATTCCATTTATTCCTAGTAAAAATTCCCTGTTTTAGGTCTGTTAGGATTACTACTTTTTATTTTAAGATTGTGAAATGTCAGAAAAATAGCAGAGCATGATATATTTCAGCTTTTATTTCTTTCATTACATTCCCAGTGGGTCAGAAGTTTACATACACTCAATTAGTATTTGGTAGCATTGCCTTTAAATTGTTTAACTTTGGTCAAACATTTTAGGTAGCCTTCCACAAGCTTCCCACAATAAGTTGGGTGAATTTTGGCCCATTCCTCCTGAAAGAGCTGGTAAAACTGAGTCAGGTTTGGTTCTCCTTGCTCGCACACACTTTTTCAGTTCTGCCCACACATTTTTTTATGGAATTGAGGTCAGGGCTTTGATGGCCACTCCATTTCCTTGACTTTGTTGTCCTTAAGCCATTTTGCCACAACTTTGGAAGTACAGTGGGGGCAAAAAAGTATTTAGTCAGCCACCAATTGTGCAAGTTCTCCCACTTAAAAATATGAGGCCTGTAATTTTCATCATAGGTACACTTCAACTATGACAGACAAAATGAGAAATAAAAATCCAGAAAATCACATTGTAGGATTTTTAATGGTGGAAAATAAGTATTTGATCAATAACAAAAGTTTATCTCAATACTTTGTTATATACCCTTTGTTGGCAATGACAGAGGTCAAACGTTTCTGTAAGTCTTCACAAGGTTTTCACACACTGTTGCTGGTATTTTGGCCCATTCCTCCATGCAGATCTCCTCTAGAGCAGTGATGTTTTGGGGCTGTTGCTGGGTAACATGGACTTTCAACTCCCTCCCAAAGATTTTCTATGGGGTTGAGATCTGGAGACTGGCTAGGTCACTCCAGGACCTTGAAATGCTTCTTACGAAACCACTCCTTCGTTGCCCGGGCGGTGTGTTTGGGATCATTGTCACGCTGAAAGACCCAGCCACGTTTCATCTTCAATGCCCTTGCTGAGGGAAGGAGGTTTTCACTCAAAATCTCACGATACATGGCCCCATTCATTCTTTCCTTTACACGGATCAGTCGTCCTGGTCTCTTTGTAGAAAAACAGCCCCAAAGCATGATGTTTCCACCCCCATGCTTCACAGTAGGTATGATGTTCTTTGGATGCAACTCAGCATTCTTTGTCCTCCAAACACAACGAGTTGAGTTTTTACCAAAAAGTTATATTTTGGTTTCATCTGACCACATGACATTCTCCCAATCTTCTTCTGGATCATCCAAATGCTCTCTTGCAAACTTGAGACGGGCCTGGACATGTACTGGCTTAAGCAGGGGGGCACGTCTGGCACTGCAGGATTTGAGTCCCTGGCGGCGTAGTGTGCTACTGATAGGTAGGCTTTGTTACTTTGGTCCCAGCTCTCTGCAGGTCATTCACTAGGTCCCCCCGTGTGGTTCTGGGATTTTTGCACACCGTTCTTGTGATCATTTTGATCCCACGGGGTGAGATCTTGCGTGAAGCCCCAGATCGAGGGAGATTATCAGTTGTCTTGTATGTCTTCCATTTCCTAATAATTGCTCCCACAGTTGATTTCTTCAAACCAAGCTGCTTACCTATTGCAGATTCAGTCTTCCCAGCCTGGTGCAGGTCTACAATTTTGTTTCTGGTGTCCTTTGACAGCTCTTTGGTCTTAGCCATAGTGGAGTTTGGAGTGTGACTGTTTGAGGTTGTGGACAGGTGTCTTTTATACTGATAACAAGTTCAAACAGGTGCCATTAATACAGGTAACGAGTGGAGGACAGAGGAGCCTCTTAAAGAAGTTACAGGTCTGTGGGAGCCAGAAATCTTGCTTGTTTGTAGGTGACCAAATACTTATTTTCCACCATAATTTGCAAATAAATTCATTAAAAATCCTACAATGTGACTTACTGGATTTTTTTTTTCTTCTAATTTTGTCTGTCATAGTTGAAGTGTACCTATGATGAAAATTACAGGCCTCATCTTTTTAAGTGGGAGAACTTGCACAATTGGTGGCTGACTAAATACTTTTTTGCCCCACTGTATACTTGGGGTCATTGTCCATTTGGAAGACCCATTTGTGACCAAGCTTTAACTTCCTGACTGATGTCTTGATGTTGCTTCAATATATCCACACACCTTCCCTGCCTCATGAAGCTATCTATTTTGTGAAGTGCACCAGTCCCTCTTGCAGCAAAGCACCCCCACATGATGCTGCCACCCCCGTGCTTCACAGTTGGGATGGTGTTCTTCGGCTTGCAAGCCTCCCCCTTTTTCCTCCAAACATAACAATGTTCATTATGATATAGATGTTTTTGTACCTGTATCCTCCAGCATTTTCACAAGGTCCTTTTGCTGTTCTGGGATTGATTTGCACTTTTCGCACCATAGTACGTTTATCTCTAGGAGACAGAACTTGTCTCCTTCCTGAGCGGAATGACGGCTACGTGGTCCCATGGTGTTTATACTTGCATACTATTGTTTGTACAGATTAACGTTGTACCTTCAGGCATTTCAAAATTGCTCCCAAGGATGAACCAGAATTGTGGAGGTCTACATTTGTTTTCTGAGGTCTTGGCTGACTTCTTTTGATTTTCCCATGATGTCAAGCAAGGAGGCACTGCGTTTGAAGGTAGGCCTTGAAATACATCCACAGGTACACCTCCAATTGACTCAAATTATGTCATTTAGCCTATCAGAAGCTTCTAAAGCCATGACATAATTTTTTGGAATTTTCCAAGCTGTTTAAAGGCACAGTAAACTTAGTGTATGTAAACTTCTGACCCAATGGAATTGTGATACAGTGAATTATAAGTTATGTAATCTCTATAAACAATTGTTGGAAAAATGACTTGTGTCATGCACAAAGTAGATATCCTAACCGACTTGCCAAAACTATAGTTTGTTAGCAAGAAATTTGTAGAGTGGTTAAAAACAAGTTTTAATGACTCCAACCTAAGTGTATGTAAACTTCTGACTTCTTCAACTGTAGGTTTTTAATGTACTGTGTAGAATACCTGAAATACTGCACTGAGAGGAGAGACCACCACCATAGTTTTGGAGCTGACTACAACTTTGCACTGATCTGAGTGGTAATTTTTTAGATTCCAGGCATTACTTTTTTGATTCGAGGCTTTTGTATTTTAAGTGGGGATCAGGTGAACAATGCAGCATTTCAACTGCATTTTGCAAACGATATAGCCTTTTGAGGACTACATGGATTTACTGACTATAGCCTGAAATGCTATCTTAAATTAAAAGTAGGCCTTTGCATGATGGCTTGTTTGTTTACTGTTGGTTTCAGATTCAAATAAGTAGGCCAAGCCACTGCTACGATATGACCCTCTCGTTATATCCATTTAAATCTTGGATTTTGTCCTAAACTAACATACTATGTTCTCAGTGAAATATTTGGAGATGATATGATCTCAAAGTGCATAGGGAGTGCAGTGCTGCAACAGACTTTCCCATCAAAAGGAATGTCTGCATAAACTGTTGATAATTGCACAATGTTGAGACTCATTCGGGTCAATATGTTTTTCCTTATGACTTGTTAGATGTACAGTATCTCCAATGTGACTTTTTCCCCGAATAGGTTTAAAGGGGCAATCTAGGATTAGTACAATAATTTTTGGTTTGAAATTGATGATTTCTTTAACGAACATGTTCAAGTCATGATATTGCATTCAGTGGTACCCATCCTGAGGTTGCTACAACCTAGCTTATGAATCAGTGTTTACAGTGTATGTGCATGGGTCAAGAGAATTGAGTAATCAAGGTGACAGGCAATGACACATTCAATACCGCCGTGTACAGTTTCCTGCATCTAGCTATGGTGTAATCATTAGTCCAACAGTTCCAAACGAGTTTCTATTGGACAAATCCAGGTATGTTTATCCCTGTTCTATTACATTTTAAGAAATGTTTTTCGACGGAATGAATACACCCCTGATCACACGCGAGCAGTTCATAGCAGTTCATTCACAGTTCATAGCAGCCACATAAAAACAGCATGATCACGTTGTGTGTGTGTATACAGTTGAAGTCGGAAGTTTACATACACTTAGATTGGAGTCATTAACTTGTTTTTCAACCACTCCATAAATGATTTGTAAACAAACTATAGGTTTGGCAAGTCTGTTAGGACATTTACTTTGTGCATGACACAAGTAATTTTTCCAACAATTGTTTACAGGTGGATTATATCACTTATAATTAACTGTATCACAATTCCATTAGGTCAGAAGTTGACATGCACTACGTTGACTGTGCCTTTAAACAGTTTGGAAAATTCCAGAAAGTAATGTCATGCTTTAGAAGCTTCTGATAGGCTAATTGACATCATTTGAGTCAATTGGAGGTGTACCTGTATTTCAAGGCTTACCTTGAACTCTGTACCACATTCATCTGTACAAACAATAATATGTAAGTATAAAAACCATGGGACCACGCAGCCGTCCTTCCGCTCAGGAAGGAGATGCGCTCAGTTACACCAGCTTTGTCAGGAGGAATGGGCCAAAATTCACCCATCTTAAAAAAAGAAAATTAGTGGTGAATTTTGGACATTCCTCCTGACAGAGCTGACCTACGCTTACTGTTCTCAGGCACCACCATGGCGATACCCTACAGCAGGGGTGTCAAAGTCAAATGGACGGAGGGCCAAATAAAAAAATCAGCTACAAGACGAGGGCCGGACTGTTCGAATGTTCATTGAAAATTTTTTAAATGACGCATATAGTCTAGTGAACCTAATTGAACCTACTGAAAACCTAACAAATATATTACAATATGATCAGATAAATAAAGCAATATTTTCTTATGGCTCTGTCAGTAATCTTTAATTTTCAACAGACACAAAAGACAAATTTCCTTTATATAAATATCCCCATAACATGAACATTAAATGAAAGAAACCGGTATTCAAGGCACCATCAGTAGACTATATTTTCTATTTTAGCAAAAGTGGGCTAAATTTACTTCAAAGAAAAAACAATAATAGCAATTTTCTATCATCCACTCAACTGAAATATTTTTAAAATATAATTGGATTGAAATACAAAAAAATAAAGTGCAAAAATCTATTAATCAAAAACAACACTTTGTTTAAGGAGAAGTAACATGCAGTGAAAACAAATATTAAATTTTAACTTTTAAACTTGAACTGAGTAAAAACTCTAAATATGTGATTGCACAGTAATGTTCACTTGTTTGAGGTTGAGGGTGATACTTGGTGGTGTCCCATCTTTTCCACAAGTTCATCAATGTTCGGGGTAAGGCTCTGAGCTGAAGAAATCCTCAGAATTGAGTGGAGGTGTTCAGCAGTAAGTCGACTTCTGTGTGATGTTTTGTTCAGGTTCATCAAAGAAAACAGTTGTTCACACAGGTATGTGCTGCCAAACATAGACAACGTTTGAGCAGACTGGATGCGCAGCTGGGGCATTGTGCCGGGGAGGAAACGGGCGAACTCCGCAGCACCCACTGCCGCATATTTTGCCCTCAGTGCATCATTGCATTGGAGGTCAATCAACTCCATTTGGAGGTTTGGTGGTGAGCTTTCCACGTCAACAGCAAATGGGTTACCGAGCAGTTCCAACCTGCTTTTTTGTGCTTCAAAGTCAGCAAATCGGCGTCGAAAGTCAGCGGCAAGCATACCTATTTTATCAGCCAACTGTGTGCTCGGGAACGCACTGGTAGAGAGCTTCTCTTTCATGGTCTGGCAGCTGGGAAAGTGGCTCAAATTTTCTTTCCGCATCTGCGTCTCCCACAGAGTCAGTTTGGTTTTAAATGCCTTCACTGTACTGTACATATCAGAGATGACACGATCCCGACCCTGCAGCTGCAAGTTTATTGCATTCAGATGACTCGTAATGTCACACAGAAAAGCCATTTCACACAGAAACATTTCGTCTCGGAGTTGTGTTGTGTCTTTCCCTTTGCTGTCCAAGAACAGACAAATCTCCTCACGAAGCTCGAAACATCTTTGAAGCACCTTTCCCTGGCTTAGCCATCGCACCTCTGTGTGATAAGGCAAATCACCATGCTCCGTTTCTAACTCCGTCAGAAATGCCTTGAACTGGCGGTGATTCAAACCTTTGGCTCTGATAAAGTTAACTGTGCGCGTGATGATGCTCATTACATGCTCCATTTTCAAGGCTTTACCGCACAACGCTTCCTGGTGTATGATACAATGATAAGCTGTCAGCTCACCTGTCGCGTTTTCCTCTTGCATCTTTTCCCGTATCTTCGCCACCAGTCCGCTCCTGTGTCCACACATCGCAGGTGCTCCGTCGGTTGTCAAACCCACGAGTTTTTCCCAAGGCAGCTCCATCTCATTTACACATCTTGACACCTCTTCATACAAATCATGCCCCGTAGTTGTGCCATGCATAGGACGTAAAGCCAAAAACTCCTCTGTCACGCTTAGGTTGGAGTCCACTCCGCGGATGAAAATTGACAACTGGGCAATGTCAGAAATGTCGGTGCTCTCATCCACAGCCAAGGAATATGCAATAAAATCTTTTCCCTTTTTCACAAGCTGCTCTTTTAGATTGATGGACAACTGGTCTACTCTCTCGGCAATGGTGTTTCTGCTCAGACTCACATTTAAAAAGAGTTGCCTTTTTTCTGGGCAAACTTCGTCACAAACTTTAATCATGCAGTTTTTGATGAAATCCCCCTCCGTAAATGGCCGGGCTGATTTAGCGATCTCTTCTGCCAAAATAAAACTGGCCTTGACAGTTGCGTCCGCGTGTGTGTCCGCGTGTTTCGTTTCATAATGTCGTCTCAGATTATACTCTTTCAGTACCGCCACACTTTCTCCACACAGAAGACACACAGGTTTTCCAGCTACCTTCGTGAACATATACTCCGACTCCCACCTTGTTTGAAACCCCCGGTTCTCAGTATCCACCTTCCGTTTTGCCATTTTTGATGGGTATCTGAAAGTTAATTTTACTGTGATGCTGACGACTGCTGTGCCAATAAATATTGAAATGAAGCAGCCTACTGCTCGGTGCGTCACCTTTGCATTGTGGGAAATGTAGTATTGGTGCGTGTAAAAGATCTGCGGGCTGCCGGCTTGCTGCGGGCCGGTTCTAATAATAAATCAAGATCATCCCAGGGGCCGTAAAAAACCTTCTTGCGGGCCGGATGTGGCCCGCGGGCCTTGACTCTGACATATGTGCCCTACAGAGTGCTGCTGAGGCTGTTGTGGACCATTGCAAAACGGTGTGTTTTACTCAATTATTTGGTGACTTTAGTATAGTTTTATCTAAAAAATATTATTTTTGTTTCTTTTTAGATTTTTATGAAATTCACTGAAGATGAATTTCGACAGAGGTTGTAATACACTGCTGAATAGTGTACAAGGAATAACTTTACTATGCCATACTTTTTCTTAAGCATTGTGCGTTTGTATTGATATCGAGTCACTTATTTTGTCAGACTGACTCTTTTGCTCTTGGTCTAGGGGTTAGAACAGCGGAGGTTAAGAATGTAGGCTAGTTATCGGCCAAGCTGTCTATTCTTTAGCCTGTGTCACAGGGATGGCTTGTTTACTGTAGTGTCTGCTGTCGGTTAACATATGTAATGGAACCACACGATTATCCCACACTGTGAACATTGCTTTTGTATGTTTTGCAAAACGATTAATAAAAAATATTCTTGTACGTCAAAAGATGAAGTGTCAGTCAGGACTACACAAAGCCATATGTTCCCTATGTTGTTCCAGACATGTGGGAAAATATGACACACCTGATCTGAATATAGGATTAGGTTGATTTGTTGGTTGAGCCCTTTATAAACGTTTCTTATCAGATGTGTTTTTGGAATACAAATAGACTGCTTTGTTTGGCCTGAACAGACAAACATTTTTAACTGCTTTAACTAGTTCGTTAGGTGTGCATTTTGATGTAAGGTTATCTTGAAAGCAATAGAATAGGCTTAGTAAATGGCAGAATTGTACGTGGAATAATGTAAAAATGCTATAGTTCAGGGGTCTTCAACCTTGCCCAGGGACCCCCTCCCAGGCAAACCGGAGACCTAGGGACCCAATCATACTTTAGCAAAAACAAATGTATCACATCTTGGCATCAGGTGAATGATAATGGCAAGGAAATGTAATCAAAAAATTTTTAAATTAATATATTGACCTCCCCAAATTAGATTTGGAATAGGAAGTGTATACTCTCAACAGCCTATTAGCTAGAGAGGTAACTCCAAACACATTTTTGCTAAGGGCAGCTGTTTAGCTGGTTAAAGACATTTTAGCCATGTGTTGGCAAAGATGTACAGTGGGGCAAAAAAGTATTTAGTCAGCCACCAATTGTGCAAGTTCTCCCACTTAAAAAGATGAGGCCTGTAATTTTCATCATAGGTACACTTCAACTATGACAGACAAAATGAGAAGAAAAAAAATCCAGAAAATCTCATTGTAGGATTTTTAATGAATTTATTTGCAAATTACGATATATCGGTGAACATATCGGAATCAGCCGATATTAGCTAAAAATGCCGATGTGCAAAACCGATGTCAAAGCTAACGTGCATACCTGTATAACATGACGTAATGACCCCACGTAAAATTTTGCACTACACATGCAACACAGCATTCCTAACCTAGCCCACGATGTCAGCTGTGTGGATCGAGCAGTTATTTGAAAGAGTAAGAACATTTCAGCTAGACAACTCAAAGGCGAAATCCATTAAAGCCAAGATAATGGAGTTCATTGCCCTTAACAATCAACCGTTCTCTGTCGTGGGTGATGTTGGCTTTCGCCGACTGGTCGAGCACCGGTATACACTACCAAGTGCAAGTTCAGATGTTGCCCAAACGGAGTTACACAGTAATAGCGTCACTGCTATTAGCTTCACGACTGACGTTTGGACCAGTGATATCAGCCTCATGAGCATGCTGAGTCTTGACGGCACAGTGGGTCGTCGAGGATTTCGTATTGAGGAAAGTCGCTTTGCATGCTCATGAATATGCTGGTTGTCATACCGCTGCTGCCATTTTCAATAGCATTTGAGAACATGAAACATGATCACAACACCTAGCTCCATTTGAACAACTAACTCGAGAAATAAGCTCATCATCTGCGCCTGCAGCAGATGTGAGACCCTCTGTCATGGCATTGAAATATGGAACGCTATTTAACACTATTTGACGTGTCAAATAAGCTTGTTGACCAATCGTCACCTGAATATGACTGCACGTCACATTTAACGTGTTCATACATTTTTTTACATAGTTACTACACATTGATTACACCATCACTCATATTTCATGTCACAATGATTAACCTCTTGAAACAAGGGGGCACTATTTTTATTTTGGGAAAAAACGTTCCCTAAGTAAACCGCCTATTTCGCAGGACCAGATGCTAGAATATGCATATAATTGACAGCTTAGGATAGAAAACACTCTAAAGTTTCAAACTGTCAAAATATTGTCTGTGGCCTCCCGGGTGGCGCAGTGGTTAAGGGCGCTGTACTGCAGCGCCAGCTGTGCCACCAGAGACTCTGGGTTCGCGCCCAGGGTCTGTCTAAACCGGCCGCGACCGGGAGGTCCGTGGGGCGACGCACAATTGGCCTGGCGTTGTCCGGGTTAGGGAGGGTTTGGCCGGTAGGGATATCCTTGTCTCATCGCGCACCAGCGACTCCTGTGGCGGGCCGGGTGCAGTGCGCGCTAACCAAGGTTGGTGCCAGGTGCACAGTGTTTCCTCCGACACATTGGTGCGGCTGGCTTCCGGGTTGGATGCGCGCTGTGTTAAGAAGCAGTGCGGCTTGGTTGGGTTGTGTATCGGCGGACACATGACTTTCAACCTTCGTCTCTCCTGAGCCCGTACTGGAGTTGTAGCGATGAGACAAGATAGCAGCTACTAAACAATTGGATACCACGAAATTGGGGAGAAAAAGGGGTAAAATTCCAAAAAATAAATACATATATATATGTATATGTATATGTATATATATATATATATATATATATATATATATATATATATATATATATATATATATATATATATTGTCTGTGAGTGTAACAGTACTGATATTACAGGCGAAACCCTGAGGAAAATCCAATCAGGAAGTGCCTCTTATTTTGAAACCGTTCTGTTCCTATTGGCCATTGAAAGGGATATCAACCCGATTCCTTTTTCTACGTATTCCCTAAGGTGTCTACAGCATTTTGACGTAGTTTCACACCTTTATTTTGAAGAATGAGCGTAAACGACTACATTACGTAAGTGGCCAGCTGAGGGCTCTGAGTGACAGTCATTTTTCCTCTCGCTCCTACTGAAAAGGCAATTGTCCCGGTTGATATATTATCTAATAGATATTTGAAAACACCTTGAGGATTGATTATAAAAAACTTTTGCCATGTTTCTGTCGATATTATGGATATAATTGACATTTTTTCGGCGTGGTCGTGACCGCTATTTCCGGTGGATTTCTGAACATAACGTGACCAACAAACGGAGGTATTTTGGGTATTAAAAATAATCATTATGGAACAAAAGGAACATTTGCTGTCTAACTGGGAGTCTCGTGAGTTAAAACATCCGAAGCTCATCAAAGGTAAATGGTTAATTTGATTGCTTTTCTGATTTTCGTGACCAAGCTTCCTGCTGCTAGCTGGACATAATGCTATGCTAGGCTATCGATAAACTTACACAAACGCGTGTCTTGCTTTGGCTGTAAAGCATAATTTCAAAATCTGAGATGACAGGGTGATTAACAAAAGGCTAAGCTGTGTTTCACTACATTTCACTTGTGATTTCAATAATATGAATATTTTCTAGTAATATTTTTGGACTGTTGCGCTATGCTAATTAGTGTAGTTGATGACAATTGTTCTGGATCCGGGATGGGTAGTTCCAAGAGGTTATTAAGAACAAATTCTTATTTACAATGATTGCCTACCCTGGCCGAACCTGGATGACGCTGGGCCAATTGTGTGCCACCCTATGGGACTCCCAATCAATCACATCCGGATGTGATCCAGCCTGGATTCGAACCAGGGACTGTAGTGATGCCTTTTGCACTGAGATGCAGTGCCTTAGACTGCTGCGTCCCTGTGTGTGTGAACTATTTAACTGTACTAGAATGCTTAAAAGGCCACAAATTGTAAATATCGGTTATCAGTATTTTTTTTTTAAATTTTGTTTTTGACAAGGAGCATATCGGATATCGGTATCGGCCAAAAATGTCATATTGGTGCATCAATAGTATTTACGGTATGCTATTAGCTGCATTCACACATTAAGCAGAAATTTGGCTTTGGTCACACCACATTCAAGGCTAGTGTAAACAGAAAAGTTGCAAATGTTGAAGAGGGCTCTCACTGAACATATTTTACTAAAATAAATCTGCCCTAACACGCTCTCTGCATGTCATTCTTTTACGTTCCCTCCTGTGAATTCTGAGTTTTGTTGAACCTTGATTCAGACTGGAAAGCAAGATAGTGGAATTTCCTTCCATGGCCTGATTTCCAGTAGCACTCTAATATTGCACTCAGAACAGAAGAGAGCAAAGTTGAAGGACTAGTGCACATGTGAAAAAAGGATGGTAAATCAGAAAAAAAGAATTCAATCAAATTATTATACTTCTGGAAATCTGTTTTTAGAGTATTCCTACAAATAGACATTTGTGTTTCAATGTAATCAGTGTATGAAATTACTTATTTTCAATACAATCTCTTTTTGTGTCAATTTGCTGGGTACACATTATTATAATTATGCTCCGGTCCCCACAACCATCCCCTCGGATGAAAATCAGCCCGCGGCCGACTAGTGCATGTCTGTGACTGCCTGGCTGTACTCCCCTTGACCCAGATTCCACCATCTGCAGTTTGTCTCATTGTAAATATTCGGTTGATCTAGAAGGAATGCTCTGCTCAACTCCTTGGCTCCATTTGATTGGATAGTGTTAAGGGTGAAGAAGGGTCAAACTGCCAGGGTCAGGGATAGTTTTTCTTTGGGGTTCTGGCAGAAATGCGAACAGAATTGGCATCTGCTGTATTTTTCTCACCCATTTACACACACTACCTCATATTAACAGTGAAAACATGTTTTTAGAAAAATAGCCCAGTACTGTACTGCCGACCGTCATTTTCCATTCCAGCAAGTACCAATCAAAAGTTGACACCTACTCATTCCAGGATCTTTCTATATTTGTACTATTTTCTACATTGTAGAGTAATAGTGAAGACATCACAACTATGAAATCACATATGGAATCAGTAGAAATTCCTATTTACAAGGACAGCCTACACCTTCCTCCCCGATGGTGATTTGAACCCCGTTCTCCCACGTGCCCCGCATTCTGTGGTACAGACATGGCCTCCTCTCCCTTATGTAAGGAATTAGGCACTTTCCCATGTTCACTACAGTATGTATTGTAGAATGCACAGTAGCCTAATTAACTAAATGTGTTTATAAAATAATAATAAACTTAAAAAATGCAGTTATACAGCGCTGTATTTTACATTCCATCCTAATGGAAAACCTGAGGGTTTCATTTTTTGTTTTTTTCTGAATAGAAATACCATAATATTAATCAAATTAATTAAGCCAAATTTCTTAGTCAATCCTATATATATATATATATATATATATATATATATATATATATATATATATATATATATTTATATATTTATATATTTAAAAAAAAATACAAAAAAGGTTTTAAATTCTCTGCTTATGCGGATACGGAATACTACCAAATGCTTCTCAAAGATGTCCTCTGGTGGTCAAACTAGCAATAACTTGCAGTAACAGAAAAAATGGCTGCGAATTAAATGATGTGCCACAGAATGCTGCGACAGCACGCAA
This sequence comes from Oncorhynchus clarkii lewisi, assembly GCF_045791955.1. NCBI lineage: Eukaryota > Metazoa > Chordata > Actinopteri > Salmoniformes > Salmonidae > Oncorhynchus > Oncorhynchus clarkii. The sequence goes on along the minus strand of NC_092158.1, from coordinate 54,114,084 downwards.
GGTGTGCCGCAGTATGACGCAACTTTTAAAGGAGGAACCACTAGCTAGCTGTAGTTTGGTACCTAGCTAGCACCAATACACCCAGCCTGAAAACGATGACCAATAGAAACTGCAGTCATTTTCATTCGTCTTAGGAATCCTTTAAAGTATTGTTGTTCGCTTATTGAAATTGATCTTCAGTGTATGAAAATAAATGGCTAGGCAGCTACGTAACCCTGTTTCCCAAAGCTAACGTTATAAGCAGCCAGCTAGCTTCATCTGGCGAGTGAAGCTCGACCGGACTGGGTTGTGTTGTGAAGCTAGCCACAATGAGGATTAGGCACAATAGTGGAATTTGCTGTTTTCTTTCAAAAGAAAAGTGTCATTGACAGTGATGCAAATTAATACAAATAGTAGAATTATGCCATACTTTTATTTTGAAGGCTCACTGCAAAGTCCACTTGTGGCTAATTCTTATTGTGCCTAGCTTCACATAGATGGGGCTGACCACCATTTAATTAAATAAGAACTTATATATTAGGGCTATTTTAGATGACACCTAGCTGTATAGTTAGTTAGCTAACTAACGATAGCTACTGAAACAGATGTAATTTTGCTAGGATTAGGCACAGTGATTTGTGGGGAAGAACATTTGTTTGCATCCATGAGCAAGCTAGCTTTTCTTTTAATGTGCGCGAGACAACTTTACCAGCATCATAGCATACATGTCGATGAATCATTGTGATGGTGTAATCAATTAACTCGTTAAATTTTTATGTGACGTGCAGTCATATTCAGGTCCTGATTGGTCAACAAGCTTATTTGACATGTCAAATAGTGTTTTTTTTTTTTACACTCAAAGACCTAAACTGCGTTCCATAGAAATCCTGGTTGAGAATGATACGACTGAACAAATGAACAATGAAAAAGCAATAAAGTAAAAAAAATAAAATAAAAAACGTATGTTTTACTGGTAATGGGGACATATGTAAATGCCAACAAAATAACCTTTTGGTGTTGTGTGTAACCTTTATTTAACTAGGCAAGTCAGATAACAAATTCTTATTTACAATGACTGCCTACCCCGGCCAAACCCGGACGACGATGGGCCAATTGTGCGCCGCCCTATGGGACTCCCAATCATGTCCGGATTTGATACAGCCTGGATTCGAACCAGCGACTGTAGTGATGCCTCTTTCACTGAGATGCAGTGCCTTAGACCACTGAGTGTAACTATTGTATGTAACTGTACTAGAATGCTTTAAAGGCCGCAAACATTTGAAATATCGGTTATCGGTATTGTTTTTTTTGGCTAGAAACTTATCAGATATTGGTATCGGCCGAAAGTTTCATATCGGTGCATCACTACATTTAAACCTTTTTTTGGGTAGACACAAAACTACCTTCATACTTTCATTAATTTACCTGTTACTTTCAGACGAATCACAGTAGATTGTAGCCCAAACGGTTTGGATGCTATTAAACAGAAGGTGCCACATTGACAGTATCGATTTCAGACGAGTCTACTGACGTGGGGGTCGTATAACAAAACGGGATTTTACATGGTCTGACCAACACCGCTCTAGCTTTGCCACTTTCAGTGCAGATGCGGAAGTGCGACACTGACGGATGCGGTGTCTATTTTTAACGTATGGATTTTGATTAGGATTTTATGTAACTAGGATTCACACACCAGTGCGTCAACGACTCTAGGGGCTTAAAAAAAAAGGAGAACAAGCTGTAAGAATAAAAACGGTTGTTTTGATGAAGGTACAGCTGACTAACGGAACCTACAGTAGCAAAAAAATACATACAGTACCAGTAAAGTTGACAGCTACTCATTCAAGGATTGTTCTTTATTTTTACCCTTTTCTACATTGTAGAATAATTTTGAGGACATAAACTATGACACGATACAAATGGAATAATGTAGTAACCAAAAAATTGTTAAACAAATGAAAATATATTATGTTCTTCAAAGTAGCCACAATTTGCCATGATGACAGCTTTGCACACTCTTGGCATTCTCTCAACCAGCTTCACCTGGTATGCTTTTCCAGCAGTCTTGAAGTAATTCCCACATATGCTGAGCACTTGTTGGCTGCTTTTCCTTCACCCTGCGGTCCAACTCATACCACACCATCTCAATTTTGTTGAGGTTGGGTGATTGTGGATGTCAGGTCACTGACAGTGTCACTAGCGGAGCACCATCGCACTACCACCTCCATGATTCATGGTGGGAACCACGCATGCAGAGATCATCTGTTGACCTACTCTGTGTCTCACAAAGACACGGTGGTTGAACCAAAAATCTGAAATTTGGACTCAAAGGATAGATTTATACCGGTCTGTGTTTCTTGGCACAAGCAAGTTTACTTATTGGTGTCCTTTAGTAATGGTTTCTTTGCAACAATGGTCCATGAAGGCCTGACTCACACAGTCTGCTATGAACAGTTGATGTTGAGATGTGTCTGTTACTTGAACTCTGTGAAGCATTTATTTGGGCTGCAATTTCTGAGGCTGGTAACGCTAATGTTCTTATCCTCTGCAGCAGAGGTAACTCTTGGTTCTTCCTTTCCAGTGGCGGTCCTCATGAGACAGTTTCATATTGTTTGATAGTTTTTGCGACTGCACTTGATTAACTGACCTTCATATCTGAAAATGATGATTGTCATTTCTCTTTGCTTATTTGATCTGTTCTTGCCATAATATGGACTTAGCCCTATTTGGTAAAATACCATCTTCTGTATATCCCCCTATCTTGTCACATCACAACTGATTGGCTCAAACGCATTAAGGAAAGAAATTCCACAAATGAACTTTTACAGGGCACACCTGTTAATTGCAATGCATTCCAGGTGACTACCTTGTGAAGCTGCTTGAGAGAATGCCAACAGTGCAAAGCTGTCAAGGCAAAGGGTGGCTACTTTGAAGAATCTCAAATATGAAATATATTTTGATTTAACACTTTTTTGGTTACTACATGATTCCATATGTGTTATTTCATAGTTTTGATGTCTTCACCATTACAATACAATGTAGAAAATAGTAAAAATAAAGAAAACAGTTGAATGAGTAGGTGTCCCAACTTTTGACTGGTTCTGTATGTATCGATATAATATTGTCCAAAAATAATATTTGATTTGTAATTGTTGTAATTGAGTCCCCCAGGTCACCCAGTGCTCCCTTTCACCTTTTGATCTGGCAATTCCCGATTTTACAAATTAAGCGCTTACTTCAACTTATTCTAAAGCTGGTGTAGTATACCCATATGATTTTAACTTAATGCTCTAAAGAGCTAACCAAAGATATTTTTATTGTCTAAAGTTTGGCAATTTTTTGTGTATAATAATGCAAAAACAAAGTGTTGGAAAAGAAAGCAAAAGTGCAATATGTGCTATGTAAGAAAGCTAACGTTTCAGTTCCTTGCTCAGAACATGAGAACATATGAAAGCTGGTGGTTACTTTTAACATGAGTCTTCAATATTCCCAGGTAAGTAGTTTTAGGTTGTAGTTATTATATGAATTATAGGACTTTTTCCCTCTACCATTTGTATTTCATTAACCTTTGACTACTGGATGTTCTTATAGGCACTTTAGTATTGCCAGTGTAACAGTATAGCTTCCGTCCCTCTCCTCGTTCCTCCCTGGGCTCGAACCAGCAACACAACGACAACAGCCACCATTGAAGCAGCGTTACCCATGCAGAGCAAGGGGAACAACTACTAGAAGGCTCAGAGCGAGTGATGTTTGAAATGCTATTAGCGCGCTAACTAGCTAGCCATTTCACATCGGTTACACCAGCCTCATCTTGGGAGTTGATAGGCTTGAAGTCATAAACAGCGCAATGCTTGACGCACAACGAAGAGCTGCTGGCAAAACGCACAAACGTGCTGTTTGAATGAATGTTTACGTGCCTGCTTCTGCCTACCACTGCTCAGTCAGATACTTAGATACTTGTATGCTCAGTCAGATTATATGCAACGCAGGACACGCTAGATAATATCTAGTAATATCATCGACCATGTGTAGTTAACTAGTTATTATGACTGATTGTATTTTATAAGATAAGTTTAATGCTAGCTAACAACTTACCTTGGCTTACTGCATTCGCGTAACAGGCAGTCAGTCTCCTTGTGGAGTGCAACGAGAGAGAGGCAGGTCGTTATTGCGTTGGACTAGTTAACTGTAAGGTTGCAAGTTTGGATCCCCTGAGCTGACAAGGTGAAAATCTGTCGTTCTGCCTCTGAACGAGGCAGTTAACCCACCGTTCCTAGGCCGTCATTGAAAATAAGAATGTGTTCTTAACTGACTTGCCTCGTTAAATAAAGGTATATAAAATAAAATAAATAGTACAAGTTGTCATTTACATTACGTCAAGGAATGTAACTGTTAGGCCTGTTATGATGCGTTAACTGTATCTGAAACGGCTAAATGTGTTGTTGACTAGGGCCAGGTGGCGGAACATGAGGGTTGAGTTGTGACCTGGAGGTTTTGAGTGATCTGTTTGTGCCTCTGCATTTGTTTTGGGATTTGCTTTCTGGCTGCTGGGCATGGCGTCAAGGCAGCAATACCTGATTCAGTGTTCCATTCTCACGCTGCAGGGCTCAGGATGGCGGACTGGCTCCTTTATGTCTATTTCAAGTGCCCTCTATGTCATTCTTGTAATCATTAATATTCAGCCTCCCACCAAAAATGGTGAACTATGGTTTTTATTTATATTCTGTATTGATTATACTGTAAAAGAAATGGAATAATTATTGACAAACACTACTGCTACATTTCAGCAAGGTCTTCGTTCACACATGATTGGCAGGGTTGATTTGTTGTCACGCCCCCTCAGCTGTTTCTGAACCTGTCTGACATGATTAACAGAGCTCTTACTGTATTCTCTCTCTCTCGCTCGCGAGAGAGCTCTTTGACTGGTTTGCAGGTTGAAACGTTGTACTTTCTCCATTTCAATCTTTACGCTCTGTCCTTTCTGTATGGGGTTAATATTTACAGATTTTGGAAATTCCTACACTGACCTCCAAGATGTTTTGCAAATAAAGTTGCACTTGTTTTGTACACAAATATATTAGCTGCCAGTTAGCATTTAGTGAACAGCACGTCTCTCTACACTTAATTAAGCAGGTAAACGGTTTAGGATTATGACCGAAATATGACATTTCAAAGTAGGCCTAGTAGGCAGTTTTTCCATGAATGTTACATGCGTTTTTATGTCCATCAGATGTTCCGCCAGCATAGATCTGTCTAATATCACTGGAAATGTTTACCACCCTCTAAAACCAAGCTATTGAACTGCTTTAATGTTTTATATTGGTTGATTCACATTAGTTGTTTTTTTTACGATAAATGAGTTAGTCTGATCATAATTTAAATTAACAGCAAATTGCTCCCTCAGATGAAAATAGAATTGGCATCAATCTGGAATAAGGTTGTATGATTTATAAAAAATATATATATATTTAGAAAAAAATGTGTATTCCTCTGACCTCTTGAACTTTCAACTTTTGCCCAGTTGCATAGCTAGAATACCAGAACCACAATACTCAGTCAGTAGTACCTATGCCTAAAAGGTTTATAGACCTAGGTCTACATAAAATCCATCTTCGGTAGACGCAGGTGTAATTCAAGCTACTCAAATTACCATAGACTTCTGATTTAATCAAACGTTCTGCTACCATTTTGTGAGACAGACAAAGTGTCTAGTTTATTAACGGCTGCATATCTCAAAAACATGCTTGGCAGGTTCTGTGGTTTCAGGTTGTAAATCTATCACAAGTTAGTTTTACCCTAAGGATGAACACATCCCTTTTGCTGATTTAGGCCTGTACTGGCTATGTACTGTACCTCATTTTGTGTTTCTGTTGGACAGCCAGAAGCGCATAGATCTGTGTCAAGCTGCACTGACAAACAAATTCTGAAAGTCAGTTATGTTATACACCTTAATGGAAGCCATTCCTTTTATCTCACACAGGTTTAGAAAGCCCAAAGTATTGGCTTAAAAGCTAACGCAGTAGGTGCCAATTACAATGTTGTGAATTTCTGGGGGCTTTCAGAAGGAAGTTTTGATTGTCCAATGATCGTCGCAATTCTCACACCTGCCGAATGTCATCACACTTAGACTCCGACAGTTTTCAGTTATTTTTTTAAGCACGTCAGCAGTTGGCCTACTCGTGGTTGTAATTTGTTGGAGTGCTGCCCAGTGCCTTTCTAAACCACTCTTGGTGGCGAGACTCTCAACAGGCCTCTAAGCCGAGTCAGACTGGTTACCTTGATCCCCTTAACAGGGCACCCCAGGGAACCTCACACCATTCTCAACTCCTGGCATTCAAGTAGCTTGAAGATTGATTTGTTTCAACACTTTCTCTACCTTGGTGAATATTTAACCCCCTTTGCCCCCCCCCCCCCCCATGTGGCAGATTTTTTAACCCTTCTTTGAAGAACTCAGTACACTTGTACTTTCTTAGCCCAAAGGACGCTATCAAGCAGGGGAAGACAGTCTTCCATTTGCCTACTAACGAATTGACAGTCCTCGACCACTTATCGGTTTCCGTGTCACGGAGGAGAGGACAGTGTTTTGCCCAAATGAGAACCCCCATGTCTTCATAACAGGAAAAGATATATGAATGAGTTTGGTATCATTTAAATGCTTCCAAACAGGGTTGTCCAATTTTTTTTATTTTATTTATAAAAACATATTATTTATGTTTATGCTGTAGTTCAGACCCTATTTTTCATAATCTGAGGTGTTTGTGTTATACCTTCCATCGCTTGAGACACAGCATTCTCATTAATACAGGGTAAGTGTCATGTTTCTGCTGATTTAATGTACTAAAATGGGAATAAAATTTTTATTTAATCTTTGAAATGCACAAAGATGGTTGGCAGTCCACACATCAGAGAATGTTGACTTGAATGGGAGAATTAAGGACTACTGTCAAATCTTCCGTAAGAAACCTATTGAAATCATATACTGAACAAAAATATAAGCATAACATGTAAAGTGTTGGTCCCATGTTTCATAAGCTGAAATAAAAGATTCCCCAATTCTTCCATGGCACAAAATATGTGTCAAATGTTGTGCACCCATTTGTTTACATCCCTGTTAGTGAACATTTCTCCTTTGACAAGATAATCCATCCACCTGACAGGTGTGGCATATCAAGAAGCTGATTAAACAGCATGATCATTACACAAGTGCACCTTGTGCGAGCTACAGTAAAAGGCCATTCTAAAATGTGCAGTTGTCACCCAACACAATGCCACAGATGTTTCATGGGAGTGTGCAATTGGCATGCTGACTGCAGGAATGTTCAACAGAGCTGTTGCCAGAGAATTTAATGTTAATATTTCTACCATTTATGATTCTATCGTCTGATGAAACAGATTGAACTCTTTGGCCTTAATGCCAAGCATCACGTCTGGAGGAAACCAGGCACCATCCCTACGGTGAAGCATGGAATCATGCTGTGGGGATGATTTTCAGCGGCAAGGAATGTGAGACTAGTCAGGATCGAGGGAAAGATGAACGGAGCAAAGTACAGAGCGATCCTTGATGAATACCTGCTCCAGAGCGCTCAGGACTTCAGACAAGGGCGATGGTTCACCTTCCAACAGGACAACGAAAGCACACAGCCAAGACAACGCAGGAGTGGCTTCGGGACAAGTCTCAATGACCTTGAGTGGCTCAGCCAGAGCCCGGACTTTAAGCTGATTCAGCAAAACTCTGCAGCGACGCTCACCATTCAACCTGACAGAGCTTAAAACCTCTTGCTGCTCCCCCCCTACTTTGTGCAATTTTCGCCTGAAGACATACCCAAATCTAACAGCCTGTAGCTCAGGCACAGAACCAAGGATATGCATATTATTGGTACCATTTGAAAGAAAACACTGAAGTTTGTGTAAATGTAAATTGAATGTAGGAGAATTACACACAATAGATCTGGTTTAGATAAAACAATGAAAAAAAAACATACGTTTTTTCTTTTTCTTTTTGTATCATTAAAATGAACAAGATAAAACAAACATTCAGATAGGATGATGGGGACAATTTCAGTGAAAAATATAAGAGGGCAACAATACTTGTGCAAAGTTTCAGAATGATAACTTCCAAAATGAGTGTGCTACATGACATTTATCATGAAGTCGTCTGATAAAAACTTACCAGTCCAAAACTATGTCCTCTCCCGTTCAAAAAATATTCCTCCACAATCGTTAAATGAAGCGTCCTACAACAATCTCTGTCTCACCTTCCCAATCAATTCATTCTAAAGTTGTGTGTACATCTTTCGCAGTAAATCCTTTTTTTAATCTGACAACGCAGTTGGATTAGCAAGATTCTAGGCTTTCGATACATGTGAGAGACTTGTATTTTCATGAATGTTTAATATGACTATTTATGTAGCGATCCCCGTATGTTGTGGAATTTCAGCCCGCTAGCGGGTTCTGTGCGCAGAGAGGTTAACTTCTTGGAGAGGTTAATTTTTGGATGAAAAACGTTCCCGTTTTAAACAAGATATTTTGTCACAAAAAGATGCTCGACTATGCATATAATTGACAGCCTTGGAAAGAAAACACTCTGACGTTTCCAAAACTGCAAAGATATTGTCTGTGAGTGCCACAGAACTGATGTTACAGAAAAAACGCAGATAAAAATCCAATCAGGAAGTGCCGCATTTTTTGAAACCGCCTCATGGCAATGACTCCTTATATGGCTGTGAAGGAGCTAGGAGTCAGCTTACGTTTTCCCCAAGGTGTCGGCAGCATTGTGACGTATTTGTAGGCATATCATTGGAAGATTGACCATAAGAGACTACATCTACCAGGTGGTCGCTTGGTGTCCTCCGTCGCAATTATTGCGTAATCTCCAGCTGCAGTATTTTTCCGTTTTCTTCTGATGAGAAGGCAACTGCCACCACTGATAGATTATCGAATAGATATGTGAAAAACACCTTGAGGATTGATCCTAAACAACGTTTGCCATGTTTCTGTCGATATTATGGAGCTAATTTGGAAAAAAGTTCGGCGTTGTAAGTGACTGCATTTTCCGGTGTTTTTCTTAGCCAAACGTGATGAACAAAACAGAGCTTTTTCGTCTACACAAATAATATTTTTTGAAAAAATGAACATTTGCTATCTAACTAAGAGTCTCGTCATTGAAAACATCCGAAGTTCTTCAAAGGTAAATTATTTTATTTGAATGCTTTTCTTGTTTTTGTGAAAATGTTGCCTGCTGAATGCTAGGCTTAATGCTATGCTAGGCTATCAATACTCTTACACAAATGCTTGTGTAGCTTTGGTTGAAAAGCATATTTTGAAAATCTGAGATGACAGTGTTGTTAACAAAAGGCTAAGCTTGTGTTTGAATATATTTATTTCATTTCATTTGCGATTTTCATGAATAGGAAACGTTGCGTTATGGTAATGAGCTTGAGGCTATGATTACGCTCCCGGATACGGGATTGCTCGACGCTAGAGGTTAAGAGGATCTTTTAATTCGTTAATGTTACATAGGCTTACATCTTTTAAGTCATGTTTAAAGAAAATGAAAAACGTTGGATCACGGCATGCATTATGAATCTGATCTTGACTCAGAAAAGGTTGGTGCCCACTGCCCCAATAGGTTATGTATCCAATGCATATTGGTCCTATACATTTCTCAAATGGCCGGTTAATAAACATTTTTCCAGTCAAATTGTCCGGCTCCACATTTTCTTAAATTATTTGTATGTCTATGGTGTACACTGAGTGCACAAAACATTAGGAACACCTGCTCTTTCCATGGCAGACTGACCAGCTGTGCTCCCTTGTTAAATCCACTCCAATCGGTGTAGATAAAGGTGTTTTTTAAGCTTTGCTGGTGATTATAGTGTGGGGTGGGTTTTCATTGCACACATTGGGCCCCTTGATGAAAGTGGAGAAACGGTTGAATGCCACAGGATATCTGAAAATTATCATTGCCAGTCAGGTGCATCCCTTCATGGCAACAGTGTATCCATCTGCGAATTGATTTTTGTTCCCCCCCAGCAGAATCATGCCACATACTAGGATTGTCCAGGAATTGTTCCACAAACATGACAGTGAATTCAGCTTACTGCAGTTGCCGGCCCAGTCACCATATCTCAATCCAATTGAGTATCTGTGCAATGAGATGGAACAATCTATTTGGAGTAGAGATTCACTACCAGCCAATTTGACACAACTGTGGGAAGCATTAATACATTTATTTGAGTTTGTTTTAGTGCGATATTCCAAATGCCTCTATCGCAAGACTCAAGGTTTGTTTTAATGAGCGCTTGTTCTCATGTCTTTTTAGTCTCATCTCCTTTGTTCTTTCTGCTGTGACTGTGCACCTTCCCATTTACACACACACACATCAAGCCTCTCCCCCTGCAACTCACAAAAACAACAACAAAAATGAGATCACTTCTTCCTCTGACAGGCGGCTTCAACTCACTATTTGCGTTTGAGAATTGGTCCAACTCAATAGGTCATATGGACACCGAAACACATTGAGGTGATATTTTACTGTTATAGGTTGTTTGTCTAACGATACCCTTTTTATCTCTCCACTCCTCAAATTGCTCAAAGAGAAGGCCCTACTACAACGGGGAGTGTCAATGACCATTCATTCTGAAAAAAAAAAAAAAATGAATGCTCAGTTTCTGTCGCGCTCGGGTAATCGCTAGTAGCGTTTTAGCCAGACTGTTATACTAGTTGTCTACTCTGTTTTTATAAATTTGCTATGAAATTCAGATAGTGTTTAATAGTCACATGTACAGGGTTGCAGGTGTGATTGCAAGGTACAGTGAAAATCTTAGGCGCCAAAGCTCCAACATGCAAGACTAGGTGAAATAAAATAATGGAAATGGTATAAAAAAAATGGCACTACGTACATAATTGTTGAATAAATATCAGTGTTGAATAAATAATGTTAATTGGGGTGGAGGCAGAGTAAGACTGTTTTGGGGGTGTGGGGTAATGACCATAAGGGGAGCAGCATGACCATTTGAAGGGACCAAGTGAAATGAAAACAATAAAAATTCAAATTAAGAAAAAAATGAAATCCATATTAACTGCTGCAGTGATTTAATGTCATTCAGGGAGGTAGTGGGGGTGAATGTCCGTAGGGGGGAGCAGGTAGCTGACTAGTGGTGGCTATTCAGCAGCCTTATGGTGTTGGGGTAGAGACTATTGGCCAGTCTTCCACTTTTTGCCATGATGCTCCTATACTGCCTGCATATGGGTGATTTGAAGCCTGAAGAACAGGGCGTGGCTTGTGTCCCTGATGATCTTGTGACAATGGTGTTGTAGGTGTCTTGTTGGGCAGGCAGTGTGTGCATCCAGTGGTGCGTTCGGCTGGACTCATCACCCTCTGAAGCGCTTTGCGGTGGAGTTGCCATACCAGGCTGTGATGCAGCCCGACATTGAGCTCTTGATGGTGCTCCTATAGAACACTGTGAGGGCCCTCAGGGACAGGCAGATTATTTCAGCATTCTGAGGTTGAAGAGTCACTGTCGTTTCCGCCTTCTCCACGGTGTCCGTGTGGTTACACTATTTCAGCTTCTCTGAGATGTGTACGCCTGTCCAGCCTGGTTCCTAAAGTCCACAATCGGCTGCTTTGTGGGAGAGGTTGTTTACCTGGCACCACGCCGTCAGAGTGCCTACCTTCTCCCTATAGGCTGTCTCGTCGCTGTTGGTAATCAGCCTTACTACTGTTGTCATCAGCGAACAAGTTTGAGGCCATGCAGTCGTGGGTATACAGGAGGGGACTGAGGATGCACCGTTGTGGAGCCCCGTGTTGTGAATCAGTGTCTAGGTGGTATTGTTGCCTGCGGTGCATCAGGAAGTCCATGCCCCAGTTGCATAGGTAGGAGTTCAGACCCAGTGCCGTGAGCTTTGTAATGCTCTTATATGGCACAATGGTATTGAAGGCCGAATTGTAGTCGATGAACAGCTTCCTCAAATATGCATTCCTTTTGTCCAGTTGGCAAGGGGCTGTGCGACTGTTTCGTCCGTGGATCTGTCAGGGTGGCAAGCGAATTGGAGAGGGTCGAGTGTGTCCGGGAGGTAGGAGGTGACATGGATATTTGACTAGCCTCTCGAAGCACTACTGGTCGGTAGTCGTTCAGTTACTTTGGGCACAGGAATTATATACTATTATATAAGGAATTGGCAACTCTTTCTCATTCTGAGAAGTGCAGTTTCAATATCTGAGCAAAGTGGACAGGCTAGCATGCTCTTCAAACAGTTGGAGAAGGACAGAAGGGTGTTTATAACTATTCAACTAGCAAATAGATCCAAGTTGGCTCGACTTTAAATATTAGCTGGATACTCAATAGCACCTGGGCTTGTGCTTGAGACATGGGCTTGGGCTGTTGCCAGAGAATTTGTACTGGTAATTTCTCTACAATAAGCCGCCTCCAACGTTGTTTTAGATAATTTATTAGTACGTCTAACCGGCCTCACACCCGCATATATAAGAGGTTAGAGCGTTGGGCCAGTAACCAAAAAGTTGCTGGATCGAATCCCCGAGCTGACAAGGTAAAAGTCTGTTGTTCTGTCCCTGTACAATGCAGTTAACCCACTGTTCCCCGGTAGGCCGTCATTGTAAATAAGAATTTGTTCTTAATAACTGACTTGCCGAGTTAAATAAAAAAATATAAATATTTTGACAAAGTTAAAATGCTCACTAACAGGGATTTAAACAAATTTGTTCACAACATTTGAGATGAGTAAGATTTTTATGAAACATGGGACCAACACTTTTTACATGTTACATTTCTATTTTTGTTCAGTGTATGTAACTACTCCTGTACATACCTTTTTTCCTACTTATACAATGTATTCGGAAAGTATTCAGACCACTTCCCTGTTTCCACATTTTGTTACGTTACAGCCTTATTCTAAAATGGATTAAATATGTTTTTTTCCCCCTCAATCTACACACCATAATGACAAAGTAAAACCTGTTTTTTAGAAATGTTTGCGTGTGTGTGTGTGTGTGTATGTATGTATATATATATATATATATATATATATATATATATATATATATATATATATATATATATATATATATATAATCTCACATTAACATAAAAGTATTCAGAGCCTTTACTCAGTTCTATGTTGAATCACCTTTGGCAGTGATTACAGCCTTGAGTCTTCTTGGATATGACGATACAAGCTTGGCACACCTGTATTTGGGCAGTTTCTCCCATTGTTCTCAGCAGATCTTCTCAAGCTTTGTCAGGTTGGACGGGACGTGTCGCTGCACAGCTATTTTCAGATCTCTCCAGAGATGTTCGATCGGGTTCAAGTCCGGGCTGTGGCTGGGCTCCACTCAAGGACATTCAGAGTCTTGTCCCAAAGCCACTCCAGCATTGTCTTGGCTGTGTGCTTAGGGTCGTTGTTCTGTTGGAAGGTGAACCTTCACCCCAGTCTGAGGTCCTGAGCAGGTTTTCTTCAAGGATCTCTATGTACTTTGCTCCGTTCGTCTTTCCTTTGATCCTGACTAGTGTCACTGCCACTGGAAAACATCCCCACAGCATGATCCATTTGGCACTCAGGCCAAAGGGTTCAATATGTTTTGTTTCTTCTTGTTTCTCATGGTCTGAGTCCTTTAGGTGTCTTTTGGTCAAGTCCAAGTAGTCTGTCATGTGCCTTTTACTAAGGAGTGGCTTCCGTCTGGCCACTACCATAATGGCCTGATTGGTGGAATGCTGCAGAGATGGTAGTCCTTCTGGAATGATCTCCCATCTCTACAGAGGAACTCTAGAGCTCTGTCAGATTTACCATCGGTTCTTGGTCACCTCCCTGACCAAGGCCCTTCTCCCCTGATTGCTCAGTTTGGCCGGGCGGCCAGCTCTGGGTAGAGTCTTGGTGGTTCCAAACTTCTTCCATTATAGAATGATGGAGGCCACTGTGTTTTTGGGGACCTTCAATGCTGCAGCTATTTTTTGGGACCCAGATCTGTGCCTGGACACATTCCTGTCACGGAGCTCTACGAACCATTCCTTCGACCTCATGACATGGTTTTTGCTGTGACACACGGTAGATTGGGGTATTGTGTGTAGATCGATGAGGAGAAAAATGTGTCTAATCCATTTTAGAATAAGGATGTAACGTTACAAAATGTGGAAAAAGGGAAGGATTCTAAATATTTTCCCACTGCACTGTATATTGTCCATAATGCCTATTAGGGCTGACCCAATTCAGTCGACTGGTCGATTGTTTGGTCAACCAACAGCCTACCGGCCAATCATTTTTTTTGTCAGGCAGTTGCCTCAAAATATATTGTCACATCTTGATTGACGCCAGTCTCAGTAGATTAATCCATTGCGGGGGTCACTGGGGTGGCACACCAGTAGTATATTTACAGTTAATTCCCATATTTTCTATTCTACAATGTTTGTTTGGTTAACGTAATTTCTGTTAATGCATTAAATATATTATTATTATTACCACAGTCATTTACAGTTCTCATTGTTGGCGTGGGCACGTTGTTTGCGGAGTGCACAACATAGGCTCCGCTTGTGTTTTTGGCTTATACCATTCCATTTATGAGTTCATTTATTGTGTTTTGTTTGGAGCGCTGCTGTGAATGTTGAGTAAGGACGTGCACCTCATTACGTATAGAAGTAGCCCTAGGCGCAAATGTAGGCTTATAAATGTGCTCATTTGGGTATCTGGTAGTGTTTCTGATTGTCTTAACTCACCACCACTAATGAGCTGTGGAGGTTCTGAAAGTATTTTTTTCCCACCTCAAACAGGAAGTAAACAAAGTCTGTTTTTACATCCACTGAGAATGACAATGTTTCCTCAATGTAGCCTAGCTCTCCCCCTTTCAATAACCACTTGGCGTGAAAGGGAGAAAAACAATGCCATGCTCTGATCCGATAGAAACATCATAAAATATGCCTACCTGATTACTTCTTATCCATTGCCAAAATAGCAGACCGCTATGTCAAACCGGGGGTCACTGATGCAGGAAACTGAGGATCCAGGATATTTTATACAATGTTGCAAGTCTGTTAGTACAAGCTTTGTGCTAGACGAAGTTGATAGTTTATACAATATTTAGTTCCTTGCAGACAGGCCACACGTAGCTATTATGATTTATTTTTGTCAGATTATTTTCTACCTGCAGGCTGAAATATTTTTTATTTGTTGGCTTTGTAGGTTATTTTTACATAGTTCACAATGGCAATAGAAGTTACATTTAGATTTGTATAATTTCACTGCTAATCAGTGTATGCAACAAACTTTGATTTGATCTGTATTGTGTTCGCCTTTATTTAAAAAAAATCATTTTAGCAGACACTCTACTCCAGAGCGATTTACACTATTGAGTGAATACATTATTGGACTGGTTCCCTGTGGGAATTGAACCCACAACCCTAATGTTGCGCAATGCTCTACCAACTGAGCTACACAGGACGGGACAGCCTTTTCTGGCAGCTGTGATTCCTGGGTTTAAACTCTAATTTTGTCCTGGGTTGTCTTCCTTCCCTCCTGGATCCCGCTTGATCAAAAGGATATCCGTCCTGGGCCGGTGGAAGGTTGGAAGTTGCTTGTTAAAGTTGAAGTCGGAAGTTTACATACACCTTAGCCAAATACATTTAAACTCAGTTTTACACAATTCCTGACATTTAATCCTGGTAAAAAAATTCCAGTTAGGATCACCACTTTATTTTAAGATTGTGAAATGTCAGAAAAATAGCAGAGAATGATTTATTTCAGCTTTTATTTCTTTCATCACACTCTGTGGGTCAGTATTTGGTAGCATTGCCTTTAACTTGGGTCAAACATTTTGGGTAGCCTTCCACAAGCTACCCACAATAAGTTGGGTAAATTTTGACCTATTCTTCCTGACAGAGCTGGTGTAACGGAGTCAGGTTTGTATAGGCCTCCTTGCTCGCACACGCTTTTTCAGTTCTGCCCACACATTTTCTATGGGCTTTTAGGTCAGGGCTTTGTGATGGCTACTCCAATACCTTGACTTTGTTGCCCTTAAGCCATTTTGCCACAACTTTGGAAGTATGCTTAGGGTCGTTGTCCATTTGGAAGACCCATTTGCGACCAAGCTTCCTGACTGATGTCTTGATGTTGCTTCAATATATCCACTTAATTTTCCTACCTCATGATGTCATCTATTTTGTGAAGTACACCAGTCCCTCCTGCAGCAAAGCACCCCCACAACATGATGCTGCCACCCCCGTGCTTCACGGTTGGGATGGTGTTCTTCGGCTTGCAAGCCCCCCCCTTTTTCCTCCAAACATCATGATGGTCATTATGGCCAAACAGTTCTATTTTGTTTCATCAGACCAGAGGACATTTCTCCAAAAGGTACTATCTTTGTCCCCATGTGCAGTTGTGAACCGTAGTCTGACTTTTTTATGGCTGTTTTGGAGCAGTGGCTTCTTCCTTGCTGAGCGGCCTTTCAGGACTCGTTTTACTGTGGATATAGATACTTTTGTACCTGTTTCCTCCAGCATCTTCACAAGGTCCTTTGCTGTTGTTCTCGGATTGATTTGCACTTTTCGCACCATAATTTGCAAATAAATTCATTAAAAATCCTACAATGTGATTTTTTTGGATTTTTTTTCTAATTTTGTCTGTCATAGTTGAAGTGTACCTATGATGAAAATTACAGGCCTCTCTCATCTTTTTAAGTGGGAGAACTTGCACAATTGGTGGCTGACTAAATACTTTTTTGCCCCACTGTACATCAAGAAACATAACAAGAAATGTGTGGACTGGTTGAAAAATACGTTTTAATGACTCCAACCTAAGTATATGTAAACCTCCGACTTCAACTGTATGTGGATTATTCTTTGACGACAAATTCCCAGGACAAAGAGAACTGCGACACGAACACTGATGTCTAAACCAGTGATGTAGTCGAGTCATTAAACCTAGTGTCCGAGTCCTTTATTCACAAGTCAAGAGTCCCTTGGAAAGAGAATCCTGCCCACTACGTGACATTAGATGTCTAAACCAATACCTAATTTTATACTGGCAAACAACAGTTAGCAGTTAGCTTAGGTCACCCTGTGCGGACACGGCTATTGGTGATGTCCTTATAGCGGTTTAATCAGCATCATTTAGGTCACACTTCCAGGGACTGGCACAGCTGTTTGCAGTTAATCACTGTTGGTAACCTTATCAAGGTCCTTGGCCCTGTCTGCATTTTACAGTTTTATATTGAAGTCACTGAGTTCACCTGAGTGAAAGCTAACATCCGTGAGATGCTCCTCTTCCCTCGGGCAGGGCCAAAGATCTTGATCAAACTCATGCTCCATTGCCCGTCCCATAGGAAATTAAAATTATAGGTTGCAACCTTTGTCTCTCCATATCTTTCTGCACTCCAGTAAACGGGCATTCCCTCTGCACCCTGCTACTAACTGTTATTTTGTTTTGAATCTTGGGTTTTCTCCATTGCCCCCCCCTAAATATTTATCTCTCTCCCTCATTCAATATTTTGCACTCAAGCCATGTATTGCTCTCGCCCTCTCTTAATATCTCGCTCTCCGCCCCTTTCCATCGGGCTCCCTGTTGTGAAAACTCAGAAGAAACCCATGCAACATCCCTTACTCCACTGTGCTGCTCTTTTCAGTGGAAATGCCCCGGCAACACCTTTTCACAGTTAAGTGTATGTGTGGAATGATACCTTTTAGTTTATTAGGATCCCCATTAGCTACTGCACATGCAACTACTCTTCCTGGGGTCCACATAAAACATTCAAATACATGAGAAAGTACAGAACCGTTATAGACAAGAACAACTTAAGATATTTCATTCAATTCAAAATAAAGTTGTTATATTCAAACCTCATTATGGGTTATTATGTGTAGATTGATGAGAGAAAAAAACAATTTGATCATTTTTAGAATAAGGCTGTAACATAACAAAATGTGGAAGAAGTCAAGGTGTCTGAATACTTTCCCCGAAGTCATTGTATATCTGTTTGAAGTTTTTGCAAGTGGTTACGCATTTTGAAACCAATGTTTCTTAGACTAGAAGTGAAGTATTAAATTTCTCCTCAACCATGAAATACTATCATGCATGTTGATGTTTAGTTCTGTCTTTTCAGTTAAGGGCAAGTTGTGCTGCTTTGTTTTGAGACAGCTGTGCTTGGTCTTTAGCTGCACCTGACCATATTACTGGACAGAAATCAAGATGGGACAAGATCAGAGCCTGAACAACTTGTACAGTTTATCTTTGTATCAAAACGCAGAACTTATTTTTAAAACAGACATTCCTCTCCCCATCTTCACACCAACTTTGTCAATAACTTTAACATGATTACTGACAATCCAATGTTACTCCTCGGAGTTCAGCTTTTTCAAGTTGTTCAATGGTCACACCCTTCATGCACAGCTTCACCTTAGGTTTAGGTCTAAGAGAATGCTTTGAACCAAATACAATGCTTTTGGTTTTTATATGTATTTAAGACCAGTTTATTGTTAATTATCCGTTCTGACACTGACTGTAACTCCTTGATAAGAGTCTGTGAGCTCACTGGCTGTAGGTTCTGATGTGTGCAGTAATCCGTCTACATAGTCATTTTAGCTTCTTTAAAGACAAGAGACAAATCATTTGTAAAATGAAAAGTTAACTGCCGAAGCCAACTGCCCTGAGGGATACCACACTGTACATATCTGATGTTAGAGAAGCTTCCGTTGAAGAACACTCTCTGGGTTCTATTGGATAAGTAACTCTCCAACCACGTAGTCATTTTTATTGTTGAAAAATAACATTGTATTTGTGTGAGATCCCATGAGGAAGTATTTTGTATAGGTTAATGATAGGCAGTGGCGAACGAGAGTAGACTTCACTAGGGCCTGTTACTGTTATTGAAATCAGGACGCATAATAAATTGCCTGGCTGGCCCTTGTCCTTATGGACTATGGGCTAAAGTTTGCTGCCCGCCCAACTAGGCTAGATAAATCAACCATTTGTAAAGAGTTTTTATTGACTTGCCCCGTGTTGTGTCATTATGTAACAGAGAAGCAGCTTGGTATTTTTAGGCTATAGACCTAATGCAGGTCTCCAAACTGCAACCATGTAATCGCATTTCGTGAACCTTTGACTTTGGCCATGGAAGTAAAAAAAATATGTATTGGATGCATTGGTTCTGCAAGTTAAAGATGGTCACCTTACTCAAAACGCCCTATTTTTTCAGAGGCTAAAACTATGATTTGGTGAACAGTAAAGTGCATTATCCTAATTGGAGATAAAACGGTATGAAAATGTCATGTCACGATTTATAGTAACAATTATCACAGTTATCAGTATTATTGCTGTATTGTTAAAATGTGCTGGACATTTTCAAAAAATACTGATATACACACACTGAAATCATTTCACCAAGTTTTATATTGAAAACCAACAAACAACAAATAAAATTAGCATTACTATGCACGTTTTGTATGCATAAACATTAAAATAATAGAATTAACATTAAAGATGGCACCATCTGGCCATGAGAGGTAAAAGTTTCCCTAGTGCAGGTTTAAATGAACACAACCACATAACCTAACAACACAAAATGATCAGCACTCACTTTATAGTGAGGCACGGCAACCTTCATCAGCCTCAGAACGCCAGGCTTCTCAACAATATGAAATGGCATCATGTCCTTTGCAATGTAATATGAAAGGGCTGCAGTGAGGTCTTGAGCATTTTTGGATGTTGGTGCATAAGCAGCCTGCCTTTTTAAATGCTTGCTGGAGTGTTTGTGTCACAACTGTAGATGAGGGACCAGTAGCATCACTGGGTTTGCCTGCTGCACGCCCACTCTGTAAACAAAGGAATAGCAAATGTATTATTATTATTATTATTACTATTATTCAGTCACTTGAGTATATGCAATGACCCCATGCACAATTTACATAAATACAAATGAGTCTTAAGAAGACAGTGATAGTAATTGCAATGAGCCCAACAATTGACATAAATACAAGAGTCGTGTATAGTGTTTCTCCTGTTGGAACACTTTTACAACCAAGTCGACGTCTGCAGGATTTTAAATGAACAAAATATGTTGGGTGGGTGACTAAATTCCATAACGTGTTATCGTGTGCAACGGGGGAATAGAGTCTGCAGACATACGACACACACATCAGCAGAACAACGAGTAGTGTTTTTACAAGAGTAGGTAACACTGAAAGCTTCAGTTTACATTATTGACAAGCTATTAGCAAGTTAGACAGACAAACCATGACATTTTCCCCCTTTCTGAAGTCCCCACATCATGCATTGAGCTAAAAGTTAACTTACCTTTCATTTGCTATAAAGTAATGACTCGAGATGTGAAGTGTTGCCCCCTTTTGCAGCGGGTTATTTATTTATTATTTAAAAAATATTTTTTGCATGTTCTGCAGACAGGGTGACTTTTCGATTTAAGTTTCCCTCAGCACTCCTGTAAAACCCAAAATACAACCACACTTCAGATTTAGTCCTCTTAAAAGGCTGAAAAATCCCCTGAATGTTGTCACTGCCTCCCGCCATGTTTTTACACAAAACAAAACCCACGTTGCATTCTGTGCCTGTGTCAGACTGTCGCTTACTTTTGTTGATGCTGGACAGTAATTACCCTGAGTTTTTCAAACCGTGGTAGTCCAACATGGTTTTAATGATAATTAAAATTTCAAACGGTAATACTAATCGTCGGGAATTTTACTGTGGTTTATCGTGAAACCGGTAACCGTTTCATCCCTAATCCTAATGATTCCTTTAATGAATGGGCTCCCGAGTGGCACAGCGGTCTAAGGCACTGCAAGAGGCATCACTACAGTACCAGGTTCGAATCCAGCCTGTACCACATCCGGCTGTGATTTTGAGTCCCATAGGGTTTGGCCGGGGTAGGCCGTCATTGTCAATAAGGATTTGTTCTTAACTTACTTGCCTAGTTAAATAAAGCAGTAAATAAAATACAAAATAAAACATGAAAGTGTGTGCCCTGCGCCTGTTTCGCTGTAGCCTGCTGCTGTGGTCAGTGAATCACTCGCTACCTTTCTGGGTAGGAAAGAAATGCTCCTGGAGAAGTTTTCTGATTGTAGAACAGTTCAAAATCCAAATGAGGGGAAAACGCCGCTATCATGCGTACCGCTATTGTAACAGTTGAATAGAGGTGGTTCTCTGTAGGTATACTTTTTATTTCTCAACTCTCATATTGAGCTCAATGGCAACTATTTTACCACCAGTATATTTGACATGGCTTTTAGATACAGAGCATAGGTCTAATTGGGCAGTAGGCAAAGTTGTTTAGGAGATTCACTTTTCTGTTATTAATACATGGCTACTAGCAGTGGGTATTATATTTAGATTTAGCTAATGCATTTTGAATTTCCACTTACTCAGGTGCTGAATTAACCCCAAATAAATTGATCGCTAAATCAAATAAAATTGTATTTGTGTAGATTAACAGTGAAATGCTTCCTTCCCAACAGTGCAGAGAAAAACATTAGTGTTAGTGGACATAAAGATCTAGGCAAATTCATCTCTATTGAACAAAATAATAATATTCTGGAGACATATTTTAACAGTAAAATAATATTTTAACACAAACACAAATTTAGTGTTTTCTTGGCTTTGGATTTGAAAAGCCTACCCTTTGCTGTTAAATGTCAAATGAATGCATACTGTTCTGTCCATTACCTGGGGGTTACACACAGAGGATTGAGGTCCTTAATATGACAGCATGTGCACAGTGTTTGCACTTTGTCATGGTTAAACATAGTCACACTGACCTACATAGCTGAGAGCTGCTTGCCTCCTCCCTCACATACTGTATTTGGAAAACATTGTCATGTCTCCTCCACTATTAGTCATAGAGACATGCTCTGAGGAGAGAAAAACAAAAGTGAGTAAGACAATGGAGGTGCTGTATCTCATTTTCCCTTTCGCTCTATCTCCCCCTCTGTTTTCTAAATGGCACTTACATATTTGGCTTTATTAAGTGTATGCTGACGGCTTTCCTTCACCACAAGACCAGATTGACCATTTGTTGGTGTCAAAATCAAATGTCATAGGCTGTGTTTACACAGGCAGACCAATTCTGAGCTTTGTTCACTTATTGGTCACATCAGATCTTTTTCAGAGCGAAAAACGATTAGAATATGGGCTGCCTGTTAAAAAAATTCAGAATGGCACAAATTCCCCGATATCAGGGTACTCATGTCAACGCAGCCGTATTGACCCATCCTCAGCCCCACGATATAGTGCCTTTGGAAAGTCTTCACACCCCTTGACTTTAACCACATTTTCTTGTTATAGCTTGAATTTAAAATTGATGAAATTGAGATTTTAAGTTTTTAGAAATTGATGAATGGATGAGAAGCTGAAACGTCTTTAGTCTAAGTATTCAACCACTTTGTTATGGGAAGCCTTAATGAGTTCAGGAGCAAACATTTGCATAACAAGTCACATAATAAGTGCATGGACTCGATCTGTGTGCAATAATAGAGTTTAACATGATTTTTGAGTGACTATCTCATCTCTGTACCCCACACATACAATTATCGGTAAAGTCCCCCAGTTGAGCTGTGAATTTCAGACACAGATCCAACCACAAAAACCAGAAAGGCTACCCATTAGTAGATGGGTAAAAAAATAAAAAACATACATTGAATGTCCCTTTTGAGCATGCTGCAGTTATTAATTACACTTTGGATGGTGTATCAATACACCCAGTCGCTACAAAGATACAGGCATCCTTCCTAACTTGCCAGAGAGGAAGGAACCACTCAGGGTATTTCATCATGAGGCCAATGGTGACTTTAATATTTGAGATTGTTCAAAGTAGCCACCCTTTGTCTTGGTGACAGCTTTGCACACTCTTGGCATTCTCTCAACCAGCTTCATGAGGTAGTCACCTGGAATGCATTTCAATTAACAGGTGTGCCTTGTTAAAAGTTAATTTGTGGAATTTCTTTCCTTAATGCGTTTGAGCCAATCAGTTGTGTTGTGACAAGGTAGTGGGGGTATACAGAAGATAGCCCTATTTGGTAGCAGACCACGTCCATATTATGGAAAGAACAGCTCAGATAAGCAAAGAGAACGACAGTCCATCATTACACGAAGGTAAGTCAGTCCGGAAAATTTCAAGAGCTTTGAATGTTTCTTTAAGTGCTGTAGCAAAAACCATCAAGCGCTATGTTGAAACTGGCTCTCATGAGGACCGCCACAGGAAAGGAAGGTGCAGAGTTACCTATTCTGCAGAGGATAAATTCATTACAGTTAACTGCACCTCAGATTGCAGCCCATATGAATGCTTCAGAGTTCAAGTAGCAGACACATCTCAACTTAATCTTTTCATAGGAGACTGCGTGAATCAGGCTTTCATGGTCGAATTGCTGCAAAGAAACCACTACTAAAGAACACCAATAAGAAGAAGACACTTGCTTTGGCCAAGAAACATGAGCAATGGACATTAGACCATTGAGATTTTTGGTTCCAACCGCCGTGATTTAGGTGAACAGATGATTTCCGCATGTGTGGTTCCCACCGTGAAGCATGGAGGAGGAGGTGTGAGGGGGTGCTTTGCTGGTGACACTGTGATTTATTTAGAATTCAAGGCACACTTAACCTGCCACAATCACTCGACCTCTACCAAATTGAGATGGTTTGGGATGAGTTGGACCAAAGAGTGAAGGAGAAGCAGCCAACAAGTGCTCAGCATATGTGGGATCTCCTTCAAGACTGTTGGCTATGGAATCCTGACCTGTTCACCGGACGTGCTACCTGTCCCAGACCTTTTATTTGACCAAGCTGGTCATTTATGAACATTTGAACATCTTCGCCATGCTCTGTTATAATCTCCACCCGGCACAGCCACCCCTCATAGCCTGGTTCCTCTCTAGGTTTCTTCCCAGGTTTTGGCCTTTCTAGGGAATTTTTTCCTAGCCAACGTGCTTGGGTTGGCTGGGTTTCTGTACAGCACTTTGACATATCAGCTGATGTACGAAGGGCTATATAAATACATTTGATTTGATTTTGGAAAAGCATTCTAGGTTAAGCTGGTTGAGAGAACGCCAAGAGTGTGCAAAGCTGTCATCATGGTAAAGGGTGGCTACATTGAAGAATCTAAAATGTATTTTGATTTGTTTAACAGTTTTTTGGTTACTACATGATTCCGTATGTGTTATTTAATTGTTTCAATGTTTTCACTATTATTCTACAATGTAGAAAATGTTACAAATAAAGAAAAACCCTTGAATGAGTAGGTGTGTCCAAACTTTTGACTGGTACGAAATATAAAGGAGAATTCTGTTTTCATTTAGAAAAATATTTAGAAAAATAAACATATTTTGACTTTGTCATTATGGGCTTTTGTTTGTAGATGGGTGAGGGGGAAAAATACATTTAATCTATTTTGAATTCCAGCTGCAGCACAATAATGTGGAATAAATCAAGGATTATGAATACTTTCTGAAGGCACTGTAAGTACTGTAGCACAACCTTTTAAGTATCACATTTTGCCTTGACTCTCTCCGTCTCCATCTCCCCCTTTTTCGCTATCTTCATCTCTCCCTCTCTGTTTTGGGTATGTTTTGTATTGCAAACTTTTGTGCTTATGCAGTTTAGTTTTTCGCTTAAACTAAGGGATGTTTATATCATGAGATTTTTATGTTTATTTTTAATGTAATAATGTATATTGCACTCTTTTCTTCTCTCCTATATGTCTTAAAATGGGCTACTCCTCTCCCCTGCGTTAGGCAGCAAGTAGTACAGTCTTAACTACAATGTAATAACAAATAATAGTTACACACAATTGGCAACTATTTTTAATCGTCAACACAACTAGTGATAAATCTTTTACAACTTGCTTTGAGTCAAACAAAAGCACAAAGTCTGGCCTGTGGTGTTTTCTGTCTCCGGTCACATACGATAAAGCAGAAGTTTCCATCGACCATGGCTAAAGCATTAATGTGCTAAATGGAAGGTAATCGCATAAGGGCAACAGGGAAATGGCGCTTTGTGCTCTGGAGCACGCGTCATCCGTCTGCTTTAGCACATAAGAGGTGTCAGGAGCAAATTTAATCTGGGGGAGCAAAGCAAGGTCCCCAGCACTGAAGACATGAACATCTTTTATCACTGGACGCAGGCAATAAACAGCTCCATTACAGGATACCCTCACTTAGGATGCATCCCAAATGGCACCATGTCCTATGGCACCTATGTCCTATGTAGTGCACTACTTTTAACCAGCGCACATAGGACTCACAAAATAGTGCACTATATAGGGAAGGGAATAGGGTTTCATTTGGGAAACGACCTAGGACTACTGTTACCTAACAGTCTCTGACTGAGGAAGGCCAGACATCCCTCACATTAGTATGTTCTGCAAAATATGAGTGTGCTTGAAAAGGAGACTGCTGTTGATCTACTGCAGGGGCAGAAGTGACAGATTGAAAAGGACCGGTATGCTCCCGGACGGTGCCCTTGGCATCCCTCCACATGCTGCATGCTTTCCTGGAGATATTTGTCCTCATGTTGATTCTCTAAAATGGGAGCAGGAGCCATTTTGTGAGCAGATTCTCCTGTTTCTGGCTCTTGGCCTGCCCTTTCATGCCTCACCTCTCTCTTCCCAGTCCATCTGGCAATCTTCACTTGCATTTTACCCCTCCTTGCTTTACTACTGTAAAATAGCTAGTCTCAAATAAGACATTCGATTGGGCTGTAGCACTTTAATTGATTCCCTGCTTAGCATTCTGGTACAAATATCTTTTAGGGTCTTGAAATATGTTGTTTACCCCTTGTGAAAAGGCCAATTAATCTAAAAGATGGAGCTGTTCCAGAGCTATTTTAGTTTCTCAATGAAAGTTCCGTCTTTCATTGGCAGTGTCAGTGGAAATTGTGGGTAATGAGAAACATGGCATGGGTGTAGGGCTGCGAATTGCCAGGGACCTAACGATACGTTAGTATCACGATACTTAGGTGTTGATTCGATATTGCGATTTGATGTTCCAAACATATTGCTCACTCTACACTGAGTATATAAAACATTAAGAATACCTGCTCCTTCCCTGACAGATTGATCAGGTGAATCCAGGTGAAAGTTATGATTTCATATTAATGTCACTTGTTAAATCCACATCAATCAGTGTAGATGAAGGGAAGGAGATGGGTTAAATAAGAATTTTTAAGCCTTGAGACATGGATTGTGCATGTGTGCCATTCAGAGGGTAAATGGGCAAGACATAAAATGTAAGGACCTTTGAACAGAGTATGGTGGTAGGTGCCAGGCGCAATGGTATGTGTCAAGAACTGCATCACTGCTGGGTTTTTCAAGCTCAACAGTTTCCTGTGTGTATCAAGAATGGTCCACCACCTAAAGGACATCTAGCCTACTTGACACAACTGTGGGAAGCATTGGCGTGTCAACATGGGCCAGCATCCCTGTGGAACGCTTTTCGAGTCCATGCCCCCTAAAATACTCAGTGGGTATGATGCAGAGAGA
Organism: Oncorhynchus clarkii lewisi; assembly: GCF_045791955.1. Lineage (NCBI taxonomy): Eukaryota > Metazoa > Chordata > Actinopteri > Salmoniformes > Salmonidae > Oncorhynchus > Oncorhynchus clarkii. The sequence goes on along the minus strand of NC_092158.1, from coordinate 54,087,629 downwards.
CTAGAGAGAGCAAGAGAACACATTTATCAGTGAGGGAAATAAGTGCTAAAAACACGTGGGCTCTCTATTTGGAGAAGAAGCTGTAGGAGGAAAGTTTGTGCGTAGGTACAGCCGACTAGTGCTAGCCAATATTACCTACCTTTAAAAAAATATATGTATGTATATATATATATATGTATATATGTATATATATCTGTATGTATGTATGTATGTATGTATGTATGTATGTATGTATACATATATATATATATAATATATATATATATATATATATATATATATACACATATATATACACATGTGTGTGTATATATATATATATATATATATATATATATATATATATATATATATATATATATATATATATATATATACACATGTGTATATATATATTATATGTGTGTGTGTATGTATATATATATATATATATATATACACGTGTATATATATATATATACACACACACATATAATATATATATACACATGTGTATATATATATACACATGTGTATATATATATTATATGTGTGTGTGTATATATGTATATACAGTGCCTTGCGAAAGTATTCGGCCCCCTTGAACTTTGCCACCTTTTGCCACATTTCAGGCTTCAAACATAAATATATAAAACTGTATTTTTTTGTGAAGAATCAACAACAAGTGGGACACAATCATGAAGTGGAACGACATTTATTGGGTATTTAAAACTTTTTTAACAAATCAAAAACTGAAAAATTGGGCGTGCAAAATTATTCAGCCCCTTTACTTTCAGTGCAGCAAACTCTCTCCAGAAGTTCAGTGAGGATCTCTGAATGATCCAATGTTGACCTAAATGACTAATGATGATAAATACAATCCACCTGTGTGTAATCAAGTCTCCGTATGAATGCACCTGCACTGTGATAGTCTCAGAGGTCCGTTAAAAGCGCAGAGAGCATCATGAAGAACAAGGAACACACCAGGCAGGTCCGAGATACTGTTGTGAAGAAGTTTAAAGCCGGATTTGGATACAAAAATATTTCCCAAGCTTTAAACATCCCAAGGAGCACTGTGCAAGCGATAATATTGAAATGGAAGGAGTATCAGACCACTGCAAATCTACCAAGACCTGGCCGTCCCTCTAAACTTTCAGCTCATACAAGGAGAAGACTGATCAGAGATGCAGCCAAGAGGCCCATGATCACTCTGGATGAACTGCAGAGATCTACAGCTGAGGTGGGAGACTCTGTCCATAGGACAACAATCAGTCGTATATTGCACAAATCTGGCCTTTATGGAAGAGTGGCAAGAAGAAAGCCATTTCTTAAAGATATCCATAAAAAGTGTTGTTTAAAGTTTGCCACAAGCCACCTGGGAGACACACCAAACATGTGGAAGAAGGTGCTCTGGTCAGATGAAACCAAAATTGAACTTTTTGGCAACAATGCAAAACGTTATGTTTGGCGTAAAAGCAACACAGCTGAACACACCATCCCCACTGTCAAACATGGTGGTGGCAGAATCATGGTTTGGGCCTGCTTTTCTTCAGCAGGGACAGGGAAGATGGTTAAAATTGAAGGGAAGATGGATGGAGCCAAGTACAGGACCATTCTGGAAGAAAACCTGATGGAGTCTGCAAAAGACCTGAGACTGGGACGGAGATTTGTCTTCCAACAAGACAATGATCCAAAACATAAAGCAAAATCTACAATGGAATGGTTCAAAAATAAACATATCCAGGTGTTAGAATGGCCAAGTCAAAGTCCAGACCTGAATCCAATCGAGAATCTGTGGAAAGAACTGAAAACTGCTGTTCACAAATGCTCTCCATCCAACCTCACTGAGCTCGAGCTGTTTTGAATACTTTCGCAAGGCACTGTGTGTATATATATATATATATATATATCGTTTTCACAAATCGATACTTGGAGTTAAATATCAATAAAATATTGTCCGAAAATAATATTGTGATTATGTAACTATCGCCCCCCCCCCCCCACACTACATAGATGCTTTGATATTAACCCTTTATTAGTTAACGGGCAAAGTCACACACACCACGTTCAACCCTGGAGGAAGTTGAAGTGCTTTCTATAGTCTGTCGCTGTTGGTCACTATTCTTTACCAGTTTTCAAATTCAGCTTCAGGCAGAAACACCTCTGAAATGGGTTGATATGGTGATTCTGTAGGCTAGATTTAGTTTTTAGTCCCTATCTTTACAATAGCCTAGTAGACCAATGGCCGTTAATGTTGTGTTAAAAATCCCCACTCAGCTCAGTCTGGCTTCATGAATGCATCACATGAGTTCGCAGACAAGGGAAGCTTTATAATGCTCAGAAGGTTCCTCTCCAGTGACCAAAGGCCCCTTTAATTCAGAGGGCAGTGCAACACAGAGATATGTATGTGTCTGGCTGTCTTTGAGTAGATGAATCGGATTATCCCATGATTTGACTGACCTCCTTTATACTCGCTGCTTGTAGTGGGACGGGATTGGCAGGGAAGAGCTCTGTTGAAAAACCCTTGTTTTCAGCCTGTTGTATTATGGATCTTTTTTCCAGACCCCTGGGTGCAGTGAAATACAGTGGGATCCGAAATGAAAATGTTTATAAAGATTTGAGGCATAACCGTGTTCAAATTTGACCCCTACCTTTTTTGAGAAAAATAAATGTTGTTAAAATGTCTTTCTCTGTGCAATTGTGTTAGTAAAAAATAATATAGTTTCCCAATATTTTGGAGCAAGCAATGTAGCTCAGTATTTGAAGGCTGAGTAGAGAAATGAATGCAATTGAAAGAACCAGAATTTTTTTACTTTTCTACTTTTATTTTTTGTCAGCTTCATGTATTTTGACTTTATAGCCTTATAGCCTATAGCCTGAAAGTTATAGCCTTATTGCTGTATTGGCCTACGAGTTCCTGAAAAACTGCCAGACTCCCAAACCTGTTCACTCTACTACCTTTCACTCTGCTACCGGAGCATCGTCCCTCTTACCAACAGGCTCTGAATGCACTGTATACACCCACACTACACTGTCACGCCCACACAAAACCATCACACATTCACAAAGGCATGTGCGAGTGTACACACACACACACACACACACACACACACACACACACACACACACACACACACACACACACACCGACACAACACACACACCGACACAACACAAACACACATACGTACACACACACACACTTTTGCACTCATCATTTGCTGCTACTACTCTGTTCTTTATTTGACTTGTATTATTATCTATCTAAATGCCTAGTCACTTTAGCCTGCCTTTATGTAGATATCTACCTCAAATATCTTGTACCTCTGCATATTGAGCCCTGTATATAGCTCCATTCTTGTGTATTTTAATGTATTCCTCTTGTCAGTTACAATTAAATTATTTGTTATTTTTAAATACTGCATTGTTGGGAAAGGTTCATAAGCAAGCATTTCACTGTAAAATCTACACTAGTTGTAAAAAATGATTGGATTTGTTTTTGCAGAGACATTCAATAATCTCTCAGAAGTTACCTAAAAGTTATCCTGCACGGATCTGTTTTTTGGAGCTGCACCCGCCCCTCACCGACCAAACTGATAATTAACTGAATTATTGTAAACAAATACCTGTTTGCATTTTTGCAGGCTGTGTATCCATCTACCAGGTTGTTGTCATCCTTGTCCACAATGACTCCAAACTGTTATGTTCGCCATTATCGCATGAGCTAGGAGTCAGGGAAAACAAACTTGGCGACATATTGTCACGTTGCAGAGGAGAACAAAGCTCTTCCATGTGCAGCAACAAATTATGAATGTTCCAGCACCACACAAATAGGCTACTAATGGACAGTTCCCTGCTCCACTCTCTCGCTGTGTGGCTGGTAGCCTAGGGTAGGTCTGCCTCACCGCTCACATAGCCTAATGGAATTTCCAACACAATTCAACATAAGAAGCTCCTGACTAAAAAAATATGTTGTGAAACGTTTTGACCGGCAACATAATTGTTCTGAACAGCAATAATGTTTTCATACCACCCGACAGATGATTTTTTGGGGAGGTTCAACTGCGGTGAACTGACCCGAGGCAAGACTCTAGCCTTAAGCTGTCTGGATCAGAGCTATATTAATCTGTGATAAAAGCAAAATAAATGCTGTTGAAAAATGTATAATAACATTTTGAATTGATGTGATATCATTGTAAATAAGAATCTGTGTTGTATTTGTTGTGTTACAGTCCAACGGCCAGACCCGAGGCCAGCAGCTCCACATCTTCAGCCCCTGCCAAGCACAGCGGTCCAACCCATAAGATCTGCCTGGTGTGTTCTGACGAGGCTTCTGGCTGCCACTATGGAGTCCTCACCTGCGGAAGCTGCAAGGTCTTCTTCAAGAGGGCCGTTGAAGGTTGGTGACATAATAAACACTCACGCACACAACTCCATTCATGCACAGTCCTACCCTTCGTTGACCTACTATAGTAGAACATACATAAAGGCGAATCTATCGTGGTGATATGTACATTGAGTTCTGCAGTAGTACACTTATATATCCTTTCGTTGACACAACATGTGGACACTCTAAGTGTTTTCCTTACCTATAGGATAGCCTAGATACTAGAACAAAAGCATACCACTTGGTTCTTTATTCAAAATTCATTTGTGTATAATATTTTATTGAACAAATGCTCTTACATTTTTTTAAGATTAGGAGGAGAAACTTTTTAGGTTCACACAATAATCAGAAAAGGTTGCCTTTTAGTATTACACCAGCTAGGGGTAGGCAAGTGTCTCATGGTGTTCCATAAGGCTGTGGTGTCTGTGTTGCTATTTTTGTGTCCAACCCATAATGTTCATATATTGTGCATTCGGAAAGTATTCAAACCTGATTGAGGGATTCGGTTAAATGCGGATGACACATTTCAGTTGGATGCATTCATTTGTCCAACTGACTAGGTATCCCCCTTTCCCTTCCGTTGACCTTTTCCAAATTTAGTTACATTACAGCCTTATTCTAAAATGGATTCAATTGTTTTTTTCCTCATCAATCTTCAAACAATACCGCATAATGACAAAGCAAAAACAGTTTGTAGAAATGTTAGCTAATTTATTAATAATGTCAAACTGAAATACCTTATTTACTTAAGTATTCAGTCCCTTTGCTATGAGACTCGAAATTGAGCTCCGGTGCATCCTGTTTCCATTGATCATCCTTGAAATATTCCTACAACTGGATTGGAGTCCACCTGTGGTAAATTAAATTGATCTCAGTGCCAGAGGCGTCACTGCAGTCCCTGGTTCGAATCCAGGCTGCATCGCATCCGGCCGTGATTTGGAGTCCAATAGGGCGGTGCACAATTGTACCAGGTTTGGCTGGGGTAGGCCTTCATTGTAAATAAGAATTTGTTCATAACTGACTTGCCTAGTTAAATAAAGGTTAAATACAATGAGGTCAAAGGAATTGTCCGTAGAGCTCCGGGACATGATTGTGTCATGGCATAGATCTGGGGAAGGGTACCAAAAAATGTCTGCAGCATTGAAGGTCCCCAAGAACACAGTGGCTTCCATCATTCTTAAATGGAAGAAGTTTGGAACCACAAAGACTCTTCCTAGAGTTGGGGAAGTTAGGGTTAGGGAAGTGATCAAGAACCCGATGGTCACTTTGACAGAGCGCCAGCGTTCCTCTGTGGAGATGGGAGAAACTTCCAGAAGGACAACCATCTCTGCAGCACTCCACCAGTCAGACCTTTTATAGTAGAGTGGCCAGACGGAAGTCACTCCTCAGGAAAAGTAAAATGACCAGCCTGCTTGGAGTTTGCCAAAAGGTACCTAAAAGACTCTCAGACCATGAGAAACAAGATTCTCTGGTCTGATGAAACCAAGATTGAACCTGAATGCCAAGCGTCACGTCTGGAGGAAACCTGGAACCATCCCTACAGTGAAGCATGGTGGTGGCAGCATATTGCTGTAGTGGTGTTTTTCAGTTGCAGGGACTGGGAGACTAGTCAGGATTGAGCGGAAATATGAACAGAGCAAAGTAGAGAGATCCTTGATGAAAACGTGCTCCTGCGCGCTCAGGACCTCAGTCTGGGGCAAAGTTCACCTTCCAACAGGACAACAACCCTAAGCACACATCCAAGACAACGCAAGATTGGCTTCGGGACAATTCTCTGGATGTCCTTAAGTGGCCCAGCCAGAGCCTGTACTTGAACCCCATCTAACATCTCTGGAGAGACTTGAAAATAGCTGTGCAGCAACGCTCCCCATCCAACCTGACAGAGCTTGAGAGGATATGCAGAGAAGAATGGGAGAAACTCTCCAAATACTGGTGTGCCAAGCTTGTAGTGTCATACCCAAGAAGACTCAAGGCTGTAATTGCTGACAAACTGGCTTCAACAAAGTACTGAGTAAAGGGTTTGAATACTTAAATAAATGTGATATTTCTTCTTTTTTATACATTTGCAAAAATGTCATTATGGGGTATTGTGTGTAGATTGATGAGAATTATATATATATTTTTAATAAGGCAGTAACATAACAAAGTGGTAAAAGTCAAGGGGTCTGAATTCTTTCTGAATGCACTGTATGCAACACTAGAATGGATTGTTTGCGTCCTGTACCTCAGAACAGCCTGTCCAAACTACTGTTGGTCATTAGAATTACATGATCTGCTTACTTGTTCCATATGCGAGAGATGCTGTGGCGTTGTGTGTCTTGCTTTACATCTTCAAGGGGTTATCTTGACATGATCTTGAGTTTGTATTTTGCATAATTACTGTTTTAGGGAAAAAAAGGTATTTACATTAGTTTAATCTTTACATTAGTTTAAAAGGGCTATAGGAGTGAGTGAAGTGTGGCTGTTGCGGCACAAGGAGCTAGATGATAAGGACGTGTGCTTTGCAGGAGGTGAACACACACAATGCTGCTCCCTCGCTGTGTTTTTTTTGTTTATATAGCTTAGGCACTTCCTGCCAAACTAAGCATTTCCCCTCAAGGAAGTTGCCTTGTCATTCAGACCAGTGTCTGGAGTTAGTTGGACTCTTACATGCTGACCACACCGCTCGCTTTGCGCGCGTTCGCGTTCCTACACATACACGTTATTCAATCATTGCACCCACGCTGCTCACGTGCGTCAACAAGCGTCTGCGTAGCCACGCGCTAAAATAGAACTTGGTTCTATTTGTGACTTTTACGTGCTGCAAGTCCCGCCTCTCCCATCTCCACATTGGTTTTTAGGAGCATATACCCATGGGCCATCTCCTCATTGGTTTTTAGGAACATAAACCCACGTGGATGATTGAAAAATGAACTGAGGTCCACATTCCAGTCCAGTTGTTAGTGGTAATGCACCTTCAAGTTGGTTGACAACTGCCATATAAAGTCCGAAGAAGAAGCCTGAAGGAGGAGCGATTACTACAAAACTAACTTTTGTCCTTTTATCTGTGGATTAATTGTCAGAATAGAGGACCTTGTGCATTTCAGGTAAAATAAAAACCCAATGTTATATTCCAGGACAAATTAGCTAGCAACAGCAAGCTAGCTAGCTAAATTGCAATAAATGTTTAATGCTTTTCAACCTGTCCCAATTGAATATAGTTGGTTTAGAGTTTGTTTTGATATTTCAACATTTGTGTCCTGATCGCGGCTGGTGTGGGTGTACAAAATCACAATGTGCGCGAGCGGTCTGGTCAGCATGTTAGGCTATGGGACATGTCTAGTCAATCCTTGTTTTTATAGTAGTCTGAAAAAATTCATTGGCTATTTTCTTAGCCATCGCTATCTACTAAAAAATTCTAACCACTGAACAATTTGATTAACGGTTAAGGGGTAATCGAGTGAAACTGTAAATATGTGTGTTTGACTTGTATCCTACTGTATAACAGTTTATTTTACTTTTTAATGTACCGTAATTTCCGGACTATAAACCGCTACTTTATTCCCACGCTTTGAACCTCGCGGTTTATACAATGATGCGGCTAATTTATGGATTTTTCCCGCTTTCACAGATTCATGCCGCCAAAAAACTGAGCACCGTCACATAATGTGACGTAAATCGAGCGCGCTCAAACTTCCCATCATTCTGATTACGGTAGTAATTTTGTCACCCTCATCATGGCAAGGACACGGAGAAATGCATATGATGCAGCTTTCAAGTTGAAGGCGATCGATCTGACTGTTGGAAAAGGAGCTTGGCCTTAATGAGTCGATGATAAGACGTTGGAAACAGCAGCGTGAGGAACTGACTCAGTGCAAAAAGACAACAAAAGCTTTCAGAGGGAAGAAAAGCAGATGTCCCAAAGTATTTGCAGCCACTCGACATCAGTGTAAATCGTGCATTTAAGGTGGCGCTCCTTGTTCAGTGGGAGGCTTGGATGACAAGTGGGGAGAAATCCTTCACTAAAACGGGCCTGCTTTCGTAGAGCAACTTATGGTCAAGTCTGCCAGTGGGTCCTGACAGCGTGGAGCATTGTCAAAAAATCCACTATCATCAACGGGTTTCGAAAGGCTGGACTGCTGCGTGTTGAAGGGGCAGCATGAGCTCAGCGGGGAATTTGCCTCCGGATGAAAGTGACGAGAGCAACAATGAAAACGATCCAACATCGGATGAAGCAATTCTGAGGCTATTCAACTCCGACACCGAAGGAGATGACTTCAGTGGTTTCAGTGCACAGGAGGAGGAAGATAGTGACCACTGACTTTCTTGGTAGGCTACTGTTTAATTTTTGTTACAAGCCGTGGATCGTTAAAGCCTATTTATTTTTGTTACAACCCGTGTTTCGTTTAAAGGCTGTGTAAAGTTCATTTGTTTCAATGTACCGGTAGGCACCTGCGACTTATAGACATGTGCGGCTTATTTATGTACAAAATACATATTTATAAAATAATTCAGTGGGTGCGGTTTATATTCAGGTGCGCTTAATAGTCCAGAAATTACGGTATCTTAAAGTTGCAATATGCATATATCGCTCTGCCATTTCGTGGTTGCTAAAATTCTAATAGTTTGCCTAAATTCAGTTTGTGACAAAACAAGCAAGTATGGTGCAAGTGTGGAAAGTCATTGTACCATGAAAACCACATAAATAATTTTTTAATAACCAAAAATGTATTTGTTAGCCATCGCTCTCTACTAAAAAAGAGGCTGGTGTACAAATCCAAAAGTAAAAGACACAAAAACGAAACTTAAGAACGGGAAGCATAGAAATGGCGCACACAGAACCGATCTACCGCTGCTTAGTGACAGATCTATAACTAACATTTCTGTGAATTTGATCAGGTCGCTCAGAAAGTTACATATTGCCTCTTTAACGTAGCCTACATTGTTATTCCAAGCACACTACCACAGTCACTACCAATGTACCAGTCACTACAATCCCTTTTGAAGTCCATTGAACTGTTCTGAATATTTGAAGTGGGCAGCAATGCTATTGTTACCCCTATTGTCATTGTTCATGGCCATCTGAATATTTGTATTTATGTTACTGTAGGTGTATTTACACTATAGTTTAACAACCATTTCATTCCCATGAAAGTGCATACGTGAGTGTGTTAATTGTATTCAAAATAATTGAAATGACTATCCATTTGTCAAATTAAAACCTTGAGTTTAAATATAAATATCAGATAGTGAAATTCAATATTTGAGCATGATTTTTTTTATTTCAAGTATAATCTCAACATATTGTATACATTATTCAATTTAACGTTTACTGGTGTAAATGACCAAGTGAAAAATATATTTACCATTTGTAAAAATGCATTTGTAATACTTAGGTGTACTTTAAGCAATAAGATGTTATATCTGTTATTTGTCTTTCTTCCCCCATTCTATGGTTGATGTCGCTATGGTGAAGGATGGAGAGCACGACAAAACACAGATGGTAAATAAAACCCACCTTTAATAATGCTTCTACTTTATTAATGTCCCTCGATCACTGTACTGGAAATTTGATTTGACCTGATATGCAATATTAAACACCAACAGTCTCTCCTGTGCCCTCCTTTGCATGAATTTGTGATTTGATCATTCATCATCTAATTTGGCTTTAAATCCTGTTTTAATTCCTGCTTGGAATGTGGGTCTATTATCACTTCACTAGGAGACTTAATTAAGAACTGTATTTATGCACAAAACCCAATAGCGTTATAACTGCAATGATTCTAATGATTTTTGTGCACTTGATCAAGTTGTCATCCTAAATTTAAAAATTGCACTTCACATTATTTGCTTTTACTGGATAATGTCTTTGTGAATGTGTTAGTAGCAACGGTCATCAAAATTGTTAAAAGGTTTTTAGAAACATTTGTAATAAATGCAACAGTTGGACAATGGATTACTTTTTATAATCCATCAGCTATTAACAAAATTATAGCACATAAAACATTTGCCTGGCTATCTACTCCGATTTCAGAGCACTCTCGCCTGAGTGTGCCAGATCGCAGAATAACTGACGGATTTACGAACACTCAGCAACCCATTGAATATGGCCGGTGTCAGTAAACATCGGCAAAAAAAGTGTGAATAAATTGTTGCCAGTAACATATTTGCAGTCATCAATGCTCTGGATAACATAAAAACAGCCTTACCAGCTCTGCTAGGGTGAGTGAGCTGTTCTCTCATATGTCTGGAAGTACTGTAGCTAGACAATGTTAGCCAGTTAGCTTGGGAGCTTGACTGCTGTTGTTAGGTCAGAAGGCTCGGATCAACCCTACTCCACGGCCAGAGCGTCCAGTATGAACGCTCCGAGAGCGAAACGCTCTGAAACGCTCTGAATTTTACGAACGCCCAGGTTGCACTCTGGCACTCCAGATTGAATTTACAAATGCACCCGTAGTATAAACCAGCCTTTAGACTTTGGTTGTTTAGTACATGGCCTCACATGTGAATGCTTATAGAGATGGGTGGGGCTAAGGCTTAAGAGGGTTTGAACAATGCTAAACGGGTATAGACAAAGAGCTAGGTTTACAGTGGGTTTACCAAAACATTAATGGGCCATTTTCTCAAAAGTGAGGTTACAGGCTTATCAACTTTCAAAGCAGAAATACTTTCCCATTGTTCCTCAACTGTAGTGTATGATATACAATTTTCTAGCTGCTCTGAGTCACTGCTTTTATCCAATGTAAAAAGAAAAACACAATCTCAAATTTTGCCACAGGTCTGCATCCACAGAACAGGGGTGCATCCACCAAACACTTGCTCTGTCTAACCTACATGCACTCACCTGCGCTGTCTAGACTGCCTCATTAATGACTGTTGTTGTTACATTCTCTTGTATAATTCAACAAGTGTGTCAATAGCAGGATACCCTCTAATTAAAAATTAACACGCTTGGCTATAGAGTACACCTATCTAAACATACTTTACATTGTTTGCGAAACCAGACATACAGTGCATTCGGAAAGTATTTGGACCCGTTGACTTAATACACATTTTGTTGCGTTACAGTCTTATTCTAAAATTGATTCAATTGTTAATTTTCCTCATCAATCTACACACAGTACCCCATAATGACGTATCAAAAACAACTTTTTTGACATTTTTGCAAATGTATTAAAAACAAAAAACTATCACATTTACTTAATTATTCAGACCCTTTACTCATTACTTTGATGAAGTACCTTTGGCAGCGATTAGACCCTCGAGTCTTCTTGGGTATGATACCAAAAGCTTGGCACACCTGCATTTGTGGAGTTTCTCCCATTCTTCTCTGCAGATCCTCTCAAGCTCTGTCAGAACGGATGGGGAGCGTTGCTGCACAGCTATTTTCAGGTCTCTCCAGACCTCTCCATGTTAGAAGGGGTTCAAGTCCTGGCTTTGGCTGGGCAACTCAAGGACATTCAGAGACTTGTCCCGAAGCCAATCCTGCGTTGTCTTGGCTGTGTGCTTAAGGTCGTTGTCCTGTTGGAAGGTGAACCTTCACCCCAGTCCTGAGCGCTCTCTGGTAGGTTTTCATCAAGGATCTCTCTGTACTTTGCTCTGTTCATCTTTCCCTTAATCCTGCCTAGTCTACCAGTCCCTACCGCTGAAAAACATCCCCGCGGCATTATGCTGCCACAACCATGCTTCACTGTAGGAATGGTGCCAGGTTTCCTCCAGACGTGACGCTTGGCATTCAGGCCAAAGAGTTTAATCTTGGTTTCATCAGACCAGAGAATCTTGTTTATCATGGTCTGAGTCCTTTAGGTGCCTTTTGGAAAACTCCAAGTGGGCTGTCATGAGGAGTGGCTTCTGTCTGGCCACTCTACCATAAAGGCCTGGTTTGGTTGAGTGCTGCAGAGATAGTTGTCCTTTTGGAAGGTTCTCCCATCTCCCCGGAGAAACTCTGGAGCTCTGTCAGAGTGACTATCGGGTTATTGGTCACATCCCTGACTAAGGCCCTTCTCCCCCGATTGCTCAGTTTGGCCAGGCGGGCAGCTCTAGGAACTGTCTTGGTCTTTCCAAACTTCTTCCATTTAAAAATGATGGGGGCCACTGTGTTCTTGGGGACCTTCAATGCTGTAGACATTTCTTTGGTACCCTTCCCCAGATCTGTGCCTTGACACAATCCAGTCTCTGTGCTCTACGGACAATTCCTTTGACCAAATGGCTTGGTTTTTGCTGTGACATGCACTGTCAACTTTATCTAGACAGGTGTGTGCCCTTCCAAATCATGTCCAATCAATTGAATTTACCACAGGTGGACTCAAACCAAGTTGTAGAAACATCAAGGATGATCAATGGAAACAGGATGGACCTGAGCTCAATTTCGAGGCTCATAGCAAATGGTCTGAAGACTTATGTAAATAAGGTATTTCTGTTTTTATTTGTATAAATTAGAAAACATTTCTAGAAACCAGTTTTTTTGTGTAGGTTGATGAGGATTTTTATTTTTTATTTAATATATTTTAGAATAAGGCTGTCAGGTAAGAAAATGTGGGAAAAGTTGAGGGGTCTGAATACTTTACGAATGCACTGTATCACTATAATTCGAGTGTCCATTTTCAGAAGTTGTTTTCATTTCCACGCATCTAATTTGTAAACATTTCAACTGTATTAAATTATTACTTTTTTCAGTTCCACAAAAAATTAACAACCATCAAAATAAGGTTGTTTTTCTGACCTTTCTTGTGATGTAAGTGTGTTATTAGTGACAATACAATATATATATTTTTAAGGTCAATCATACCAACAAGTGCCTTCAGAAAGTATTCTTACCCCTTGACTTATTCCACATTTTTTTGTGACAGCCTGAATTTAAAATGTATTAAATATTATTTTTTCACACCCATCTACACACAATACCCCATAATGACAAATCAAAAACATGTTTTTAGAAATGTTAGCACATTTATTGAAATACAGAAGTACATTTATGTAAGTATTCACACCCCTGAGTCAATACATGTTAGAATCACCTTTGGCAGTGATTACAGCTGTGAGTCTCTAAGCTTTGCACACCTGGATTTTACAATATTTGCATTATTTTTTTAGTTCTTCAAGCTATGTCAAGTTGGTTGTTGATCATTGCTAGATAGCCAAGCCTTGCCATAGATTTTCAAGACAATGGTCAAAATGGTAACTAGGCCTCTCAGGAACATCCAGTGGCATCTTGGTAATCAACTACAGTGTATATTTGGCCTTGTGTTTAGGTGATTTACCTGCTGAAGATTAATTTATTTCCCCGTGTCTGTTGGAAAACAGACTGAACCAGGTTTTCCTCTAGGATTTTGCCTGTGCTTAGCTCTATTCTATACCATCTTAAACTTGCTTTGAATAAAAATGGCAGATCTATACCTCACTTTCTATGTGAATTTGGTCAGTTCTCCCAAAATATTACATATTGCAGCTTTAGTCACCATTGGCCTCATGGTGAAATCCCTGAGCGGTTTCCTTCCTCTCCGGCAAATTAGTTTGTAAGGACGCATGTATATTTGTAGTGACTGCGTGTAAAGTGTAATTAATAACACCATGCTCAAAGGGATATTCCATGTCTTTCTTTTTTTTTACCCATCTACCAATAGGTTCCCTTTGCTAGTCACTAAAAAACCTCCCTGGTCTTTGTGGTTTAATCTGTGCTTAAAATTCACTGCTCGACTGAGAATTGTATGTGTGATGTATGGTAGCAAGATTATGTTATAATACTTTAATTGCATCATGGTTGTTTTATTCAACATAATAGAGTATTCTTAACTATTGTGTGTGTGTGTGTGTGTTCTACTGAGGATGGGCCTCTGGGATATAACACTGACAGGAGATTTGCCATGTCTTTGGGTGATAAAACCTAAAGAGCATTCCAGAGCATGAGTTAATGTTTCTGTTCTATACCGTACCAGGGAGAGATGGCTCCAGTTTGGAGTCGGAGGGACAGACACTGGTCTCTATACAATGAAAACTGTTGACACAGCAGATACTGTCTGCTATGTATAATAGGTATCTTTCATACAAATCTTAACCTTGTGACCCATTCTATATATCTGTTGTTCATGTAGGTTGAAAGAGGTGTAATCTTGGCTATAATAGACCGTTGTACTTTTGTCTCGCCGCTCTCAACGGATCATCTGAAATGGTGATTCGTCGACCAGCCATCGCTATTGCAAAGCTCTCACTATTAAAGATTTAGTTTAAGTATAACTCTTATGTGACTTCTTAAGAAATGTTTGACTCGTGAACTTATTTAGGCTTGCCATAACAAAGGGGTTGAAAACATATTGACTCATTTCAGCCTTTAATTTTTATTAATTAGTACAAAATTGGAAAAACATAATTCAACGTTGACGTTATGGGGGTTTAATCCTTTTTAAATTCAGGCTTTAACACAACAAAATGTGGAAAGAGTCGAGGGGTGTGAATACTTTCTGACGGTAAAACATAGCATGATATTGTGTATAAACGCACCCCTGGGATTCTCGCAGCCGCTCTCTTACTAACAGGACACCCAAGTAATGTTTGGATGGCAATTGCTTCCAACAAGAGTTCCCGTCCCTCTTCCATCTCCCACTATTTCCATTCATCCTGATCATGTTCTTAGTAGGACTGGAGGTAGCCTGGCAAACAGGGCTAGCCTCTCACCTCCAGCCAAGTCCTCTTCACTAGCCTATAGTATGACGAAGGGATTAGAGAGCGGATGCTTCTGGGATTCAGCTGGCACTGTTTGTTTAGTTTATGGGTGGATTGTTTGCACTGCTGTTTGCAATGGCTGCTGTTCCCATGGCTGCCGTTGTCACTAGTTACCACAGCCACAAATGGCTTAACCCCGCCTATTTCTCTTCTTAAAAGTAGACTCTGCAAAATGACGTTGCCACGGGCAGCACCGGAGATATTGAGAAGAGCGAGATTCAACACTTCGCTCTCACAAAGTCACACACAGTGTCTACGCATGTACACAGGTTCGCTTCACGCTATTCACGGCATGGTAGTCAGGGCACCAAAACAGCTGAGAAGTTGAGCCTCACTCTTCAACGCTCTTACGCTATATATACAAAAGTATGTGTACACCCCTTCAAATTATTATTTTAATTTTTTAAATAATTTTATTTATTGACTATCCGAAACATACAATATACTTGCAGTGAAGCCGCTCAACAACTACATCATACCAGTCATTCAACAGATTCCCATTCAGAGCGACACACAGAAGCAATGGTCAATGGACAGATCTACCACCAGGACAAAAACGTGAACCCGAACCCTCCAAGATCCCCCCCACTGTTCCCCAATAGCTGTCCCTCAACCATTCGAGACCCCTCCCACAGTCGTCCCTCCAAGAAGAAAAATAAAAAATACAATTAATTCCATTCCCCACCCCAAAGAACCCCCCCCCCCCCCCCAATGCACCAACAACCAAGAGAATTAACTAAAAAGAAACAAGGAAAAGACAGAAGAAAACAGCAAATAACAATGCAAAAAATTATAATAAAACTAAATAATACATTTTGAACTAAGGACTTCAAGGACAACTAAAATCATAACAACAATGCCAACTGTATATGTTTGTGTGCATGTCTGGCACTATTACATCTATGTGTGTGTTCTTGTATCTGTTTATTTGAATGAGAGTGTGTGTGTGTATTCATGTGTACAAACACCTGCATGGCATCAGCCTATCTTCCACACAGAAACTCAACTCGACTTGTTTCCAATTCCACATCCCAACCCTCAGCTTCCCTCAGCCAATCCCATCTATCTCTGCTGGCCACCCACTTCGGGTTTCTACACAACACATATCTTTCAACTATGCTGTGATGTTTAACTTACAATTTCAATCTTTCTAATCGGATAGAATCCACAGATTGCGAATTGAAGATAAATCATTTTACTAAGAGTATTAGTATATTAGTAATTGACTGACCCCGGTCTCTCCAGATCTCCTAATCCTAACAGTCCTATTTCTAGGGTCAATTTTAGAACAATGCCACCTCTTCAAATGATTGGATTTGGCTTTTTCAGCAATACACGTTGCTGATAGGTGTACAAAATTCAGCACACAGCCACGCAATCTTCGTAGACAAACATTGGCAGTAGAATAGCCTTACTAAAGAGCTCAGTGACTTTCAACGTGGAACCGTCATAGAATGCCATCTTTCCAACAAGTCAATTTGTCAAATTGCCCCGGTTAACTGTATGTGCTGTTATTGTGAAGTGGAAAGGTCTAGGAGCAACAATGGCTCAGCCACGAAGTGGTAGGCCAGACAAGCTCACAGAACGGGACCGTTGAGTGCTGAAGTGCGTAGCGCATAACAATCGTCTGTTCTCGGTTGCAACACTCCAAACGTCAGCACAAAAACTGTTAATCGGCAGCATCATGAAATGAGTTTCCATGGCCGTGCAGCCGCACACAAGCCTAAGTTTAACATGTATCGGCTGGAGTGGTGTAAAGCTCGCAACCATTGGACTCTGGAGCAGTGGTAACGCGTTCTCTGGAGTGATGAATCACACCTCATCATCTAGCAGTCCAACGGACGAATCTGAGTTTGGTGGATGCCAGGAGAACGCTACTTGCCCCAATGCATAGTGCCAACTGTAAATAATAATAGTCTGGGGCTGTTTTTCGTGGTTCAGGCTAGGCTCCTTAGTGCCTGTGAAGGGAATCTTAACATTACGGCATACAATGTCATTCTAGACGAGTCTGTGCTTCCAACTTTGTGGCAACAGTTTGGGGAAGGCCCTTTCCTGTTTCAGCATGACAATGCCCCTGTGTACAAAGCAAGGTCCATACAGAAACTGTTTGTCGAGATCGGTGTATAAGAACTTGACTGGCCTGCACAGAGCCCTGACCTCAACCACATCGAGCACCTTTGAGATTAATTGGAAAGCCGACTGCAAGCCAGGCCTGATCGCCCAACATAAGCGCCCAACCTCACTAATGCTCTTGTGGCTGAATGGAAGCAAGTCCCCACAGCAATTTTCCAACATCTTGTGGAGAGCCTTCCCAGAAGAGTGGCAGCAAAGTGGGGGACCAACTCCATATTAATGCCCTTGATTTTGGAATGAGATGTTTGACGAGCAGGTGTCCACATACTTTTGGTCATGTAGTGCTTGTGAAATTTCCGCATTTCTATGTTTTGTAGTGAAAAAAAACAGAGTAAGATGTGTTTCCAATTTCATGATCATCATAATTGGTTAAAATCACATGATGCACATCCATGTCATTCGAAACACATACTCTGTTTTTTCTACAAAACATCAAAATGCGCCATTTTCACATATGTTGGTGTCAGGGTGGTGCTGGAGATGATGAATATGAAGTTGAAATATTTTGATATTTCTCTTTAACCACGTGCCTGAACTTAAATTCATAACCAGACATGTTTTTGACGATATAGCCAATTTTTGGGGTATTTGGTATTTTATTAGGATCCCCATTTGCTGTTGCAAAATCAGCAGCTCGTCTTCCTAGGGTCCACATAAAACATGAAACATAATACAGAATGACATAATACAGTACATCAATAGACAAGAACAGCTCAAGGACAGAACCACATACATTTTTAAAAAGGCAAACAGCCTACATATCAATGCATACATAAAAACTGTCTAGGTCAAATAGGGGAGAGGCGTTGTGCCGTTTTATCTGTATTTTGAAACCAGGTTTGCTGCTTATTTGAGCAATATGAGATAGAAGGAAGTTCCATGCAATAAGGGCTCTATATAATACTGTATGCTTTCTTGAATTTGTTCTGGATTTGGGGACTGAACAGAATTTTGACTTAGAGGCTGAGTTAGCACTGCATTACAGTTAGCTGGATTTGACGTTGCAGGTTCCAGGTTGGCATTGTTCTGCAGAGCTTTGGCTGTGTTCCTCTGTAAACATTTTCAACTACCTTTCACTAAATGTGACTACATTATTTTAAAAAGTTTTTAAAAAAGATATCACATCAATAGGAAGATTGTCCTGTAGCATTTGGTTTCATTAATAAGTGTTCTTTATTAGTTGGTTTTAAAAGTGTTATCAGTATATTAATAGATTAACTAGGGTCCTTTTTTTTAAAACAGTGAAATGTTGTAAGGGACCACTGATGAGTTGGTTACGTGTTGCTTATATTATAGTATGACCTCAAGGAATTTGTTAATCTGGCAAAAGATTATGTTCCGCTGACATTATCCAGGCTCTGTCAAACAATCAACCCCCACTCATTTAAAACTACTAATCTGACTTCAGACACATGGTCAACAGCTAAAAACATTACACCCAGAGCATAGGCAGAGTATAAAAAGAATAAGTGAAAATCTCTTCATCCCTGTTTAAAAAAATTAGGCTACTATTTTGGCTGGCCGTGGAGGGGTGTCAACCACAGAAAGTGAACGAGCTGTCACCTTAAGTGTTGGCTGCTGACTGTTATGTCATGAGGCCGGCAGGTTTAGTCAGACAGGTGTTTGGTGTGGTGACAACCTGTAGTGCTTGGGCTAATCATCTTCAACCCTCTTGCTAGTAATTACCTTATTCCTCCATCGCCAGGACAACACAACTATCTGTGTGCCGGGAGGAATGACTGCATCATAGACAGGATCCGCAGGAAGAACTGTCCGGCGTGCCGCTTCCGCAAGTGTCTCCAAGCAGGGATGAACCTGGAAGGTAAGTGGCACCAACACATTCACATTCATATTGTTCCCATATAAGTGGAAGTGTAGTGTATATACACAGTTTTATGGCAAGCATAGTTATTCAGCAAAGTTTAATCAGAGGACATTTTCAGAATGTGTTCTCTCTGAAAGGCAGGGCTTTATATGTTTTGTTCCCTATAGAGGTTGTGATTAGGGGTAGGATTTAGTATTGGATTCACATAAATCAGTAGAGGGCCTTGATTCCCAGAGTTTATGTTGACATGAGCTAACCTAATGTATCATCTCTGGCCCAGTGTTTCAAACAAGGGTCAGAGCCAGTGATCAACAACAATCATTCGCTCAGACCCAGTTCCTCTCATGTCCCTGAGCCATAGAAAGATAGAAGGCTCACGTTAGCTCTACTCTGCCACTGTGGACTTCAACAAAAAAATGGTAATGGACAATAGTTCACGTTGATGCACTTCTTGTTATTTATATATGTTCATTAATTCAGTGCTGCAGGGTATGAAATTGTTAATGATTTAGATGTATGAATCAGAGTGGGTGGAAAAAATACATTGACGTATGCGGGTGCATCAGCAAGACAACCAAAACCTGAGGACGTACCAGAAAGGCTCTTAGTTGCCATAGAAACATTTATGGAGGAAATGAAAAAAGGAGGGGGGAAAAATACATAATTTTTGATGGTAACCCTCTCAACCGGAGGCATTCAGCACATATTGTAACAGAAAAGATAAATCGATCAAAGTTTTTAAACAAATCCAAAATACATTGTGTTTTTTTTGTGTTGTGCTGCTCTTTTTAAAGACCCATAGAAATACACAAGAAAGTAAGTTTCTTCGTTTCAATGAATAACACCTTGAACTCTGTACCCTTTTGAAGCGTAACACAATGTGGATGACCTACCTTTATGCACAAACTGTAGCTGAGGTAATCTGATAAATCATCTTATAGGCTGCATATTTTTGTTATGAATAGGGTATGTGTGGTCTATACACTGTCACCACCTAGGGCAGGTGGGAAACAATAGCTAGCCATAACCCTCTAAGGTCGTTGTCCACGCCCCCGCGGAAATCAAATTAGCATAATAAAACAATCCCCCTGAAAATAAGGGGTTAAATAATTTTTTTTTTTTTTTTTAAATAACAAATGTTTCCTGATCTTTCTTATATCTCTTAGATATAGGACAGACACTCAGAACAAACTTCCTTTAGAATTTTTTGGGACGGATTATCTGTTCCATGTAGTGAATCTGTTATTCAATGCATTTGTATGGGCAAATAGCAGTAAGGGGAAAAGTAATTGTTGAATAAATTTTTTTTTGGGATACTTCAAGTAGTCTTAAAATTCTATATCAAATCGCTAAATGATCCTTGGTATGACCTTCTTAAAACAATTTCATATAGCTTAGTAGAACCCCCCCACCACCCTCCTCTGGCTTAGACAGGGCTTAGAGTGTTATGGGTTAACAGAGAAAATGACTGATTAGCGCTTTCTTCTCTCTATTCTCTCGCTCTCTCTTCTCGGTCTTTGCAGCAAGGAAAAACAAGAAGCTGATCCGATTTAAAGGTCAGCAGGCCACAACAGAGACAAACGCTCCCGCACCTGATGAAAGGGCCTGCACCCTGATCCCAAAGTCCATGCCCCAGCTGGTGCCCACCATGCTGTCCCTGCTTAAAGCCATTGAGCCAGAGGCCATTTACTCTGGCTACGACAGCACCATCCCCGACACCTCCACCCGCCTTATGACCACCCTCAACAGGTTGGGCGGACAGCAGGTCGTTTCAGCTGTCAAGTGGGCCAAGTCCCTACCAGGTAAGACCACCTGGTACACCTCCAGTAACACTGACCATAGACAGCAGGGACCATTGTAGCACTAATTTGACTAACCATAATGGGCTAGGCTTGGTCCATTCCGTTTCAACTCAGGTGAATTCAGGAAATGAACTAGGTCTAAATCAAGTCAATCCAGTGACTTTCAAATGAATTATAATATTTTCAATTCATCTCATGATTTTCTATTTTATCGATCATGGAATGGGATTGAGTTGACACCCAGCCCCTAATCATGAGAAAGAAGGCACATGGTTTGGTAATCGCCCCTAAGTATTTACTCTCTGCCTTGGTCTCGCCCAGCAGCCAGCTAGCATGGAAGGGAAGGACTTGTGGAGAAATCTTACATAACCACTGAGTGGTTAAGCAAATATGATCTGAAAAGACTTTCAACACTTCCACTTTTGAAGTGTCAACAGTGAGAGACAATTGAACTGCAATTAAAGGCCACTTTCAGGGCTAACAGGCTCCTGAGTGGCGCAGCAGTCTAAGGCACTGCATCTCAGTGCTTGAGGCGTCACTACGATCAGATGTCCGACCTGTCTCCCTGTAGCGCTGTCTTAGGCGTCTCACAGTACGGACATTGCAATTTATTGCCCTGGCCACATCTGCAGTCCTCATGCCTCCTTTCAGCGTGCCTAAGGCACGTCCAAGCAGATGGGCAGGGACCCTGGGCATCTTTCTTTTGGTGTTTTTCAGAGTAACTATGACCTTAATTGCCTACCGTCTGTAAGCTGTTAACGACCGTTCCACATGTAACGACCGTTCCACAGGTGCATGTTCATTAATTGTTTATGGTTCATTGAACAAGCATGGGAAACCGTGTTTAACCCTTTACAATGAAGATCTGTGAAGTTATTTGGATTTTTATGAATTATCTTTGAAAGGCAGGGTCCCGAA
This sequence comes from Oncorhynchus clarkii lewisi, assembly GCF_045791955.1. Taxonomy (NCBI): domain Eukaryota; kingdom Metazoa; phylum Chordata; class Actinopteri; order Salmoniformes; family Salmonidae; genus Oncorhynchus; species Oncorhynchus clarkii. The sequence continues at coordinate 54,065,887 of NC_092158.1, read as the reverse complement.
AAAGGGCCGTAGATTTTTTTTTTGCTGAGTTTATATTACTCAAAAGACCAACACTAACAACACTGCAATCCTGAACAATGCTCTGTGTGTTCGTGCAGGGTTCCGGAACCTTCACCTGGATGATCAGATGACTCTGCTGCAGTGCTCCTGGCTGTTCCTCATGTCATTCGGCCTGGGCTGGCGCTCCTACCAGCAGTGTAACGGGGGTATGCTGTGCTTCGCCCCTGACCTGGTTATTAATGAGTAAGTCCAGAGCATCAGAGACACCTGGGAGGGCTGAAGCTGGCTGGGGGCTCTGGAGATGAGAAAGGTAGCCTGGTTGGTGGATGGATTTCTATAGATAGCTAGTTCAAGCAGTGCCTTTCTGGAGGGAGGGAAGGAAAGCTATATTGCTGGAATTAAAAATGTAGGTCTACCAAAAGTCTACACCCCCTTTAACTTTTTTCACCTTTTGTTGCATTACAATGTTAGATTGAAATATATATATATATATATTTTAAATTTGTCCATTGATCTACACAATACTCCATGTCAAAGTGAAAAGATCATTCTGAATATAAATGAATAAAAATTAAATAACTAAAATATAGTCATTGCATAAGTATTCACCCCCTTTGATTAGGCCAGCCTAAAATAGTTAAGAAGTAAACATTTGTGTTAACAAATCACATAAGTTATATGGACACACACTGTGTGACATGATTTTTGAATGACTACCCTTCCTCTTTCCCCCATACATATAACATCTGTAAGTCCCTCAGTCAAGTATTGGTGATTTTTAAACCAGCTACAGAGTTCAATGGCCGTGATGGGAGAAAACTGAGGATGGATCAATGACGTAAATTACAGAGTGGAAAGAATACAAATATATAGAATACAAATATTCCAAACAACAAGACACTACAGTAATACTGCAACAACAAACAAAAAACATGTCAAAGGAATACACTTTTTGGCCTAAATGCAAAGCCTTATGTTTAGGGAAAACACAACACATAACTGAGTAACTGCCTCCTCATTTTCAATTATGGTGGAGGCTGCATCATGGTATGGGTATGCTTGACATCGGCAAAGACTGGGGAGTTTTTCAGGATGAAAAGAAACCAGATGGAGCTAAGCGCAGGCAAAATTCTAAAGGAAAACCTGCTTCAGTTTGCTTTACACCAGACACTGGGAAAGGAATTCACCTTTCAGCAGGATAATAACATTAAACACAAAAGCCAGATCTAGAGTTAAGTTGCTTACCGAGAAGACAGTGAATCTTCCTGAGTGGACAAGTTACAGTTTTGACTTAAATCTGCTTGAAAATCTATGATAAGAATAGAAGATTGCTGTCTAGCCATGAATCCCAACAACTTGACAGCTTGAAGAATTTTGAAAAGAATATTGAGAAAATATTGCACCATACAGGTGTACAGAGAAAGCTCTTTTCCCAAGAAGACAAAGGTGTTTCTAACATGTATTGACTGTTAGAGGGGTGAACACTTACCTAATCAAGTTCTATTAGTGTTTTATTCTTCATTTAATAAAAAAAAAAAGTACAAATGGTATTCCACTTTGACATTAGTGTATTTTTTGTAGATCATTGACAAAAAATGACAAATCCATTTTAATCCCACTTCGTAACGCAATAAAATGGGAATAAATCCAAGTGGGGTGTAGACTTGGGTGGGGAAATCCTGTACATTCTATTAGGGCTGATTTCTTAGCCCAGGTTCACAACACTCTGTATCTTCATCAGTATTATAGGCATAACTGTCACTGTCATTATACACTATGTGAATTGCAGAGAGTGAAACGGGGTGTTGGTCTGATTATAACTGTCACTTTGTGTGTGTGTGTGTCTCAGTGAGAGGATGAAGCTGCCCTATATGACCGACCAGTGTGAGCAGATGCTGAAGATCTCCACTGAGTTTGTGAGGTTGCAGGTGTCCTACGACGAGTACCTGTGTATGAAAGTCCTGCTGCTGCTCAGCACAGGTATAACATATTTACATTTCAAATCTTAAATAACATAAATGAATCCATAGATTAAAACACTTATTCATTATGGCCCTCCGGTGCAGTTTGCTGGGGAAAAGCAGAACACACTTTCCTGACTTCTCAGATGTGTTCAAAAATAAGTGGAGAAAAGAGAAAGAGGAGGGAAACCAGACAAACTGAAGCTTTTGAATGAGCTTTGTACAAATGAGGCCTCAGGAGGGGGAAAAAACTCCCAGCGTGACAAGCCATTACAAAACCATATTTAAGCAGAAGATACTATTTATTGCAACATTGTTGACTGGGGAAAAAACGATTTTATGCCTTTCAAATTACTCAAAATGAGTGGTTTTGGAAAGCGCACACACTTAGTGTGTTTTGATTGCTTCCTAAGGAAATGAAAATTACATTTACATGCAGAGCTGTGTTTTTTTTTTAAACCAGTGAGCAATCTTCCTTGATTTTATTTCCAACCAGGACAGAATGTACACGTTTTCAAGTGTTTTATTTTGATTGGCTCATCGATAATGTTATCAACAGAATTCCAACTAGAAAGGTAAAAGGAATACGCCAGGCGACCACTTTTGATCGATGTAGACGTATTGCCTGCTATTATAGACCTACATACAGTCCTCTCTCCTGTTAGTATTGTAAATAGTAGTGGTGTAACGGACCGGAGTTGATCCATGAACCGCGGATCAATTGCAAAGTTTAACCATCAGTGTGTGAAATACAGTTTTACTGCCGATGCAGTGAAAATATAAAGACGGATGCGTGCTGTGTTTTACTCTGAAGCCGTAAGTTGTGTGTACTGTTCACGTGAACGGGGCATGTTGAATCCCAACGAATCTATCCTGGAAGCTCGCATTGCAAAAAGCAAAGAAGACAAAAGAGCAGTGACAGACATGGCTAGCGGAGGAGCTGAAGAACTGGAAAAGCCTCCCGCTTCATTTAAGTCTCATGTATGGGAGCATTTTGGCTTCCCCGTCAAATATGATGACGAAAGAAGGGGGGTGGACAACACCATTACGGTGTATAGGCATAGTGTCACAACAAAGCCGTATGATCATGGAAATACATTGAGCAGGCCACACATTTAAAGCGTCATCACTCTGGTGTGTCAGTGACTGGAGCCAACTCAGCCAAGAGACAATAACTTCTCACCATGTCATTTAAGCAGCCCTTTGCTGCAGAATCAGACCAGGTTAATGCCATCACCAAATCTATTGGGATGTTTATCACTGCAGACATGAGGCCATACTCTGTTGTGGAAAACAAAGGGTTTAAAAATATGGTGAAAGTGCTTGAGCCATGCTACGAAATCCCCTCGCGCACCCACTTCAGTATGAAGATCGTGCCGATCTTTATGAAAAGGAAAATATCAAAATTGTCAAATAATTATCCAGGGCATCCTCTGTTGCCCTCACCACAGACGGGTGGACCTCCAGGGCAACGGAAAGCTACGTGACTGTGACTGCTCACTACACCACAGAGAAGTGGCAGATGCGAAGTCCGGTGCTACAGGCACAAATCTGGCGCAGGTACTGCTAGGAGCAGAGTGGAAGCTAGAGAGGCCCAATAGCAATATCCCAACCACCACAGATAATGACAAGAACCAAGTAAGTGCAGTGATAGAAGCTGGACTGGTGCCACAGGTAGCTTGCTTTGCACGTGTGATCAATTTAGCATCCCGATGGGGAATCTCAGTGAACCAGATGGACCACCTCCTTGGGAGGATTAGGAAGGTGGTTTATTTTTCTAAGACCAAGCAAGAAATGCTACAGCTACAGACCCACAAGCTCATACACGATGTCACAACAAGATGACATGTTGGAGCACTATCTTGAGCAGCAGGCAGACAACACCCTGAAAAGCAGCAGACAGACAACACCGTGAAAAAAAAATGAAGAGATCGTCACCTTGTCTGATGATGACGTGAAAGTGGCAGAGGAGGTCCTCCAGGCGCTCAAACCCCTCAAAACGGTTACAACCCTGTTGAGCACTGGAACTGCAATGTCTGTGTCCATGATTCTACCTCTGAAAACAAGGATTTCATTCACTATTGTTCAAAGGTATCATGCCTCATATTGCACTTTAATTTAACAATTGCGCATTGAATATTTTATTTTAATATTTTATTTAAACATTGAAAAGTTTATTGCTTTAAGTGTTCTTTAAGTAATAAATAGAAAGCAAAGTTATATTTGTCTCACTTTTTGGGGGTGGGGGGCTGATCCGAAAAATTATCCGATACGTGACTCCGAACCGTGAGTTTTGTGATCCGTTGCACCGTTTGTAAATAGTCATTTGTCAGTTATTCTAGACTGGAGGCATAAAATCCTTCTCTTTCATGTTTGAAAAAAGACATCACTAGCTACATCGAAACCAGAAAAGTATACAGGGGAAAGCCAGTTTGTATCTCTCATCTGATAAGTCAATTGGAGAGTATTTTACCTTTTACCTCCTGTGTTGTTTTGCATAATCTCCTGTCCATTGAGTGCAGTTTTGCCTGGGCCCAAGTCCAAGATCCCAGAACCCTTCAGTCCAGGGTAGATCCTTCATCTGGCTCTCATCAGGGAAGAATGGGGCCTCATAAAACCCATTGTTACCTGTGGTTTTGCATATTTTCCATATACCTAAGTGTGGTTGTGATGGGACAGAGGGTGGTTTGTATGAGACTGTAGTGGCGAGACGTTAGTGGCAGGAGTACGAGCAGTTTTCAGACTGGGAGACTCTCTGGGTAAAAACTGAAAGACTCCTTCCTGGCCTAACCTAACTGAATGTCCGAGTTTCTATTGTGTGAATATTGGTTGACTGAGTGAGGTTGCGTCCTTGACATCCGAAACTCTTTATTATGCCTTTTTTTAACGACGGAGACGTGAGGACTATATTGACGTACATTGCCTACTAAAACAAATCATGCACGATGAGTAAAATGTTATGTCTGCTTGAACCCCTCCCTTGCTTGTTCCCCCCCCCACAGTACCAAAGGATGGATTGAAGAGCCAGGCTGTGTTTGATGAGATCCGCATGACCTACATCAAGGAGCTGGGGAAGGCCATCGTCAAGCGGGAAGAGAACTCCAGCCAGAACTGGCAGAGGTTCTACCAACTCACTAAGTTACTGGACTCCATGCAGGAGGTGAGTTTGAGCCCACCTGCTCCCACAGCCACACAACAGCATTCAGCAACACTCAGTAACACTTGCCGACGTTTTCCAGGTAGTTATGGAACCCAGGACTATCCTGGCTTAATAAACACAAAGAAAAATTAAATGAATGAGCGTACATGCATACTCATCACCTCTTCTACTTGTCAGCATACCAATAAATCAACCTGTTTCCTCTTGGTTCGAGTACCTTATATCAGGGAGTCAAGTCTGGAAGAGTGTGACTTGAATACCTGTTAGAGATCCAATATGTATTAAGAGGAAGCAAGACTGTTTTTTTGTGTGTGTGTGTATTTGTGAACCTCTTGAGTTAGAGATGAGACCGTTAGAATGTATTACAAGCTTAATTTTCCAGCTATGCTATCAATATCAAAGTTGTTCATCATGGCATCAATGAGTGGTTTGACATAGTGTGTGCTGTACCAAACTGTAGCTACGCACCCTGGCATGTTGCTCTGTTGTTGCCATTGTGCTCTTAGTGAAAGACCTCTAAAAAAAATACCTGGTTGTTTCCACAGATGGTGGGGGGCCTCCTGCAGATATGCTTCTACACTTTTGTGAATAAATCCCTTAGTGTGGAGTTCCCTGAGATGCTGGCCGAGATCATCAGCAACCAGATACCAAAATTCAAAGATGGGAGTGTCAAGCCGCTTCTGTTTCATCATGCCTTAAACCATGACACAATGCCTTAAAACCCCAGCCTCCCCTCTCGCCAGCCAGACCCACCTGTTTTCCCTGCAGACGTCCCACCAGGTCCCCTACCAGTACGGATTAATGTAGTGAGAGTGTGCACTCAAATCGGTTCCCAGAGGACTTGGGTGGATAGAGAATGTGAAAAAGAGAGAGAACAGGAGTGCAAGATTGACACTGACCATGAGTGACATGGCAACAAACTAACTGACCCTTCTGGATGAAACAAGGATTCAACTCTTCTGGAATCGCGTTTAGACCGTGAATCCCTTCAAAAGACTTGATCATTGTGAGATTGGAGGAATCAAATTTTAACAACAAAAAGAGAAAGGAATATTTTCTATTGATTTAATGCATGCACAGACCGCTGAAACGTTTACGCAAGAATATCAGAAAAGGGAAAACGTGCCTTTTTTTTTAGCTTTACAAGCTTTCCATAGCCATTTTTCTCAAACTGTCAAATGCAAGTATTTTGCATAGGAATTTAATATAAACACCTTTGTATGTATTTGTGTCTGTTCTCTTTCTAAGCAGCCATGTTTATTTTCTAAAATGTGTAGTTAAATGATCCCTGCAGTTAAATGATCCCCAGAAGTGAAGTGTACAGTAAATAATAAAACCAACAATATGTTCAATTCCATTCTCTGCAACCTTTCAGCAGTTGTTATGCTCAAACATTAGGTTGAATAGAAGGTTCCTGCCCATGTCTGAGCGTATGTCACAGACAGTATATCAGGGTTCCCCAAAGTCAGTAATGGGCCCAAGTTTAGTTTTTTGCCCTAGGAATACACAGCTGGTTCAAATAACCAACTCATCATGAAGCTTTGACTATTCCAATCAGCGGTGTAGTGCAAGAGCAAAAAAACGAAATGTGCACCCAGGGGGGACCCCAGGACCGAGTTTGGGAAACCCAGTAGTATATCATAATTCAACAGTAAGAAAAAAAAAGATCAGATCAACTTCATGATAAATCATGTCTTCATGATAAAAGCAAGACTCCATCTTAAAACCATCCATGATTTGCGAGTTAAATGAAAATGGCAGCATTGGGCTAGGGAGATGGGATGGGAGTTTGCAGAATTGGCTAATGATCATATGATTGGTGTGTATGTGTGAGTGAGAGAGCGCAAAAAGGAAACGGCCTGAACACGTTTGTTTGTTCATATGATATTAAAACGTATGTATCTATTTTTTATATGATCCGTCAAGCTGAATTTTAGAGAGCATACGCACAGTCACTATTCTCTGGGAGTTGCAAACAAATTGTTAAATTGCCCATGCTTAAAAGAAAAATCCACTCAAGTGATATTTTTTTCATTGGTCTACTGTTGAAACAGTCCAAAAATGTCACCAGTCAAATTTGTCACCAGTCAAGTTTTCAAGATGTAGGATTTTCAAGAAGCAACGTGTCACTTGCCACATCATCATCATCATGATATTGCATTTTGCATCATCATGATGGTTTAAAAGTCACCTGTATGTATTATTCTAGTGCCAAACTGCAATTTCTCAATTTTTATTCAAAATATGAAATGGAAAAACAGCAGAACTGTGTAATTGTTACACAGAATGTATTTAGCGGGGCTTTCACATTAGTTGACATAACATCGTTACAGTGGTTCGCGAAAGTTTTCACCCCCTTGGCATTTTTCCTATTTTGTTGCCATACAACCGGGAATTAAAATAGATTTTGGGGGGGATTGTATCATTTGATTTACACAACATGCCTACCACTTTGAAGATCCAAAATATTTTGTATTGTGAAGCAAACAAGAAATACAACAAAAAAACTGAAAACTTGAGTGTGCATAACTATTCACCCCCCCAAAATCAATACTTTGTAGAGCCACCTTTTGCAGCAATTACAGTCCCCAGTCATACCCCAGTCTCTGGGGGTATGTCTCTCTAAGCTTGGCACATCTAGCCACTGGGATTTTTCCCATTCTTCAAGGCAAAACTGCTCCAGCTCCTTCTAGTTGGATGACTTCTGCTGGTTTACAGCAATCTTTAACTCATACCACAGATTCTCAATTAGATTGAGGTCTGGGCTTTGACTAGGCCATTCCAAGAAATGTAAATGTTTTCCATTAAACCACTTGAGTGTTGCTTTAGCAGTATGCTTAGGGTCATTGTCCTGCTGGAAGGTGAACCTCCCTCCCGGTCTCAAATCTCTGGAAGACTGAAACAGGTTTCCTTCAAGAATTTCCCTGTATTTAGCACCATTCCTTCAATTCTGACCAATTTCCCAGTCCCTGCTGATGAAAAACATCCCCACAGAATGGTGTTCTCAGAATGATGTGAGGTGTTGGGTTTGCACCAGACATAGCATTTTCCTTGATGGCCAAAAAGCTCAATTTTAGTCTCATCTGACCAGAGTACCTTCTTCCATATGTTTGGGGAGTCTCCCATATGCCTTTTGCAAACACCAAACGTTTTTGCTTATTTTTCTTCTTTAAGCAATGGCTTTTTACTGGCCACTCTTCCGTAAAGCCCAGCTCTGTGGAGTATATGGCTTAAAGTGGTCCTATGGACAGATACTCCAATCTCCGCTGTGGAACTTTCCAGCTCCTTCAGGGTTATCTTTGCTCTTTGTTGCCTCTGATTAATGCCCTCATTGCCTGGTCCATGAGTTTTGGTGGGTGGCCCTCTCTTGGCAGGTTTGTTGTGGTGTCATATTATTTCAATTTTTTAATAATGGATTTAATGGTGCTCTGTGGGATGTTGAAAGTTTCTGATATTTTTTTATAACCCAACCCTATAACCCAACCCTGATCTGATCTGTAACTTTGTCCCTGACCTGTTTGGAGAGCTCCTTGGTCTTCATGGTGCTTGGTGGTGCCCCTTGCTTAGTGGAGTGGCAGAGTCTGGGGCCTTTCAGAACTGGTGTATATCTACTCAGATCATGTGACACTTAGATTGCACACAGGTGGACTTTATCTAACTAATTATGTGACTTCTGAAGGTAATTGGTTGCACCAGATCTTATTTAGGGGCTTCCTAGCAAAGGGGTGAATACATATGCACACACCACTTTTCTGTTTTTATTTATTTTAATTTCAGTTCACCAATTTTGACTATTTTGTGTATGTCCATTAGATGAAATCCAAATAAAAATCAATTTAAGTTACAGGTTGTAATGCAACAAAATAGGACAAATGCCAAGGGGGATGAGTACTTTTGCAAGGCACTGTATTATTCTATACTTCAGAGTGCTAATTTGTGAAAGGAATATTGCAAAGAAAATGTAACTACACCAGCTAACGGGGAATAGAATTAATGATTGTTATTCACAAGATCTTGTGCTGACGTTGCTTCCAGAGGCAGCTAGGAACTGTAGTGAGAGTGTTGCAGCCCAGGACTTCAGCACTTGGCGGTCCCGTTCTGTGAGCTTGTGTGGCCTACCACTTTGCGGCTGAGCTGTTGTTGCTCCTAGACGTTTCCACTTCACAATAACAGCACTTAACATGGGCAGCTCTAGCAGGGCAGAAATTTGACGAACTGACTTGTCGGAAAGGTGGCATCCTATGGTGGTGCCACGGTGAAAGTCACTGAGCTCTTCACTAAGGCCATTCTACTGCCGATGTTTGTCTATGGAGATTGCATGGCTGTGTGCTCGATTTTATACACCTGCCCGCAACGGGTGTGGCTGAAATAGCCACTAATTTCAAGGGGTGTCCACATACGTTTGTATATATAGTGTAGAAGTAATTATCTCCTTTGATGTACTCACCACACACACCAGCTTATGCCATGTGAAAACCAAGGACATACAAGTAAAATGACTTGTGGAGTGCAAGTGCAGGAACATTGCTACAAGGCATTAGTATTGTGTTTCATTCAAAGTTCCTTCATAATCATTAGGCCAGGTTAGTTAACAAACACAAAATGTTAGCCATGTAGGCTGACTAGCTCAACCATTCTTCTCAGTCAGGGTGATGGAATGACCATGTGAGACGGATCCCCTGGTGCTCCTGAGGACTTTGTCTCAGTTCTGCCTTGGACAAACCAGCTTGATCACATCCTAATGATCACTGCATTGCCATAGATGTACATACAGTAGCATAACATATCTCATGAAAGTGAAGCGGTTTGTTGATTATAACATGTTTCATGACAACTTTTGACAGAACATTTTTACATACCTGTATATTCCTATCTTAAAAAAAAAAAAATGCTAGACTTAAAGCCTTGAGAAAGGGAGACCAAGAGCCATAAAAATTGGGTTCAAATTCAGGACAACTTAACTATCGATGCTTTAGAAAATGGGTTTCTTTTCAAAAATACAATATTTTCAATATCAGTTTGATCCTCTTTGATATGAATAATTCTACTCAATATTTTTGTACATTGGATGAGTAAGACGGTCATTATTTTATTTTTCTGTTTGTTGGTTTGTGATTGACAAAGATGGATGTATTGCATATGTACTTAGACAGTGTTAAAACATGTCTGACTTGTAAGTAACTATAAATTATATAAATCAATGGGAAAGACTATGAAAGCACTGTGTTTTAGGAAATTAGAAAATCAGGATATTGGGAGGGGAAGAGAGACTGGAGTATATTTTGTATAGTACAACAGAGTGACCAAAGCAGAGAGAACATAAGTATTTGAGCAGTTACATTTACAGTGGCACTTATTATCCAATTATAGTGCTTATTATTTTATTTTTAAATATTTTGTAATGGTCTAGGCTTTGGTCTTTTGTATATTGCTGTGAGAATTAACCAGTCGCTTCAAATGTTTTGTTTTTTTTTTGTTTGTTTTTTTTAGGTAAAAACTGTGTTTGAACGTAATCTACCGGAGAGAATTTGCACTACCACGTTTCATAATGAATAGGAAATGAGGAAGGTTGTCACTCAGTCTTTGACTTTCCTCATTTCCTGGTCTACGCACCACAAACTGCCTAAAATAATCTATAATGTTCATTCACTACCTCGTTTCAACTTCATACTAGTTGAGAAAGTCTATTTTCTGTATAAAATACATACAAATTTTATCTTTAAAGATTAAGGGCAGATCATATTTCACTGGTATATGGCTTTCATTAAAGTCTGTTGTTCGTATTTCAGTTCTGTAAATGTAATCCAATGTAAAGAATATATGTTGTGTATTTGTTTAAAAATATATATATGTATTACCTCTGTATTACACCTCTTCTGTAGTCAATGTCGATATTTTCTCCTGACTAAAATATCTGTGTAGTTCTTTGGTTGGGTGCTCTAGCTTCGCTTCATGACCTCCAATGGTTATCAGTTGTTTCTCCATATAAATCTAAAATAAAAGGTTTCTCATTCACAAGTCTCCAAATATGTCTTGATGGATGACATCAAATGCGTCAGATGTACATAAAAGTCAAAAAGAGCTGAAAAAAGTACAATTTCCATATCACTGAATATTATGAAAATGTTTTGACTCCCTGTCAAAAACCTTCTGGGGCTGGGAACCTGTTCACCACTTGAGAAATGACCGTAAGCCTATCCTCTGTGTTTAAGGAATTACTGGTGCTTTCAAGACAACTGGGTACTTGGAATAACCATCTCCAATGGTTTTGAATGGTTATCCAACTCAAATTACAAGTCGGGAACTCTGGCATCATCCTAGAGCCCCCCCCACCCAAGTTCATAGTTCTCTTGAACGCACCATACATTGCTAAAATAGCTTGTTTGAAGTCTGAGGTCATTGATAGGACGTGCGTTATCTGGAGCATGCTAACAGGGACAACGTCCATTATGAGGTAAATGTTTTATTCCGGTGAAGTGTCGCTTTTATCTCAGCCAGCTCTGTAAACACAATCCTATTCTGTCATATTTAGTTGGGCACAATGTATCAACATTTTGCAACCCAACAATTTTCTTTTTGGGGGGGGAGGGTTCCTATTGAACATCTTCAGGTGGTCCCTCCCTGTTGTAGGGCTTGATTCAAACCATATCGAGGAAGATCTGCGGTATAGCACGATTGAAATTTAAAGGTGTTCACAGAGACTGCGTTCCCTGTAAATGCTGCATATGTCAGCTCAATTAAAAATTACCTTTACATTTCAATCGTGCTATTGAATCGAGCCCGTAGTCCGTTTTGTTCTGTTTGGTGCCTAATGAATATGGCCCAGGTGTGGCTTGCGATAGCTGGAGATCAAATTTCAATATTGAAACAATGTTGCACATGTCAGCGAGACAGACAAAGGTTAATGCAAATCTCCTGAAAATCAAATGCTTGTCTAAAAGAAATGGGTGATAATGTCTAGATGCTTTTTACAGTGTAGATCTAGTATATAAATTGCCTGGCTGGGATGATGAGACAGTATGCACAATCAGATGGAACAGAGTAAATAGGCATTTCAACGTCATAGATTTAGCTGGTGGTAACTTGTTGAGTAGACGCCGGCTGGAATGTGTTTTTTAACCATTCAGCATTCATGATAAGACCCACCCGTTGTATGAAGTAGGGTTAGCATTACTCAGAACAGGTCTATAAAATCCAAGGCACCGAGACTTGAAGAAACTAGGACAGCACTGCCAGTTTGTTTATCTTTAATACATGAAATTCTGTACAACCTTGTTCATGATTTATTTGATCAGAAAGAATATTAAGGCTCCCAATGGCCATGAACCAAATTACGACAAATTTAGCAACTGAGATGCTAAAATTAACTTAGTATGCTACAATACAAAATATAAAATTTGCTAGTTAAAAAATGTGATCTTATCAAATGTCATGTATTTACAAATGTTATTACACCCCAAAAGAATACAGTTCAGGATCTCATCTTTGAAAATTATTATAAATACAAGGCTTACATATGAACAAAGTAGTCTAGTTTCACATAACACTCCCCATTTATATACATGTTAAGAAATGAAAGAAAAAAATGTTATTGTCCTAAATGAAAACAGTTCGGTTAACTTCCTTTCCAGGTTTATCGAGACAATTTCACCTAGTAGTTCTGAGCAAAAAAAAGAGCTATTACAAAATCTGTCGAACAGGGAGTAAAGACATTCAGGATGCTCCCACCTCTATAATGTGCAGGTAGGTAAACAGCAGTTGTGTTCTGTCTTGTCTAGGGGAATACCGGGCAAGGCAGCAAGTGCTCACATTTATAGCAGTATTCACTGAAAAACACTCCCCATCATTTAGAGATGAAAGCTCCCTACACAATCATCTTCATTCCTACAGACCGTACTGTACACTGGAAGAGAAGTAGGGCTGCAGAGTGAACTTTTCCCCTTTTCGTATCCCAAAACTAAAACGTCTTCCGAAGTCCCTCCCAACTGATAATAGAAGACGCTGAAAGAAGTGGCAGTGCATTTTAATGACACAAGGACTGTCTGAATATGGGAATGAGCCTACGTCGCAACAACTCAATGCATCTCATGCATCTCATGCACGCACGCACACACATCAGTCTGCTGCTGAATTCCAGGTTCATGACCATGCACAGCAGGAAGCGCTCTGTGCTCCAGACTCTTCCAATATGTTGTAGGGGCACAGTGCAACTGCGTGGTCTCCCCAGTCCAGTACAGTCCTGGTCCAGGGCTACAGAAACTCCACGTAGTTCTCTGGAATCAGGCCCTTCCTGCCGTCTAGGATGCCTTCCAGCCAGCCAGGCTCCCTCGAGGGATGAACTGAGGGACCAGAGACAGATGCACATAGCTTAGCTGTTCTCAACAGTTAACTGCCTTGCGTTATTCAACAGGACATTTAGATAGTCCCCATTTGAAAGCAGAGATCCATATGGTGAGTGGCTACTGACAGCTGGGATGGTTGCACTCTGGTGGCTTTGGGAAGAACGGGAGATGGGGCAACACACACCGCTGCGTACCTTTTTGTGAAGGCGGTATAGGATGAACAAGACCCCAGTGTACAACTGTGACCCCTAGCAGCACTGAGACCCCAAGCCACCCTCTTCCTGAAATAACCCAAGCTAGTATGATGTGTGAAACCTGAAGAGCCATATCGGGCTGGCTATAGATAGAATTTACATAAGGGGTCATTGAAATGACAACTTAAAGTACTTAAAGGGGTAATTCAAATTGTAAATGTCTCAGTCCATTTAGCCTGTGTTTTCTATATATATTTTTTCAAAAACATTTTGAACAAATCAAATATAGCGACTGATAAATGACAGGTTACTCAGAGTTAAGAGAACTTTTGCAAACAAATGAATGTGTAAACTCTCGATTAGGTCTTGAATAACATAGGGCTCTATTCAATATGTATCGCTGAAGAGTTACAGAAATGTAAAAGTAATTTCCTATTGAGCCGACATCTGCAGCGTTTGCCGTGAATGCAGTCACCGCTAATGTGGGAACATTGCCTTTAAATTTCAATCACACTGTAATGTTGAATTTCCACGATACGGATTGAATAGATCCCCTAGTCTTGTTTTGGTAGCTAGGAACTGTAGCTAGGAAGGCTTCGGCAAACCCTCCCAAGAGCTATGGACCTAGGGTGTGCCCCAAATGGGACCCTATTCCCAATATCAGCGGTAGGCAACTAGATTCAACCGCGGGACAATTTTTGTCGGGGGGCCGGAACATATGTATTTGTATTTGAAAATAACAATTTCATACCTTGATTACATTGAGACACGATCACATATACATTTTTATTTGTAGGAATACTTGGTGAACAGATTTACTAAATTAAATTCATTTTTATTTTTTGCCCCAAAACTAAAATCTCTCATGGGCTGGTTTTGACCCATGGGCCACCTGTTGCCAACCCCTGCCCTATATAGTGCACTACTTGTGACCAGGGCCTCATTCAATAATTTTTTTCATCTTTCTTCCTGTACCTCAGCAACCTGGGTGGGTGTGTGGCTGATTCCCACGCTGCTAAACTCTGCTGTTCCCTAAGCATAAGACCCTGGACACAACCAGATATACACTATAATCCTTCTGGTACTAAGAGACCTGTGAAGACGGGCTACACTGGGTTTTGACATTCACACAGTGTATTTCATAAAATCAAAAGAACGATTTTCATCTATAACCCTACTCGCTCAAATTGCAGCTCTGTCTACGGTAAATGTCATTCTAATTGGTGAGATGCACATTTCTCCTCCTCAGCTAGCTTTAATATTATTTGAATGTGGTTTTCATAAGAACAAGTGGGGGGGTCAGTGTAAATAAGGCTGTGGTTGCGGGACGATTAAGATAAGGTACGAGTGGATCACTGGACCCTGGAAGCCTGGCTAGGATCAGATTCATCCCTGTAGAAGATTAAAAAAAGGCAAGCCTCCTTGCTGCTGCTCCTCCACCACCACACACTGGTACCAGGGAGGATGAAGAAGAGGGAGGAATACTCACATTGCAGGCCAGCCGAAAACCCACGGTTAATTTCTCCTCTGACCAATCAATGTAAGGTTTTAGAATAATACCATCCCACATTTGTCTTTTAGATAACAGTCACACTGGTCCATACTCACCATTTTCAAAGACGGTCCCTGCGATGAACGAGAGCTCAGAGATGTGCTCCGCCTTGCAGGCGTAGAGGGCCCTAGCCTTCCTGCCTGGGACACTAAAAAGGGAGAGGGAGAATGACATGTTATAATCCAACTCACCAGAATATCACATTGGGCACTGAGTGTCCCTCCACTCCTAACTATCTCTTGGGAGCAATGAAAGGTAAAGCACCGACTGTGTCAGTGTCTCATAACATCATCATTGCTCCCGTATGGAAAGTCTCGGTGTGCCTACAATTCACTTTTCCCCCCATAATCATCGGCCATATAAATACATTCATATAGTTGGACAAGAAACTATGTCCTTGTAAAGCAAAATGCAGCAATGAATTATGCTATAAATCTGGCTGCAAGAGTTAACGTCAGGAGACTTATTTCCCGACAGATATTTACACAGCTACCAAAAAATGGCCCAAGGTTAATCTAAACCTGTCTAGACCCGACTCCTGGTATTTATAATCTGGAGTTCATCTGAATTACCTGGCTACATGCATAGAAACCTTTGGAAGCCTGATAGACTGGCTGTAAAGTGCATTAACCAAAGATGAGCCCTTGACCCACGTTAATAAACACCATTTTCACACTACTGAGCTGACTCAAGCTGTACTTTGCGGGCCTGGTTACACATCGGCCGTAGTTGCTGGATTCTTGTTGGGAAGGAAATAATGAATCCGAGCTAGTACAGTGCCGTTCAAGTTGGCAGGATAGTGTGGAAAGGTTAAGCCTCAGAGTGATCAGGAACTGTCAGTTATCATGCACGGTGGTGGGGGAGAAGAGGAGGGAGTGCAGCAGTGCAAAGCTCCAGAATTAGCATTGTGGGTAAGGAGGTGCGAGCGAAGCTGGAGTGGTGGGCAGAGTTGGCGTGTCGTGGTGACACACCTGATGGGGGAGGAGTCACTGGAGGTGGAGGAGGCCGGCTGGGGGCTGGAGGATGCAGAGAACATCGGCCAGGAGGGGGAGCGCGGTGAGGCTGGGCTGAGAGACACACAAACAACAGCCACAATGACTACAGTGACAGCATGAAGTGGCTATATCCAGTATTGAGTGCAGGGACGTGAGGCAAACTGGACAGGCCACATACAGGCATCAAGTGGAACTAATCATCAGCTGGAATTTGGTTGTTCTTTGTTGGTTTTATATGATGACAATTCCCACTACACTCGAGTGGTTGTAGTTTGATGGCATCTGTGATAAAATATATAATGTGGAACTGGTAAGTACTTGCAACAATGATGCATGGTGATGTGTTATTGTGACTGCACAGACACATCTTGCCTCATGCAATAACTGAACTGTCGTGTTATTGGTGATGGATTTGCGTCATTGGTTAGTGACGAAAGGGCGGGAAGAAGACATCCATACCTCATTGGGATACTGGTGCGGCTCTTTGGGTTCAGCCTGGAGTCACAAAGGGAGGAGATCGAGTTAGTCATGCTGCTTCACATTACAGTTGAATACAGTGGTTATATAAGGCAGGCTGAAGCCTATATTTAATATATGGGCACTGTGCTTCTACACAGTATGTGCTGTCAGATTTAGAAACATGTCCATCAGTGACAAAAGTGCAGACCACAAATAACACTTTCAACATAGCTTCCGCATAGCTAGCTTTGCCTGCTGCAACGTAACACCCTTCAGAAACTCACTGACCCAATCTGCCCTGCGTGAAAATGCCCCAGGCCACACGGATACACCAACATAGCAGGCATGTGGCTAGATGGCTGCGAGCTAGTCAACATTCAATGAAGAGTTTGTTTGTTGGTATGTGTTAGAGCGTGCGCGCGCCACTGCCAAACAGAATACAAATAGAGTGGAGAATAGTAACGTTTATCATCCCTATGCCTCTCAGTCATCTCTCCATCCCTCTCTCTCCCCCCAGTCATCCCTCCTTCCCAGCAATGGAGCTGGAGATTCATTCATTCTCTCTCTCTCTCTCTCTCTCTCTCTCTTTCTCTCTCTCTCTCTCCCTCTCTCCCTCCCTCCACAGGAGTGTGATATCGACATGCAACCTACTCCGTCCGTCAGTGATCACGGTGACATGGGGATGGGCCCTGGTAAGATTGCCAACATGAGAGGTGGTGGGGGAGGGTTGTGCACCAAGGAGCAGGGGAGGGGAGGGGTTCCCAATATATTGGGTTCCCAATATATGGCCATCGATGTACAAATCCAGGATCATTTAATTCATACGCATCAATCCCATTATTTATAGGCTGCAACTGATTCCTCTTCAGTGATTCCAGCTAGTGTTGCCATAGTGATGACATTGAGTAATTTTGTAATGAACTCAAACACACTAAATCACATACCAAGGTGTACAGATCAATTGTTTTGTCATTTAAAAAAAATATTTTAAACACATTTTTATAATCTACTTCATGTACATCTCTCTCCCTTTATTTGTCTACCATGTTTTATTTAAAAGTGTATTTTGAATGCATCTTTCAACACCACTGTATATGTCTAGCCTAGCAGCACATTTCTCCTCCTCCTCCCAGAGCGGCACACTACCCCTGAGCTGGCTTAATGAAATTGATCCCACGCTTTTTTCACAGACTCCATCAATCTCGACATCATTAAATTACATAGTGCCAGGCCCAGAGAGCTTTATACAATGGGGTTTCAACACTGCCAGACTAAATACAAATGACCCCCCTAGGTTACTCAGCTGCCTCTGGTCAAATGTAATGCAGGGTATTACTGCTCAGGGTGCCTTGTTGCATGAATAGGGAGAACACAGGAAGGGGATGGCAGGACATACAATCACCAATAGATGTCATGTTTATTTTGATAAATACACTACAGTACCTTGCAGGCCATTCGTTTTACTGGGCCATTATGGCTACATTATGGAGTAGAGTACAGTGATGCACTTGAAAGCTAGTATTTAATTTGACACAGGAGGTTTCCATCTCTCTGTTGACTGTGCAGATGTCATACTCTGCTCACTGGAATTTCTCTGGAACCTTCTTGGTTCTAAATGCTGAAACTGTGTTAATTTGTGGCCGCATTAGACATTGGTCTCCTATGATCTATGAGCTCTACATTACACAGAGCATACAAAATCTCAACACTGATAACGCAATAATACTGGTTTGTATCTACTGTATATAGTGCTTTCCGCTAAGTCTCAAATGAAGGTGGATCATTTTAAATATGCTATTGGAAGATGAAAAAAGGTGGTTAATTAATCTATATGGTCCAAATAATGATGACCAACACTTCTTCTAGAATATTTACTCATCTATTGAGCTCACAAGCAACAAATTACAGTCGTGGCCAAAAGTTTTGAGAATGACACAAATATAAATTTTCACAAAGTTTGCTGCCTCAGTTTGTATAATGGCAATTTGCATATACTCCAGAATGTTATGAAGAGTGATCAGATGAATTGCAACTAATTACAAAGCCACTCTTTGCCATGCAAATGAACAGAATCCCCCCCCAAAAAATTCCAATGCATTTCAGGCCTGCCACAAAAGGACCAGCTGACATCATGTCAGTGATTCTCTCGTTAACACAGGTGTGTGTTGACGAGGACAAGGCTGGAGATCTCTCTGTCATGAGTTTGAATAACAGACTGGAAGCTTCAAAAGGAGGGCGGTGCTTGGAATCATTGTTCTTCCTCTGTCAACCATGGTTACCTGCAAGGAAACACGTGCCGCCATCATTGCTTTGCACAAAAAGGGCTTCACAGGCAAGGATATTGCTGCCAGTAAGATTGCACCTAAATCAACCATTTATGGGATCATCAAGAACTTCAAGGAGAGCGGTTCAATTGTTGTGAAGAAGGCTTCAGGGCGCCCAAGAAAGTCCAAAAAAAGCCAGGACCGTCTCCTAAAGTTGATTCAGCTACTGGATTGGGGCACCACCAGTACAGAGCTTGCTCAGGAATGGCAGCAGGCAGGTGTGAGTGCATCTGCACGCACAGTAAGTTGAAGACTTTGGAGGATGGCCTGGTGTCAAGAAGGGCAGCAAAGAAGCAACTTCTCTCCAGGAAAAACATCAGGGACAGACTGATATTCTGCAAAACGTACAGGGATTGGACTGCTGAGGACTGGGGTAAAGTCATTTTTTCTGATGAATCCCCTTTCCAATTGTTTGGGGCATCCAGAAAAAAGCTTGTCCAGGGAAGACAAGGTGAGCGCTACCATCAGTCTTGTGTCAATAAAGCATCCTGAGGCCATTCATGTGTGGGGTTGCTTCTCAGCCAAGGGAGAGGGCTCACTCACAATTTTGCCTAAGAACACAGCCATGAATAAAGAATGGTACCAACACATACTCCGAGAGCAACTTCTCCCAACCATCCAGGAACAGTTTGGTGACGAACAATGCCTTTTCCAGCATGATGGAGCACCTTGCCATAAGGCAAAAGTGACAACTAAGTGGCTCGGGGAACAAAACATCGATATTTTGGGCGCATGGCCAGGAAACTCCCCAGACCTTAATCCCATTGATAACTTGTGGTCAATCCTCAAGAGGCGGGTGGACAAACAAAAACCCACAAATTCTGACAAACTCAAAGCATTGATTATTTTGTGTCATTCTCAAAACTTTTGGCCACGACTTGTACTCTATTATTATGCTGGGAGATTATAATACAGTTCTAAGTACCCCAATGGATCGTAAGTATATGTTCTCTTTTCAGTCTCTTCCATTTCCACTAACTGATGTTAACTGTAAGGAGTTTTCTATTACTAATAGTGTAAAATCAACATCTGTACAGAAATACTTGTGTGAGGGCCAAATTGTATAGGAGGAACTTCTTGATGCAATTACAGTCTTTATGCCAGGGAAAACTCCAGGGCTGGATGGCATACCAGTTGAGGTATATGAAACTTTAAAAAAAACATTTTTTATTTAACTAGGCAAGCCAGTTCAGAACAAATTCTTCTTTACAATGACGGCCTGCCCTGGACAACGCTGGGCCAAAGATGTTATACAGCCTGGATTTGAACCAGGGACTGTAGTGACACCTCCTGCACTGAGATGCAGTGCCGTAGACCGCTGCACCACTCAGGATCATTGATCAACGCAAAGATCCACTATGTTTTAACCACTCCTATAAAAATGGTAAACTATCATGGACATAGCAAGCAGGTTTGATTTCACTATCACTGAAACAGGATCCATGTGGTAAGTATAAAGATCCAGTCAATTCAAAAAGCTGGAGGCCCCTTACAATTCAGAGTTGTGAAGCAGTGTTGTGAAGCAGTGCTGTGAAGCAGTGTTGTGAAGCAGTGTTGTGAAGCAGTGTTGTGAAGCAGTGTTGTGAAGCAGTGTTGTGAAGCAGTGTTGTGAAGCAGTGTTGTGAAGCAGTGTTGTGAAAAAGAGTTGTGAAGCAGTGTTGTGAAGCAGAGTTGTGAAGCAGTGTTGTGAAGCAGTGTTGTGAAGCAGAGTTGTGAAGCAGTGTTGTGAAGCAGTGTTGTGAAGCAGTGTTGTGAAGCAGTGTTGTGAAGCAGGATTAAAAAGGTGTGGTTGAATATTATTCATCCTGATCAGATAGATTGTTTTACATGGAAGATGATATAGACAAGTACATGAAACAATAGAACACTATAAAAAAAAACTAGGTCACCAGGTCTGGTATTCATACCAGATTTTGAAAAGGCTTTTGATAAAGTATGTCTAGAATTTAGATATAAATGCCTGGACTATTTTAATTTTGGAGAATCTCTTATACAATGGGTCAAAGTTATGCATAGTAACTCCAGGTGTAAAATAGTAAATAATGGCTACTTCTCAGAAAGTATTATACTGTTGAGAAGTTAAACAGTGTTGTCCACTGTCGGCCTGACCACTCAAATTTCCTCTTAAATCCGCAATATGGATCCCTGCACAGCCTATCTGGATTACAATCAAACCATAACCATGTAGTTTACCGATAAAATGGTCTGACAGTGAAGTGGACATACTCGGTATTCATGTACCTAAAGAAATAAAGGAACATACTACAACACATTTTTACAGAAAGTTTGCAAGAATAGATGGGATCTTGCTACGATGGAAAAGTAAATATCTGTCTATTTGTAGAAAAATCCCCCTGATTAATTACTTAGTCATATCCCAGTTTACCTATTTACTTACGGCCCTGCCTACGCCGAAGAATTTGGCTTTTAAATGATTTAAGAAAAAAATATTTCACTTTATTTGGAATGGCAAGTAATGAATATGAGTTTGGTATTGCTATTTTATTAGGATCCCCATTAGCTGTTGCAAAAGCATCAGCTCCTCTTCCTGGGGTTCACATAAAACATGAAACATGACATAATACAGAACATTAATAGACAAGAACAGAATTACATAAATAAATAAAAAATAAATACAGTGCCTTCGGGAAGCATTCAGACACTTTTTCCACATTTTGTTACATTACAGCCTTATTATAAAATGTATCAAATACATTTTAAAAACTCAACAATCTACACACAATACCTCATAAAGCGAAAACAGGTTTTTAGAATTTTGTGCAAATCTATGAATTTTTAAAAACAGGAATAGCTTTTTTACATAAGTATTCAGACCCTTTGCTATGAGACTCAAACTTGAGTTCAGGTACATCCTGTTTCCATTGATCATCCTTGAGATGTTTCTACAACTTGAGTTCACCTGTGGTAAGTTCAATTGATTGAACATGATTTGGAAAGGAACACACCTGTCTATATAAGGTCCCACAGTTGACAGTGCATGTCAGAGCAAAAACCAAGCCATTAGTTCGAAGGAATTGTCCGTAGAGCTTCGAGACAGGATTGTGTCGAGGCACATATCTGGGGAAGGGTACCAAAGCATTTCTGCAGAATTTAAGGTCTCAAAGAACACAGTGGTTTCCATAATTCTTAACTGGAAGAGGTTTGGAATCACCAATCTTCCTGGAGCTGGCCGCCCAGCCAAACTGAGCAATCTTGGTCAGGGAGGTAAAAAATAATCCATTGGTCCCTCTGACAGAGCTTTAGGGTTCCTCTGTGGAGATGGGAGAACCTTCCAGAGAGACAAACGTCTCTGCAGCACTCCACCAATCAGGCCTTTATGGTAGAGTGGCCAGACAGAAGCCACTCCTCAGTAAATGGCACATGACGGCACCTAAATACTCTCAGACCATGAGAAACAAGATTCTCCGGTCTGATAAAACCTAGATTGAACTCTTTGGCTAGAACGCCAAGCGTCACATCTGGAGGAAACCTGGCACCATCCCTACGGTGAAGCATGGTGGTGGCAGAATCATGCTGTTTTCAACGGCAAGGACGGGGAGACAAGTCAGGATCAAGGCACGGATGAACGGAGCAAAGTACAGAAACACTTAATGAAAACCTGCTCCAAAACTCTCAGGATCTCAGACTGAGGTGAAGGTTTACCTTCCAACAGGACAACAGCCCTAAGCACACATCCAAGACAATGCAGGAGTGGCTTCGGGACAAGTCTCTGAATGTCTTTGAGTGGCCCAGCCAGAGCCCGGACTTTAACCAGATCGAACATCTCTGGAGAGACATGAAAATAGCTGTGCAGCAACGCTCCCGATCCAACCTGACAGAGCTTGAGAGGATCTGCAGAGAAGAATGAGAAAAACTCCCCAAATACAGGTGTGCCAAGCTTGTAGCGTCATACCCTAGAAGACTCGAGGCTGTAATTGCTGCCAAAGGTGCTTCAACAAAGTACTGAGTAAAGGGTCTGAATACTTATGTAAATGTAATATTTCCGGGTTTTATTTTATTATAAATTCTAAAAACCTGTTTTTGCTTTGTCATTATGGGGTATTGTGTATAGATTGATGAGGGGAAAAAAACAATTTAATACATTTTAGAATAAGGTTGTAACTAGAGGTCGACCGATTATGATTTTTCAACGCCGATGCCGATTATTGGAGGACCAAAAAAAGCAGATAACAATTAATCGGACAATTTTTTATTTTTTATTTGTAATAATGACAATTACAACAATACTGAATGAACACTTATTTTAACTTAATATAATACAGCACTAAAATGAATTTAGCCTCAAATAAATAATGAAACATGTTCAATTTGGTTTAAATAATGCAAAAACAAAGTGTTGGAGAAGAAAGTAAATGTCACACCCTGACCATAGTTTGCTTTGTATGTTTCTATGTTTTGGTTGGTCAGGGTGTGAGCTGGGTGGGCATTCTATGTTACATGTCTAGTTTGTCTAGTTCTATGTTTGGCCTGATATGGTTCTCAATCAGAAGCAGGTGTTCGTCATTGTCTCTGATTGGGAACCATATTTAGGTAGCCTGTTTGGTGTTGGGTTTTGTGGGTGATTGTCCTTAGTGTCTTGATGTCCTTGTTCTGTGTGTATGTGCACCAGTATTAGGCTGTTTCGGTTTTCGTTACGTTTATTGTTTTGTAGTTTTATATTGGATTCGTGTTGCTTCAGTTTCATTAAACATGGATCGAAATAGCCACGCCGCATTTTGGTCTGACTCTCTTTCACATACAGAAAACTGTGACAGTAAAAGTGTAATATGTGCCATGTAAGAAAGCTAACGTTTAAGTTCCTTGCTCAGAACATGAGAACATATGAAAGCTGGTGGTTCAATATTCCCAGGTAATAAGTTTTAGGTTGTAGTTATTATAGGAATTATAGGGCTATTTCTCTCTATACCATTTGTATTTCATTAACCTTTGACTATTGGCTGTTCTTATAGGCACTTTAGTATTGCCAGTGTAAAAGTATAGCTTCCGTCCCTCTCCTCGCTCCTACCTGGGCTCGAAACAGGAACACAACGACAACAGCCACCCTCGAAGCAGCGTTACCCATGCAGAGCAAGGGGAACAACCACTCCAAGTCTCAGAGTGAGTGACGTTTGAAACGTTATTAGCGCGCACCGCTCTAACTAGCTAGCCATTTCACATTGGTTACACCAGCCTAATCTTGGGAGTTGATAGGCTTGAAGTCATAAACAGCTGCTGGCAAACACACAAGTGCTGTTTGAATGAATGCTAACGAGCCTGCTGCTGCCTACCATCACTCAGTCAGACTGCTCTATCAAATCATACAGTTGGACAAGGCAGTTTAAAATAAGAATGTGTTCTTATTAATAAAAATATAATACAAATGTAATTGATACATGTGGATGATCTTGTTCCTGTAGTGTTTGTAAATACCCTGGTAGGTTGATTAATAACCTGAACCAGATTACATGCACTGGTTACAGTGAGAAGCTTCCTCTTGAACAGACAGCTTGATGAACACCAGTCAAAATGCAGTTCCCCAATAAAGTAGACCTCTTTGTTTACATCACATACACTATCAAGCATTTTACACATATTATTTAGATACTGACTGTTAGCATTTGGTGGCCTATAGCAACACCCCAAAAGAAAATGCTTTAGACGTGCCAAGTGAACCTGCAACCACAACACTTCAATAACACTTGACATAAGATCTTATCTAAGCATTACAGGGATGTGGCTCTGAATATATACAGCAACACCTCACCCATAAGCATTTCTGTTTCTTCTATAGACGTTATATCCTTGTATTGCTACTGCTGTATCATCAAATTAATTATATAAGTGAGTCTCAGAAATGGCTAATATATGAATGTTATCTGATGTTATTGATGTTATTGATCAGGTATTGATTTCATGAATCTTATTTCTAAGGCTATACATATTAATATAATATAATATATTGTTGTTTCCTAACTTCACCACCCGTCAGAAAGTCCAAGACCCAGTTGCACAGGGCGAGGTTGAGACCCAGGGCCTCCAGCTTGATGATGAGTTTGGAGGGTACTCTGGTGTTCAATGCTGAGCTATAGTCAATGAACAGCATTCTTACATAGGTATTATTGTTGCCCAGAAGGGATAGGGCAGTGTGCAGTGTGATGGCGATTGTGACATCTGTGGACCTGTTGGGGCGGTATGCAAACTGAAATGGGTCTAGGGTGGCCGGTAAGGTAGCAGTGATATATATCCTTGATTAACCTCTCAAAGCACTTCATGATGACAGAAGTGAGTGCTACCTACGGGGATGTAATAATTTACATTCTTTTTTTTTATTTTTATTTTTTTTAATTTTACCCCTTTTTCTCCCCAATTTCGTAGTATCCAATTGTTGTAGTAGCTACTATCTTGTCTCATCGCTACAACTCCCGTACGGGCTCGGGAGAGACGAAGGTTGAAAGTCATGCGTCCTCCGATACACAACCAACCAACCCGGAAGCCAGCCGCACCAATGCGCCGGAGGAAACACCGTGCACCTGGCCACCTTGGTTAGCGCACACTGCGCCCAGCCCGCCACAGGAGTCGCTGGTGCGCGATGAGACAAGGACACCCCTACTGACCAAGCCCTCCCTAACCCGGGCGACGCTAGGCCAATTGTGCGTCGCCCCACGGACCTCCCGGTCGTGGCCGGTTTTGACAGAGCCTGGGCGCGAACCCAGGGACTCTGATGGCACAGCTGGCGCTGCAGTACAGCGCCCTTAACCACTGCGCCACCCGGGAGGCCCTATCTTTGCCTTCTTGGGTACAGAAACAATGGTAGCCATCTTGAAGCATGTGGGGACAACAGACTGGGATAGGGAGCGATTGAATGTCCGTAAACACACCAGCCAGCTGGTCTGCACATGCTCTGAGGACACAGCTAGGGATGCCGTCCAGGCCAGCAGCCATGCAAGGGTTAACAAGTTTAAATGTTTTACTCATGTCAGACACGGAAAAGGAGAAGGAGAAGGGGGGGGGCGCAGTCTTTGTTAGTGAGCCGCGACGGTGGCACTGTATTATCCTCAAAGTGGGCAAAGGTGTTTAGTTTGTCTGGAAGCGTGACGTCGGTGTCTGTGACGTGGCTGTTTTTGTTTTTGCAGTCTGTGATTTCCTGTAGACCCTGCCACATACGTCTCGTGTCTGAGACGTTGAATTGAGACTCCACCTTGTCCCTGCACAGGCATTTCGCTTGTTTGATTGCCTTGTGGAGGGAATAACTACACTGTTTAAATTCAGCCATATTTACAGACCTCTTTCTTTTATGTGAATAGCTATTGGGAATAGGCAATTTATGCAACTGTTATTGAGGCTTTGACTGGCCCTGTTGAGTGATGTCTCTGTGTACAACTGGCTGAGTGGGAGAAAAGGAAATGTTTGAGGTCTGAGTCACCAGGTACTTGTTTTTTCTCTTCCTTGCTCTACAGCTCTCCTTCTAATAAAACATAATAGATGAGGAAGAAACAATAACAGCTGAGATCCCCAGAGGAAAAGACCTTGACCCTGCCATGGGGTCATCGCTGAGGCCAACCAAAGGACCTGTAAGGTTCAACTTAACCAAAACAGACATGGTTTTCTGAGGTTTGTGTAAAATCATAATTCCGCCATCTGATAAAACTACAAAGACGACCGAGACGAAACTGAAGGCGCATTAGTAAAAGTTGTATCACTTTCAGAGGCTGTTTTGGATGGCCTGAACCTTTGACCCCTAAGTACGCCTCTTTACTGAGGTTTCCACTGAGGTCAGGGGCAAGCTTTTCCTAGTACTTCTTAGCGTTACCAGGATTACTATTTCTGAGCCATGGTACTGCTAAACAGCTTATCAGATTTAAAGGTTCCAGGGTCTCTGTCTTCATTCAGAAAATCTAATCAAAATGTTTGTATAGTCAAACAAGTGCTGTGTTAAAATAACTTGTATGGCAGTTCGTGGTGCCAACCGTTCACTGTCTAGCATCCTGGCTATTTTGAAGCAGTCTTTGAAGGGTAGTATTGGATCTGATTGGCTAATGGCTAGGTTTTCCCAGACTTGACCACTGTCAATTGACAGGTTTGAAAGAGGGACCCTTTCAGCCACCATGTAAAAGCCAGCTATTAAAGAACAACTCCGCTCCTTTTAACACTTTGGTTGTTATTATGAAGTCTTTAATGATTCCTACACAGTTTTAGTGTAATTTTATGATTTCATGTCTATCGACTGGTTATTGATGAGCAAAACCAGAAATTGCTTCTCTGTGACTTTTTCCAAGTAGGATCCCTGAGATGATTAATACGATAAATGAAGGGCAGTCATTCTCAGCGATCAATATAACCCGTCTGTAGTTTTATGATCATATTGGAACTCCCTGCTATATGTTGCTCTGGTCGTCTTTGTCTAATAACATCTGTAAATATTTATTTAGCCTAGTTCTACAATTTTTCTTCTTAAAATGTCATTTTAAACCTAACCTTAATCACACTGCTAATCTAACCTTAACCTTCATTTCCCAACTGTTCTAAACTTTTTAGAAATGGCAAGTTAATTTTCTCATCCATAAATGCATCTCAAGTGCAAATACTGTTCAGCAGCTTAAATCAGCAGGATGGGGGGCATTTTTATTAGGAGGGACGTCTACCATGGATCGCTAAAATAATGATCATGATTATCAATTGAAATACTATGGGGACACCTATACATCTGGCAGCCAAACACGAATCACTTACTTTTGATTATGAATGTTGATGAAAAACAGATTTGGCTCATTAATCTATATGGTCCAAATTAGGATGATCCACACTTCTTCTAAAACATTTTGACCAATCTATTGAACTTGCACAATCAAATCATTATGGTTGAAGACTATAACACAGTGTTAGGTACCTCAATGGACTGTAAAGGAAATCACTCTACAAACTATCATCAACATGCCCGTAAGGAGATCACAAATATTATGGACACATTAGAAATAGTGGATATTTGGAAACTAAAAAACCCTGACTTAGTGAGATATACGGTACATGGAGGATACTTGATCAAACTAGTCGTCTTGACTACTTTCTTGTCTCTTTCTTTCTTGCATCAAATGTTAAAAAAAGTATTGATAGGAGACATAATAAGATCAGATCACCATCTAACTTGAATCAAAGTCTACTGGAGGACAACTTGTTCTTAACTAAAACAAAATCATTTATACCAGACTTTCTCCAGTACAATATAGGTTCAGCAAATCCCTTACAGTGAAATGCTTACTTACGAGCCCCTAACCGACAGTGTAGTTAAACAAAATATGGATAAGAATAAGAGATAAAAGTAAAAAGTAATTAACCTCTCTGGGATATGTGGGACGCTAGCGTCCCACCTGGCCAAAAGCAAGGGAAAATGCAGAGTGCCAAATTCAAATAAATTACTATAAAAATCAAACTTTCATTAAATCTCACATGTAAGATACCAAATTAAAGCTACATGTATTGTGAATCCAGCCAACATGTCAGATTTCAAAAAGTATTTTCGGCGAAAGCAAACGATGCTATTATCTGAGGATAGCACCATCGTAAACAAAGAGAGAAAAGCATATTTCAACCCTGCAGGCGCGACACAAAACGCAGAAATAAAAATATATTTCATGCCTTACCTTTGACGAGCTTCTTCTGTTGGCACTCCATCATGTCCCATAAACATCACAAATGGTTATTTTGTTCGATTAATTCCGTGGATATATATCCAAAATGTCCATTTATTTGGCGAGTTTGATCCAGAAAAACACCGGTTCCAACTTGCGCAACGTGACTACAAAATATCTCAAAAGTTACCTGTAAACTTTGCCAAAACATTTCAAACAACTTTAGGTATTTTTTATGTAAATAATCGATAAAACTGAAGACGGGATGCTCTGTGTTCAATACAGGAGGGAAACAAACTGTAGCTAGCTTTCTGGTCACGCGCCTCTATCTAACAGTACACGACAAATGACCCTTGTTCTGAACAGAGTTACTTCTTCATTACAAAAAGGAAAAACCTCAACAAATGTCTAAAGACTCGTGACATCCAGTGGAAGTGGTAGGAACTGCAATAAGGTCCATTAGAAATCTGGATTCCTAATGAAAACCCATTGAAAAGAGAGTGACCTCAAAAAACAAATTTGAATGGTTTCTCTTCGAAGTTTCGCCTGCTAAATAAGTTCTGTTATACTCACAGACATGTTTCAAACAGTTTTAGAAACTTTAGAGTGTTTTCTATCCAAATTGAATAATATGCATAATATGCATATCTTATCTTCTGCGGATGAGTAGCAGGCAGTTGAATTTGGGCATGCATTTCATCCGGATGAGAAAATACTGCCCCCTGTCACCAAGAAGTTAAAGAGCAGCAGTAAAAAATAACAATATATACAGGGGGATGGTTAGTTGAGGTAGTTGAGGTAGTATGTACATGTAGGTAGAGTTAATTAAAGTGACTATGCATAGATGACAACAGAGAGTGGCAATGCAAATAGTTTGGGTAGCCATTTGACTAGATGTTCAGGAGTCTTATGGCTTGAGGCTAGAAGCTGTTAAGATGCCTCTTGGACCTAGATAAGTGTATCATATTATGTATTATGTTAAAAGAGGACTCAGTAAAACACTTGCTGTTAGGAATCTATCAAATTATAGTACTTTTGTTTTTAGGTCTGTGCCGGTCCAGTTTTGTTTTGGTCGGTTTGTTTTTATTTATTGAAATATATTTTTATTTCTGCGTTTTGTGTCGCGCCTGCAGGGTTGAAATATGCTTTTCTCTCTTTGTTTACGGAGGTGCTATCCTCAGATAATAGCATCGTTTGCTTTCGCCGAAAATACTTTTTGATGTTAAGATGCCTCTTGGACCTAGATAAGTGTACCATATTATGTATTATGTAAAAAAACACAACTTTTACATTACCCTACAGTTTACCTGTAAAATGACCTGACGGTGAAGTAGACATACTTGGTATTCATATCACAAAATATGTAAATGAGCTCTCCACAAAAAAATTCAATTAAAAAAAATTTAATAATACCAAGATCTTGCAACCATTTTCTATTTATGGAAAATTGCACAGATTAACTCCTTAGTCATATCTCAGTTTACTCACTTACTTATGGCGCTGCCTGCTCCTGAGGATTTGTTTTTTCAAATAAAAAATATCTGGGATGCTAAACCAGACATGATAAAGCGTACCTATCTATATAATGAATACTGTATGAACTGGGATCATTAAATATAACATATAAAATGGTTCTCAAGTAGATTAAGAAAAGCTCATACCTTGTTTAAAAATTGGCTTCTTGCCTTTGTACAGATTGCCATACCTAATTTTTGATTAACTGAAAATGGCACCTTGTTCAAAGTATCTCCCTTTTACAAACAACGAAGAACTGGTTTAAATTTATATTTCAGCCCCCAGAAATGTTTTTTAACAAATATTACAACAAATATTATGGTTGAATTCAAATGTGCTGGTTGATAAAATAACTGTATTTATGGAAAATATATTTTAAGGGGTATTTTGTTTTTAAATTATATTGTAAATTGTAATGGTAGAGTTATGTATTTCATGGAGCTATCGGAATTGTATGGGAAGGTCTGCTCAATACAAGATTAGAACCAATGGATTACAGCACTACTCCAAAAATGGAGGAGGCAGGTGGCAGAGGGAGGAGGTAGGGAACTGGTCTGTTTGCCCAATATAAAGGATAAACACTGGCGGAGGAACAAAAATAGCATTCTTAGGAAAGTAAACCAGTTTCATTTGACCAGGATGTTGAAAGCTGTGCCATACAGATTGCAAAATAGCTGGGAAGATATTTTTTATTTACCAATTCCATGGCACAGTGTGTATGAGTTGATATATAAAACAACGCAAAACTCAAGACTGTGCTTTTCATCAAAAATTATTGTACAGAATTCTTGCCACCAACAACATTTTGAATATTTGGGGCATACAATCATCGCATCTCTACAGATTTTTCTGCGAGACTATAGAATAAATAGACCATTTGTTCTGGTATTGCCCTAAGGTAGCCTGTTTCTGGTCTCGGGTTCAGGAATGGCTGAAAAACCATAACATTAATGTAAAATGAACCCTATAAATAGCATTGTTGGGAGATCTGGAGAGACCTGGTCAGTCAATTACTAATATACTAATACTCTTAGTAAAAGTATTTACAGTGGGGCAACAAGTATTTAGTCAGCCACCAATTGTGCAAGTTCTCCCACTTAAAAAGATGAGAGAGGCCTGTCATTTTCATCATAGGTACACTTCAACTATGACAGACAAAATGAGAAAAAATATCCAGAAAATCACATTGTAGGATTTTTAATGAATTTATTAGCATATTATGGTGGAAAATAAGTATTTGGTCAATAACAAAAGTTTATCTCAATACTTTGTTATATACCCTATGTTGGAAATGACAGAGGTCAAATGTTTTCTGTAAGTCTTTTCACACACTGTTGCTGGTATTTTAGCCCATTCCTCAATGCAGATCTCTTCTAGAGCAGTGATGTTTTGGGGCTGTTGCTGGGCAACACAGACTTTCAACTCCCTCCAAAGATTTTCTATGGGGTTGAGATCTGGAGACTGGCTAGGTCACTCCAGGACCTTGAAATGCTTCTTACGAAGCCACTCCTTCGTTGCCCGGGCGGTGTGTTTGGGATCATTGTCACGCTGAAAGACCCAGCCACGTTTCATCTTCAATGCCCTTGCTGATGGAAGGAGGTTTTCACTCAAAATCTCACGATACATGGCCCCATTCATTCTTTACTTTACACTGATCAGTCGTCCTGGTCCCTTTGCAGAAAAACAGCCCCAAAGCATGATGTTTCCACCCCCATGCTTCACAGTAGGTATGGTGTTCTTTGGATGCAACTCAGCATTCTTTGTCCTCCAAACACGACGAGTTGAGCTTTTACCAAAAAGTTATATTTTGGTTTCATCTGACCACATGAAATTCTCCCAATCTTCTTCTGGATCATCCAAATGCTCTCTAGCAAACTTCAGACGGGCCTTGACATGTACTGGCTTAAGCAGGGGGACACGTCTGGCACTGCAGGATTTGAGTCCCTGGCGGCGTAGTGTGTTACTGATGGTAGGCTTTGTTACTTTGGTCCCAGCTCTCTGCAGGTCATTAGGTCACTAGGTCCCCCCATGTGGTTCTGGGACTTTTGCTCACCGTTCTTGTGATCATTTTGACCCCACAGGGTGAGATCTTGCGTGGAGCCCCAGTTCGAGGGAGATTATCAGTGGTCTTGTATGTCTTCCATTTCCTAATAATTGCTCCCACATTTGATTTCTTCAAACCAAGCTGCTTACCTATTGCAGATTCAATCTTCCCAGCCTGGTGGTCTACAAGGTCTACAATTTTGTTTCTGGTGTCCTTTAACAGCTCTTTGGTCTTGGCCATAGTGGAGTTTGGAGTGTGACTGTTTGAGGTTGTGGACAGGTGTCTTTTATACTGATAACAAGTTCAAACAGGTGCCATTAATACAGGTAACGAGTGGACAGAGGAGCCTCTTAAAGAAGAAATTACAGGTCTGTGAGAGCCAGAAATCTTGCTTGTTTGTAGGTGACCAAATACTTATTTTCCACCATAATTTGCAAATAAATTCATTAAAAATCCTACAATGTGATTTTCTGGATTTTTTTTTCTAATTTTGTCTGTCATATTTGAAGTGTACCTATGATGAAAATTACAGGCCTCTCTCATCTTAAGTAGGAATACTTGCACAATTGGTGGCTGACTAAATACTTTTTTGTCCCAATGTACACCTCAGCCAAATACATTTAAACTCAGTTTTTCACAATTCCTGACATTTAATCCTAGTTAACATTCCCTGTCTTAGGTCAGTTAGGATCACCACTTTATTTTAAGAATGTGAAATGTCAGAGAGAGAATGATTTATTTCAGCTTTTATTTCTTTCATCACATTCCCAGTGGGTCAGAAGTTTACATACACTCAAGTAGTATTTGGTAGCATTGCCTTTAAATTCTTTAACTTGGGTCAAACTTTTCGGGTAGCCTTCCACAAGCTTCCCACAATAAGTTGGGTGAATTTTGGCCCATTCCTCCTGACAGAGCTGGTGTAACTGAGTCAGGATTGTAAGGCCTCCTTGCTCGCACACGCTTTTTCAGTTCTGCCCACAAATATTCAATAGGATTGAGGTCAGGGCTTTGTGATGGCCACTCTAATACCTTGACTTTGTTGTTCTTAAGCCATTTTGCCACAACTTTGGAAGTATGCTGGGGGTCATTGTCAATTTGGAAGACCCATTTGCGACCTAGCTTTAACTTCCTGACCGATGTCTCGAGATGTTGCTTTCAATGTTGCTTTCCACATCATTTTCCTTCCTCATGTTGCCATCTATTTTGTGAAGTGCACCAGTCCCTCCTGCAGCAAAGCACCCCCACAACATGATGCTGCCACCCCCGAGGTTCACGGTTCGGATGGTGTTCTTCTGCTTGCAAGCCTCTCCCTTTTTCCTCCTAACATAACGATGGTCATTATGGCCAAACAGTTCTATTTTTGTTTCATCAGACCAGAGGACATTTCTCCAAAAGTTCAGGTTATATCGATATAGGACTCGTTTTACTGTGGATATAGATTAGTTTGTACCTGTTTCCTCCAGCATCTTCAGGCCCTTTGCTGTTGTTCTGAGATTGATTTGCACTTGTTGCACCAAAGTACGTTCATCTCTAGGCGTCTCCTTCCTGAGCAGTATGACGGCTACATGGTCCCATGGTGTTTATACTTGCATACTATTGTTTGTACAGATGAACGTGGTACCTTCTGGTGTTTGGAAATTGCTCCCAAGGATGAACCAGACTTGTGAAGGTCTACAATTTTTTCTCTGAGGTCTTGGCTGATTTCTTTTCATTTTCCCATGATGTCAAACAAAGAGGTTAAGCTAGAGTATGATTGTACTAAGCTAGAAGAGCATGATCGTGTTAAGCTAGAGTATGATTGTACTAAGCTAGAAGAGCATGATCGTGTTAAGCTAGAGTATGATTGTACTAAGCTAGCCTCTTGAGACTAGGGGGCAGTATTTGAATTTTTGGAAAAATAACGTCCTCAAAGTAAACGGGCTATTTCTCAGGACAAGATGATAGAATATGCATATAATTGACAGCTTAGGATAGTAAACACACAATATTTTCTGAGAAAAATCCAATCAGGAAGTGACTCTTATTTTGAAACCTCTGCGTTCCTATGCCTCCCTATTGAGCATAGAAAAGGGATATCAACCTGATTCCTTTTTCTATGGCTTCCCTACTGTGTCTACAGTCACAAGACATAGTTTCAGGCTTTTATTTTGAAAAATGAGCGTGAACGACAACATTGCGTCAGTGGTCAGCTGGTGGCTCTCAGAGTGATTTGTGCGTAATAGACAAAGGCGGCCATTGCTCCTCTCGCTACTACTAAGAAGCCAATTGTCCTGGTTGATATATTAACAAATAGATATTTGAAAAACACATTGAGTATTTATTATAAAAAACATTTGCCATGTTTCTGTCGATATTATGGATCTAATTTGGAATATTTTTCGGCGTTCTCGCAATTTCCGTTGGATTTCTCAACAAAACTTGAAGAACAAACGGAGCATTTGCTGTCTAACTGGGAGTCTCGTGAATGAAAACATCCGAAGCTCATCAAAGGTAAACGATTTAATTTGATTGCTTTTCTGATTTTCGTGACCAAGCTGCCTGCTGCTAGATGGACATAATGTTATGCTAGGCTATCGATAAACTTACACAAATGCTTGTCTTGCTTTGGCTGTAAAGCATAATTTCAAAATCTGAGATGACAGGGTGATTAACAAAAGGCTAAGCTGTGTTTCACTATATTTCACTTGTGATTTCATGAATATTTTCTAGTAAGATTTTTTGTCCGTTGCGTTATGCTAATTAGTGTAGTTGATGACAGTTCTCCTGGATCCGGGAGGGGTAGTTCTAAGAAGCTAGAACAGCATGATCGTGTTAAGCTAGAGTATGATTGTACTAAGCTAGAAGAGCATGATCGTGTTAAGTATGAAAAGGAATTGGAATTTAAACAGGATTTGAAGCGTTGAAATCAAGCTGCAACAAGAGCGGCTGGAATTGGTTAGGGATGGAAAGCTCTCGGGGGAGTTTGCTTAGGGAAGGTGACCCTGATTTATCTAGGGGTCGCTCCTCTCTTGGTCATGCCCCGGACACTTTTGATATTGTTGGAAACGTACGGCTGTTGCCAAAATTTTATGAGAAGGACCCTGAGACATTTTTTGTTGTTTTTTGAGTGTGTTGCTGAAACTAGTTGGCCTGATTCTGATTCTGATTCTGCGCTTTAATGTTGCAGTGTGTGTTGACTGGTAAGGTGCAGGAAGCATATTCAGCTCTTAGTGTAGCCGACAGCATCAGCTATGCTAAGGTTAAAATGGTTGTGTTACAGATTTACAAATTGGTTCCTGAGGCTTACCGCCAACAATTTAGAACTTTAAAAAGGGCTGATAAACAGACTCATGTTGAGTTTACAGTTTAATCGCTGGTGTTCTGCCTCTGCAGTTAAGACTTTCCAGGGGCTGTGTGATCTGATTATCCTAGAGCAATTTAAGGATACAATCCCTGATTCAATAGCCACATATATTCATGAACGAAAAGTGATGACTGTCTCTGAAGCTGCGGTTTTGACAAACAAGTATGTTTTGACTCACAAAAGTGGCTTTGCAGAGCCACATATTCAGAGTAAGTGGGAGCGTTCGGAGAGATTTGGTTTTTGCCCACGAGACACTCTGGTTCACAGGCAGAGCTTCATTCATCTAGGGTTGAGCCTGGCTCCTGTGGTAAAGCTGGCTTCTGTCAAGAGTGTCAAGACTGTTCTCAGGGCTAAAGGTAAATGTAGTACTCGCACTGTCCCACATCCGTTCTCTCCTTTCACTCCGTCTCATGCCCAGGTACATGTGAAAGTCCCAATTGACCCAGATTATTTACCTTTCATTACAGAGGGTTTTGTGTCTCTGTTAGGAAGTAACAACCCAGTGCCAGTGAAGATCCTGAGGGACACAGGTGCCTCTGAGTCGTTTGTGTTAGAGTCTTTGTTACCCTTCCCTGATGAGACTGATTCGGGGAACAGTGTTTTAATTAGGGGAATTGGGTTGAACACTGTCAGTTCCCTTGCATAAACTGATGTTGGATTCTGAACTGGTGAAAGTCGAAGTTGTTGTAGGGGTGTGTCCTTCCATTGCCTGTTGAGGATATCAACGTTATCCTTGGGAATAACTTGGCTGGAGAGCGTGTATGGCCCGTTGTGTCTCCACCTCTAGTGGTTTCCGCTAAGCCGTCGTTTGGTGGGATTCCCGATGAGAGCACGCAGAGTGTTCTCTGCGCGAGCGGTGACTCATCCCATGAGCCTGGGCGACCTGGTCACTGCGCCGGGTAACAATAATGTTCTGAAGAAATATGTCACTACTTTCCCTGTTACTACTTTCCCTCCAATCTAATCAAGGAGCAGTTGGCTGACCCCAGAATATAATCATTGCATGACCAAATTTTGCTTGCTGAACAGTTGGGAATTGGTGCCCATGGCTATATTCTCCAGGATGATGTCCTGATGAGAAAATAGGTGCCACGTAGTAGTTGTTTTGTGGGGGAGGCTATTAGTCAGGTTGTTGTACCAGTTAACTTTCGTGAGATGGTGTTGAAAACTTCCCACGATGATGTTGCTGGACATCTGGGCATGAGGAAAACCTGCAATTGCATAATGAGACATTTTTTTCAGCCTAGGTTAAAGAGGGATGTTTCTGCATTCATCAAAACCTGTCACACCTGTCAATTAACGGGTAAACCTAATCAAGCTATTAAGCCGGTACTGCGGTTTCCTCTTCCCGTAGTCAGCCAGCCTTTTGAGTATCTGATTGTTGACTGTGTTAGCCATCTCGCTCTAAGAATGGTAGTAGTTAACTGCTCACTGTGATGTGTCAGACTACTAGGTTTCCTGCTGCCTATCCTCTCCGGTCTATCATGACTAAGTCCGTGCTAAAATCTTTGACTCAGTTTATCTCGCTGTTTGGAATACCTAAGGTTATTCAGAGTGACCGAGGCTCTAATTTCACCTCTAATCTGTTTGGTCACGTTCTCCAACAGCACCATATTAAAACACAATTTGGCTAACGCCTATCACGCGCAGAGTCAAGGAGCGCTGGAACGTTTCTTTGTTGAGAGCTTATTGTACGGAGATGGATAAGGATTGGGAGGAGGGGTTGCCATGGTTACTGTTAGCCGCCAGGGAGGTTTCACAGGAGAGCACAGGTTTCAGTCCAAACGACATAGTGTGTGTGGGCTTCTAGCAGTGCTCCAGGATGGTTGGAAGTCTCCCAAGCCACCTCAGTCCCTGTTATCTTTTGTGATTTCCGGTGATGCCTGATTTCCAGTCACATGGCCAAAGAGAAACTGTCATCTTTACAGCGGAGGATGAAAGGAATATTTGATCGGCGAGCTGAGTCTCGTCACTTTAGTCCAGATGACCAGGTTCTTGCTCTGCCAAATGTTGGTTCTCTTTTTCAAGGTCCATATACGGTTGTGCACCAGTGTACTAGGCAAAACTATCTAGTTGCCACTCTGGGAATGGAGGAAAGAGTACCAACTGTGCCATGTAAATCTACTAAAACCCTATTATGCACGTTCCTCTGGGGCCGAACAGTGGGAGTCCGCAGAGGACCAGTTCTTTTGGCCGGTACTGATACATCGCTGGGTTCTTCTGTTTGTCATGCTGTGTCCGTGCATGTTGAGGAGAAAGTCCCTGGTCCTAACGATTGCGTACTGCAGAGTAGATTGAAAAATTCAGAGTCACTTGATGTTTTGGATAGCCTTCTCGGTCCAGTCATGTACTTTGAGAGCTGTCGTGGTATTGGCTTGAGGGTGAATATACACGGCTGTGACGATAACCAAAGACAATTCTCTAGGGAGGTATTGTGGTCGGCACTTGATTGTGAGGTATTCTAGTTTGGGTGAACAAAAAGACATGAGTTCCTGTACATTACCAGAATCACACCATGCGTAGCTAATCATGAAACACCGCCTCTC
The DNA here is from genome assembly GCF_045791955.1 of Oncorhynchus clarkii lewisi. Taxonomy (NCBI): domain Eukaryota; kingdom Metazoa; phylum Chordata; class Actinopteri; order Salmoniformes; family Salmonidae; genus Oncorhynchus; species Oncorhynchus clarkii. Next base: position 54,027,826 of record NC_092158.1, on the reverse strand, counting down.
TAAAATTCTAAAGTTATTTCCAGCTATATTTAATAATGCAAAGAAAGTTCTGGGCTAATAACGTGATTTTTTTAAATACTGTAAAATTTGCTTAGGAGCCTGAAACAAGGTGGCCATGTCAATCGTTACCATCTAGCTCCTCCTCAGATTTACATGAACACAAGTTATATCAATAAGGGATCATAGCTTTCACCTGAATTCAAGGAAAGAACCGGTGTCCTTAATGTTTTGTACACTCAGTGTATATCTGGAGAAGAGTGTAAAACAATTTCTAGAGTGTTGAAAGTTTCCAGAGCACAGTAGTCTCCATCATTGGGAAATGGAAAAAATATGGAACTACCCAGACTCTGCCTAAAGCTGGCCGTCCGACCAAACTGAGCAACCGGGAAAGAAGGACCTTGGTCAGGGAAGTGACCAAGAACCCAATGACCACTCTGACAGAACTACAGAGTTCCTTAGCTGACATTGGAGAACCTGCCAGAAGGACAACTGTCTCTACAGCACTTCACCAATCTGGGTGGCCAGATGGAAACCACATGACATCCGTTTGTGGCTCAAAATGTATGTCTCATTCAATCTGCCGTGTCGACCTCCTATTCTGAGCAAGGGAGAGTGAGACTTGTGGTCAGCCTCGCTCAGGTGAATCACACTTTTTTAAATGCTGATTTGAATGTCATTGACAAAACAGAAAAGTGTCAAAGAATCTTTTCACAAACATCCTTTCTGAATTTAAATGTAATCCCAGTAATCATCAGACGTAATCATCTAGTTTTTCAAAAGTATCTGTAATATGGTTACAATACTTTAGCCTGTAACGTAATGGATTACAATTCCAGTATTTTTGTAATCAGAGAGGACGCACACGTGCCATGGGTGGGTACCTGTAGTATGTGTAGGTTGAATGTGCCAGAGGCTGCCTTTATGAACACATCTCACATCTCCCAGTGAGCAATATTACTTTTGTCTACCCTTGGGAGATTTCACAAGGCAAGATCAAATTCCATCAAACATGTCTTCTATCATCACTTGAATTGGTATTATGTCAGACTGTTAAACAGCCATCACTAACACAGAGAGGCTGCTGCCTACATACAGACTTGAAATCATCGGCCACTTTAATAAACAGAACACTAGTCACTTTAATAATGTTTACATATCTTGCATTACTCATCTCATATGTATATACTGTATTATATACTATCTATTGCATCTTATCCTATGCATCTCTGACATTGCTCATCCATATATTTATATTTATACATTCTTATTACATTCCTTGTTAGATATTGCTGCACTGTCGAAACTAGAAGCACAAGCATTTCACTACACTCGTAATAACATCTGCTAACCATGTGTATGTGACCAATAAAATGTTATTTTGATGTCAACGCAGAGAATCCCCCTTGTCTGGTGAGGAGAAGGAGAAAGAAAGATAGAAAGAGAGGAGGCTGAAGGAAGAAAAAGAGAGGAGGGGGAAAGAAAGAGAGCTGTGTGTGTGTGTGTGTGTGTGTGTGTGTGTGTGTGTGTGTGTGTGTGTGTGTGTGTGTGTGTGTGTGTGTGCGTGCATGTGTGCTTATGCATGTGTACTCACAGTGAGTTAGGGCGGCTCTGTGAGTTCTGCCTGGCCATCAGGCCCCCGTCCTGATCTCCGTCAGTGCTGGTCAGGCTGTTGCGTTGGGTCCAGCTGTGGCCGTGGCTGCCGCTGCTGTTATGGTTGACCGCTGCTGTGGAGGAAGAGCGGGTGGCTGATGGGTTGTTGTGGGGGGGGTTGGCCTGGGCCGGATGAAGCTGCTGGGGCTCTGGAGTAGAGTTCACTACCACGCTGTTCCTCTTCTCCACTACGTAACAGCAAGAAGAAGATGTACACTGAGTATACAAAACGTGAGCGGCTGAGAGGAGGATATTTAAGATTGGTGATCAACGTGTCAGCCGCTAAAGCAAATGCTGTCAATGAATGTTTTTCTGCTAATAAAGTCATTTCTTATAAGGAGGACGAACAAATCTCAGGCAATGTGGATGTCTCCTGTCCCGACTGACACTTTGAACACAGAAGAAGGGTGTGTGTGGTAAAGAGACTGTTGTGCTCCTGCCTACCTTTCTGGGTGTGTGTGGGTGTGTGGAAGAGGGTGAGGGGTCTCTCGCTGCAGGACGGGGCTTTGCTCTCTGCGCTTTTCCTCCGAGGCTGCAGGTTGAGCTGTAGGTTGGCCGGGCCACCTCCCGGAACTGGCATATCCTTGAATATCTGCACACACAGGACTGGCAAATTCAACCTACACATACATAGAATACCAGTACCCACCCATGGCTAATATAACTTACTCACACAACTAACTATACATTAGTTCACACAACTATAAATAGTTTGACAGTCCTATAGTAGGGCCTTTGTGAGAAGAGAGGAGACTAGAATGATCCGTTATACATAGCGTAATACTTTCCATTTCACTCCCATAATGGTTTCAGGTTTTCAGAGATGTTATCAGCAAGTAATACTGTTGATGCTTATGTTCCCAACACTGTCTTGCAGCCTACATTCCTCTGACAACATTGCTCCCGTTCCATTCAGATAATCAAATCAAAACTCCGGGGCTGATGAATCTCAGATCAATCACTGCTCAAGTAAAAGTGGGTCATTCGTTTGCACCGGTATGCTTAGTGAGAAATACTCCTCCACCCTGGCTAGCCAGATTATAGTTGTGACTTTTCTCACCCTTCCTCCCTTCCTCTCGTGGGCCCCTTTTCAGAATGTGATTGACTTACAAAAAACTTTAGGTACTGGGTATTGGACAGAGGTTTAACAGTTGCCCTACACACCATTGTGTATGTCCAGGGAAAGAGAAATGTGGTAAGCGGTGAGTGATAGGGGCTGCGACTTAGAGACTTGTGCCGTCATCCACGTCTGGGTGTTGGACTGTGTTGAACAACTGACTGTCTGACTCACCCTCTCATGGTTCTCGATGAGGATCTCTACCACAATGTTCTGGAACTTGATGTCCATGATGGCGGCCACAGTCTCCTCCTGGGGCCTCAGCAGAGTGGGGCCGAACACCACGCCCAGGTTGGCCACAGTCATCAGGTTCTGCTGGTGGTGACTGGCCACACTGGGGGATGGAGGGAGGAGCAGGGAGGGAGGAGCAGGGAGGGGGGGAGGGGAAAGAAAGGAGAAAGATGAAGAGGTGTGTTTGTGTGTGTGCGTGTGTGTGAGAGAGAGAGAGAGAGAGAGAGATAGAGAGAGAGAGACAGAGAGACAGAGAGAGGGGGGGAGAGAGAGAGAGAGAGAGAGAAAGAGAGAGAGACAGACAGACAGACAGACAGACAGACAGAACGAGAGAGAGATAGACAGAGACAGAGAGAGAGAGAGAGAGAATGAGAGAGAGACCGAGAGAGAGACAGAGAGAAACTGAGAGAACGAGAGAGAAAAAAAGAGAACGAGACAGAGAGAGAGGGAAGGAGAGAGAGAGAGAGAGACATGCCCAAGGCATGTTTTTGCATGATTTGGGAATGCCCAGAGGTCCTCCCACTCTGGAATCAGGTTTTAATGTCTTTATCCACCATTGTTACTAAAAAATATACCCTTTTCACCAACAACAATCAATGACGATTCTTCCATGGAACTTACCGGTAGCGAAAAACCAATATGACTAGCCGGACTTACAGCAGCCAAAAAGATGGTTGTGTTGCTTTGGCAAGAGCCTTACTCTCTGTCAAAGGGCGCTTTCATTTATGGACGAAGCTAACATGGAACTTTCTGTGTCCCATATGCATGGTGCTAAAGAGACAAATGTTGAGCTGTGGTCTACTGAAAAAAAATAAGAGAATTGCTATGATATCTTCAGTAAATGGGGTCCTGTGTGGGTGCGGGGTGGGAATGGGTGGGTGTTCAGTTTTTTGTCTGTGTTACCATAAATTGAATTAAATACAATAAATTGTCCACCCCAACAACAACAACATCATCTCGCTAGTGTGCTATAAAAGGAATAGAGTGCCATTTAAAACACAAAATAAGTGATTCTTATCAGAATTGAAGTCTTTCAGTGAGCGGGCTTATTTGGCTCTGTTTAGCTAAAAGATATGATAATGTGGCTTCCAAACGGCTCTTTATTCAGTAGCGCTTAAAATGTACCTAAAAACCATGTTATGTCCGATTGTGACATGCAAGTTCAAATACATTTTAAAGCCAAGAAGTTAAGTTCAAATGCATTTTTACCTGAGCAAATTATTAGATGGCCTGCAAAAATAATACGCGCGCACTGTAAAAATGTGTGGACAAGAAAAAGGCTCTCTCCTCACTATATATTGTTCCTGCAGTGAGGAATTGCAATCTTTAGTGAATATATATATATAACTCATTTGCAGAAATGTGTTGTTTGGAGCTCAAAAAGCAGTAGTGAAAGTATGCAAATTAGGGAGACAAATTAACGACTCTTTCAAAGATGCGATTTGGTTCCCGACCATCACAAAAAATAACCGCTCTAATAGAGCCGTTCGTTAGCGAACGACCCTTCACTATCACTGATGTGTTCTTTAATTGCAACACATATCACTAATGCCAGTTGCCAGTTGGCCAAAAAAACTGCTATATCATAGTGCACATGCCAACAAAGTCAAGCCCTACCTTTAGCTAAATTTCAAACACTTCAACACTGTTATTGTCCAACATCTGCCCATTTCGATCTATAGAACAACTGAAATGTACGATTTCTGGACTTACCATCTCATATGTAACAACACATGAAATGCAAATAGAAATGGTGAACATCAAAAGTCGTGCTATAAATTCACAGACAACACAAAGATTCCTTGATGTCCTTCCAGATTCCCTCTGTCTACCCAAGGACGCCAGAGGACAAAAATCAGTTAACCACCTAACTGAGGAACTCAATTTAACCTTGCGCAATACCCTAGATGCAGTTGCACCCCTAAAAACTAAAAACATTTCTCATAAGAAACTAGCTCTCTGGTACACAGAAAATACCCGAGCTCTGAAGCAAACTTCCAGAAAATTGGAACGGAAATGGCACCACACCAAACTGGAAGTCTTCCGACTAGCTTGGAAAGACAGTACCGTGCAGTACCGAAGAGCCCTTACTGCTGCTCGATCATCCTATTTTTCCAACTTAATTGAGGAAAATAAGAACAATCCGAAATTCCTTTTTGATACTGTCGCAAAGCTAACTAAAAAGCAGCATTCCCCAAGAGAGAATAGCTTTCACTTCAGCAGTGATCAATTCATGAACTTCTTTGAGGAAAATATCATGATTATTAGAAAGCAAATTACGGACTCCTCTTTAAATCTGCGTATTCCTTCAAAGCTCAGTTGTCCTGAGTCTGCACAACTCTGCCAGGACCTAGGACCAAGAGAGACGCTCAAGTGTTTTAGTACTATACAGTGCCTTGCGAAAGTATTCGGCCCCCTTGAACTTTGCGACCTTTTGCCACATTTCAGGCTTCAAACATAAAGATATAAAACTGTATTTTTTTGTGAAGAATCAACAACGAGTGGGACACAATCATGAAGTGGAACGACATTTATTGGATATTTCAAAATTTTTTAACAAATCAAAAACTGAAAAATTGGGCGTGCAAAATTATTCAGCCCCTTTACTTTCAGTGCAGCAAACTCTCTCCAGAAGTTCAGTGAGGATCTCTGAATGATCCAATGTTGACCTAAATGACTAATGATGATAAATACAATCCACCTGTGTGTAATCAAGTCTCCGTATAAATGCACCTGCACTGTGATAGTCTCAGAGGTCCGTTAAAAGCGCAGAGAGCATCATGAAGAACAAGGAACACACCAGGCAGGTCCGAAATACTGTTGTGAAGAAGTTTAAAGCCGGATTTGGATACAAAAATATTTACCAAGCTTTAAACATCCCAAGGAGCACTGTGCAAGCGATAATATTGAAATGGAAGGAGTATCAGACCACTGCAAATCTACCAAGACCTGGCCGTCCCTCTAAACTTTCAGCTCATACAAGGAGAAGACTGATCAGAGATGCAGCCAAGAGGCCCATGATCACTCTGGATGAACTGCAGAGATCTACAGCTGAGGTGGGAGACTCTGTCCATAGGACAACAATCAGTCGTATATTGCACAAATCTGGCCTTTATGGAAGAGTGGCAAGAAGAAAGCCATTTCTTAAAGATATCCATAAAAAGTGTTGTTTAAAGTTTGCCACAAGCCACCTGGGAGACACACCAAACATGTGGAAGAAGGTGCTCTGGTAAGATGAAACCAAAATGGGCTTTTTGGCAACAATGCAAAACGTTATGTTTGGCGTAAAAGCAACACAGCTGAACACACCATCACCACTGTCAAACATGGTGGTGGCAGCATCATGGTTTGGGCCTGCTTTTCTTCAGCAGGGACAGGGAAGATGGTTAAAATTGATGGGAAGATGGATGGAGCCAAATACAGGACCATTCTGGAAGAAAACCTGATGGAGTCTGCAAAAGACCTGAGACTGGGACGGAGATTTGTCTTCCAACAAGACAATGATCCAAAACATAAAGCAAAATCTACAATGGAATGGTTCAAAAATAAACATATCCAGGTGTTAGAATGGCCAAGTCAAAGTCCAGACCTGAATCCAATCGAGAATCTGTGGAAAGAACTGAAAACTGCTGTTCACAAATGCTCTCCATCCAACCTCACTGAGCTCGAGCTGTTTTGCAAGGAGGAATGGGAAAAAATGTCAGTCTCTCGATGTGCAAAACTGATAGAGACATACCCCATGCGACTTACAGCTGTAATCGCAGCAAAAGGTGGCGCTACAAAGTATTAACTTAAGGGGGCTGAATAATTTTGCACGCCCAATTTTTCAGTTTTTGAATTTGTTAAACAAGTTTGAAATATCCAATAAATGTCGTTCCACTTCATGATTGTGTCCCACTTGTTGTTGATTCTTCACAAAAAAATACAGTTTTATATCTTTATGTTTGAAGCCTGAAATGTGGCAAAAGGTCGCAAAGTTCAAGGGGGCCGAATACTTTCGCAAGGCACTGTATCTCTAGACACAATGATGAAAATAATCATGGCCTCTAAAACTTCAAGCTGCATACTGGACCCTATTCCAACTAAACTACTGAAAGAGCTGCTTCCTGTGCTTGACCCTCCTATGTTGAACATAATAAACGGCTCTCTATCCACCGGATGTGTACCAAACTCACTAAAAGTGGCAGTAATAAAGCCTCTCTTGAAAAAGCCAAACCTTGACCCAGAAAATATAAAAATCTATCGGCCTATATCGAATTTCCATTCCTCTCAAAAATTTTAGAAAAGGCTGTTGCGCAGCAACTCACTGCCTTCCTGAAGACAAACAATGTATACGAAATGCTTCAGTCTGGTTTTAGACCCCATCATAGCACTGAGACTGCACTTGTGAAGGTGGTAAATGACCTTTTAATGGCATCAGACCGAGTCTCTGCATCTGTCCTCGTGCTCCTAGACCTTAGTGCTGCTTTTGATACCATTGATCACCACATTCTTTTGGAGAGATTGGAAACCCAAATTGGTCTACACGGACAAGTTCTGGCCTGGTTTAGATCTTATCTGTCGGAAAGATATCAGTTTGTCTCTGTGAATGGTTTGTCCTCTGACAAATCAACTGTACATTTCGGTGTTCCTCAAGGTTCTGTTTTAGGACCACTATTGTTTTCACTATATATTTTACCTCTTGGGGATGTCATTCGAAAACATAATGTAAACTTTCACTGCTATACGGATGACACACAGCTGTACATTTCAATGAAACATGGTGAAGCCCCAAAATTGCCCTTGCTAGAAGCATGTGTTTCAGACATAAGGAAGTGGATGGCTGCAAACATTCTACTTTTAAACTCGGACAAAACAGAGATGCTTGTTCTAGGTCCCAAGAAACAAAGAGATCTTCTGTTGAATCTGACAATTAATTTTAATGGTTGTACAGTCGTCGCAAATAAAAAACTGTGAAGGACCTCGGCGTTACTCTGAACCCTGATCTCTCTTTTGAAGAACATATCAAGACCATTTCAAGGACAGCTTTTTTCCATCTACGTAACATTGCAAAAATCAGAAACTTTCTGTCCAAAAATTATGCAGAAAAATTAACCCATGCTTTTGTCACTTCTAGGTTAGACTACTGCAATGCTCTACTTTCCGGCTACCCGGATAAAGCACTAAATTAACTTCAGTTAGTGCTAAATACGGCTGCTAGAATCCTGACTAGAACCAAAAAATTTGATCATATTACTCCAGTGCTAGCCTCCCTACACTGGCTTCCTGTCAAGGCAAGGGCTGATTTCAAGGTTTTACTGCTAACCTACAAAGCATTACATGGGCTTGCTCCTACCTATCTCTCTGATTTGGTCCTGCCGTACATACCTACACGTACGCTACGGTCACAAGACGCAGGCCTCCTAATTGTCCCTAGAATTTCTAAGCAAACAGCTGGAGGCAGGGCTTTCTCCTATAGAGCTCCATTTTTATGGAATGGTCTGCCTATCCATGTAAGAGACGCAAACTCGGTCTCAACCTTCAAGTCTTTACTGAAGACTCATCTCTTCAGTGGGTCATATGATTGAGTGTAGTCTTGCCCAGGAGTGGGAAGGTGAACGGAAAGGCTCTGGAGCAACGAACCGCCCTTGCTGTCTCTGCCTGGCCGGTTCCCTCTTTCCACTGGGATTCTCTGCCTCTAACCCTATTACAGGGGCTGAGTCACTGGCTTACTAGGGCTCTTTCATACCGTCCCTAGGAGGGGTGCGTCACTTGAGTGGCTTGAGTCACTGATGTGATCTTCCTGTCTGGGTTGGTGCCACCCCTTGGGTTGTGCCATGGCGGAGATCTTTGTGGGCTATACTCGGCCTTGTCTCAGGATGGTAAGTTGGTGGTTGAAGATATCCCTCTAGTGGTGTGGGGGCTGTGCTTTGGCAAAGTGGGTGGGGTTATATCCTTCCTGTATGGCCCTGTCCGGGGGTGTCCTCGGATGGGGCCACAGTGTCTCCTGACCCCTCCTGTCTCAGCCTCCAGTATTTATGCTGCAGTAGTTTATGTGTCAGGGGGCTAGGGTCAGTTTGTTATATCTGGAGTACTTCTCCTGTCCTATCCAGTGTCCTGTGTGAATTTAAGTATGCCCTCTCTAATTCTCTCTTTCTCTCTTTCTTTCTCTCTCTCGGAGGACCATGCCTCAGGACTACCTGACATGATGACTCCTTGCTGTCCCCAGTCCACCTGGCCGTGCTGCTGCTCCAGTTTCAACTGTTCTGCCTGTGATCATTATTATTTGACCATGCTGGTCATTTATGAACATTTGAACATCTTGGCCATGTTCTGTTACAATCTCGACCCAGCACAGCCTGAAGAGGACTGGCCACCCCACATAGCCTGGTTCCTCTCTAGGTTTCTTCCTAGGTTTTGGCCTTTCTAGGGGGGTTTTCCTAGCCACCGTGCTTCTACACCTGCATTGCTTGCTGTTTGGGGTTTTAGGCTGGGTTTCTGTACAGCACTTTGAGATATCAGCTGATGTACGAAGGGCTATATAAATACATTTGATTTGATTTGATTTTGATTTGAATGCAAGTGAAATCTAACCCATGAAGACCAGTTCGGGATTATCCATAATCCTATCTCAGCATGCTGGACAACAACAAAGAGGGTAAGAGTTTTAGGTCTGCAGCCTGCCTCTGACAGTAACCTACCGTCACCCTGACATAATCCTAATGCTGGAGGATCACTGAGACAGACAGATGGCTCCACTGCCTCAATTGGACAACAATACCCAAAAGGATAGAATGAGGCCAGGACCAAACTAATGCTGTGTGTTGATCGTGGTGTGTAGTAGGGGGGAACACAGGGGAAAGCTTGGAGCCATTACTGCATACTGATGTCAACAATACAGTGCAGAGTTCATTACCAAGCCAATCCTCTTATATGCGTGGTCATGGTCATGGTCATGGTCATGGCCGGATCCCTTTTTCTGTGTTACAAATCCTCCTGACCGTACTGCGCTGATGACCACGACTACAACTGAGTCCCCAAATTGCCCCTTATTCCCTATTGAGTGCACAACTTTTGACCAGGCCCCATGTGGCTCTGGTGAAAGATAGTGCACTGTATAGGGAAAAGAGTGCCATTTGGGACTCGGTTGTAGTCGTGGTCATCAGCGCAGTACGGTCAGGAGGATTTGTAACACAGTGAAAGGGTCCGTGGACCCCGGGCCTAAACTTAACCTACTTTGCCAAGTGTTTGGTAAGCAGGTCCAGCATCTGGCGGTTTTTCTCTGGGAGCCGGTGGATGATGCTGTGGATCTCTGTGATCCTCGCCTCCTGATTGTCCAGTTCTACAGAGAGAGAAGGGGGGTGGGGGGGTGGGGGGGGTGGAGGGATGGAGGGGGAGAGATGGAGAGAGAGAGAGAGAGGAGGGGAAAGGTAGAGAAGAGATGGAGGGGGGAGAGAGTGTGAGAGAGAGATGGAGCAGAGGGGAAGAGATGAAGGTGGAAGGTGAGGTTAGTAAGGACACTGGCTTCCTGTACTCCTCTGTCTAAATAACCGTGACAACTTCATGTAGAACACTCTTTTCACCATTATCATAACATATTGGCGCTGTTGCATTTACCAGAAGGCTGGTGAAATAATACTATAATACCCTGCCCTTGGTTCAATTCCCCTTTAACTGCCCACACGGCCAAATACTATACTGCTGCTTACCACAAGAGCTTATCATACCACAGATTTGATCAAAGCACTTATTCCTTGGAGACTGAGGTAACTATCGGTTACAACCTGCATGTAGCTTCTGAATGCAGCCAGCATTATCCTTATCCTCCATTAACCTGAGAGAGGCTTGCCTCAGAACACCTTCACTACTGAACCCTACAGTACCTCTGTCCTAGCTTCGTGATACCAGACCAGTCAACACTGAACAACAGCTGGAGTTGAGGCTACCTCTCTCTCTCTCTCCTCTAGTGTCTTCTGGACTGGGACAGGGCTCGTCTCTCCTCTAGTGTCTTCTGGACTAGGACAGTGCACCGTCTATCAATACTCCCAAGTATTTGTATGAGTTGACTACCACAAGCTCTAAACCCTCAGAGGTAGTAATAACACCTGTGGCGGGGCATTATTTTTACCAAACCACATGACCTTGTTTTGGAGATGTTCAGAACAAGGTTAAGGGTAGAGAAAGCTTGTTGGACACTAAGAAAGCTTTATTCTAAAACATTTAACACAAAACCGGGGAGGGGCCAGCTGAGTATAAGACTGTATAATCTGCATATAAATGGATGAGAGAGCTTCCTACTGCCTGAGCTATGTTGTTGATGTAAATTGAGAAGAGCGTGGGCCTAGGATTGACCCTTGGGGTACTCCCTTGGTGACAGGCAGTGGCTGAGACAGCAGATTTTCTGACTTTATACACTGCGCTCTTTGAGAGAGGTAGTTAGCAAACCAAGCCAAAGTCCCTTCAGAGACACCAATACTCCTTAGCCGGCCCACAAGAATGGAATGGTCTACCGTATCAAAAGCTTTGACCAAGTCAATAAAAATAGCAGCACAATATTGCTTAGAATCAAGGGCAATGGTGACATCATTGAGGACCTTTAAGGTTGCAGTGACACATCCATAACCTGAGCGGAAACCAGATTGCATACCCAAGAGAATACTATAGACATCAAGAAAGCCAGTCAGTTGATTATTGACAAGTTTTTCGAAACACTTTTGATAAACAGGGCAAAATAGAAATAGGCCTATAACAGTTAGGATCAGCTTGATCTCCTCCTTTAAATAAAGGATGAACTGTGGCTGCCTTCCAAGCAATGGGAACCTCCCCAGAAAGGAGAGACAGGTTAAAAAGGTTAGCGATAGGCTTGGCGATGATAGGGGCAGATGTTTTTTTGGGGTCGAGTTTAAGGAGCTCCTCAGTGACTGCCTGCAGAGAGAAACTTTGTAGCGTGGCAGGGGAAAAAGAAGTAGAAGCATCGGGGATAGTCGCATTGGTGGCAGGTAGACTAGTGGTTAGAGCGTTGGACTTGTAACTGAAAGCTCGGGGATTCGAGCTGACAAGGTGAAAATCTGTCGTTCTGCCCCTGAACAAGGCAATTAACCCACTGTTCCTAGGCCGTCATTGAAAATAAGAATATGTTCTTAACTGATTTGCCTAGTTAAATAAAGGTAAAATAAAAAATTAGGGGTGGGAGAAGAGGAAATGTTGGACGGGCAAGGAGGCATAGCTGAGTCAAACAGGAATTCTAACTTAATAAAGTTCTGATTAAAGAGCTCAGCCATGTGCTTCTTGTCAGTAACATTTGAGAAACAGACGCCTCACAAGTCCTCAACTGGCAGCTTCATTAAATGGTACCCGCAAAACACCAGTCTCAACGTCAACAGTTAAGAGCCCACTCCGGGATGATGGCCTTCTAGGCAGAGTTGCAAAGAAAAAGCCATATCTCAGACTGGCCAATAAAAATAAAATATTAAGATGGGCAAAAGAACACAGACACTGGACAGAGGAACTCTGCCTAGAAGGCCAGCATCCCGGAGTCGCCTCTTCACTGTTGACATTGAGACTGGTGTTTTGCGGTTACTATTTAATTAAGCTGTCAGTTGAGGACTTGTCCTCTTGCTCAGGTGTGCACCAGGGCCTCCCACTCCTCTTTCTATTCTGGTTCGAGACAGTTTGCGCTGTTCTGTGAAGGGAGTAGTACACAGTGTTCTACGAGATCTTCAGTTTCTTGGCAATTTCTCGCATGGAAAAGCCTTCAATTCACAGAACAAGAATCGACTGACGATTTTCAGAAGAAAAATCTGGCCATTTTGGGCCTGTAATCGAACTCACAAGTGCTGATGCTCCAGATACTCAACTAGTCTAAAGAAGGCCCGCTTTATTTCTTCTTTAATCAGCACAAAAGCTGTGCTAACATAATTGCAAAAGGGTTTTCTAACGATCAATAAGCCTCTTAAAATGATAAACTGGGATTAGGTAACACAACATGCCATTGGAACACAGCAGTGATGGTTGCTGATTATGGGCCTCTGTAGATTTTCCATAAAAAAAATCTGCCATTTCGAGCTTCAATAGTCATTTACAACATTAACAATGTCTACACTGTATTTCTGATGTTCTGATGTTATTTTAGTGGACAATTTTTTTTATTTTCTTTAAAAAACAAGGAAATGTCTAAGTGACTCCAAACATTTGAACGGTAGTGTATATATATATATATATATAGTTGTTTATTAGGTACCTGCTGCCCCAGCTACCTGCCACCCTATATATATATATATACACATACAGTATATACAGTGCATTCGGAAAGTATTCAGACCCCTTCACTTTTTCCACATTCTGTTACATTACAGCATTACTCTAAAATTGATTAAATGTTTATTTTTTCTCATCAATCTACACGAATCTTTCGCAAATGTATTACTAATTAAAAGCAGAAATACCTTATTTACATAAGTATTCAAACCCTTTGCTATGAGACATGAAATTGAGCTCAAGGCATTCCTGTTTCCATTGATCAACCTTGAGATGTTTTTACAACTTGATTGGAGTCCACCTGTGGTAAATTCAATTGATTGGACATGATTTTGAAAGTACCACAGTTGACAGTGCATATCAGAAGGAATTGTCCATAGAGCTCCGAGACAGGATTGTGTCGAGGCACAGATCTGGGGAAGCGTGCAAAAAATGTCTGCAGCATTGAATGTCCCAAAGAATACAGTGGCCTCAATCATTCTTAAATGGAAGAAGTTTGGAACCACCAAGACACTTCCTAGAGCTGGCCACTAGACCAAACTGAGCAATTCTTCGAGAAAGGCCTCGGTCAGGGAGGTGACCAAGAACCTGATGGTCATTCTGACAGAGCTCAAGAGTTTCTCTGTGGAGAAGGGAGAACCTTCCAGAAGGACAACCATCTCTCCAGCACTCCACCAATCAGGCCTTTATGGTAGAGTGGCTAGATGGAAGCCACACTTCAGTAAAATTGTAACGATTGTCTTCCTCTTCTGATGAGGAATAGGATGGATCGGACCAAAGCGCAGCGTGGGTAGTGTTCATGTTATATTTATTCGAACAGAAACACTAAACAAAATAACAAACAGAGTAAAAAAAAAAGTCCTGTAAGGTGCAGCAACACAAAACAGAAAACAACTACCCACAAATCATAGTGGGAAAACAGGCTGCCTAAGTATGGTTCTCAATCAGAGACAACGATAAACAGCTGCCTCTGATTGGAAACCATACCAGGCCAAACACAGAAATACAAAAACATAGAACAACACATAGAATGCCCACCCCAACTCACGCCCTGACCAAACTAAAATAGGGACATAAAAAAGGCACTAAGGTCAGGACGTGACAAAAATACACGACAGCCTGCTTGGAGTTTGCCAAAAGGCACCTAGACTCTCAGACCATGAGAAACAAAATTTTAGGGTCTGATGAAACCAAGATTGAACTCTTTGGCCTGAATGCCAAGCATCACGCCTGGAGGAAACTTGGCACCATCTCTACAGTGAAGCATGGTGGTGGCAGCATCATGCTGTTGGGATGTTTTTCAGCGGCAGGGATGGGGAGACTAGTCAGGATCTAGTGAAAGATGAATGGAGCAAAGTACAGAGAGATTCTTGATGAAATCCTGCTCCAGAGTGCTCAGAACCTCAGACTGGTGCGAAGGTTCACCTTCCAATATGACAACGACCCTAAGCACACAACCAAGACAACGCAGAAATGGCTTCAGGACAATTCTCTGAACGTCCTTGAGTGGCCCAGCCAGAGCCAAGACTTGAACCCGATCGAACTTCTCTCTGAAAATAGCTGTGCAGCGACAATCCCCATCCAACCTGACAGAGCTTAAGAGGATCTGCAGAGAAGAATGTCAGAAACTACCCAAATACAGGTGTGCCAAGTTTGTAGCGTCCTACCCAAGAAGACCCGAGGCTGTAATCGCTGCCCAAGGTGCTTCAACAAAGTACTGAGTAAATGGTCTAAATACATATGGAAATGTGATATATATATATATACACATTTTGCAAAAAATTATAAAATCCTGTTTTTGCTTTGTCATTATGGGGTATGGTGTGTAGATTGATGAGGGGAAAAAAACATTGAATCAATTTTAGAACAAGGCTGTAACCTACCAAAATGTGGAAAAAGTAAAGGGGTCTAAATACTTTTAAATACTTAAAAAAAAAATAGGTTTAGGGTTAAGTTTTCGGGTTAAGATTAAGATTAGTGTGTGGTGCGTGTCTGTGGTCATTTAAGTGAGTTTGTGTGTGACAGAAAGTGTATGAGTATGAGTGTTCGTGTCTGGTAGGTGTGTGTTTTCCTGCTGGTGCATGCCTCAGACTAGGTTCCTGATTGCACACAGCCTTCCCTCCCAAAACCGGAGCAGAGCAAAGAGGGCGGGGTGGCTCAGGAGGAGGAAGAGGAGGTGCTCGTAAAATAGAGTTCATCTTGGGGCAATGGCCTGATGTCAACCAGCATGCAGTGCCTGGAGGAAACTGACATCTCAGAGCAGGCAGGTATGCGGCAGCCAATGACACAGCAGATATGAACGGGGAGAGAGGGAGAGGGGGGGAAGAGAGGGGGGGATAGAGAGAGAGAGAGAGAGAGAGAGAGAGAGAGAGAGAGAGAGAGAGAGAGAGAGAGAGAGAGAGGAAAATAGGAAGAGAGATGGGCTGTGGAGGGAAGGGGACGAAGAGAGAGAGAGCGAAAAAAGAAGAGAAGGAGAAAATGCAGCTCTGGCTAATGTAAGGACCAATTAGTGGACAGGGAGATGGTAAATGGAAGTTTGGGGGAGGGGGCAATAAATATATTATAGGCTATATTTGTTGTTGTTGTTGGTTATCTTTCCCATCCTCCATCATCCCAGCTGGCCCCACTGAAAAGCCATTTCCTTTATGGCTTGCCAAGGACACACCCTTGCGTCCTGCTTCTCCTTCACACGTCAACACCACTACTGCCCAACGGAGCTAAACCAGGCCATCAAATTCAAAACCAGACTGGTTTATCAAAACAAAGTCAGCGGAGCTGCTATCAGGAAGAGGAAGAGGGTAAAAGAAGTGGAACCAGATCAACTGTTATGAGAGAGAGAGAGAGAGAGAGAGAGAGAGAGAGAGAGAGAGAGAGAGAGAGAGAGAGAGAGAGAGAGAGAGAGAGAGAGAGAGAGAGAGAGAGAGAGAGAGAGAGAGAGAGAGAGAGAGAGAGAGAGAGAGAGAGAGAGAGAGAGGGGAAGGAGGAGGAGGAGAGAAAAGACTCACTGGCTGCCTTGATGAAGCTCCTTTGATATTGATAAGTCATAAGCGGCGCGGGCAGCATTCTGAGGAGAGAAGACACAGAGAGTCAATGGGCACAGCGGCAGGCAGGCAGAGAGTCATGGCCCTCGACTCATCAGGCTGATTTCCCTCTTCATTAGGCAGGCGGAAAACTGGGCTGTTTGTGTATGTGAGTCTCCTCAGTCCTAGCCCTCTACCCCCTCCTCCTCTCTCATCTCTTCTTCATACTAACCCCTCTGCTCTCTCCCATGGCCCTCGATCCTGTCCTCCTTAGCTCTACTCAGCAGGCCAGGGCCATACTGGACAAACACATGCTCTCAGCCCTCTCTCACTCGGTGCAGCGTTATTGTACACACTAACTGCAGTACTCATAGAGAGCCTGTGTTCCTTTACTATCTTTAGTCATTCCCATGACTAGACCTGGGCAATGGATTCACAGTACTGTACCTAAGGTAGTACTTGATTGCGCTGGTGATGGTCTTGATCTCCCATTCTGTACTGTCCAGCTCCACATCAGCACAGGTTTTAGGATCTGTCAGAGGGAGAGGATAGATGTCATCATCTGTCATTTGAGGAGCTTTGTGATTTCAGACGTTTGTGATTGAACCTATCTATTGTATTCTATTTGGCAGTTGTCAGTATATTCTCTCCTCCAGTCCTCTACCAGTTCTATGGTCACCTCCTCCTGTGCTTTTCCGTCTGTCAGTCTCAGAGCTACAGTATATCTACAGTAATTCAACTTGTTTTGCATTATTTATACAGTTGCATAAATTGCCTATTCCCCATAGCTATTCACATAAATCCGCAGGATGGTTTTCTACCGTTTTCTACTACAGTATAGACTCCCCAAACAGGAGGAGCAGGAGATTCCAGCTATCAGAATAAGACAGGTTGTGCAAACAAAACTACTGCATACATGTTAAATAAGTTAGATTCAATCTTGCCCCCAAATATTACCTGTTCGGATTTGTTTTTGGGGCAAGGACTCAATCTTTCTCACACACACACACACACACACACACACGCACACGCACACGCACACGCACACGCACATACACATGCACACACACACAGCTCCATTATCTCTCTGTCTTACCCATGGCAAGACCCAGGAGTTTCTGCACCCTGGAGTTTACTCCAACAATCCTGTACAGGCCCTGCTCGTCAATGCCTGTGGGACAGGACAGAACAGGACAGATATCTATAAAGATTGTATAGGACTTGTAAGAGTGACCAGTGACACCAGGTTCGCAATACAGTAGTACTAGAGACCTGTGATGCCTGTAAGCAGCCAAGCCTTAGTTCATTACCTCTGGTCTCCACAGCGTAGATGAACTTCTTCACAACGTTGAAGCCAACCACATCCAGCTGAGCCACTGAAAGATGGAGAGAGAGGGGAGGGGGGAGGGGGGAGGGGGAGGCAGAGTGGGACAGTGGGAGAGGGAGAGGACGAGAGAGAGAAAGGTAAAGAGAGAAAGAGTGGGATGAAGAGAGATAGGCGGAGAGAAAAATAGAGGGAGAAACGGAGGTAGAGAAGTGAATGAATCCCATCAATTATCAGTGTGCATTCATACGGACAGATGGTCGAGTAAAGCAAATTAATACCAATGTGTCACTTACGGCCTTCACTCTGGCTGTCTCTGTTTAAGTTATAGACCTGGAAGGAACAGAGACACCCAGTTACCACGGTTACACAGCTTAGCGTTACCGCCATCAACCACCACCACCGGTCACAAGCACCTATCCGTGTACTGAACACAGGCTGTACTTGCATAAGCCCAAGTACACTATGCTGTAATGTTGTAGTACGGTACATTGACATCAATGGAAGTTGCTACGGACTGAAGTGGCTTCCTAAAGGAGTTGAAGGTTAGTTAGCCAGCTATGCCACGAATCCCTGTGGCGGGCTATACGCATATGAGTACACACACACACACACACACACACACACACACAGTCACGCACACACACGCACAAGATGAGTGTGTAACCCTGGCAACGTACCGGTTCTCTCCCATCCATAGCTTCCATCCACAGCCTGCGGTCTTCCTCCGATAGAGCTTGCATGGTGATCACCCCTGGCCTGCAACGCACAAACACACACAAAGATCAGCATTTCATCAAATGCAACACACCACGTAGCAGTGACTGACAGAAGGAAATCACTGCTACATAAGGGGGTTGTCCACCCTCTTTGGGTCCTCTGACATTATTAAACATTATCCCCCATCAAGTCAATCTGCTGCTTCCACCACAACCATCCCAACACAGACTGACACCTCTATCAATCCGACCCCGGCCCTATCCGAAACTACAACTAAGCTACGCTCATCCCTGGCCAGCGTTGCCATATTTCACCTGGCCCTGGCAGCAGGCTCACCTTCAGCTGTCAACACAGTCCTCCATTAAAACCACAGACACACACACACACACACACACACACAAACACTCTGGGGCAGAGGACGCCATAACGCACGCTCTCACTGACAGTCACCCTCAAGTTATGTCTTTGCGATGCCTCTGCGTGCTAAAGCATGTTGAGGCCAGCTTTAACTTTCCTGCTGCTAACAACAACAGTGCACTGCATCTAGTGAACAAACACGCACACATACACAAACACTCTGGGCAGAGGACAAACAAACACCATGAATAAATTACGAGGGTTGAGTGAAGGAATGGGCCGATGCAGGAGGAGGGAGATCAGTGGCTGAAGCGGCCACAGTAGAGCTAGCGTTAGAGTTAGGGAGTCACTGGCTCTGCTGCTTTATATACAGTCAGACAACACCCTTCTATGACCGGGCTGGAGACGTGGCAGATATCTCACTTAGCGTTCGTCATCTAACATCCACCGCTTGACAATCCATATTAATAAGATCCTCTGCGCTGAGCTCCGACCCCACAGTCAGTCAGCCACAGCCTCAGCCCAGCGACACTCGTGAGCACCGCCATGTGGTTGCAATGGGTAACAACAAGCTGGTAGCCAGCAGCAATGACTCACCTGTCGACAGCCTCCACGTCGAAACAGA
Source organism: Oncorhynchus clarkii lewisi (assembly GCF_045791955.1). Lineage (NCBI taxonomy): Eukaryota > Metazoa > Chordata > Actinopteri > Salmoniformes > Salmonidae > Oncorhynchus > Oncorhynchus clarkii. The sequence goes on along the minus strand of NC_092158.1, from coordinate 54,008,546 downwards.
ACCTCTTCTCTATAGAATCCGTCTTCCGTCTTGTGCAGGACTTCAGAGTGAAGCTCTCCTCCTCCCCCTGCAAGACGGAGGAAGCCTTAATCGACCTTTAAGAAGAGACATTTATGACACTCAAGTTCAACCAATGGGAAGTGCCTTCCGCCACGTGTATGGAACCAAGTCATTTTAAGACATGTCTTTGATTTTCACAGTGAATTGTGGACAAGGATGGATGGACTCAAAGGATCTAGGACAAAAACTGGTGAGAAACTTTGATGTAGGTTATTTCCATGCAACCATCTCACAGCCCATCTCCTCCCCATCTCCCCGTCATTCCCTCTCTTCCCCATCTCCTCGCTCCTTCAAAGGGAGTGCATTAGCAACTGAAGTGTCACCACTGTTTGCACAGAGAATCCTGGGAGACACAAGGCAGCAATCCTGAGACGGAGCCTCAAACCACGACTCTGATGTGTTCTGAATGATACCTCCTCTCCTCTCTGATCCTTCCTCTCATGTCCATTATCCTTTTCTGCCCTTCCTACTTTACTCCTCTGCTCCCCCACCATCACCTCTCTCCTCCCCTGCTCTTTCTCCTCTCATGTCTTATCCTCTATCCCCTATTCTGCCCTTTGTCCTCTTCCTCCATCACTTCGTCGCCCTCTTTCTGCCATCCTTTTCTCCACAGTACACTTCAATGAGAGGAACAGTGAAATGAGGAGCGATATACTACCACTGAGTGTTTGTCCTTGCCCACTGACAGTGACAATACTGAGGTGTCAGGGGCAGATGTGCCCACCAGGAATCACTCTTTCAGATGCATTTTTACATTTACACTGAACAAAATATATGGTATGAGCAGGCATAAGCTACCGACCAACAAACACAATTGCCTTTTATTGATGGAAATTTGAATGCACAGAGACACTGCACCGTGACAAGATCACGAAGCCCATTGTGAGGCCCATTTTTTAAGGTATCAGTGACCAAAAGATGCATATCTGTATTTCCATTCATGTGAAATTCATAGATTAGGGCCTAATTAATTTAATTCAGTTGACTAATTTCCTTATAGGAGCTGTAACTCAGTAAAATCTTTGAAATTTATATTTTTGTCAGTAAATACTTGTATTGGTATTTTCTCTTTATTGAGATAGAAAGTCATAAACGAAAGGGGAAGACATTCAGGTAAAGGAATACAGATATGAAGACGGGGTTTGAACCCATACCATAAAGGTCAAGTTATAGTCCAGAGTAAGCAGCACTACCACAAGGCCAGACTCCAGCACACAGATGTATTTTGAAGCACTAATCAACTGCAGTCATTCAAATCTCTAGAAACAGATGTCACACATGATTTCTGCTTGAAATCATGACTGGAAGGCTGATGCCTCAGCCCTCAGCTCAGGGCTCCAGCTATGCATTTGGTTTGCTAACTTGCTAGCTAAGTGTCTAAAGGCACGTGACATTAAAACGATCACTTGAGTATCTGGTCAATATAATGGATCATTTGTGGTTGTCTGTTTGTTTACCTACCCAAAATGCCACTCTACCATGCAGTGTGACCTTGGTAGTTGTAGGAGCAGAGAGAGAGGGAGAAGAGAGAGAAATGTTGGCATCCTTTGCCCGAGAACTGGCGGGCAAAGGATGCCAACATTTCTCTCTCTGCTCAAACCCAACAATGCATTAATCAATATCAATGTAAAATAAACTCAAAATAACATAAGGTAAAACAAAAACACATAAGAAATACAAAGAAGAAGAACATGAGAAAGTAAGAAGCTATATACAGGGTCAGTTCCAATACCATATTTAGGATACTGGACTGATAGAGGTGCTTCCTTTCACATTAAATTCATGGATTTGGATATATCAGCCACACCCATTGCTGAGTCATGCAATCTCCATAGACAAACAGTGGAAGTAGAATAGCCTTACTGAAGAGCTCAGTGACTTTCAACGTGGTACCATCATAGAATGCCACCTTTCCAACAAGTCAGTTCGTCAAATTTCACCATGTCCTGCTAGAGCTGCCCAGGTTAACTGTATGTGCTGTTATTGTGAGGTGGAAACATCCAGTCGCAAAAGTGGTAGGCCACACAAGCTCACAGAACGGGTCCACCGAGTGCTGAAGTGTGTAGCGCGTAAAAGTATTCTGTCCTCAGTTGCAACACTCACTACCATGTTCCAAACTGCCTCTGGAAGCAACGTTGGCACAAGAACTGTTCGTCAACAGCTTCATGAAATGGATTTCCATGGCCGAGCAGCCGCACACAAACCTAAGATCACCATGCACAATGTAAAATGTCGGCTGGAGTGGTGTAAAGCTCGCCGTCATTAGACTCTGGAGAAGTGGAAACGCGTTCTCTGGAGTGATGAATCACGCTTCACCATCTGGCAGTCCGATGGACAAATCTCGGTTTGGAGGATACCAGGAGAACACTACCTGCCCCAATGCATAGTGCCAACTGTAAAGTTTGGTGGAGGAGGAATAATGGTCTGGGGCTGTTTTTCATGGTTTGGGCTAGGTCCCTTAATTCCAGGGAAGGTGAATCTTAACGCTACAGCATACAATGACATTCTAGACAATGCTGTGCTTCCAACTTTGTGGCAACAGTTTGTGGAAGGCTATTTAATGTTTCAGCATGTCAATGCCCCCATGCACAAAGCGAGGTACATACAAAAATGGTTTGTCGAGATCTGTGTGTAAGAACTTGACTTGCATGCACAGAGCACTGGCCTCAATCTCATCGAACACCTTTAGGATGAATTGGAACGCCAACTGCGAGCCAGGCTGAATCACCCAACATCAGTGCCCGACTTCACTAATGCTCTGTGGCAGAATGGAAGCAAGTCCCCCAGCAATGTTCCAACATCTAGTGGAAAACCTTCCTAGAAGAGTGGAGGCTGTTATAGCATCAAAGGGGAACCAACTCCATATTAATGCCCATGATTTTGGAATATGATGTTCCATGAACAGGTGTCCACATACTTTCATGTAGTGTATGTATATGATGAACATGTAAGTGTGTGTGTGTGCGTGTGTGTAGAGTAATTATAAATGTGAGTGCATGTTATGTGTGTGTGAGCAAATTAAGTGAGTGTTGGAATGTCAGTGTGCGTGAGTGTTTAGATTCCAGTGAGTGTGCATAGAGAAAGTGCAACAACAACCAAAAGTACAAGGGTCAACTCAGATTTAGCTATTTAGCAGTCATATGGCTTGGGGATAGAAGCTGTTCAGGAGCCTGTTGGTGTCAAACCTGATACACCTGTACTGCTTGCCATGCGGAGGCAGAGAGAACAGTCTATGGCTTGGGTGGCTGGAGACTAATTTTCCGAGGCTTCCTTTCACTTATATCGCCTGATATAGAGGTCCTGGATGGCAGGGAGCTCGGACCCAGTGATGTACTGGGCTGTCCGCACTACCCTCTGTAGCGCTATGTGAGTGATGGCGGTGCTGTTGCCATACCAAGCAGTAATGTAGTCAGTCAAGATGCTCTCAATGGTGCAACTGTAGAATTTTGTGAGGATTTGAGGGCCTTCTCAGCCTCCTGAGGGGGACTAAACACACACCCCTGTGGGCCCCCCGTGTTGAGAGTCAGAGTGGTGGAGATGATGTTGCCTACCCTCACCATATCACCTTGGGTCGGCCCGTCAGGAAGTCCAGGACCCAGTTGCAGAGGGAGGTGTTCAGTCCCAGGGTCCTAAGCTTGGTGATGAGCTTGAAGGGGACAATGGTGTTGAACACTGAGCTGTGGTCAATGAAAAGCATTTCACATAGGTATTCCTCTTATCTAGGTGGGTGAGGGCAGTGTGGAGTACAATTGAGATTGTGTCGTCTATGGATCTGTTGGAGCGGTATGGAGTGGGTCTAGGGTGTCTGGGATGATGGAGTTGATGTGTGCCATAACCAGACTTTCAAACCACTGCATGACTACAGATGTGTGCTACAGGGCGGTACTCATTATAACATGAAGCCTTGGAGTTCTTGGGGACAGGACTGATTGTGGTCATCTTAAAACATGTGGGGATTACAGACTGGGACCAGGAGAGGAGAGGTTGAAGATTACCGTGAATATGCCTGCCAGTTGTTCTGAGCCTGCTCTGAGAATTTTGTTAAGTGCTAGCTTGTTATTTTTCTTGTCCTGAGGTGGAATGTATACAACAGTCACGATAACAGCTGAAAACTCCCTCGGGATGTAGAAGGGTCGACATTTGACCATCAGGTATTCCAAGACAGCTGAACAATAGGTTGAGACTTTCCCTGCACTTGAGACAGCACACCATTTGTTATTGATGGCAAATCCCTCCCTCTCTCGACTTCCCTGACTCCAATGTCCTCTCCACTTGGTGAATGGAGAATCCATCGAGTTGGATAGCCATGGGGGGTATCTTTTTCGAAAGCCATGTTTCAGAAAAGCAGAGAATATTGCAGTGACAAGAGTCCCGTTGGTAGCAAATCCGCGATCGGAGGTCATCCATTTTATTATTAAGTGGCCAATAGAATGGAGGGAAGAGGTGTCCGGATTTCCCTTCACCTTAATCTCGCCAGGATCTCGCGCCTCTCTTGCCTCTGTAATGCTGGAATTGGAATTACAGAAAGAGCCCAGGGCAGATGAGTCAAAGTTGAAGCTGAGATTGAGGTAACTAATTGGCGTTCTGATGTTCAACAGTTCAACATTTTTTGTTAACCAAATTCGACACTCTCTCATTGACCTCCATACAAAAACTCTGTGCTGCTGGAAAATACATATTTTGGCCCCTGTTATGCCCCTGGCTACACCTCTTCCTCTCTGAGTCAACTCACCACTTTGCCACCCGACTTCTGGTCGAACAGGACCATGGTGACTCGTTTGGGCTCTCGATGGTAGGTGCAGTAGTGCTTGACCCAGGTTGACACGAAAGAGCCTGAGAGAGGGAAGAGAGAGGAGCAGATTGAGAAGCAGAGAGGGGGGAGTATTGGACACATTTTGTGGGTTACCATGGTTATTGCACACGCTGGGTCCCCCGTCACCTCTAAGAGCATGATATTCTCATCCTGAATACAATTACCCTTGTTGTTTCTATGGGGAAATCTATTTCAAACAACACTGGTGTCTAAACAACATTGGTGTGACTAAAGCGGTAGTCGTGATGTTACCGCCACCATGCTTTTGGTAAAAATAAATCACTGAGTAGTGAAATTGTATCCCATTGCAGCATGAGGGAGAGAGAGAGAGAGAGAGAGAGAGAGCAGGATGGGACACTCACGTTTCTCCTGTACAAACAGGTATCCCTCCATGGTGTCATGGCTGATACTCTTGTGCTCATGGGGGTTCTCCTTCATCTTCCTCATCAGACACTCCACCTCAGACCGTGTGCTTTCAAAACGGTTCCGCGTCTGAACAGGGCAGGAAAGGAGACAGACAATGATGGAAACATCCTAACACCATTGTCTGCAGTCAGTGTGTTAGGGCTAGGCCAAAACCTTATATTTTTCACATTTATTATGGTATTTTATGTTTTTTTTAATAATAAAAGTTCTACATATGCTTTATGAGTAGGTCATGACCCTAGAGTGGCAACACATACATTATAATTGATTGTAATTGGGCTTTCTCAATTTTGATTGTTTTATTTATTTATTTATTTGAATTTTTTTACCCCTTTTTACTCCCCAATTGTTGTAGTAGCTACTATCTTGTCTCATCGCTACAACTCCCGTACGGGCTCGGGAGAGACGAAGGTTGAAAGTCATGCGTCCTCCGATACACAACCAACCAAGCCGCTGCTTCTTTAACACAGCGCACATCCAACCCAGAAGCCAGCCGCACCAATGCGCCGGAGGAAACACCGTGCACCTGGCCACCTTGGCTAGCATACACTGCGCCCAGCCCGCCACAGGAGTCGCTGGTGCGCGATGAGACAAGGACACCCCTACCGACCAAGCCCTCCCTAACCCGGGCGACAGAGCCTGGGCGCGAACCCAGGACTCTGATGGCACAGCTGGCGCTGCAGTACAGCGCCCTTAACCACTGCGCCACCCGGGAGGCCCTTGATTGTTTTATACTGTTCAAACTAAATACATTTTCAGCATATTCTACAATTTCTGCATTTCCTGTACTTTTGTAATCATTTCCACACTGTGCCACGCAGAGATGAATGATATGGGCAAAACATCTAGGCCTAGTTAAAAGCTGAACTGTTGGAATCATGGAAATAGAATGATTATTCTAATTATATAATTCAAATAAAGTGGGCAGCACCTTGAATGCATTGTTGTTTGACATGACAATTAATGAATAAGCCAGGGAGGGAGTATTGACAGGGTAGGAACCAAAGTGTTGGCCAATGTTTCCAGGGGACCCTAATTAGTGAGAGATTAGCAAACTTAGGCATGTCATGACAACAACAAACTCTGAACTTACTTATCCATTCATAACTGACCAAATTATGAAAGACAAACATTGTCATTTTGAATTCTGTAAAGTGAGTGTTAAAGAGGTTAAATAATTATTGTTGACTATCAACAATGACAAGTCACCTGGGTCTGACAACTTTACTGCAGATGACAACAGACTATATCTCTCCAATCTAAATCTACATGAAAGTGTGTGCTCTCAGGCCTGGAGGGAGAAAACGTAATTCCGCTACCTAAGAATAGCAAAGCACCCTTTACTGGCTCAAAGAGCCGACCAATCAGCCTGCTACCAACTCTTAGTAAACTTTTGGAAAAAAATGTGTTTGACCAGACACAATTATATTTCATAGTAAACAAATGACTGAAAAGAAATTAGCTGAAAGAAATTGATAATAATGAGCTGTTTTGTTAGACCGATCATAATTTGCTGCTGGAAAAACGAATGTGTTATGGCTTCACATCCCCTGCTATATTGTGGATTGAGAGTTACCTGACTAATATAACACAGAGGGTGCTCATCAATGAAAGCCTCTCCAACAAAATCCAGGTAGAGTCGGGCATTCCCCAGGGAAGTTGTCTTGGCCCCTTACTGTCTAAAATATTTACTAATGACCTGCCACTGGCACTGAGTTAACTTTTTATGGCTGCAGGGGCAGTATTGAGTAGCTTGGATGAAAGGTGCCCATATCAAACAGCCTGCTCCTCAGTCGTAGTTGCTAATATTTGCATATTATTATTAGTATTGGATAGAAAACACTCTGACATTTCTAAAACTGTTTGAATGTCTGTGAGTATAACAGAACTCATATTGGCAGGCAAAATCCTGAGTTGAAATCAAAACAGGAAGTCAGAAATCTGAGCTTGTATGTATTCACCAGAGTCCCCAATGAAATCCCCTTGAGATATGAATGATGTTACACTGCCTAGGGGTTCCACTAGATGTCAACTATCAATATAAATTATAATGAGGCTTCTATGTTGTTGTGGGAGTGAATGAGAGCAGAATATATCAGATGTCCATCAATCAGCCATTTTGTGATCACGCTTTTTCCTCGTGGTAGTCACTTGCGTTCCATTGCTCACATAGACAAGAAGGAATACTCCGGTTGGAACTTTATTGAAGCTATATGTTAAAAACATCCTAATGATTGATTCTGTACTTAGTTTGAAATGTTTCTTCGACCGGTAATATCACGTTTTGAAGTTTTTGTCCGATATAACGCTGACCAGAATTAGCGTTGGGATATGTATACCAAACGCGCTAACAAAAGAAGGTATTTGGACATAAATAACAGACATTTTCAAACAAAACAAACATTTATTGTGGACCTGGGATTCCTGGAGTGCTTTCTGATGTAGATCATCAAAGGTAAGGGAATATTTATCATGTAATTTCTTGTTTATGTTGACGCCATCTTTGCGGCTGTGGTGTTCCTACTTTTGAGCGCCGTCTCAGATTATTGCATGCGTTTCTTTTTACGTAAAGTTTTTTTGAAATCTGACACAGCGGTTGCATTAATAAGGAGAGGTATATCTATAATTCCATGTGTATAACTTGTATTATCATCTACATTTATGATGAGTATTTCTGTTGAATGATGTGGCTATGCAAAATCAGTTGATGTTTTTGGAACTAGTGAATCTAACGCGACAATGTAAACTCAGATTTTTTTATATAAATATGAACTTTATCAAACAAAACATGCATGTATTGTGTAACATGAAGTCCTATGAGTGTCAACTGATGAAGATAATTCAAGGTTAGTGATTAATTTTCTTTATTTCTGGTTTTTGTGAATGCTATATTTTGCTGGAAAATTATTGTGAAAATGATTGTGGTTTGGTGGAGACCTAACTTTGGTGGGATTAACGGGAATAGCTTTAAAATGATATAAGGTTTGTTTTAGGAATTGTTATTATGAGATTTCTGTGGTTTGAATTTGGCGCCCTCTATTTTCACTGGTAGTTGTCATATCGATCCCAGTATCGGGATTGCAGCCATAACAGGTGTACCTAAAGTGCATTCGGAAGTTATTCAGCCCCCTTGACTTTTTACACATTCTGTTGCATAACAGCTTTATTCTAAAATTTATTAAATATATACCCCATAGTGATAAAGCAAAGAAAGGCTTTTAGAAATGTTTGCAAATGTATAAAAAATGACAGCCTAGAGTCTTCTTGGGCATGATGCTACCAGCTTGGCACACCTGTATTTGGGGAATTTGTGTACTTTGCTCCATTCATCTTTCCCTCGATCCTGACTAGTCTCCCAGTCCCTGCCGCTCAAAAACATCCCCACAGCATGATGCTCCCACCACCATGCTTCACAGTAGGGATGGTGGCAGGTTTCCTCTAGACGTGATGCTTGGCATTCATGCCAAAGAGCTGAATCTTGGTTTCATCCGACCAGAGAATCTTGTTTCTCATGGTCTGAGTGTCCTTTAGGTGCCTTTTGGCAAACTCCAAGCAGGCTGTCATGTGCCTTTTACTGAGGAGTGACTTCTGCCTGGCCAATCTACCATATAGGCCTGATTGGTGGAGTGCTGCAGAGATGGTTGTCCTTCTGGCAGGTTCTCCCATCTCCACAGAGGAACTCTGGAGCTCTGTCAGGGTGACCATCGGGTTCTTGGTCACCTCTCTGACCAAGTCCCTTCTCCCCCAATTGCTCAGCTTGGCCAGGCGGCCAGCTCTAGAAAGAGTCTTGGTGGTTCCAAACTTCTTCCATTTAAGAATTATGGAGGCCACCTGGACTATTTACATTGAACCCCCCTCTTTGATTTTACACTGCTGCTACTCACTGTTTATTATCTATGCATAGTCACTCTACAAATTACCTCGATTAACCTGTACCCCCGCACATTGACTCGGTACCGGTGCCCCCTGTATATAGCCATGTTATTGTTATGGAAATGTATTGGGTTACTTTTTGATTGACTAGATTTTTTTATTTAGATTATTTAGTAAATATTTTATGAACTCTATTTCTTGAACTGCCTTGTTGGTTAAGGGCTTGTAAGTAAGCGTTTCATTGTAAGGTACACCTGTTGTATTCGGAGCATGTGACATAGCATTTGATTTGATTTGATTTGTGTTCTTGGGGACCTTCAATGCTGCAGACATATTTTGGTAACCTTTCCCCAGATCTGTGCTTCGACACAATCCTGTCTCTGAGCTCTATGGCCAATTCCTTCAACCTCATGGCTTGGTTTTTGCTCTGACATGCACTGTCAACCTTATTTAGACAGGTGTGTGCCTTTCCAAATCATGTCTAATGAATTCAATTAACCACACATGGACTCCAATCAAGTTGTAGAAACATCTCAAGGATGATCAATGGAAACAGGATGCACCTGAGCTCAATTTGGAGTCTCATAGCAAAGGGTCTGAATACTTATATAAATAAGGTATGTGTTTTTTATTTTTAAGAAATTTTCTAAAATGTCTAAAAACCTGTTTTTTCTTTGTCATTATGGGGTATTGTGTGTAGATTGATGACAAAAACAAATTGAATAAGGCTGTAACGTAACAAAATGTGAAAAAAGTAAATGGGTCTGAATACTTTCCGAATTAACTGTATGTATGCCATGACTCAACATTATACACTTCAGCTACCACAGCAAGTGAAATCACTGCAACATTACCTTGTCACATGTGAATTCCAAATGTCTCTAACGGTCTCCCTACAGTCAGCTGTTTTATGTGTTTAACGCACTCACAGTTCCAAAATGTGATTGTTACACAACTGGAGAGTTAACCCACGCTGCCCTCAAACCAGGGCACGCTGCCAGCTAATTATCTATAAGCTATGTTTAAACTTGTCAATTTAAAATTATTTTCGAACAACAGTTTGAATTGAGGTGTGTTCCGCCTCCTCATTAATTCACATAAGAAGTAGCCCATTTCACTGTTGCAGACAATTTATGTTTGAGGCTTTATTGAGCTGGCCAAGTCCAAGCACTTCCCCAGTGTTTCCCCAGATCAAGTATGAAGACAATGTGCATCTCTAGTCAGAACACATTTTCTGTCTGGCGCCCGCATTGCCTTCATTGTTATTTTCCTTAAAAATAATAACTTTGGTCATGTGTCCGTTCCTATCAAACTAAATGCCCTATTTTCTGTATATCGTGTTGTTGTTTCTACTGTAGCATACCGTATATATGTATGGAGCATAATGTATTTACAGTTTTTTTCACGTTTCCATGTACTGGTGACAAATCATACATTCCAATTCTTGCATATATTGCAATGGAAACATAATGTGTGTAAAATACATTTTTGAAGATTGCACTGATTTTGATGAGCTAATGCTAAGCTATTTGCCAGTTATCTGTGGCGCCATGTTTGCTTACATTATACAATGCATTCTGGTCTGTCAGACCAAAGATGTTATGAAAAAATGAGGTGAAGGTCACTTGACTGTCTAAAGGTGCTTTCAAGACAACTGGGAACTCTGAAAAATACGAGGGCAAATCACGACATCTGTGATCTTCAGCTTGGAAAGTCAGAGCTCTAGAAAGAGGCCCGAGTTCCCGAGTTGGAGTTCTGAGTTGGATGACCGTTCAAAACAATTTGTCCCAATCAGATCTTGTTTTTTTTCCGAGTTCCCAGTTGTCTTGAACGCACTTAAGTCGGAAGTTGGAGATTTCCGAGTTCCCAGTTGTTTTGAACACAGTATCAGATTGCAACTATGGTACTATGGTTGCCAGCTTAGACCCCCCTTTCCAGGGTTTTTATTTGTATTTAGTATATACAGTTGAAGTCGGAAGTTAACATACATTAAAACTTGTTTTTCAACCACTCCACAAATTTCATGTTAACAAACTATAGTTTTGGCAAGTCGTTTAGGACATCTACTTTGTGCATGACACAAGTCATTTTTCCAACAATTGTTTACAGACAGATTATTTCACTTATATCACAATTCCACTGTATCACAATTCCAGTGGGTCAGAAGTTTACATACACTAAGTTGACTGTGCCTATAAACAGCTTGGAAAATTCCAGAAAATGATGTTATGGCTTTATAAGCTTCTGATAGGCTAATTGACATAATTTGAGTCAATTGCGGGTGTACCTGTGGATGTATTTCAAAAACTTCCACACATCTGGTTCATCCTTGCGAGCAATTTCCAAACGCCTGAAGGTACCATGTTCATCTGTACAAACAATAGTACGCAAGTATAAACACCATGGGACAACGCAGCCGTCACACCGCTCAGGAAGGAGACGCGTACTGTCTCCTAGAGATTAATGTACTTTGGTGCGAAAAGTGCAAATCAATCCCAGAACAACAGCAAAGGACCCTGTGAAGATGCTGGAGGAAACATGTACAAAATTATCTAGATCCACAGTAAAACAAGTCCTATATCGACATAACCTGAGGCTTGCAAGCCGAAGAACACCATCCTAACCGTGATGCACGGAGGTGGCAGCACCATGTTGTGGGGGTGCTTTGCTGCAGGAGGGACTGGTGCACTTCACAAAATAGATGGCATCATGAGGCAGGAAAATGATGTGGATATATTGAAGAAACATCTCAAGACATCAGTCAGGAAGTTGAAGCTTGGTCGCAAATGGGTCTTCCAAATGGACAATGACCCCAAGCATACTTCCAAAGTTGTGGCAAAATGGCTTAAGGACAACAAAGTCAAGGTATTGGAGTGGCCATCACAAAGCCCTGACCTCAATCCTATGGAAAATCTGTGGGCAGAACTGAAAAAGTGTGTACTGAAAAACCTGACTCAGTTACACCAGCTCTGTCAGGAGGAATGGGCCAAAATTCACCCAATTTATTTTGGGAAGCTTGAGGAAGGCTACCCGAATCGTTTGACCCAAGTTAAACAATTTCAAGTCAATGCTACCAAATACTAATTGAGTGTATTTAAACTTCTGACCCACTGGGAACGTGATGAAATAAATAAAAGCTTAAATAAATCATTATCTCTACTATTATTCTGACATTTCACATTCTTAAAATAAAGTGGTGACCCTAACTGACCTGACCTAAACTGAGTTTAAATGTATTTGGTTAAGGTGTATGTAAACTTCCGACTTCAACTGTAAACTTATCCCGTGTCTGCCCCACATTTATTGATAAATCCCCCATCTATAGTAATATTTCCTGCATCATATCCCCCACGATACCTTCCCCCATTTCTATACCCCATGGACTTGAAAACCCCCCCACAAATGAAATTACCCCCCCCCCCTAAAATGGTTTCATCCCTATTCAGTTTGATGATCTGTGAAGTGATAAGATTTTATTTGCTGTGGGATTTGTCAAAAACTGTAAACGACTTGTCAAGTAATGTGCTCCTTGTATACACTTGTCAAGTAATGTGGTTCTTGTATAAACTGTAACAAATACATTGAACATTTGTTATATGCTGAAAAGTGGGCAAATTAAGTTAATCTTTTTCAGGCAATGGGTGCAGCCATCTTTGACTTTGGCTTTGACTTTTGTTAATTTGGGTCTTATAGCGAATAGCATTCTGGGATTAGGGAGTTTCGCTTGTCAAACATAAACAAACATGGCTGCCATCATAAAGAATTTAGCTGCTGTTAGCTTAGCTGATATGCATCTCTTTTCTAAACAATATTACATTTCTTCCTTGTGCGCACCAGAGATGTGATACATTGTAAACAAGTCTAGCTGTTAGGTCGCTAACTTATGTTTGTTTTTTTTGTCAGCCCATCCTGTTATTTATTCTGGTTCATTGAATGAGTTTGTCTGTGGAAATGTTCTGTGTGATGTTTGGATGATAAAGTTTGCATTTATCTTTTACAATAAAATGTGAAATTTACGAATAAAGTTGTGAAGACCTTATTTCCCATCAGTACAAAACACTGTTTAGATGCTTTTCAGACAACAATGCTGTTTAGATGCATTTGTTGCATCATATGTTCTGTTGCTACTGTTCCAATCACAGATTTGCGATGGTACACAGCAGGGACCACTCAGCAATGATCACAAATATGTGATCGTACCCTTCAAAGGGTTAACAAAGAGCTGCAGTCGGATTTAAAATGGGTGACAAGTAATAAGCTCGTACTAAATATTTCAAAAACTAAAAGCTTTGTATTTGGGACAAACCATTCCCTAAAGCCTAAACCTCAACTAAATATTGTAATGAATAATGTGGAAATTGAGAAAGTTGAGGAGCCCAAACTGCTTGGCGTAACCACAATTGTGCTATTGTGTGTGTTTTATTGCGTTATTTGTAACTTATTTTGCACATGTTTCTGCCACCGTCTCTTATGACCGAAAGGAGCTTCTGGATATCAGGGCAGCGATTACTCACCTCATACTGGATGAATATTTTTTCTTTAACGAGTCGGACGCAAAGGATTTACTTCAGACACCCGACAAGGCCCAAAGCCCTGTGATTTGCATGAGCAAGAGACGGCAATATTGGGGACATAGGTTGGGGTGCCTAGCTAGGATCCGAATGCGAGTGAGTAATCTGCCTCTACCATCAGTCCTATTAGCCAATGTACATTCACTGGATAACAAAATAGATTAACTAGCATCACGAATATCCTACCAACCGGACATTAAAAACTGTAATATCTTATCTTTCACCGAGTCGTAGCTGAACGATGACATGAATATCATACAGCTAGCGGGGTTTACTATGCATCGGCAAGATAGAACAGCAGCCTCCGGTAAGACAATGGGTGGCGGTCTGTGTATATTTGTAAACAACAGCTGGTGCACGAAATCTAATACTAAGGAAGTCTCGAGGATTTGTTCGCCTGAGGTAGAGTATCTCATGATAAGCTGTAAACCACACTATTTACCAAGAGAGTTTTAATCTATATTCTTCGCAGCTGTCTATTTACCACCACAAACCGATGCTGGCACTAAGACCGCACTCAATGAGCTGTAGAAGGCCATAAGTAAACAGTAGCCGGGAAATTGAATGCAGGGAAACTTAAATCAGTTTTACCTCATTTCTACTAGCATGTTAAATGTGCAACCAGAGGGAAAAAAATCACCTTTACTCCACACACAGAGACGCACACCTACAAAGCTCTCCCTCTGACTCCATTTGGCAAATCTGACCATAATTCTATCCTCCTGATTCCTGCAAACAAGATAAAACTAAAGCAGGAAGCACCAGTGACTCAGTCAATAAAGAAGTGGTCAGATGACACAGATGCTAAACTACAATCATTGGCTTCATCAATAAGTGCATCGATGACGTCATCCCCACAGTGACTGTACGTACATACCCCAACCAAAAGCCATGGATTACGGACAACATCCGCACTGAGTTAAAGGGTAGAGCTGCCGCTTTCAAGGAGCGGGACTCTAACCCGGAAGCGTATAAGAAATCCCGCTATGCCGTTTGACAAACCATCAAACAGGTAAAGCGTCAACACAGGACTAAGATTGAATCATACTACACCGGCTCCGACGCTCGTCGGATGTGGCAGGGTTTGCAAACTATTACAGACTACAAAGGGAAGCACAGCCGAGAGTTGCCCATTGAGTCGAGCCTACCAGATGAGCTAAATTACTTCTTTGCTCACATTTCAAGGCAAGCAACACTGAAGCATGCATGAGAGCATCAGCTGTTCCGGACGACTGTGTGATCACGCTCTCCGTAGCCGATGTGAGTAAGACCTTTAAACAGGTCAACATTCACAAGGCCAGATTACCAGGAGGTGTACTCCGAGTATACGCGTACCAACTGGCAAGTGACTTCGAAGACTTTTTCAAACTGAGTCTGGAATATCAACATGTTTCAAGCAAACCACCATAGTCCCTGTGACCAAGAACACTAAGGTAACTTGCCTAAATGACTACCGACCCGTAGCACTCACGTCTGTAGCCATGAAGTGCTTAGAAAGGCTGGTCAAGGCTCACATCAACACCATTATCCCAGAAACCCTAGACCCGCTCCAATTTGCATACTGCCCCAACAGATCCACAGATGATGCCATCTCCATTGCACGCCACACTGCCCTTTCCCACCTGGACAAAAGGAACACCTATTCAGTAAGGATAGGTAGCAACACATCTGCTATGCTGATCCTCAACACGGGGGCCGCTGAGGGGTGCGTGCTCAGTCCCCCCCTGTACTCCCTGTTCACTCATGACTGCATGGCCAGGCACGACTCCAACACCATCATTACGTTTGCCAACAACAAAACAGTGGTAGGCCTGATCACCGACAATGATGAGACAGTCTATAGGGAGGAGGTCAGAGACCTGGCCGTGTGGTGCCAGGATAACAACCTCTCCCTCAACGAGATCAAGACAAAGGCTATAATTGTGAACTACAGGAAAAGGAGTGCCGAGCACGCCCACATTCTCATCAACAGGGCTGTAATGGAGCAGGTTGAGCAACAAACGATCATGGTCCAAACACACCAAGACAGTCGGGAAGAGGGCACAACAAAACCTATTCCCCCTCAGGAGACTGAAAATATTTGGCATTGGTCCTCAGATCCTCAAAAAGTTATACAGCTGCACCATCGAGAGCATCCTGGTTGCATCACTGCCTGGTACAGCAACTGCTCAGCCTCTGACCGCAAGGCACTACAGAGGGTAGTGCGTACGGCCCAGTACCAATCACTGGGGCCAAGCTTCCTGCCATCCAGGAACTCTACACCATGCGGTGTCAGATGAAGGCCCTAAAAATTGTCAAAGACTCCAGCCACCCTTGTCATAGACTGTTCTCTCTGCTAAGTGGTACCGGAGTGGTACCGGAGCACCTTCTTAACATCTTCTTTTTCAGTTCTGCCCACAAATGTTCTATGGGATTGAGGTCAGGGCTTTGTGATGGCCACTCCAATACCTTGACTTTGTTGTCCTAAAGCCATTTTGCCACAACTTTGGAAGTATGCTTGGGGTCATTGTCAATTTGGAAGACCCATTTGCGACCAAGCTTCAACTTCCTGACTGATGTCTTGAGATGTTGCTTCAATATATCTACATAATTTTTCTCCCTCATTATGCCATCTATTTTGTGAAGTGCACCATTCCCTCCTGAAGCAAAGCACCCCCACAACATGATGCTGCCACCCCCGTGCTTCACGGTTGGGATGGTGTTCTTCGGCTTGCAAGCCTCCCCCTTTTTCCTCCAAACATAACGATGGTCATTTTGGCCAAACAGTTCTATTTTTTTTTTCATCAGACCAGAGAACATTTCTCCAAAAAGTATGATCGTTGTCCCCATGTGCTTTTGCAAACCATAGTCTGTCTTTTTTTATGGCGGTTTTGGAGCATTGGCTTCTTCCTTGCTGAGCGGCCTTTCGATATAGGACTCGTTTGACTGTGGATATAGATACCTTTGTACATGTTTCCTCCAGCATCTTCACATGGTCCTTTGCTGTTGTTCTGGGATTGTTTTGCACTTTTTGCACCAAAGTACCATTGATCTCTAGGAGACAGATCGGGTCTCCTTCCTGAGCGGTGTGACGGCTGCGCGGTCCCATGGTGTTTATACTTGCATACTATTGCTTTGTACAGATGAACGTGGTACCTTCAGGCATTTGGAAATTCCTCCCAAGGATGAACCAGACTTGTGAAGGTCTACAATTTTTTTCTGAGGTCTCAGCTGATTTCTTTTGACTTTCCTATGATGTCAAGCAGAGGCACTGAGTTTGAAGGTAGGCCTTGAAATAGGTACAGTCAACTTAGTGTATGTAAACTTCTGACCCACTGGAATTGTGATACAGTGAATTATAAGTGAAATAATCTGTCTGTAAACAATTGTTGGAAAAATGACTTGTAATGCACAAAGTAGACGTCCTAACCGACTTGGCAAAACTATAGTTTGTTAACAAGAAATTTGTGGAGTGGTTGAAAAATGACTCCAACCTAAGTGTTCTAATGACTCCAACTTAAGTGTATGTAACTGGGCTGTGAAGAGACACACAGGCACAGAAACACATTTTAATATTGTTGTATGGTACTGTACATGTTGTGTTGTGGATGTGTAGTGGTGTGGTGATGTTATGTGATGTACTGTTTAATTTAGTTTTTGTTGATTTATTTTGTGATGTGCCTTGGACCCCAAGAAGAGTAGCTGCTCCTTGGCAGCAGTTAATGGGGGTCCATAATGAATACAAAATAAAACGTAGCTAACATATTCATGTTTCACCTATTCCTATTCCTCTCTGATTTAAGATACAGTTGCATGAACAACATACTTATCTAGGCCTAGACCAGCATTAGTACCAGGCTGTATTGATTACCTATCTACATTTGCTCTGACTCTTAGTACATTTAGCAAGCTAGCTAACTAGTGTTTAGCATTAGCGGCTAACCAGCATTGTTTTCACCAACATCTTGTTGCATCTATCTGGCCATGCAGACCACGGCAAGAAAGTGTTTGTGACTCTATGGTCGAACAACTGCTCTCTCCATGAGTGACAGGGGGCAGGGCTTGGTGTAGGAAGAGGCATGTAGCAGCAGGAGGGAGAAAGACAGCTCAAATAGCAAACGGAGTAAACTATGAAAACTGACATAACACGTGCTGAGCTGCGTATCACATTTAACAAACCAAACATTGACATACCGTTATTGAAGGTAAAGTAAAAACCCAAACCGGTCCACGCATCAATACGGTATATAGTAAAATACAATATACTGCCCAGCCCAGCCTTGAAATGTCTTTGGTGTGGCAAAATATTACATCTCACCAGCACCTAATGGCCGTAATGTATGGCATTGATATGTATCTTACATTCTGAATGCTGATAGTGAGGTCTGTCTTGAAGTGGTTGAAGTCTTTGGCCAACTCGTACCCATGGTGATAGTAAGTAAACAGCCCTTGAAGAAATGCCAGCAACTAGAATTGATACAAAGGACGAAACGGAAAGGAAACATGGTTGAGAAACGTAATTCAATTCCATCAACCTAAAACTCCAGTAAAACTCCAGTAACCTTCCCAAAAAATCCTGGTTGGAAGATTACCTGAATCAATAGGGAATGAGAAGGAAATCGGGAGACTTCCTGCCAGGATTTCTGGAAAACCTTGGAAGTGTAGGAAAGTTCATGGCATTTTGCAACCCTAAACAGTATAGACAGCATGCTGAGGGAGATTGACATGCTCACTCACCGGCTCTACAAAGTCAAACATCTTCCTCTCCTGGACCTCCTGCACCTTGAAGACATACTCCAGAGACACCTCGTAGAAATGCTGCCGCACGTGGTCCACCTGGCTGTCAGCCTGCACCACACGCAAAAGGATGGGATGCTGTTTGAAATGACTTTCAGGTGAAACCCGCGGGGAAGTCATGCTGTTTGCTCTCCCATCTGAATGGTCGTGCTTTACACCACACAGGCCGCCACATCATATCTCCACCCACTTCAACTTTGATCTCCTCCCATTTAGGTGTGAGATACCGGACAATTCTGAGGGAGGAGTTTCATCGCGAGGGCTATCACCATAGAGAACAATTCCATGTCATTTCCATGTCATTTCTCCCATGGATGGGGGGGGGGGGGGGGGGGTACTATACCTGCCTGGCTGTTGCTTGTTCCTTCTATTATTTCAGATTTGTTTTAAGTATCTATGTGTGAGCTGTGACAAGATTTTCCTCTTGTAGGACAATAAACGTGATTCTGATTCTGTGTGAACTGACTTACAGCGCACACACACACACTTGCCCACATGCATACACAAACACATGCCTCTTAACATAAACACACATGTCATGACTAGCCAACTCTAGCCCATTTTGATTGTGGGAAAGGAGAACAATGTATGCTTACTTCATGAAGATGTGCTTCTTTCTTCTTTGCTGATAGGCTTAGGTGCTTCTCCAGTACAGCACAGTACTTCTCTGTCTCTTTGTCGTATTTCTTCTTGGCTTCCTGTGATAGACAATCAAAAGGTCACCAACAGTCACCTTGTTTCCAAGTCCTGGACACCACATAGTACAATTTATATTGAAATTGTATTGAAGAGGATGTCCCATTGAGGTCAGAAGACCTCTTTCTCAGGGGAAACCTCTATATAACACATAGAGCTCTGTTTTGGCATCATCACTGCCGCCTTCCAACAGAACATCCTTTCCAAAGAGTCATGGGTATTATTGGTATGTCCAGGGCTTAGCTTTACAGACAGATTTAGAGGAAAATATTGTGAGATGCAGGTTGAAATCACATCTCCTCTAGTACTGCTGAAGCCAACAGAGGCAGCCCACAGCTGGTGGGAAAACAATAGAGCACTTTAAACCTGCACGTTAGACAGACAGACGGACAGACATAACAGGATGTCTCTCCCAGCCTCTCTCTCACAGACAGACAGACAGACAGACAGACAGACAGACAGACAGACAGACAGACGTCTCTCCCAGCCACTCTCACAGACAGACGGATAGATAGAGCAGGGTGTGTCAGTAACATACAGTCCAGCACTCCTCACCCTGGGGTGCACTGACTGTAACCACACCTTCTACTGACTGATGTCATCATCATCCCTGTCCACCCGGTCACATGACCCGGCCTTTCATCGCCAGCCAGTTTCCACAGGACGTAGAACCAACCCTCCTCAGAACAGAAGGTCCACTACCAACAGCTGCACAACACGTCATTACAGAGCATCCTAATGTAAGTAACAAAGGACCCTTCAATTTGCTCTAACCCTTAATAATAAATGAACCCATGTCTTGTCTGTTATACACTGCAAACATGTTTCAATGTGGGCTCTTGAGTTCAAGTATCCCTTTTCAGAACACTAAATTATTCTTCAAACGTTTAATTAACCTACACATTCTTCTAACTTAGACTTCAAAATAACGATATGGTGAGAGGTCAAATCAGAAAGAGTTTTGTCAATATGTAATAAAGTTCACTAACATTTCTTCATTGACAATCAACCAAGTAAATCCTGATGCCCTTCATGTGATACCTGTATTGACCAGATGGTGGCAGTGTCTTATCACAACAGACCTGTCAGCTCTGGCGGACAGAGCAGAGAGCAGTTTAGACTCAGAGGTACAGTATAGGGAGAGCTCTGGATGCTGTCATCAATGGGGATTTAATAAAGGAATACTATTCCTTGTGGTGTATACATTTTAGACCTACACAAATGTAACTTCTGGAATCAGGACAACCAGAACAAAGTCAATTACCGGCCAGACTGAGTGGGAAACTGCTAATATTTGAGTGATCAGTACATTTTTTAAAAACCTGGTACTGTAGCAGCGGATAGGTTCAAATGTCCCTTGTCTTTCAAGGTTTAAGAGGGAATATGAGATGGCTACATAACCCAAAAAAGACTATAATTCACTTTATACTCCACAGGGGATTGTAAAATCACACAATGACCCAGTAGTAGGGATTACCAGGACATTTAGAGGGGGATCCTTCACCCCAGCATGACTTGGGGGAGTCAAGTCATAATATCTCCTTACCTTGGCAGCGCTGATCTGCTCCTTCCTGAACCGCTCCAGTGGCATGATCAGCACATCATCGGCATTCTCAATCTGAGGAGAGATACAGGAAGTCACCAGACGGCTGACAGGAAGTCACTCTACTGACATACTGTATAAACACAGAGAGGCCTGCAGCCAGACCTTCACTTATTGGTTATACAACGCTTGAATTCCAAAGCAGTGAGCCCATGTTCCAGCATATATCTGACACTCACCATCCGTGTTCTCTCATCCTCCAGGTTCTGCAAAACTCCAGCAAACTCCTGTAGAGACTTTGCTGTAGATGGATAGAGATAAACAGGCCAGCCAAACAGCCAGCCAGACAGCCAGACAGCCAGCCAGCCAGACAGACAGACAGACAGACGACACAGAGGGAGGATAACAATATATAATGAGTCAGTGGTCATCATTTGGCTCCATACATACCATTCCACATTTGTGACCTTGCTTGCAAAACAAGGCTTTTAATTTGAAATCGTAGTTTACATGCTTGCTTTAGACCACAGTGTGTTTTCAACTAGCAAGCTTATTGCCTGTTCCTTCCCTGCTCTAGGTCCAGCCAAGAATGACTGCATTGTTTTGGGTCAGAGTTTCCACTTGAGATGCCACAATCCTGTTCCAACATTTCCACTTGATAGAATAGTACTCTCCAAATGTAGACCTCAAGTCACTTATAACTTTGAATTCCTACTGTAAAAAATATTCCAGGAATGTTCTTTCAACATAATGGCAAGTTTATTCGAGGTTATTACATTTCATCCAACTCCATCCAATGAGCCTAATTGTGTTTATTACGGCCTTCCTGTACCAATTAGGTGCACTATGAGTGCAATTAGGTAGAACAAGACAGCCAGGCCAGAATGTGTACAGCTGAGTGCAGACTAATGGAGTGCATTAGCACTACTACAGTTGATATGAATGTAGTGCAGCAGTTGGTTACAGTTGAGGGTGGTAACTATTACTACACAACAATAGCGTGCAGGACAGTCGAGTGTGGTACAGCAGAACGGGATGGAGGGCGTTTACTCGCTCACCGATACATATCTCGTCGTCCGTCTCTGCGTCTCCTATGCACTGGAACTTAAACTCATTGAGAGACTCCGCAAACTTCCTCTTGGCTGTGGACAGATCTGAACGGGGACAGAGAAAGGGCAAGTCAGGTCAACAAAAATAGGGAGGCATGTGGGCATCTTTAAAAAAAAAAAATGCACGAGATGCTAAAGGTTCCTCTGAGACAAAAGCTCCAGCTATTTTGCTCTACTTTGCACAGGTTTTGTGTCAACCATTCTCACACAGCCAGAAAGAGAGAGAGAGAGAGGGAGGGAGGGACAGAAATTGGCCCGTGCTTGTGTAAATAGCATGAGCCCTTCCTGCGGCCCTATGTGCGGAAAGATTTACAACCTCTTGCCAGTCCGAATAAATGAAACACAGGCCCTTGCACTTTTTCATAAATACTGGATGCCTCAGCATTTCAAGTAAGCTCTCACCTCAGGAGTGAGACCTCAGTGCTGGCTATAAAACGCCAATTGGTTCAGAGTTCACTCTCGTAAAAAGTGAGTCACAACGTGTCGCTGGTATTAAAGCTGATGTGCATCAGGCAGGCCACCTGATCCAACACCAGGTCCTTGTCATGTTTCACCGCACCTCTGAAATGGCTCAAATGAGGTATTACGAGTTTCGCCATTGTTGTTTCTCGGTAAGGGGAATGTTGGAGACTGTTGAAGAAGGATTAGTTGAGTGACAGACTGTGCTGTAGAGGATAGGTAAGCCAAACACCCTGTCACACAAATAGAAGTACGGGGTAACATATGTGAGAAAGACTTGGAGCTAGGGCTGGGAAAGGCCTGACTTTTCCACTGTAGATATATCAGACAGCAGGCCTGTCATGTCATGCCACCTCTCCTCCGTGAGGTTTTCCACACATTTCTCCAGCACGTCCTTCACTGATTCCCTCGCTGGATCTCTCTGTCTCTATCCTGTCTCTATCGCTCAGTCTCTCTCTCTCTCTCTCTCTCTGCTTTTCGTCAACTTCAGACTTTTATTGTCACTCTGTAGGCTGCATCACAACATAAACTGAGTGTACAAAACATTAAGAACACCTTTCTAATATTGAGTTGCGCCCCCTTTTGCCCTCAGAACAGCTTCCATTTGTTAGGGCATGGACTCTACAAGGAGTTGAAAGCGTTCCACAGGAATGCTGGCCCATGTTGACTCCAATGCTTCCCACAGTTTTGTGTCAAGTTGTCTGGATGTCTTTTGGGTGATGGACCATTCTTGATACACATAGGAAATTGTTCAGCGTGAAAAATCCAGCAGCGGTGCAGTTCTTGACACACTCAAACCGGTGCGGCTGGCGCCTACTGTACTACCATACCCCGTTCAAAGGAACGTAAATCTTTTGTCTTGCCCGCTCACCCTCTGAATGGCACACATACACAATCCATGTCTCAATTGTCTCAAGGCTTAACAATCCTTCTTGAACCTGTCTTTTCCACTTCATCTACACTGATTTAAGTGGATTTGTATACTCAGTGTTTTGTACACTCAGTGTATATGTTTTAGAGGTCGACCGATTAATCGGAATGGCCGATTAATTAGGGCCGATTTCAAGTTTTCATAACAATCGGAAATCTGTATTTTTTACACCTTTATTTAATCTTTATTTAATTTATTTGGGGCGGCAGGGTAGCCTAGTGGTTAGAGCGTTGGACTAGTAACCGACAGGTTGAAAGTTTGAATCCCTGAGCTGACACGGTACACATTAACTGCCTCGATCAGGGGCAGAACGACATATTTTCACCTTGTCAGCTATGGGGATCCAAACTTGCAACCTTACAGTTAACTAGTCCAACGCAATAACAACCTGCCTCTCTCTCGTTGCACTCCACAAGGAGACTGCCTGTTATGTGAATGCAGTAAGTCAAGGTAAGTTGCTAGCTAGCATTAAACTTATCTTATAAAAAACAATCAATCAATCATAGTCACTAGTTAACTACACATGGTTGATATTACTAGATATTATCTAGCGTGTCCTGCGTTGCGTATAATCTGACTGAGCATACAAGTATCTAAGTATCTAAGTATCTGACTGAGCAGTGGTAGGCAGAAGCAGGCGCGTAAACATTCATTCAAACAGCACTTTCGTGCGTTTTGCCAGCAGCTCTTCGTTGTGCGTCAAGCATTGCGCTGTTTATGACTTCAAGCCTATCAATTCCCGAGATGAGGCTGGTGTAACCGAAGTGAAATGGCTGGCTAGTTAGCGCGCGCTAATAGCGTTTCAAACGTCACTCGCTCTGAGCCTGTGGTTGTTCCCCCTGCTCTGCATGGGTACCGCTGCTTCGAGGGTGGCTGTTGTCGATGTGTTCCTGGTTTGAGCCCAGGGAGGAGCTTATTATTTAAACCAAATTGAACATGTTTCATTATTTATTTGAGGCTAAATTGATTTTATTGATGTATTATATTAAGTTAAAATAAGTGTTCATTCAGTATTGTTGTAATTGTCATTATTACAAATACATTTTTAAAAATCGGCCGATTAATCGGTATCGGCTTTTTTGGTCCTCCAATAATCGGTATCGGTATCGGCGTTGAAAAATCATAATCGGTCGACCTCTACTATGTTTGGTATGACAATGAACATGACATAGTTGTCATGACAAACAGATTTCTTAACCTTCTTAAACCATCCCCACCCAGGTCGTGACCAGGAGAAGCCAGGAGACCAGGAGAAGCTCCTGCACCCCCTACACCAGGCCCCATACCCAGACTGGATATTGGCATGGCTGTGGCTGCCTGAGACATGGATTGGATGTTACAATTTATACGAGCATTAAAACCTCAGCCTGCTCCAGAAAGTATGCTGCCATAAAACAGGCTTCCAGGACTTCCTCGAGAAGTTGATTCAATGGGAGAGGTCTGGTCAACGTTGACGACAATAAGTCTCTTAATGGGTTGTCTCATGCACCTATGCATTTCTGGGAGTGGTTCCAAAAGGGTTCCAAAAGGTTTCTTCGGCAGTCCCCATAGGACAACACTTTTTGGTTCCATGTAGAACCCTTTCCACAGATGGTTCTACATGGAACCCAAAAGGGTTCCACCTGGAACCAAAAAGTGTTGTCCTATGGGGACTGCCGAAGAAACCTTTTAGGTTATAGATAGCACCTTTTTTTCTAAGTGTGTAGGGCCCTGTCTGACATATAGGCACTAGGGATGAGCTTCTACAACATGCCACTCCAAATATCGCGATATCCAATATAATTGTTTTGCGCATTTACTGACTAAATAATTCCTGACTGTGCAATATTTGTGCTTATTTACGATATTATAGTCGCATTCTCACAAAATAATTTTTGTGTGACTAAAAAAAGAAGGCTTAGTTAATTGATTTAGACTTCATTTTCAACATACTGATACAGCCAAGCTGATAAAACTGCACAGTTTCAAAGTTCAAATACAGTATAGTCTTGCACATTGCGATATAGCGTCAATGTCAAATGTCACAATATCGAATGAATCCTATATCGGCCCAACCCAAATTGGCATATGAAGTAATGATGAACGATGAAGTAAAATAAACACCCAATATGTTCTGGCTAATGGACAGCGATACATCACAGTCACACTAGCATTATTCTGTGTATTGGCATCAATACATATACACACTACATTTTACCAAAATAATCACTCATCATCAAGAGAACTGAGATGCATGCTGAATTCACAATGTTTTTCCAAATCAAAACCACACTGTTGGCGCATCCGGCTCATTCTAGACATTTACAATCATTCCAACACAAATGAAATAATATGAATCACCTCTGCAGCCAGTTGGGTTTTTGGAAAGAGGTCTCTTGCGAGAGGTGCTCTAACTCAATCACAGGGCAAAGGAAAACACCATCAACAAATGAGTCCCATGTGTCTAGCTGGATAACTGCCTGGATAACTGCCTGGATAACTGCCTGGATAACTGGCTCATACATTGAGGAGCATTGGTAACACTGTCTGGGATTTCTGTTCATCGCAAACTATGGATCTATCTATACAGTATGTGTCCATTGCCCTGTTGACCTAAGCGCAACATTAGCATTGAGCTAACTGCTGCCACTACTGTCCTGCCACTGGACGTCTGGATGTCCTGAGAGGCCAGAGGAGGAAGGATAGCGGCCAGGGACACTCGCTAAAAATACATGACCCTATTGACACCCGCCTCTCCAGCCCTCTTCCCCCACTTCAGCAACAACATTTCCCCCATTCTTCTCCTCCGCTATTCTCTGCTTCCTGATCTCCGGCCCCGCGACACAACGGTGCCTTACAGTCCCGCTCTCTAGCCCCCGGAACACATTCCCACAGTGGCAGACACAGGCCGGGAGAGAGGGAGAGAACGGGGAATCCGCCAGAGTGCCTGCACCCAGAACAAAAAAACTTTAAAATATGACAAACGATAGCAGCAGTGCACATTGACCGTGTCAGTGAAAGTAAGTCCGCAGTATTGTGGAGTGGGAGCAGCGTGTGTGGGGTGTATGAGAAACATGAATGAATCTTATCACAACTCTTTAGGCTGTGCGTGTTTTAGGCTGGAGTGGTTAGGGGAGTGGTTAGGGGCCTGGTAGTGCCAGCAGCGCTGTGTGGTTCAGGCCCTGATATGCCCTCTCAAGTGTGTGTGTGTGTGTGTGTGTGTGTGTGTGTGTGTGTGTGTGTGTGTGTGTGTGTGTGTGTGTGTGCACATTTGAGATATGGTCATGGTTCGTTAATGATGTCCCCATCTATAGTTTACCACACAGTTGGTCTAATCTCACCCTCAGTGCACCCTCAATGAGCATGGCTCCTGTGATGCAGATGCATGACATACAGTTGAAGTCGGAAGTTTACATACACCTTAGCCAAATACATTTAATTTTTCACAATTCCTGACCTTTAATCCAAGTAAAAATTCCCTGTTTTAGGTGATATAGGATCACCACTTTATTTTAAGAATGTGAAATGTCAGAATAATAGTAGAGAGAATGACTTATTTCAGCTTTTAGTTCTTTCATCACATTCGCAGTAGGTCAGAAGTTTACATACACTCAATTAGTATTTGGTAGCATTGCCTTTAAATTGTTTAACTTGGGTCAAACGCTTCAGGTAGCCTTCCACAAGCTTCCTCCTGCCAGAGCTGGTGTAACTGAGTCAGGTTTGTAGGCCTCCTTGCTCGCACACACCTTTTCAGTTCTGCCCACACATTTTCTATGGGATTGAGGTCAGGGCTTGGTTATTGGCCACTCAAATACCTTGACTTTGTTGTCCTTAAGCCATAACTTTGGAAGTATGCTTGGGGTCATTGTCCATTTGGAAGACCCATTTGTGACCAAGCTTTACTTCCTGACTGATGTCTTGAGATGTTGCTTCAATATATCCACATAATTTTCCTACCTCATGATGCCATCTATTTTGTGAAGTGCCCCAGTCCCTCCTGCAGCAAAGCACCCCCACAACATGATGCTGCCACCCCCGTGCTTCATGGTTGGGATGGTGTTCTTCGGCTTGCAAGCCTCCCCCTTTTCCCTCCAAACATAACGATGGTCATTAGTTCTATTTTTGTTTCATCAGACCAGAAGACATTTCTTCAAAAAGTATGATCTTTGTCCCCATGTGCAGTTGCAAACCGTAGGTTTTGGAGCAGTGGTTTCTTCCTCTTCCTTGCTGAGCGGCCTTTCAGGTTATGTCGATATATGACTCGTTTTTACTGTGGATATAGATACTTTTGTACCTGTTTCCTCCAGCATCTTCACAAGGTCCTTTGCTGTTGTTCTGGGATTGATTTTCACTTTTCGCACCAAAGTATGTTCATCTCTAGGAGACAGAATGCGTCTCCTTCCTGAGCGGTATGACGGCTGCGTGGTCTCATGGTGTTTATACTTGCATACTATTGTTTGTACAGATGAACTTGGTACCTTCAGGCGTTTGGAAATTGCTCCCAAGGATGAACCATACTTGTGGAGGTCTACAATTTTTTTTTCTGAGGTGTTGGCTGATTTCTTTTGATTTTCCCATGATGTCAAGCAAAGAGGCACTGAGTTTGAAGGTAGGCCTTGAAATACATCCACAGGTACACCCCCAATTGACTCAAATGATGTCCATTAGCCTATTAGGAGCTTCTAAAGCCATGACATCATTTTCTGGAATTTTCCAAGCTGTTTAAAGGCACAGTCAAGTTAGTGTATGTAAACTTCTGACCCACTGGAATTGTGATACAGTGACTTATATGTGAAGTAATCAGTCTGTAAACAATTGTTGGAAAAATGACTTGTGTCATGCACAAAGTAGACGTCCTAACCGACTTGCCAAAACTATAGTCTGTTAACAAGAAATGTGTGGAGTGGTTGAAAAACAACCTAACTGTATGTAAACTTCCGACTTCAACTGTACCACAGACACACGGATGCACACACACACGCTCCCTGCTTCTGGCAGACACACACACACACACACGCACGGATGCACACACACATGCCTCTGTATCATTAAAGATTGCTGGGGAAATACCAGTGAAACAAATAAAGGGCTGTCTGTGAGTATGTGCGTGTCTGTACAGAGGCTCCCTCAGTATAAAGCCTGGGCCCTGTAACCATATCAACAGGATATCCACAAGTACCCAGAGTCCTATGCAGTGCTTTGTTGCACACGGATCTGAATAGAAGCACTATTCATTTAGGAAAACAAAGGCATATTACAGCAGCAACTAGGGCTGTCACGGTGACCGTATTACCGCCACACCGGCAGTCATGAGTCAATTCCACATGACCGTTGAGTCACGGTAATCTCCTGTTATGCGCTCTGGACATGCTTTGTTAGTAGCCAACTTGCTAATAACTATCATGGGCTGATGGCCTGGTGTTGTCCCTCTAACTACTCTGACATCAATGGAAATGCAATGGAAAGCCAAGTCAAACACTTATCATCAAAACCGTATCATGCTTTTAAAACCCACCTCACTGTGATGATCAATTTGAAGAAAGGTTCAATGGCAGGTTGAAACTGAGTGGAAAACGTGGTCATTGTGAATGTTGTTTCAAAGCCTAACAGAATGAATTTGACAGCTTTCTACGGTGGTGATTCACTCAAAACACTAATTTGTATACTAGAGCTTATGCATAGGCTTATGAGCCCAAGCCCGAAAATGAGGAAAAAAATGACTAAAAAATCTGGTTGTGCCGTTATACAATACACAGCCTACCACATATTACGAATGGTAGAAAAACATCAAACTAAACTCATTTAAGATGTCTTTGGCACATAATTGGCCTTTACTCCAAAATTATACAAATTAGAGTAATCGCCTTTGTGTGTGGACTATATTATTATGCATAATGGATGGACTGGTTACCTTATGCTATATAGTCTGGGAGAGAACAAATAGCCCTAGGTGATGCAATTGGTTCATTGATTGCGCAGGGCAATTTTGAATAGCCTAGTAATAGAGAATGTTTTATATTTTCAGAATTAATTGGGTGGCACATTACCTTTAGCTACAGAATATCTCACCATCTCCTCCTCTCTCTCCTTTATTCCGTTCTCGAGCATGCAGAGAGGGGCTGTCAAAAGTTTTGTGAAATATGTTTCATTGCAAAAACATGTTACTATCACTGTTCGAACAGATTTCACTTGGTTCCCCAAATGAAGCACCGGGTACCTGCAGCAACAGGGTTGGAGAGCCCGTGGCATACAGAGTTTGGCCGGAATATCACCTGTCGCGCAGAAAAAGTGGTTGATGCTTGGAGGGAAATAATATTTATTTCTCAGCTGCTCATATAAAGCACATGCTCTGTTATAAAACCGGAGTAGCCTACCAGGCATCTTGAAAATCGGACCGGCAGGGAAGCACTCGGCCTCCATTCCCTATTCGAGAGCATACAGATTACATGTATTTTTTTGCCCTGCCCGTGTTCAGGCCCATTTGATAATGAGCCATTCTAAATAAAAACTCATTTGACATATTAGTAAAGAGAAGATTACATTTCTAACAGTCTGATCATCAACAGCCTACAGTCGCATCATGCAGCCCATATACGTTTTGATTTCTATGACATTCCAAGGTTTGTATCATTCACAACTGAAGTTGCCAAATAAGTCACTGGACAGTTGTATGACGTTGTCCAGTCCCAGCCTGCCGGCCTGGCAGTGGCGGTCGACCAGAAAACATCCATGTCTGAAATCTTTGAGAAGCCAAGCAGGAACGTGAAAATATGATCACTTGATGAGGCGAGGAACAGAGCTTTCTCAAGTAGCAAAAAAAATAAGATTCCATATAACTCTATATCTAGCATACAGTGCCTTGCGAAAGTATTCGGCCCCCTTGAACTTTGCGACCTTTTGCCACATTTCAGGCTTCAAACATAAAGATATAAAACTGTATTTTTTTGTGAAGAATCAACAACAAGTGGGACACAATCATGAAGTGGAACGACATTTATTGGATATTTCAAACTTTTTTAACAAATCAAAAACTGAAAAATTGGGCGTGCAAAATGATTCAGCCCCTTTACTTTCAGTGCAGCAAACTCTCTCCAGAAGTTCAGTGAGGATCTCTGAATGATCCAATGTTGACCTAAATGACTAATGATGATAAATACAATCCACCTGTGTGTAATCAAGTCTCCGTATAAATGCACCTGCACTGTGATAGTCTCAGAGGTCCGTTAAAAGCGCAGAGAGCATCATGAAGAACAAGGAACACACCAGGCAGGTCCGAGATACTGTTGTGAAGAAGTTTAAAGCCAGATTTGGATACAAAAATATTTCCCAAGCTTTAAACATCCCAAGGAGCACTGTGCAAGCAATAATATTGAAATGGAAGGAGTATCAGACCACTGCAAATCTACCAAGACCTGGCCGTCCCTCTAAACTTTCAGCTCATACAAGGAGAAGACTGATAAGAGATGCAGCCAAGAGGCCCATGATCACTCTGGATGAACTGCAGAGATCTACAGCTGAGGTGGGAGACTCTGTCCATAGGACAACAATCAGTCGTATATTGCACAAATCTGGCCTTTATGGAAGAGTGGCAAGAAGAAAGCCATTTCTTAAAGATATCCATAAAAAGTGTTGTTTAAAGTTTGCCACAAGCCACCTGGGAGACACACCAAACATGTGGAAGAAGGTGCACTGGTCAGATGAAACCAAATTGAACTTTTTGGCAACAATGCAAAACGTTATGTTTGGCGTAAAAGCAACACAGCTGAACACACCATCCCCACTGTCAAACATGGTGGTGGCAGCATCATGGTTTGGGCCTGCTTTTCTTCAGCAGGGACAGGGAAGATGGTTAAAATTGATGGGAAGATGGATGGAGCCAAATACAGGACCATTCTGGAAGAAAACCTGATGGAGTCTGCAAAAGACCTGAGACTGGGACGGAGATTTGTCTTCCAACAAGACAATGATCCAAAACATAAAGCAAAATCTACAATGGAATGGTTCAAAAATAAACATATCCAGGTGTTAGAATGGCCAAGTCAAAGTCCAGACCTGAATCCAATCGAGAATCTGTGGAAATAACTGAAAACTGCTGTTCACAAATGCTCTCCATCCAACCTCACTGAGCTCGAGCTGTTTTGCAAGGAGGAATGGGAAAAAATGTCAGTCTCTCGATGTGAAAAACTGATAGAGACATACCCCAAGCGACTTACAGCTGTAATCGCAGCAAAAGGTGGCGCTACAAAGTATTAACTTAAGGGGGCTGAATAATTTTGCACGCCCAATTTTTCAGTTTTTGATTTGTTAAAAAAGTTTGAAATATCCAATAAATGTCGTTCCACTTCATGATTGTGTCCCACTTGTTGTTGATTCTTCACAAAAAATACAGTTTTATATCTTTATGTTTGAAGCCTGAAATGTGGCAAAAGGTCTCAAAGTTCAAGGGGGCCGAATACTTTCGCAAGGCACTGTATCTAGCATATCTAGCATATAGGACCTGTTTGAAATGCTCAACGTAGCCAGTTCATATGCTCGCTTGCTCCGGAATGGGAAAAATATCCTTTCTATTTTACTCAGATAAGTTCAAATATATTCCCTCTTACTATAACATCATATAATATAAAATAATGGCAAGGGAGTTAAAAGCATATCTTGCCAGCTAAACGAACAAGCCTATATAGCCTATGGCATGGAGCATAGCCAGATAACACACAGTATGCCAACTCATATTCTGTTCTTCTGAAATACATTGTCTTCATACCCTAATGTTTCTTTAGACCTAACAAAAATACCATACATGGATTTATTGTGGTGGTGTATATTCAATTTATTATACTTTTTAAAATAGATGTTGCAAAGGTGCACATCAACAGCTTGTATGGGTGGAGGCCTGGAGATACTAAACGTGTTTATGTTAATTAACGGTCAATTACTGTGAGACCGGCAGGCTTTTACGTGACAATAACCAGCTGACAGAATTTCATGACCGCCACAGCCCTAGCAGCAACACAGCATTGGATGTGGCTCAACGTCCGACTTGACCCAGACAGCTAAGGAAACAAGAGAACAGTGCTAAATTGAAGGAAGGGTGGCTAGATCACAGTCATTTCAGTTAGGGCTTGGAAATGTGACTACAGTCACTTCAGTTAGAGCTTGGATATGTGACTACAGTCACTTTAGTTAAGGCTTGGATAGGTGACTGCAGTCATTTCAGTAAGGGCTTGGACATGTGACTACAGTCATTTAACCTAAGGCTTGGATAGGTGACTGCAGTCATTTCAGTAAGGACTTGGTAATGTGACTGCAGTCATTTCAGTAAGGGCTTGGTTATGTGACTGCAGTCATTTCAGTTAGAGTTTGGATATGTGACTACAGTCTGAGTTAGGGCTTGGATATGTGACTACATTCACTTCTCTTTGGGCTTGGCAATAAGGTTGTGTGAAAAAGAAAGATAAGACAACAGTCTTAGGGCTAATAAGAGGAATAATATCAGCACTGTGACATTCTAGGACACACATTGAAAAGTATGTGGACACCACGGCCAATTAGTTGATTTGGCTATTTCAGCCACACCCATTGCTGACAGGTGTATAAAATCGAGCACACAACCATGCAATCTCCATAGACAAACATTGGCAGTAGAATGGCCCATACTGAGTGACTTTCAACGTGGCACTGTCATAGGATGCCTCCTTTCCAACAAGTCAGTTCGTCAAAATTCTGCCTTGCTAGAGCTGTACCGGTCATCTGTAAGTGCTGTTATTCTGAAATGGAAACGTCTAGGAGCAACAACGGCTCAGCCACGAGGTGGTAGGCCACACAAGCTCACAGAGCGCAGAGTGCTGAAGCGCGTTGCGCCTAAAAATCAACTGTCCTCGGCTGCAACACTCACTACCAAGTTCCAAACTCCCTCTGTAAAAACCGTCAGCACAAGAACAGTTCGTTCGGAGTTTCATGAAATGTGTTTCCATGTCCGAGCAGCCACACAAAAGCCTAAGATCACCATGTGCAATGTCAAGCGCATGGAGTGGTGTAAAGCTCACTGCCATTGGACTCTGGAGAAGTGGAAACGCATTCTCTGGAGTGATGAATCACGCTTCACCTTCTGGCAGTCCGAAAAAACAACTCTGGGTTTGGCAGATGCCAGGAGAACGCTACCTGCCCCAATGCATAGTGCCAACTGTAAAGTTTGGTGGACGAGGAATAATTCCAGTTAAGGGAAATCTTAATGCTAAAGCATACAATGACATTCTAAACGATTCTGTGCTTCCAACTTTGTGGCAAAAGTTTGGGGGAGGCCCTTCCTGTTTCAGCATGACAATGCCCCCGTGCACAAAGTGAGGTCCATATAGAAATGTTTTGTCAAGATCGGTGTGGAAGAACTTGACTGGCCTGCACAGAGTCCTGACCTCAACCACAGCGAACACCTTTGGTCTGACTGCGAGCCAGACCATATCGCACAGCATCAGTGCCCGACCTCACTAATGCTCTTGTGACTGAATGGAAGCAAGTCGCCACAGAAATGTTCCAACATCTAGTGGAAAGCCTTCCCAGAAGTGTGGAGGCTGTTATCGCAGCAAAGGGGGGACCAACTTCATATTAATGCACATGATTTTGGAGTGAGATTGTTCAACAAGCAGGTGTCCACATACTTTTGGTCATGTAGTGTATCAAGGCGTAGATAGTTATCAAATAAAACTCAGAATTTCCTGAAAATTATCCTCACAGTGTGTCCCTTAGCTGTCACTCAGATAGAATACCAACATGAACCAAAATCATCTCGTGTTACTTCCAGCTGACAATTACAGATTTCTCTGACGTTTGTTCATTTAAACCCACATTTCTATACATAGACCTTCCATCAAACAAAGGAACATAACACATAATGAGTATTCTAACACCAATCAAGCTAAACAAGAGCATCGCCACCCAGTCCCTCTAATCATATCTTGCTGACTTCAAACTGACTGAGCAGAAATTGCAGCACTGTGAAATTGACCCCAAAACAACACAGGCCAATTCCACAGTTTCCTCTCCAGAGAGAGCAAGGGAGAAAGGGAAGGAGGGGTGAGACAACAGACAACTTTGTTCTTCCTCCTCAATCTCTATGGCAATGACCTTAGCATCCCATTAACTGAAGGAAACATGTAATGTATCTACAAGTATATACAAGTACAATCTTGGAGTTGATTATGATTATAAACTGATCTGGACACAGACAACACGTGTTTCTGTGACGTGGCCCAGGGAGGAAACAGAGGTCTCAGAGCTGTTCTCAGAGACAAATGGGAGGTAAGACGGAGTGGAAATGAGTGTATTCCACTTCCGGGATGTGCCAGGTGACCCTGTCAACAGGAAGCAAGGGGTCAGGGGTCATCATTATGTTCTGCTCTGTCAGCTCTATCAGTCACAGCCATCTCTCTCTCTCTCTCTCTCTCTCTCTCTCTCTCTAAGAAGAGGCTGGTTACATGAATGGGGAGAAGTCCATGTTGGACCTGTGCTCTCTTTTTGTGGGCTTGTGACCTTCTCATTACCCCGGGACATGATGCACAGGAAATTCCCCCAGGGTCGTTTCTAGCTTTTTTGGAGCCCTAAGTGAGATTTGGTTGGGGCCCACCCAATCTTGCGGGCACCCGAGCAGGGCTACTTATGTCACTTATGCTTAGAAACTAGAGGTCGACCGATTATGATTTTTCAACGCCGATACCGATACCGATTATTGGAGCACCAAAAAGCCGATACCGATTAATCGTACGGTTAAAAGAAAAAATATTTGTAATAATGACAATTACTCAGAACATGAGAACATATGACAGCTGGTGGTTCCTTTTAACATGAGTTTTCAATATTCCCAGGTAAGAAGTTTTAGGTTGTAGTTATTATAGGAATTATAGGACTATTTCCCTCTATACCATTTGTATTTCATTAACCTTTGACTATTGGATGTTCTTATAGGCACTTTAGTATTGCAAGTGTAACAGTATAGCTTCCGTCCCTCTCCTCGCTCCTCCCTGGGCTCGAACCAGCAACACAATGACAACAGCCACCATCGAAGCAGCGTTACCCATGCAGAGCAGGGGGAACAACTACTAGAAGGCTCAGAGTGAGTGACGTTTGAAACGCTATTAGCGCGCGCTAACTAGCTAGTCATTTCACTTCGGTTACACATAAACAGCGCAATGCTTGACGCACAACGAAGAGCTGCTGGAAAAAACACACTAAAGTGCTGTTTGAATGAATGTTTACGTGCCTGCTTCTAAATACCACCGCTCAGTCAGATACTTAGATACTTGTATGCTTGTATGCGCAGTCAGAGTATATGCAACGCAGGACACGCTAGATAATATCTAGTAATATCATCAATCATGTGTAGTTAACTAGTGATTATGACTGATTGTATTTTATAAGATAAGTTTAATGCTAGCTAGCAACTTACCTTGGCTTACTGCATTCGCGTAACAGGAGGTCTCCTTGTGGAGTAAAACGAGAGAGAGGTAGGTCGTTATTGCGTTGGACTAGTTAACTGTAACGTTGCAAGATTGGATCCCCCGAGCTGACAAGGTGAAAATGTGTTGTTCTGCCCCTGAACAAGGCAGTTAACCCACCGTTCCTAGGCCGCCATTGAAAATAAGAATGTGTTCTTAACTGACTTGCCTAGTTAAATAAAAGTATATAAAAAATGTAAAAATCGGCGCCTAAAAATACCGATTTCCGATTGTTATGAAAACTTGAAATAGGCCCTAATTAATCGGCCATTCCGATTAATCGGTCGACCTCTACTAGAAACGGCACTGACTTCCCCTTACCAAAAGTTTGCTAGATCAAATCCCAGAGCCGATATGGTAAAAATATCTTGTTCTGCCCCTGAACAAGGCAGTTAACCCACTGTTCCTAGGCTGTCATTGTAAATAAGAACTTGTTCTTAACTGACTTGCCTAGTTAAATAAAATAAAAAATATCAAAGATGTTTACAGTCACGCTACACCCTTACACCGTACCCTGTCACGATAAAAGGCAGTGTGGTGTGACATACTGTCTTTTCATCACTCTCACGTTTATGTGTTTTATATCAGGAGATTGCTATTAATCACCTTCAGATTACTTTCTTATGGAATTACATGTTGATTATTATCTAAACTACATCCCCTCTCCCTCGTTATTGTGCCTGCCCATTCTAGCTATCTTTTATTGCTTTTTGTCGAGCAGAACTATCCTTGCGTGCTAGCTACTGTAGTTAGCTGGTTAGCTTCGGGCCTATCCCGTTACTTCAGAAGTTAGCTCGTAGCTAGCTAGCTAAATTAGCCACACATAGCTACTGTAGTTAGTTAGCTTGTTGTACCTGTTGTTAGCTCTTTTCGTGCCAGTCCCCGCTTGACTGAAACACCAGCCTATTGATCAAGCATTACCACTCCCTCACTTGGAGTTTAGCTGTGATCACGGAGCTCAGCGGTGCTGTAGGCTATCTGTCCTCGCTTGACAGAGTCCACCAACGCCAACCCTGACAGTCCACGCTTGACTGTGCCAGTCAAATAGTGTCATATAGAAGTGACTTTCAAACCCTGACCTAGATACATATTTAGGCGGAAGACTCGACGACGAAGTACAACTGGTCGGAGACAAAGGTAAGTATACATTTCTCTCGAAGCATCCGAAGCGATACAGAGGCACATTTTTTTCCCCTTTTTCTTGGAACACACTTATCTTACTGATTCGGTGCTGAACACCCATGTTAACAGTGTGAAAAACAAATTCAAGCATCAGATGAGCACACACTTTGCGTTCTTTGCTTGGGAGTTTAACATGCTCAAGTGGCTGCACAGGGTAGCAGCTCCTGGAATCACTGCACTGAGATGCAGAAGGAGATTAAGTCACTGGAAAGTTGTATGGCAACCTTTGAGCCTGCCCTCAAGCACATCCTGACCAGGCTTCCCCCACCGGTACCAAACCCAACCCTTAACTCTGAACGGAGCGTGGTTGTTGAATCGAATGACACTGACATACTGTTCACAAGAGCCTCCCACTCTAATGACACAGACTATGATCACAGACTATGGACCACAGCTCTAACATCGTCCAGAGGGTAGTG
Organism: Oncorhynchus clarkii lewisi; assembly: GCF_045791955.1. NCBI lineage: Eukaryota > Metazoa > Chordata > Actinopteri > Salmoniformes > Salmonidae > Oncorhynchus > Oncorhynchus clarkii. The sequence continues at coordinate 53,971,224 of NC_092158.1, read as the reverse complement.
CATACTAGGCCGTATGCACTACCCTCTGTAGCGCCTTGCGGTCGGATGCCGAGCAGTTACCATACTGATGCAACTGGTCAGGAGGCTCTAGATGGTGTAGCTGTATAACTTTTGTGGATCTGGGGACCCATGCCAAATTTTTTCAATCTCTTGAGGGGGAAAAGGCGTTGTCGTACTGTCTTCAAGTCTTTCTTGGTATGTTTGGACAATGACAATTTGTTGGTGATATGGACCTTGAAACTCTTCACCCGCTCCACTACAGCCCTGTCGATGTAAATGGGGGTGTGCTTGGCCCTCCTTTTCCTGTAGTCCATGATCATCTTCTTTGTCTTGCTCACGTTGAGGGAGAGGTTGTTGTCCTGGCACCACACGGCCAGTTCTCTGACCTCCTCCCTATAGGCTATCTCATTGTTGTCGGTGATCGGGCCTACCACCGCTGTGTCGTCAGCAAATTAATGATGGTGTTGGAGTTGTGCTTGGCCACGCAGTGGTAGGTGAACAGGGAGTACAGAAGGGGACTAAGCACGCACCCTGAGGGACCTCCATTTTGAGGATCAGCTTGGCAGATGTGTTGTTGCCTACCCTTACCACCCGGGGGCGGTCCATCAGGAATTCCAGGATCCAGTTGCAGAGGGAGGTGTTTAGTCCCAGGGTCCTTAGCTTGTGAGCACTATGGTGTTGAACGCTGAGCTGTAGTCAATGAATAGCATTCTCACATAGGTGTTCCTTTTGCCCAGGCGGGAAAGGGCAGTGAGATTCCATCATCTGTGGATCTGTTGGGGCGGTATGCAAATTAGAGTGGGTCTAGGGTTTTCGGGATGATGGTGTTGATGTGAGCCATGACCAGCCTTTCAAAGCACTTTGTGAGTGCATCGGGGCGGTAGTCATTTAGGCAGGTTACCTTCGCTTAATTAGGCACAGGGACTATGGTGGTGTGCTTGATAAATGTAGGCATTACAGACTCGGTCAGGGAGAGGTTGAAAATGTCAGTTGAGACACTTGCCAGTTGGTACGCGCATGCTCTGAGCACATGTCCTGGTAATCCGTCTGGCCCCGCAGCCTTGTGAATGTTGACCTGTTTAAAGGCCTTGCTCACATCGGCTACGGACAGCGTGATCACATAGTCGTTCAGAACAGCTGGTCCTCTCATGTTTGCTTCAGTGTTGCTTGCCTCGAAGCGAGCATAACAGGTATTTTAGCTCGGTGTGGATGTTGCCTGTAATCCATGGCTTCTGGTTGGGATATGTATGTACGGTCACTGTGGGGACGACGTCATCGATGCACATATTGATTAAGCCGGTGACTGAGGTGATATACTCCTCAATGCCATTGAATGAATCGCGGAACATATTCCAGTCTGTGCTAGGAAAACAGTCCTGTAGAATAGCATCCGAGTCATCTGACCACTTCCGTATTGAGCGAGTCACTGGTACTTCCTGCTTTAGACTTTTATTATAAGCAGGAATCAGGAGGATAGAATTATGGTCCGATTTTCCAAATGGAGGGAGAGCTTTGTACGCGTCTCTCTGTGTGTGGATTAAAGGTGGTCTAGAGTTTTTTTCCCCTCTGGTTGTACGTGACATGCTGGTAGAAATGAGGTAAAAACGGATTTAAGTTTGCCTGCATTAAAGTCCCAGGCCGCTTCTGGATGAGCATTTTCTTATTTGCTTATGGTCTTATACAGCTTATTGAGTGTGTAGTAGTGCCAGCGTTGGTTTGTGGTGGTAAATAGACAGCTAAGAAAAATATAAATGAAAACTCTCTTAGTAGATAGTGTGGTCTACAGCTTATCATAAGGTACTCTACCTCAGGCGAGCAATAGCTCGAGACTACCGTAATATTGGACACCAGCTGTTATTGACAAACAGACACACACCCCCACCCCCCGTCTTACCGGATGTAGCTGTTCTGTCCTGCCATTGCACAGAAAACCCAGTTAACTGTATGTTATCCGTGTCATTGTTCAGCTACGACTCGGTGAAACATAAGATATAACAGTTTTTAATGTCCCGTTGGTAGGATATTCTCGAACGGAGCTCATTCAGTTTATTCTCCAGTGATTGCACTTGGGTCAATATAATGGATGATAAAGGTGGGTTACCCACTCGCCTACGAATTCTCTCAAGGCACCCTGAACTGCGCCCCCCTCTTTTCTTCATGCAAATGACAGGGATTTGGCCCTTGTCCGGGAGAAACATTATATCCTTCACAGTAGACTCATTAAAGAAAGTATTTGTCCAGTTCGAGGTGAGTAATCTCTGATTTGATATCCAGAAGCTTTTTTTGGTTACAAGAGACTGTACCATCAACATTGTGTACAAAATAAGTTACAAACAATGTGAAAAAAACACACAAAATGGCACAATTGGTTAGGAGCCCGTAAAACGGCAGCAATCCCCTCTGGCACCATATGTCACCAATCCCCTCGATTTGGTCACATGTATCAAAATTTGTAAGTATTTTCTTCACTTGGATAAATGTAGAGTATATCACACAGTATATCATACACTGCAGTTGAGGAACAATGGGAAAGTAATTTTGCTTTGAAAGTCGATACATTTATAACCCCACTTTTGAGAAAATGTCCGTTGAATGTTTTGGTCTACTGGAGATGGTCTTCTTTGTCTACACCCATTCAGAATCGTTCACACCCTCTTAAGCTTTAGCCCCACCCATCTCCTTAAGGATTTTTATGTGAGGCCATGTGCTAAACAGAGTGAGCGAAACAATGTTCATACACGTAACGTTAGCTAGCATGACCGTACTCCAGAAAGTAGTCCATCACAAATTTTACCACTGATTTTTGTCGATAGTGCATGTTAAATTCAGGGCAGGAATGTTGAGAGCAGTAGCAACACTTTTGCAGTTCTCTGTGATATCTTTCAAAAAAGCCGCAGTAGCAAGGATTATGTACACATACTGAGCAGCTCATGTTATAGACAGAAGCATGTGACATGGCAGACCAATCCGAACTCATCTCTCAGGCATGTCCAGCCCATCCATTATCTCAGCCAATCATGGAAAGCAGGAAGGTTCCTGTCATTTTCTGTGGCCAAATTTTATTTGTATTTACAGATGGCAATCAAGCTTTTTATAAAATTACGTTTAAATGCCTCTCCTGTGAAGTACTGTAGTGACGTGTGAGATACGCCTAGCTTTTTGAAACATGTCAGACGGTTATTGCGGTGCCCGCAGTCATTTGGTTAACCAATAAACGTCATCCAAAATTCTATGAGCGTCACAGCCCTAGTCCATTTAACTTCCTGTAATATGATTTTCATGCACACGTATTATAAGTCATATTAATACCTCTAGATAATCAGGGTTCCGATGAGGCTCTTAGCTAAATGTATGTGGGTTGATTTCTAATCCTTATATTTAATTAAGATGCCCAGTCTTAGATTATCTCTCTCTCTCTCTCTAGTAACTGATTTCCTAAAGCAAAACTATCCATGCTAATATAAATACAGCTCTCTACCCTCTTCTCTCGTGTGCCAATCACATCCAGGCTCCCATGCTCTCCCTGTGCCCTTGTTGAGAGGGTATTGTGGGTATACAAAACTACAACACATTGTTACTGTTTGGTGTTGCTTCGTAGCCTCCTCCAGGCTTGAAGGAAAGGAGAAGTGGAAGGAATGAGACTCATTTCCCATCATCACCTGCCGGGGTCAGAGCAGCATGTTTCAACAGACACAGGTCTTGCCAAAATACTCAAAGTCCTGTCCGCCTAACTCCCCTTCTCCTCTTCCCTCTTCTCCCCACTTGCTCCCCAGTGTTCTCACCCTACGGCCTTGCCAAACCAGGGAGCAGAGTTGAAAAAAAGCGCAGAGAACAAACTAGCAGAGCCCAGAGGAGAGTAGAAGCACCCCCTGCTTCGCTCTGCTCCACCGCGCCCACTACAGCACAGGCCGAAACACGCTACACACATAGTGACACATGCTACACAGACACACACAGACACACACTCATTCACTTCTCACGCACACTAACACACACACGTTAAACACGTACCTCTCAATCAAACGCTAATTATTCTCACTTGTGTCAATATCCCGCTGGTGGTTTGACTGCAGCCTGAGACACAGGCCCGAGGTGCACTCCCTGAGGCCAGGCAGAGAGAGGGAGGGAGAGGGAGAGAGAGAGCACTACAGATGACAGAACAATTACCTTAATGTTCATGAAGACATTGAGAAGGTAAGGTAAGTCATAGAGCTATGGTACAGATGTACTGTGGTTCTCCCACAGGGGATGAATGGATGCGCTCCACACAGAGGCCTTCCATGTAGTCTGTCCAGTGAAGTCGGTCCACACAGCACATACATCAGTATAGTCTCACACTGCCACACTTTCAGACAAATGCAAGAAAGGCAGAAGGAAATCAAGGTTCAGGAGATTGCAATATGTCACAATGAACCAATTATTAAAAATTGATCAACGTTAAAGTTGCATCAACTTTAAGAGGGCCAAGAGAGGGCAGAACTTGACTTAGCAAACTTGAAGCCAGGACATACGCACAGATAGTACAGTACATGCACACAAACACATGCAGGAACTCTGGCAGTGACCTATACAGGGACCTACACATGCAGGGCTCTCCAGAGGGTGGTGTGGACTGCCCAACGCACCACTGCCTGCCCTCCAGGACATGTCGATGTCACATGAAGGCCAAAAATATCTTCAAGGACATAAACCACCTGAGCCATGGCCTGTTCACCCCGCAATCATCCAGAACGCGAAGTCAGTACAGGTGCATCAAAGCTGGGACAGAAAGACTGCAAAAACAGCTATCTCAAGGCCATCAGACTGTTAAATAGCCATCACTAGCCGGCTCCCACCCAATGACTCAACCCTGCACCTTTAGAGGCTGCTGCCCTATATACATGGAATCACTGGCCACTCTAATAATGGAACACTAGTCACTTTAAAGATGCTTACATAATGATTTACTAATTTCATATGTACAGTTGAAGTCGGAAGTTTACATACACCTTAGCCAAATACATTTAAACTCAGTTTCACAATTTCTGACATTTAATCTTAGTAAAAAGTCCCTGTCTTAGGTCAGTAAGGATCACCACTTTATTTTAAGAATGTGAAATGTCAGAATAACAGCAGAGAGAATGATTTATTTCAGCTTTTATTTCATTCATCACATTCCCAGTGTGTCAGAAGTATTTGGTAGCATTGCCTTTAAATTGTTTAACTTAGGTCAAATGTTTCAGGTAGTCTTCCACAAGCTTCCCACAATAAGTTGGGTGAATTTTGGCCCATTCCTCCTGTAGGCCTTCTTGCTCGCACACGCTTTTTCAGTTCTGCCCACACATTTTCTATAGGATTGAGATCAGGGCTTTGTGATGGCCACTCCAATACCTTGACTTTGTTGTCCTTAAGCCATTTTGCCACAACTTTGGAAGTATGTTTGGTGTCATTGTCCATTTGGAAGACCATATCATGACTGATATCTTCAGATGTTGCTTCAATATATCCACATAATTTTCCTTCCTCATGATGCCATCTATTTTGTGAAGTGCACCAGTCCCTCCTGCAGCAAAGCACCCCCACAACATGATGCTGCCACCCCCGTGCTTCACGGTTGGGATGGTGTTCTTCAGCTTGCAAGCCTTCCCCTTTTTCCTCCAAACATAACGATGGTCATTATGGCCAAACAGTTCTATTTTTGTTTCATCAGACCGGAGGACATTTCTCCAAAAAGTACGATCTTTGTCCCCATGTGCAGTTGCAAACCGTAGTCTGGCTTTTTTATGGTAGTTTTGGAGCAGTGGCTTCTTCCTTGCTGAGCAGCCTTTCAGGTTATGTCGATATAGGGCTCGTTTTACTGTAGATATAGATACTTTTGTACCGGTTTCCTCCAGCATCTTCACAAGGTCCTTTGCTGTTGTTCTGGGATTGATTTTCACTTTTTGCACCAAAGTACATTCATCTCTAGGAGACAGAACACGTCTCCTTCCTGAGCGGTATGATGGCTGCGTGGTCCCATGGTGTTTATACTTGTGTACTATTATTTGTACAGATGAACGTGGTACCTTCAGATGTTTGGAAATTGCTCCCAATGATGAACCAGACTTGTGGAGGTCTACAATTTTTTTTCTGAGGTCTTGACTGTTTGATGTAGGCCTTGAAATACATCCACAGGTACACCTCCAATTGATTCAAATGATGTCCATTAGCCTATCAGAAGCTTCTAAAACAATGACATAATTTTCTGGAATTTTCCAAGCTGTTTAAAGGCACAGTCAACTTAATGTATGTAAACATCTGACCCACTGGAATTGTGATACAGTGAATTATAAGTGAAATAATCTGTCTGTAAACAATTGTTGGAAAAATGACTTGTGTCATGCACAAAGTAGATGTCCTAACCGACTTGCCAAAACTGTAGTTTGTTAACAAGAAAACGTGTTTTAATGACTCCTAAGTGTGTATAAACTTCCGACTTTAACTGTATATACTCTATTCTATTCTACTGTATTTTAGTCTATGCCACTCCGACATTGCTCGTTCTAATATTTATATATTTCTTATTTTATTTTTTAAAACTTTTAGACTTGTGTGTATTGTTGTGAATTGTTAGGTACTACTGCACTGTTGCAGCTAGGAACATAAGCATTTCGCTACACCCGCATTTAACATCTGCTAAATATGTGTATGTGACCAATACAATTTGGTTTGATTTGATTTGATTAGTTACAATAGCAAACAGGGCAGCTCATGACACAGCGCTGGCTGACAAAATAGAGCCCTTGAACAAATACACTGGAAACACGCCCTTTGTCTCTCTGAACAGCTGGCTTTCATCATATCTGCATGTGTCAGCATGCAGAATGAAGGCATGGGAGTGTGTGTGTGTGCGTGTGTGCGAGTGATGAAAGCAGGTCATGCGAGGATTTGGTCACACCCTGTTTGCCTCATTACTATCATCAGCGAAGCAACCTAGAAAATAATTTTAGAGGGAAACGCACACAAACACAACACTCTCACTGCTACACTCAACCAGTGCTTTATTGACTGACAAACAGAAACAGAGCATCCCAGGGAGTCAATCAGAAAAAAAAACAAATGAGAAAAAGACTGTTAGCATTTTTGTGGCTGCTGTTTTCCCCCCGAAAGCTGATGCCTCATCAGAAACAGAATGCTCCTTGGAACCAAACAAAGAGTTGTAACAATGGCTAACTCAAACCAAGACGACAATGGAACAGTACCACAAAGGCCATGCTAGGAAGCCCAGAGAAATGGGGAGGAACAGTGAGAATGTATGTCCGTTATTGGGAACTAAAATAAAAAATTGAAGAGCCCAGTTCAGAGTGATTTGAAGACAGAAGTAGAGAACAAGGAGCACAGGAGGACTGTCCCACTAAGAACAGAATGACAGCAACGTTTTTTGGACATCTTTATTTGATCCTGTCAGGACCGGCTGTCTTTTTTTTGTTCATTTTCTGGTGCAGTCTGGACCGGCCTTGATTTCAAAGTCCAAGGACGTTGATTTCTGGTCTGGTCAATGTTTGGTTCAGATTTGGTTCGGTCTGGACCGGCCTTGATTTGGCCCGAACCTAGACGTCCGGTCTGGACCAGCCTTGATTTGGCCCGAACCTAGACGTCCGGTCTGGACCAGCCTTGATTTGGCCCGAACCTAGACGTCCGGTCTGGACCAGCCTTGATTTTAGTCCAGACCAGACTAAATCTAAACCAATCATAGACATCTATGTATCACAAGTTTGGTCAGTACAGCAGAGTAGAGCATAATAGAGTACAGCCCCAGAGGTTTCTCCACTGCTTTCTTTCCTTCTTCCTTTCTCTGTTTGGTGTCTGTTCTCTTGTCCGAAACCAGGCTCAATGTTAGGCCACATCGCTCGTTCCTTCTCCTATCAACGGGCACAACAAAGGCTACCATGAAGAACAGGGAGATTTCTTTATTTTGTCTCTTCCAAAGATACAGCAAGTAGAGAAACCGGGTACAAACGGAATCATCCAACGACTGCCACAAAAACAGCAGTGCAGCAAGCAGCACATTAACATTAAAGATGAGATACACAGAAACCATAGAATGGAAACCATTTCCTCTGTGCGTCCATGACGTTTCATGTGGTGTAGCAGTGATAATTTAACTGTGACCCCCCCTCTTGAAAACAGGAAGTCATATGGCCCCAAAAAGCTTATTCTCTTCCAGGACAGCAGAAAGAGAGAGAGAGAGCGAGAGAGAGAGAGAGAGAGAGACTAGAAAGAGTAAAAAAGAAAGTCTATTAAAGAGCGAGACTGCAACACAAGCCAAAGCATGGCTGCTGAGGAACATACAACAAAGTGTTTCTCCTCGTGTTTAGCACTGTGAGGGTCTTTTGGGCACTTCACAAAATATAAAATGCCAAAGAGGGGTGCGAGAGGGGGGTTGGAGGGATGAGCTGCTGGATATCACAAACCAGATTAGTCCAGGGCCATTTCCAAAAAGCCAGCCTCTCCAGCTAACACAAACTTGACCTTGGCTTCAGCCACTTACTAACAGACATAAACACAACGCATGATTCATTTTGGGAGCCAGAAACAAAGTGTACATTCATTTGTGAAAAAAAGAGCGACTAAAATAAAACGCTAAAACGGTTTTCAACCATTATTCAACAACCCAGGGATCAACCCTGTGCTGGTTTCAAGTGTATTTAGACCAGTTAGACGCTGCTGATGTGAGGACGACTCATAATAATGGCTGCAATGGAGTCAATGGAGAACGTGGTTTCCATGCGGTTGATACCATTCCACTATACTCCATTCCAGCCATTATTATGTGTCGTCCTCCTCCCAGCATCCCCCACTGATTCAGACACAACTAGAACATTGGAGTAAGGACAGGAGGGACTCTCAGTTTGCTGTTGAAACACAACAGAAACAGCAGACATAGATTGGTACAACAAAGAACTCCTGTCACACAGGTCATAGCAGCGAGGTCACTTACACGGAGGTCACCGCCCGAGACATAGCCAGAGGGCTCCGCCTTCTTGGACATAAACAATCAAACGGATTGGTTTAAAATAGTTCACTTCAAATACAATTGGATGTATCCTACAGTTCTCATATATCTTCTGGTTTACCTCTTACACTACAGAAATCAAACACAACAGGGAAAAGGATTGGAATCACGTGGAGCCCAGGAAGAGTAGCTGCTGCGTCAACAACAGCTAATGGGGATCCTAATAAAATACTAATGACAGCCGTGTCAACACCAGTTCCTTGATGAATGCACTCGTAAGGACACTGTTCCAGTTCAAAGACCTTGATAATAGGCTATCTTCTAAAGCCAAACACAGACCTCATGTTATGTTACATACTTGCTTCTTCTGACTGTTTACTGTAACATGCAGTCTGAAACAGTGTGGCTAAGTGGTGCTAGTTTGGGTGTACTACTTCTCAGCATTCCAGCACATGGCATACAGACACAGCAGTGGCCCTTTGTGTGACACTTGACCTGAAAATAGAGCATCCGTTTGCAGGTTGATTGGTGGCCACGGCGATCATCTGACTCCATTCCATCAGCTCTCATGGTGGGCCAAGCCTGTGGGACGGAGCCTTGAAAGAGACTGAGAGGAGAGGAGAGGATGGAAGAGAGCAAGGCTGAAGACAGCCACGAGACAGTTAGACTGACTGACAGGAGAGAGAGGGCAGTGAGTCTGAGTGGTAAGGAGGGCAAGGCTCAAGGTTGCGTGGGGCGGGCGGGTGGGTAGGCCCGGAGGCCATGAGGCTCGGACAGCATGGGCAGAGAGCTGGGAGTAAGACTGAAGTAGTCAGACAGGCTACTAACAGACATGAAGTGATAGAAAGCAGAGAGCTACAAATGGAGCTGTACAATAGCCAGTCAGACAAGGGAGAGACAGATAGAGAGAGAGAGAGAGCACTGATGGGAGGCAAGGGGGGGGTGCAGGGTTGTGGAGAGGACCAGAGCTAATGCTCTGTAAGACAGCCAATGTGCAAGATGTACTAACATGAGGTGTGAGGCCGTCATTGTAGTGATATTCAATCAGATATTCCTCAGCCTGAAATCTCAGGACGTTTCAGCCCAGGGCAGGAAGTGCACAACAGGAAGTGATTTCCTCACTCACAGCCAATCAAATGACCACTCTATGACCATAGAGTCAGCAGCAAGCTGTAGTTAGACTATGTATGAATATGAAACATTATTAGTGACACACAAGTGATGAATGTGAAGAATGAGACAGGAATTCTTGAAAAGTATTGCATTTTCATCCACCCACACAGACAGACTAGTACTAGCGAAAGTGAAGAGGCAAACACTGGGTCTACTGTGTCCCCTCTATAGGCCTTGGTCAAAAGTAGTTCACTTTAGATGGAATAGGTTGCCATTTGGGACGCATCCCTATCACTACTGATAGAGCTCCACAACAACAAAGTCGTCTCACTCTAAAGCTGATTAAACGACTCGGTGAACACGGAGGCATCACGACAGCTCTGGAGAACGTGTCATGACACAAAGGAATCCTTTTGGTGTGTTTCCAATTCGATCTGACATTTACCAGTCCTGACAGCTAGGCTTATACTCAGCCCTGGCAGCATGGTTCAATGATTATATTCTACTGAAGGGCATTTCCATGGAAAAGGACCCATGAACACCAACATGTGAAGTTCAAATTGGTTGTCAAAGCTAAGACTCTATATTTTGGGGGGAAATTAAGGCATATTTATATTTTATATATTTTTCAACCATTGATTTCTGGTCAAACAAATGGAAAAGGGTTCTTAGACAGCATCTACCAGAAAAAGTCTTAAAATGTACTAAAAATACATCAAAACACATTAATGTTGAAGTAAAAGACCCCTGCCAACTAATATCAACACTTACATTATTATTTGCCTTCTGTAAGTTTAAGAAACTTTGCCTTGTAATTCCATTACCAAAAACTGACAATGTAAGTTTTTTTCAAACTTTTCTCCCTCATTAGGAGGGAGGATAATGAAAGTTCACAGAGGTAACAAGTAAAGCTAGACATACCAATTAGTTATAGTGTTTTAACTGATATCAAGTTTGTATATGAATTATTCAGTGATTAAAACTCGTAATTCAGTTACTAAACCATTGGCTACATGTCACGTCGTGACCATAGAGAGCTGTTTATTCTCTATGTTGGTTGAAGTGCGATAGTGACTAGGGCGGGTCATCTAGGTGATTAATGGTTTATGTTGGCCTGGTATGGTTCCCAATCAGAGACAACAATAAACAGCTGTCTCTGATTGGGAACCATACCAGGCCAACATAAACCATTAATCACCTAGATGACCCACCCTAGTCACTATCACGCTTCAACTGTTTATCGTTGTCTCTGATTGGGGATCATATTCAGGCAGCCATTTCCTCATTGTGCTTTGTGGGCTTTGTGGGATCTTGTCTATGGAGAGTTGCCTGTGTGCACACCAGTAGCGTCACAGTTCGTTTGTGCGTGTTTTGTTTGCTGAGTTTCTATTAATTAAAATATGTGGAACTCTACGCACACTGCGCCTTGGTCCATTCATTATGACAATCGTGACACTACAATGGGAAATCATAGTAGTCACAAACCACAGTTGGGTCACCTGCTACCGTCCTCTAGGGATGGGCATTTGAAATTATTCAAATAATAGCATACATTTTTTGAGATATCTGGGTAGTCTCAGAAAAAATAAATAAAATTGTGACCAATCAGAATGACGCAAAATGCCACAACAGCAGACAGTGCGCAGTAGTTTCTCCTTCCTTTCCTTTCTTCCAGTGAGACTGACCAGAGAGAAGGAACACAGTCTTCCACCTGATGGCGAAACCTGAGTCACACCGCATCTGCCTCATGCACACATACATGTTGTTCCTATGACCAGAGAAAGTCAAATATTCCTTGACATTAAATAGACACGACACTAATAATGATGATAAAAACCCAGGGCTGTCGACACTCGTGGCTACAAATGTATTACAGCTGCAGCCCGAATGCATTCACATTCCTTTTTCATTCTAAATAGAAATCTGCTGCTGGGCCTCTCTGAGACTTCTGTGTGTGTGTGTGTGTGTGTGTGTGTGTGTGTGTGTGTGTGTGTGTGTGTGTGTGTGTGTGTGTGTGTGTGTGTGTGTGTGTGTGTGTGTGTGTGTGTGTGTGTGTGTGTGTTTGGGGATTATGTATATGTCTATGGTGTATGTAGGCACCTGAGCTGAGCAATAAGATAAGGGGGGAGGCACTCTTGATCTGAAATCACCCTCACCCACTCATTTATTTGTCATTTTTGCAGATTAAAATTGTTAGAGCTATTAATGTATCGAAAATTTGCTATGACATAGGCAATGAATATATAGCACGACTTTGGATTTCGGCCTTGTCTCATAATCTAATGGTTTAGACTAGGGGTCCTCAACTGGCGGTCTGCGGGACACATTTTTGTTAATAGTTGGACATAAAAGACCGTAAAAACAATCAGGAAATCAGCTCCAAGTGATTTTGATTTAAGAAATCTGTTCCCAAGTATTCCCACTCTCAATAGAGAGACACGTGATCGTATACATTTGAACCGGGGACCGATGTCTATCAGTGAATCGTTACATTCCTAATAGACGTCTGTCTATGTTTTACGAGTTTGGACAACACAGTACAGTACAGTAGAGCAAAGTAAAGTACAGTAGAGTACAGAACAGTAGAGTCAAGAAAAGTAGAGTACAGTATTACACTAAAGTGTAATGTACTGTATTGTACTGTACTGAACATATCTACTTTACTTTACTGTACTCTACTATGCTTACTACTGTGATGTCCAAACTTGTGATACATAGACGTCTATGATTGGTTCTAGATTTGGTCTGGTCCGGACCAACCAAAATGTGGTTGTTTGGGGGCGGATCTAATTAGAAGAGTAGCCAGAGGGTAGAATAATACCCAAATATGCAAAGGACGATATTGCATATTTCTACCTTTGTGAACCTATTCAGAATGCATCACCCTGAAGTTAATTATATTAATATCCATTATAAATTATATTTATATCCATGATTAGCATTTCTGTATAGTACAGATCAGGGACCAATGATGTAATTCCATTACAGGGTATAAATCCACTTAACCAAAATAGATTTTTTTCAAAGTCAAGGTGTCATGTCATAGCTAACACCCCATTATTTCTTGAATCTTCGTGTATTTGTCACACTTGGTCCCTTTAGGCCATTTTTTTGTGAACTCATTGCAGTTCGCTTATTTTTTTGTGCATTGTGAACACTCCAAAGGAACTCAGACCCCTCAAAAGAGGCCCCTGAAGCGAACCGAACTCGCATTGAATTCCGCGGACCGGTTCCCATTTTTAGGGCAATGTGAAAACAAAGCTCCCCAGGTTCACTTGTTATTATTCCCGCACCACAAACTAGACTACTGCAACACATTTTCCCCTGCTATAATCCCTCACGTTGGTGCCACAACAGACAAAAGATGATGGTGTGCAGGTTCATAGAAAAAAAGGTGTGCTGATTTTGGTTAGGCCCATTGATTAGCGATTGTCAGGGATGCACAGAAACTCCAAAACGTGTGCAGTTTTTAGTTCAGATGATTTGTTTGTAAGATGTGATCTATAGGATAAGAGAGCTTCATAAGCTAGGGTTTGAATAGTGAGAAGAGACCAACATATATTGTGAGAATCACAACGTAGGGTACAAAATGTATTCTAGCTCTTAAAGGGACAGTAGCCGACATTGAGTGTACAATTTTCATATACAGCATTATTTAATCTGCATTTATTATCCTGCTATTTATTCTGTTACCAATAATATTTACATCTTAATAATATCTTCTGATTACAATTATTATGTCTCATCTTTTAACTATAAGCAATCTATTAGTTTCCTAAATGTACTGTACGTAGCTGTCTGATAACACATTCTGATGGAAGGGCTTGTCCTGCACTTTGTAAAAACCCAGAGTGCATTGCGTGAGTGCATTGCGTGAATGTCTAAACATAGCAATGTCAATGCAAACCATACTCAGACCACAAAATAGGTGAAATAGTGAACTGGCAAAAGCATTGAGTCCTTATTCAAAGGCAAAGGCAGTGTGAATACAAAGAACTGAGTTCTTTTGCTTTTTTTTTACCCCAGAGTTCACTTTAAAGAGAACAGAGATCGGTTCTTTTAAAGAGGAACATATGTGAAAACACTCTTAAGAAGATATTTAACATCGTTTTGGGAAAACGACGTCACATAAAAAAAAGGGAGATTTTAACGAAATTCTGTTACCAAACAAACAGTTCTTCCAGTAAATGTGTTTTTGTAAAATATTCAGTGGAAATTGTTAAATTGAGTTGTTGTATGGATTATTAAACTTTGAAATCAATGGTTTTTGTTTGGGTAAGATTCCGTTACCATGGAATTGCCATAAAGCAGAAAATAATTTGTTGTTAAGGAGATAATGATGCTGAAATCCCACTTCAAACAGAACTTGAGCTTGTAAATCAGAATGCACTTTGATCCTCTTCAGACCCATCAGCACATCCCCACAGCATGAGAGAGAAGAGAAAGGGGGCATTAAGCATTCAAATTATTAATTGGCTGCATCTCTAGAGCATCCTTCCCCTAAAACAGCCGGTCTCTGAGGCAGAGTGTGCCAGGCATGGCGGTCCCACAGAGACCAGGATACAGGAGCATCTCTCATTGCCCGGAGGTGTGGCTGCTGCAGGGGACCCGACTTGGTATTCCCATCTTTCTCTCTCTCCTGCTTTCTCTTTCTCTCTTCTCATCCTCCTCTCTCCCTCTCTCTCCTCATTCGCCACCCTTCACTTCATCCTCTCTCTCTCTCTCTCTCCCCTCATTCGCCACCCTTCACTTCATCCTCTCTCTCTCTCTCCCTCTCTCTCCTCATTCGCCACCCTTCACTTCATCCTTTCTCTCTCTCTCCCTCTCTCTCCTCATTCACCACCCTTCACTTCATCCTCTTTCTCTCCCTCTCTTCCGTGCCTGGGGTTGCCAGGGAGGATTGTTGGTCAGCAGGATAATCTTATTATTACAGCAAGTCGTGACGGTTAACTTTAAACCCCTAAGCGCTCGCTTCTGTGTGTGTGTGTGTTACAAAGAGCGAGTGAGGGTGCAAAGGGGGGTAGGGAAACACACAGAAGAGAGAGGAAAAGAGAGAGAGACAAAGGAGAATAAAGCGTGTTTTTGTGTTTGTGGGTCTAAGTGTGGCGGTCTATGAGCACTTATGGAGTGTGTGTGTCTTTGTTTGTTTGCGTTTTTGCTGATCTGGTGTGTGTGTGTGTTGTTAGGGCCTCTAAACACATCTCACAGGTTTTGGCCAGCCGCAGGGAGCTGTGGGTTGAGCTGTAAAGGGGTGAGCAGGCGGTGGAGCAGGCGGGCAGGTTTATTATCTGGGCTGGGCAGACAGCGTGGTGGGGAAGGGAGGATGGGAGGCTGGGAGAGGATACGTATTGCAATTCTCACGATTCTCAGAATACTAAATGTTTTGCGATTTGATACTGCGATTTTATTGCGATTTTATCTTCCAAACATATTGCTCACTATATGTCTGCATTAAAGACAGAAGAGAGAGCATGACTGTGACTCTGCAACTGGATCCTGGACATCCTGACGGGCCGCCCCCGGGTGGTAAGTGTAGGTAACAACACATCCACCACGCTGATCCTCAACACAGGGGCCCCTCAGGGGAGCGTGCTCAGTCCCCTACTGTACTCCCTGTTCACTCATGATTGCACGGCCAGGTACGACTCCAACACCATCATTAAATTTGCCGATGACACAACGGTGGTGGGCACGATCAAAGACAACAATGAGACACCCTATTGGGAGGAGGTCAGAGACCTGACTGTGTTGTGCCAGGACAACAACCTCTCCCTCAACATTATCAAGACAAAGGAGATGATTGTGGACTACAGGAAAAATAGGACCGTGCACGCCCACATTCTCATCGATGGGGCTGCAGTGGAGCAGGTTGAGAGCTTCAGGTTCCTTGGTGTCCACATCACCAACAAACTCTCATGGTCCAAACACCAAGACAGTCGTGAAGAGGGCATGACAAAACCTATTTCCCCTCAGGAGACTGAAAAGATTTGGCATGGGTCCTCAGATCCTCAAAAGGTTCTACAGCTGCAGCATCGAGAATTGGTTGCATCACTGCCTGGTATGGCAACTGCTCGGCCTCTGACCCGCAAGGCACTACAGAGGGTAATGCGAATGGCCCAGTACATCACTGGGACCAAGCTTCCTGCCATCCAGGACCTCTATACCAGGCGGTGTCAGAGGAAGGCCCTACAAATAGTCAAAGACTCCAGCCACCCTAGTCATAGACTGTTCTCTCTGCTGCAGCACGGAAAGTGGTACCGGAGTGTCAAGTCCAGGCTTCTAAACAGCTTCCTTTCCCCAAGCCTTAAGACTCCTGAACATCTAGTCAAATGGCTACCCAGACTATTTGCATTGCCCCCCTCGCCCCCCTCTCCCCCTCTTTACACCACTGCTACTCTCTGTTGTCATCTATGCATAGTCACTTTAATCACTCTACCTACATGTACATACTACCTCAACTAACCGGTGCCCCCGCACATTGACTCTGTACCGGTACCCCCATGTATCTAGTCTAGTTATTGCACTTTTACTGCTGCTCTTTAATTACTTGTTACTTTTACCTCTTATTCTTATCCATATTTTTTTTTCAAACTGCATTGTATGTTAGGGGCTCGTAAGTAAGCATTTTACTGTAAGGTCTACCTACACCTGTTGAATTTGGCGCATGTGACTAATTACATTTGATTTGATTGGACAAAACGAGGGGAAATAAAAGTGGGAAATGAAATTGCCGAAAACATGTTGGCTCGCCAATTAAAAAGAAGATGGAGAACAAGCTACACGAGGAAAATGTTTTGCCGCAGGTACAACCAACTTGCAGTATTATTATTATAAATGTTTTTAGAAATGTCGATATAAATCGTCCCCAAAAATTATATTGCAATATGTAACTGTACCAATGAATTACAGGAGGAAATTTGGGATCAGGGAGAAGACAATATAACAGTACAGTCAGAAAGGCTTATGATATGTACAGATATGTACAGCCAGTATGGTGGACAGCACACTGGGACATAATATGAGGGGAAAATGGACACGATGTGACACAGTGAGTGTACACTCCAGTAGCCTTCACCTCTGTGAGAGCCCTATGGCTGTTTGGCAGGCCAGCCTAAGCCCAGCCACTCTCCCTCTCCCTCCCAGTCCTAGTCTCTCTCTAACAGCCTCTAACTGGGAGCTCAAAACTGCCCTCTGGCATCAGAAGCCTTAGCAACGTTCTCCACTCCGGAGTCGGAGTCAGTTTAAATCAAGGATGCCTGTGGACATGCATGGTGGTCTTTAGTTGATGGCAGACAGTGCTCTACTATCCCTCACAGAGAGAGCGATAGAGAGAGCGAGTGGGAGAGACAGTAAAAAGAGAGAGACAAAGGCAGGTAGAAACCTTTCATGGAAAGCCCAAGAAATAGAAGGGAGAGGGGTAAACATTTCGGGAGGGAGTCCCAAAGACGGACAGACAGTACAGACCATAAGGAGGGAGACAGAGCCAGACGATAGGTGGGGAAATAACGGGAATGGAGGAAAAGAAGAGGGGGATGATAGAGGGATGACAGGAGGACAGGGCATACAGTTGCCCAGATGGCCTACAGAACCTGGAGCTTCTCAGAAAAGGCTACATACATTAAAGCGCTAACACAAAAAAGATGTCCTCTATTCTGCACTACAAGTACAACCCTATACACTGAGTGTACAAAACATTAAGGACACCCGCTCTTTCCATGACATAGACTGACCAGGTGAATCCAGATGAAAGCTATGATCCCTTATTGATGTGAATTGCTATATCCACTTCAATCAGTGTAGATGAAGGGGAGGAGACTGGTTAAAGAAGGATTTTTAAGCCTTGACTCAATTGAGACAAGGATTGTGTATATTTAGCTTTTTTGTTGTTGCCTGTGTTGCATGTTATTTTATCATTAATACGTGTCACATATCAATTTGCAAACAATGTAAAAAAAAATAAATCATTGCGTTAATAATGCCGCATACAAACTTGGTCTCTTTAATGCTTTCTTGAGTAAGGCAGCTCCAAATTGCGGGTGCTTCAGCCTAGCTCAGTGCTTTCTGTGGTGGAGGGGCAGCCAGCGGAAAATACATAGCGTAGGGTTTTGTAATATTCTCTAGTTGAGTTCTGTCACTCATGGGGACACTACGTCACTGCATATCTATGGGGAGAGCAAAACAATTCAAGCCTCTTGGGTGCTGCCATAGAGTTACATTATAAGTGCCAATCCAAGAAGGCTCAAGGTCAATGGCAACAGATAAAATGACGTCAAATCACGTTCTATCTACAGTAGCTTTGATTGGACTGATCACGTCAACATCATACTTTCAAAATCTTAGCTAGCAAGCAGTCATCATCATGAATCACGTTGACAATCTACTGGCAAATCCTTTTCAATCCTTGTTATATGAAGAGAAATGACAGATAAAACGTATCGGTGCATCATCGGGCCATAAACATTAGAAAACAAGTTGGAAATTGCAAATTCAACAATGAGTGGTTTGGAAGGAATCAGTGGCTAACTGCAAGTGTTGTAAAGCAATCACTAGCCTGCTATTCAGTGGAGTAGGTGTGTGGTCCAACTCTGGGTTTAAGGGTCTCTTTTCCAAGCTTAAAAGCATAAACATTCACATGCCATGGGCCAGAAAAGGTTGAATACATTGGCTATGCTGTCAAATCCAGAATGACTTCTGCCGCATTCAAAACAACTGGAAACTCGGAACTGGGAAATCTCAGACTTCAGTGAGTTCAAGACAACTGGGAACTCAGAAAAAAATTAGCTCCAACTGGGAAAATACGTTTTGAACGGTCATCCAACTCGGAATTCCAAGTCGGGAACTCTGGCCTCTAGCTCCAACCTAAAGATCACTGACGTCATGATTCGACCTTGTTTTTTCCCAAGTTCCCAGTTGTCTTGAAAGCACCATAAATCCAGAGAATGCAAGACTTTAATGACAAAGTTTGATGACAAAATTTGCCCTCAAGAAGGACCGCCGCACCACCTTCCTGTTTCAAGTGAGCACAGCACAACAAAGTGAGTCCAAAAATGTCTTGCATGCTGCTGCAAAAATGATGTAATATACCTAGGAGATATGTATACTGTAGCTAAGAAAGTAATACTAAGTGAGTGTTGTGTAATAAGCTGTTATTATCCCATGTGCGTCACCCTGATAATTTGGTCTCTTTCCCCCCCTCATAACTTAGCCTACTGTTATGACTTGGTGGTGAACATGTAGCCTTTAGCCTATTTTAGAGAAATGTAATCATTGAATAATGTAAGCGCCTTCATTGTCTGTGTCACGGTTTTCTGTATGGGAAAGAGAGTCGGACCAAAATGCGGCATGGCTATTGCGATCCATGTTTAATGAAACTGAAGCAACACGAATCCAATACAAAACTACAAAACAATAAACGTAACGAAAACCGAAACAGCCTAATACTGGTGCACATACACACGACAGAAAAAGGACATAAGGACACTAAGGACAATCACCCACAAAACCCAACACCAAACAGGCTACCTAAATATGGTTCCCAATCAGAGACAATGACGAACACCTGCCTCTGATTGAGAACCATATCAGGCCAAACATAGAACTAGACAAACTAGACATGTAACATAGAATGCCCACCCAGCTCACACCCTGACCAACCAAAACATAGAAACATACAAAGCAAACTATGGTCAGGGTGTGACAGTACCCCCCCCCCCCCCCCCCCCCCCCCCCCAAGGTGCGGACTCCGGCCGCAAAACCTGAACCTATAGGGGAGGGTCTGGGTGGGCATCTGTCCGCGGTGGCGGCTCTGGTGCTGGACGTGGCCCCCACTTCACCGTAGTCCTAGTCCCCCACCTTGTCCGCTTCCGTGGCCTCCTCACCATGGCAACTCTTCTCAATGGACAGAGGGGCGGCAGCTCGGGACAGAGGGGCGTCAGCTCGGGACAGAGGGGCGGCAGCTCGGGACAGAGGGGCGGCAGCTCGGGACAGAGGGGCGGCTGCTCGGGACAGAGGGGCGGCTGCTCGGGACAGAGGGGCGGCTGCTCGGGACAGAGGGGCGGCAGCTCGGGACAGAGGGGCGGCTGCTCGGGACAGAGGGGCGGCTGCTCGGGACAGAGGGGCGGCAGCTCGGGACAGAGGGGCGGCTGCTCGGGACAGAGGGGCGGCTGCTCGGGACAGAGGGGCGGCTGCTCGGGACAGAGGGGCGGCTGCTCGGGACAGAGGGGCGGCTGCTCGGGACAGAGGGGCCGCTGCTCGGGACAGAGGGGCGGCTGCTCGGGACAGAGGGGCGGCTGCTCGGGACAGAGGGGCGGCTGCTCCTGGCTGACTGGCGGCCCCTGGCTGACTGGCGGCCCCTGGCTGACTGGCAGATCTGGAAGAGTCTGGTTGACTGGCAGACCTGGAAGAGTCTGGTTGACTGGCAGATCTGGAAGAGTCTGGCTGACTGGCGGCACTGGCGGCCCCTGGCTGACTGGCGGCACTGGCGGCCCCTGGCTGATTGGCGGCACTGGCGGCCCCTGGCTGACTGGCGGCACTGGCGGCCCCTGGCTGACTGGCGGCACTGGCGGCCCCTGGCTGACTGGCGGCCCCTGGCAGACGGGCGGCACTGGCGGCTCCTGGCAGACGGGCGGCACTGGCGGCTCCCGGCAGACGGGCGGCACTGGCGGCTCCTGGCAGACGGGCGGCACTGGCGGCTCCCGGCAGACGGGCGGCTCCTGGCAGACGGGCGGCACTGGCGGCTCCTGGCAGACGGGCGGCACTGGCGGCGCTGGGCAGACGGGCGGCACTGGCGGCGCTGGGCAGACGGGCGGCACTGGCGGCGCTGGGCAGACGGGCGGCACTGGCGGCGCCGAATAGGCGGGAGACTCCGGCTACGCTGGAGTGAAGGAAGGCCCCGGCAGCGCTGGAGAGGCGGGAGACTCCGGCAGCGCTGGAGAGGAGGAAGGCTCCGGCAGCGCTGGAGAGGGAGCCCCCGTAAGGATGGGCCGGAGAGACAGCCTGGTGCGGGGGGCTGCCACCGGAGGGCTGGTTCGTGGAGGTGGTGACGGATAGACCGGGCCGTGCAGGCGCACTGGAGCTCTTGAGCACCGAGCCTGCCCAACCTTACCCGGTTGAATGGTCCCGGTCGCCCTGCCAGTGCTGCGAGGTGGAATAGCCCGCTCTGGGCTATGCAGGCGAACCGGGGACACCGTGCGCAAGACTGGTGCCATGTAAGCCGGCCCAAGGAGACGCACTGGAGACCAGATGCGTAGAGCCGGCTTCATGGCACTTGGCTCGATGCCCACTCTAGCCCGGCCGATACGCGGAGCTGGAATGTACCGCACCGGGCTGTGCACCCGCACTGGGGACACCGTGCGCTTCACAGCATAACACGGTGCCTGCCCGGTCTCTCCAGCCCCCCGGTAAGCACAGGAAGTTGGCGCAGGTCTCCTACCTGGCTTCGCCACACCTCCTGTGTGCCCCCCCAAGACATTTTTGGGGCTGCCTCTCGGGCTTCCTTGCCAGCCGTGTTCCCTCATATCGCCGGCTCCTCTCTCCGGCTGCCTCTGCTCTCCTAGCTGCCTCCACCTGTTCCCATGGAAGGCGATCCTTTCCCGCCAGGATCTCCTCCCAGGTGTAGCAACCCTTGCCGTCCAATACATCGTCCCATGTCCATTCCTCTTTGCGCCGCTGTTGCTGTTGCCCGTTACCACGCCGCTTGGTCCTGTTGTGGTGGGTGATTCTGTCACGGTTTTCTGTATGGGAAAGAGAGTCGGACCAAAATGCGGCGTGGCTATTGCGATCCATGTTTAATGAAACTGAAGCAACACGAATCCAATACAAAACTACAAAACAATAAACGTAACGAAAACCGAAACAGCCTAATACTGGTGCACATACACACGACAGAAAAAGGACATAAGGACACTAAGGACAATCACCCACAAAACCCAACACCAAACAGGCTACCTAAATATGGTTCCCAATCAGAGACAATGACGAACACCTGCCTCTGATTGAGAACCATATCAGGCCAAACATAGAACTAGACAAACTAGACATGTAACATAGAATGCCCACCCAGCTCACACCCTGACCAACCAAAACATAGAAACATACAAAGCAAACTATGGTCAGGGTGCGACAGTCTGCTTATATGCCGCCTTTATTTATCCTACGGTTCTGACTTGGTGTACAGGGAGATTACGGTACTAACGGTCGATGTTCTGAATTCTGTCGCTGTACATTTCAAAAGTGCTCAACAAATAGTTTTGTTGACTACATTCGTCCTAGCTCGCTCATTAATGTCTTAATCGAAATTACGGATTGCCTTTTATCCACTCATCGTCCCCTTATGCCATAGTTTGTACATCTCAATTGTCAGTAGAAACCACATTTGTTTAAGCAAGTCAGCCATATCAACGATGCTTTAAGGCAGTAAATGAAGCTGAAGAACTGTTTCGCTGCCAGACAAGGCTCAGCTGACAGCCAGGTGTAGCAGTGGTAAGGATTCACTCCATGGTGCTGAAAAGAAAGCTCTGCTGTTGGGACAGCTTTATGAAGGCCCTAACAGTTTGTGGGCACCGTTTGTCACCGTTATAGTGCAATTAATGCATTGTTTACTGTTGTTGTGTAGTGGCTTTGCTGGCATGCATAAAAAAAACATGTTTTTTTAGTTTTTCCAACTAAGATTTACATGCTAAAATCACAACTGGTAGTAGGTGCCAGGCTCACCGGTTTGTGTCAAGAACTGCAACGCTGATGGGTTTTTCACGCTCAACAGTTTCCCATGTGTATCAAGAATGGTTCACCACCCAAAAGGACATCCAGCCAACTTGAAACAACAGCATTGGAGTCAACATGGGCCAGCATCTCATGTGGGTGGGTGGAGGGAGTGGAGGGGTTGCAAGTCATGGTCAGCTGAGGCCAAATTCTGTCAGTGACAGGATAGAGTCGTTCACTGTAAAAACAACTAAACGGATAATATCATCATATAAAATGTGAGGTGACCTGACCACAGACTAGTAATGTT
Organism: Oncorhynchus clarkii lewisi; assembly: GCF_045791955.1. Classification (NCBI taxonomy): domain Eukaryota; kingdom Metazoa; phylum Chordata; class Actinopteri; order Salmoniformes; family Salmonidae; genus Oncorhynchus; species Oncorhynchus clarkii. Next base: position 53,948,128 of record NC_092158.1, on the reverse strand, counting down.
CCAGTATGTTCCATTAAGGTGATTTTATGTGCCTTTACGAGGTATTCATGTCACAAGGCAATATAAAGACATCATGAAAGTAGTGGTGTAATAAAATATGTTCAATGTCTGCCAAGAGTTATACAATCAAATCACATAAATCTGATTTATCTCACATGACAAGTCATTTCAAGGTTGATTTTTAAACCATGGAATGTAGACAATAGGCAGAATCTACCGCACACCCAAAGCTGATTTGTGAAGATGCTGGAGGCATAAGGCAAAACTGGAGAAACAGGAAAAAGTCTCTGCACACTTCCAGTCAGATGCAAATGCATCTTAATATAGCTGAGCTTGTCACAGCTGTGTGGAGAGATGGACCAAGGCGCAGTGTGCTCTGAGTTCCACATCTTTATTTTAGTGAAACTTACAAAACAAAAGGAAACAAACAACGAACCGTAACATCAGCGGTGCTACATGCACTAACTCAAAACAAGATCCCACAAAACACAGAAGGGAAATGGCTGCCTAAATATGATCCCCAATCAGAGACAACGATAAACAGCTGCCTCTGATTGGAAACCATACCAGGCCAACATAGATATAAAACAACCTAGATTACCCACCCTAGTCACACCCCGACCTAACCAAAATCTCTATGGTCAGGGCGTGACAGAGCTTTCGGTCAGTTGACCTTCATCAGAGCATATCTCCACCAACAATAGTGGGAAACCACTTGACTTTACACAATCTTCCCCACTGTTATACCAAGATTGTTACAACAAGAAACTTCTTGGTTTATTCAATTGCCTATATTTAGATTGGATGTCCTTTATCTAGATAAAGGACTTCTCTATAAGACACTAACCCAATCACATCATCAAAGTGGTCACTGTTTTCTCCTGGAGCAAAAAAACACATTTATATCCATGCCTGGAGATACATTTCACACAGCAATCTAGATGAACCCTCTTTGACCTCAGCCTCACGTTACAAGTCCACAACAACTTATAACGTTGCAGAGCCTTCGCTGCTTCAACATGACCTGCTGTCGTGTAACAGTATCGCTGGCCTAATTAAAAACAGGGTGATGACACAGTCAATGATAAAGGGGATATTCTAATGGTTACAGAAACCAGCAGTCACACACACAGGGATTAGCATAGCCAGGTCCCAGACCTGTATGTGCTTTAGCCAACATATGCTACATGGGGCGGCATGTGTTAGAGTTTTGGGCCAGTAACCGAAAGGTTACTGGATTGAATCCCCGAGCTGACAAGGTCAAAAATGTGTCTGCCCCCGAACAAGGCAGTTAACCCACTGTTGCCTGCTAGGCTGTCATTGTAAATAAGAATTTGTTCTTAACTGACTTGCCTAGTTAAATAAAGACGACATAAAACAATCACAGCCATAGCCAGAGGAGATGGCTTAGGATAAAGCACATACTAGGCTACAGATCTGATCTGGGCCCAGGCCGGGTTGATGAAGGGACCGTTAGAAGGTGATCTGTGTCTTGACGGAGTGAGAGATTAAAGGTTTATCATGGCGGTTAGAGAGGAGATGTTCAGGATCAGTCAGTCTACCATGTAGGACAGCCTCTAACCTCCTCACCCCACTGTCATCCCCCTCTCTCCATCCAACATCCCCTAGTCCATGCTAGGCTCCCGCTAGCCCCCCCCCCCCCCCCCCCCCCCACCCAGATTACCCACTAAGCCTGAATTTGAACAATACCTAGGCCTGCCTGCACCTCCCCACTTCACCCCAGCAGAGAGAGGGCGGCCCGGGGATTAAATATTGTTAGCGGGGGGTTATTTTTGGAGTTGGCTGGAGGAAACGGCCGGAAGCTCACACACACAGTCACTCACACACTCTCTCGCTCTCTAGCTGTCAGTGTTTTGTGTTTGTTCGAGTTGACCCAGGCATTGCCAGAGACGGCTCTTCCCTCTCCAGAACCGATGTGGTGCGCAAACCCCCACACACACACTCACACACACTCACACACACAGGGAAAGAAAATAACCCCAGCATAACCTGCAGCAGCGCTGAGGAAGACGGATAAATCTGGTAATTCATCAAAGGCTGTGAAGGAGGGGAGGGAGGGTGGAAGCCTGGAAGGTGGTAGTGTGGAAGACTGCAGAAAGGGAGTAGGGTGGAAGATGGTAGGGTGGATGAAGTGTTACGGTGGATTCCTGTGGGGAGGAAGGATGGAAGGTTGTGGGGTGTTGGTGGGAAGCCATATGCCATCTCCATAGGTTACTCTGACAGTGAGTCTCTGACAAAAAAGAGTGAGCTGAATGCCGCTGAAACAACTGCAACAGTGGGTATGAAGATAAGCGATATGTGCTGTAGTTATACTCCTCTCACCAGATGGAGTCAAGTTAACATGACATTATGGTCATGGCTATCATATTACCAGACAGGGATCTTACTTCCCATTGGCAGTACCAGTCAAAGACTGGACACACCTACTCATTCAAGGGTTTTTCTTTATTTGCACTATTTTCTACATTGTAAAAATAATAGTGAAGACATCACAACTATGAAAGAACGCATATTTAATCATGTACTAACCAAAAAAGTGTTAAACAAATCAAAGTGTTAAACAAATTATATTTCAGATTCTTCAAATTAGCCACCCTTTGCCTTGATGACAGCTTTGCACACTCTTGGCATTCTCTCAACCAGCTTCATGCTTTTCCAACAGTCTTGAAGGAGTTCCCATATATGCTGAGAACTTGTTGGCTGCTTTTCCTTCACTCTGCTGTACAACTCATCCCAAGCCATCTCAATTAGGTTGAGGTCGGTTGATTGATGCAGCACTCTATCACTCTCCTTGGTCAAATAGCTGCAGAATGCTGTGGTAGCCATGCTGGTTAAGTGTGCCTTGAATTCTAAATAAATCACAGACAGTGTCACCAGCAAAGCACCCCCACATCATCACACCTCCTCCTCCATGCTTCCAGGAGGGAACCATACATGCAGAGATCATCCATTTACCTACTCTGCGTCTCACAAAGTGGCTGGAACCAAAAATCTCAAATTTGGACTCATCAGACTAAAGGACAGATTTCCAATGGTCTAAGTCTCTTCTTCTTATTGGTGTCCTTCAGAAGTGGTTTCTTTGCAGCAATTCGACCATGAAGGCCTGATTCACACAGTCTCCTCTGAACAGTTGATGTTGTGCTGTGTCTGTTACTTGAACTCTGTGAAGCATTTATTTGGGCTGTAATTTCTGAGGCTGGTATCTCTAATGAACTTATCCTCTGCAGCAGAGATATCTCTGGGTCTTCCTTTCCTGTGGCGGTCCTCATAAGAGACAGTTTCGTTATAGCGCATGAAGGTTTTTGCGACTGCACTTGAAGAAACTTTCAAAGTTCTTCAAATGTTCCGCATTGACTGACCTTCGTGTCTTCAAGTAATGATGGACTGTCGTTTCTCTTTGCTTATTTGAGTTGGTCTTGCCATAATATGGACTTTGTCTGTTACCAAATAGGGTTATCTTCTGTATACCAGCCCTACCTTGTCACAACACAACTGATTGGCTCAAACGCATTAAGAAATTCCACAAATACATTTTTAACAAGGCACACCTGTGAATTTAAATGCATTCCAAGCTGGTTGAAAGAATGCCAAGAGTGTGCAAACCTGTCATCAAGGAAAAGAGTAGCTACTTTGAAGAATCTCAAATATAAAATATATTTTGATATGTTTAACACTTTTTTGGTGACTACATGATTCCATATGTGTTATTTCATGGTTTTGGTGTTATCACTATTACAATGTAGAAAATAGTAAAAATAAAGAAAAACCCTGGAATGAGTAGGTGTGTCCAAACTTTTGGCTAGTACTGTACTACAGATGTCCCTCTATTGTTCCAGATAGTGTATGTGCCTGGTGGTGACACTCAGACAATAAGGGTGTGGCTATATCTGAAAGGTCAAGCGACAAAACATCGATCTGTTCTCGGACTTGATCTGCTGATAGTGCTGATAGTAGGTACAGTTGAAGTCGGAAGTTTAGCGGTCATTGCTAGAGGCATCACTACAGTTCGTGGTTCGATCCCGGGCTGTGTCGAAGCTGGCCATGACCGGGAGACCCATGAGGCGGTGCACAATTGGCCAAGCGTCATACGGGTTAGGGGAGGGTTTGGCCGGCTGGGATCCCCTTGTCCCATCACGGTCTAGCGACTCCTTGTGGCGGCCGGGCAGATGCAGGCTGACTTCGGTCGCCAGCGGGAAAGGGTGTTTCCTCCGACACATTGGTGCGGCTGGCTTCCAGGAAAGCAGTGCGGCTTGGCGGGGTACTGTGTTTCGGAGGGCACGTGGCTCTCAACCTTCGCCTCTCCCGAGTCCGCACGGGAGTTGCAGCGATGGGACAAGACTGTAACTACCAATTGGATATCACGAAATTAGGGAGAAAAAGGGGTAAAAAATACAATAAATAAAATAAAATATTCAACATCACCACCACTTCTCCCTTCAGCCACTTTACAGTCACCAACCACCACTCTCACAAAGTCATCCCAACATACAATTTCTATAGTTATTAAACTAAAGAGGTATTTAGGGGACGGTAAGAGTTATTTATTAGTGGAGTGTAAACCAAACCGTGGCGTGAGCGTGCAGAATTGTGTGTTCGGCGAAGAATGCACTTATTAGCAGGGGGAAAGAGTAAGAGTGCACAGGGGACAGGGAACGTCTGGCTCCATATTATCACAGCACTGCTCCTGCCTCTGTGTTGTAAAAAGAACACACATTCCAGTAGTAACGATTAAAAGGCTTGTTCCTGGATCACAATTATTACTGTATTTATGGCTACTGGCTCTTAGAGAGAACATCAATAAAAAAACAGGCAAGCTTCAGATGGAGGATATAGAAAGAGGGGAACCTCGATTTCCTCACATTCAAGACTTGGAACACAAGACGACAGACAGACAGACAGACAGACAGACAGACAGACAGACAGACAGACAGACAGACAGACAGGCAGACAGACAGGCAGGCAGGCAGGCAGGCAGGCAGGCAGGCAGGCAGGCAGGCAGGCAGGCAGGCAGGCAGGCAGGCAGACAGACAGACAGACAGACAGACAGACAGACAGACAGACAGACAGACAGACAGAGAGAGAGAGAGAGAGAGAGAGAGAGAGAGAGAGAGAGAGAGAGAGAGAGAGAGAGAGAGAGAGAGAGAAAGAGAAAACCATAAGCTGGCCTGCCATGACACCAAACCTTGGGGTCTGTCATCTCTCTCCCTTTCTCTGGGTGGAGTGGAACACTGTCTTGCTGTCTCTCTGCCTTCCTCAGTCTTTCTTTTCTGCTCCCTCTCTCCGCCTTCTCCTATCCACCCCCTCTCTGGCCCTCATGGAGTGGACAGCAGCAGACATAAGCCTGTCTTCAGCAGACAGATCAGACACAGAGCCCACTGACTGCAATGGGTGAAAAGGCCTGCCTACACAATGACCACCATTCATACAGGGGGAGAGGTGGGAGAGGGGAAATCACACAGACCAAAGGCCGCTGCCACCAGCCTTGTTTTGGGAGGAGAGGATGGAGGAAGGGAGGGGGCAGTACACCTGTCCTCAGGCCTATCTTAATAGTTTTAGTTACTCAGCTCCGTGGTCCTGGAATTCCCTCCAGAGCATTTAAAAATGCAATTTCCACTCAACATTTGACAAAAAACACATTTACTCGAAGAACAGTGCAGATGTGAAGTTTGGTAACAGAATGACAGTAAAAATCGCCCTCAGTTTTTTATGTGCTGAACTTTTCCAAAACTTAAATATCTACTCCGAATTAAGGTTCTAAGATGCCTGCTGAAAGAATGGGATGTCAGCTATGATATGATATCTTCAGTAAAAAAAAAAACGATTTTGGTTATTGTATGTGAAGTGGATTAACACCCGGTAACAGAATGAAGGTAACAGAATGACTCCATAGGCCCCTGATCTGTACTATACAGAAATTAGCAAGTGACCCAACAGTGGTTTGTGAATAATATGATTTCACATTGTAGCCAATTCAGTTGCAGTCATTCTGTTACAGATTTTTCTGGTCATTCTGTTACCTATTTGGTTACCTATTTGGTAACAGAATGGCACATTTTTTATCACTTAATAAATTATAAACCAAATCGTTATCAGTAAAAACTATTCGGTAGGTCTTCCTTTACTTGTTAGTTATGTGAACTTTCATTAGCCTCCCTCCTCATGAGGGAGAGAAATTAGAAAATATCTTTAAGATACTGTATGTGGGTTTTTGGTAACGGAATTACAAGGCACAAGGCAATGTTTCTTAAACATATTAAAGGCAAATCATTTATCAAAAACTAAATCTAAGTAAGTATTGATATTAGTTGGCAGGGGTTTTTACTTCAATATTATTGTGTTTTGATGTATTTCTAATACCTTTTGACGGTCCAATAAAGCCGTTTTTATCTCAATATTAAATCATTTCTGGGTAACAATTAAGTACCTTACTCTGATTATTTTCAATTAAAATTGTCAAAAATTATCAAAAATAGCATCTTAGCGAGGAGCAAATTCTCAAGCAAGAATTCTGCTAGGGCTGCCTGGAAGTGGTCTGAGTAGGGAGGGAAAACTGAAAACTAGCTGTTATTGACGGAGAGGTTTGGAACTCGCTTTCTTATTGGTTTATTAACCAATGTCCTACCTGGTGATGTCACCAGGCAGGCCAAAACTCCATTCCACCAAAACAGGCTGACATTTCAGGCGGTCTTTTCAAACAGCTCTTACATTAACATGGCATTATCATAATTTGTCCAACAATGGATGGCGCTAAATACAGGGAAATTCTTGAGGGAAACCTGTTTCAGTCTTCCAGAGATTTGAGACTGGGACGGAGGTTCACCTTCCAGCAGGACAATGACCCTAAGCATACTGTTAAAGCAACACTCAAGTGGTTTAAGGGAAAACATTTAAATGTCTTGGAATGGCCTAGTCAAAGCCCAGACCGCAATCCAATTGAGAATCTGTGGTAGGACTTAAATATTGCTGTACACCAGCGGAACCCATCCAACTTGAAGCAGCAGGAGCAGTTTTGCCTTGAAGAATGGGCAAAAATCCCAGTGGCTAGATGTGCCAAGCTTATAGAGACATACCCTTAGAGACTTGCAGCTGTAATTGCTGCAAAAGGTGGCTCTACAAAGTATTGACTTTGGGGGGGTGAATAGTTATGCACAATCAAGTTTTCTGTTTTTTGTTGTTGTCTTCTTTCTTGTTTGTTTCACAATAAAAAATATGTTGTATCTTCAAAGTGGTAGGCATGTTGTGTAAATCTAATGATTACACCCCCCCCCCCCCCCCAAGGGGGGTGAATACTTTCGCAAGCCACTGTAATTGTTCATTATGAAGCTTACCGGTAGTCCCCTGTCACATGGTGTTTGTTTACAAGCACACAACGACGAGTGACCGGAGCCTTGTGAGTGTGTTGTGCAGCACCGTTGTGCAGCATGCGGCAGTTGATCTAGGTACAGTATGGAATTCACAACTAAATGTTTGCCAGCTAGATATCTTATCTGATCACTTTCTTTTGATGGAGATGTAAAGCTTTTCCTAAAAACCTTCTCAATTAAATTGTGACTACAAAGTAGCCTACCTGGCAGAATAATATTACGATTATTTTCATCAAACCAAGTGGCAATTTGTTTTGCAAGCTCTGCAATCACATGAGCGCTACAGCAACGCCACTTAAAGGGATACTTCGTGATTGTGGCAATGATGCCCTTTATCTACTTCCCCAGAGTTAGATGAATGGTAAAATGGCCTCATTGCCAAAATGCCAAGGAATCCCTTGAACCAAACAATGGTCTCTTCCTGATGTGCACTTATATTAAAGGGTTGTTACCCCAAAATTGAAATTTCTTCCATTTTTGCCAGACCTAAAAAACAACTAAGAAAATGGAATTTCGGGAAAAAAACTAAACAAAATCAGGCAAAATAAATTTGAATGTATTTTATAGGCCCTACACCACGTCATACCTCAGAGCAACTCCTACAATAAACATCCCCGAGACAGCCAGAGGTAGAACAGCCTGATGATGACTATACAGTAGGCTGTGTGTGTGTGCGTGTGCGCATGTGGTGACAGAGAGCCAGAGGTAGGGCAGCCTGATCACCATACATACAGTAGATTAGATGGAACAGTGAAATAACAAGGGCAGTTGCCAATTCAATTCATTAGGCTATTATAAGGTTGTAACAACCGTTTTGGTTGGCTCTAAACGTCAAAACAACAATTGCAATGCCTTTAAAGTGACTAAACCAAGTATACTTTACTGCTACCTATTCAGATTGAACCATGTGTTCTGTTTCAGATCTTAACCTTGTTCCTTCTTTATGACCACACATTATCCATCAGATAACCTCCAAGAGATTGTAAACAGGCCTTCCTCCTTCAGAACTTTCCTGTTCCTGACCTGCACTGTTCTATTCCCCCAGTCTTTTATGATGTTTCAACAGAAAAAGAATGTTGGAAGTCAGCAGATCCAATCAATGTGTATCAAAGCACAAAGTACAGAAACACCCAAATGACACAAAGCACAGCTTATGTTATGGAGAGTCCCCTGAATGACCCTTGCCTACCCTTGGTATCACAACAACTGGACGCAACACAGTACATCTAAACTGAACAAAAATATAAACACAACGTGTATAGTGTTGGTCACATGTCTCAAGATCCCAGAAATGGTCCATATGTACAAAAATATCATTTTTGCTGTAAGCTACGGACAACGAACACAATTGCATTTTATCGATGGCAATTGGAATGCACAGAGATACAGGGACAAGATACTGAGGCCCATTGTCATACCATTCATAATAATGCACGTCCTCATGTCGCAAGGATCCGTACACAATTCCTGGAAGCTGAAAATATCCCAGTTCTTCATTGGCCTACATACTCACCAGACATGTCACCCATTGAGCATGTTTGGGATGCTCTGGATCGACGTGCATGACAGCGACGGACCAGTCGCTGCATCAGATGGGCCATTCCCGCTGTCTCCCTCAATGGTCAATTATTCTGTCACGTTGGTACGAATGGATTCGGGAGACAGGCGCAGGAATGCGTAATAGGATTTTTTATTAAGCCCCAAATTACGGCGTGCCGTGTAAAGACACGGGGACGAAGACCAAACAAACACGTAACAAAAACACAGGGTTGAATCCCAAACAAAAGAGCAAGGAGTACCTCGAATAAATAAACCTAGCGCATAATGACTATCACACGAGGCAAGACCCGTAATCATCTGCGCAATCCACAAGGGCACGAAAGGCCAAAACTGTCACGTCTGCTGCCGCCCCCCCCCACTGGCGATTGAGCGTGCCAGGATGCCCTGCATCACGCACTCCTATCATTCATTACGCACACCTGCCTTCCCTCGTCAAGCACATCAGTGATATTGAACTCACCTGGACTCACTCATCCCCTGTTATTACCTACCCTATATTTGTCAGTTCCCCAGCTCTGTTCCCCACTTCTACATTGATTGCTTTTTGTCTTTGTTTTCTTGTATGCTGACGCTGTTCCTGTCTATTTCCTTGTCCGTTCTTTATTAAATGTTTTACTCCCCGTACCTAATTTGTCTCTCCAGCGTTAACTCATGTGACAAAAACACACAGCACAGGCACTGACACGCACCAACGGACATAATAACAATAATCGACAGTACCATGGTGAACAAACGGCACATATATACAAATACAATCAGTGGGAATAGGGGCCAGGTGTGCACAATGAAAGTTCCAGAGGGATCCGTGACAACACACACTCGTGTATTTCTCTATTGGTCCAGTAAGGGTTCTATTTTTCAAAGCAGACGTACTGTAAGAGGCCATAATGCTGAAGGAGGACTAGAACCAGGATAGTGGGTAGCTAGGGTGAGAATGATTCAGTGTAGCCAATGTCTACAGTTTAAGTCAGAATTTTACATACACCTTAGCTAAATACATTTAAACTACATTAAGTTTTTCACAACTCCTGAAATGTAATCCTAGTAAAAAGTCCCTGTTTTAGGTCAGTTAGGATCACCACTTTATAATAAGAATGTTAAATGTCAGAATAATAGTAGAGAGAATGATTTATTTCAGCTTTTATTTCTTTCATCACATTCCCAGTGGGTAAGAAGTGTACATACACTGAATTCATATTTGGTAGCATTGTCTTTAAATTGTTTAACTTGGGTCAAACGATTCGGGTAGCCTTCCTCAAGCTTCCCACAATAAGTTGGGTGAATTTTGGCCCATTCCTCCTGACAGAGCCGGTGTAACTGAGTCAGGTTTGTAGGCCTCCTTGCTCGCACACATTTTTTCAGTTCTGCCCACAGATTTTCTATAGGATTGAGGTCAGGGCTTTGTGATGGCCACTCCAATACCTTGACTTTGTTGTCCTTAAGCAATTTTGCCACAACTGTGGAAGTATTCTTGGGGCCATTGTCAATTTGGAAGACCCATTTGCGACCAAGCTTTAACTTCCTGACTGATGTCTTGAGATGTTGCTTCAATGTATGTAAACTTCCGACATCAACTATATGTGTGTGTTTATGTGAAGAAACTATGTGAAGAATTCACACAGCTCTGTATGTAACTAAAGGCCATTAGAAATGGCCTATTTCAAGAGTGGGAGCCCTGAAAATAAACTCCACGTCGTATGTGTAAATCCCACTTCCTCTTTCCCGGTTAGGAGGCCAGAGTGGAGACCAGCTCAGAAACCATAGCCTCTGTGCATACTTTCGCCAGATGGAAAATGTTCATGTTTCTAAAAAGAACCAAACAGGCCTTAATGGTTTTCAATTCCCCTTTTCTTTTGCCTTTCATCCTCTCTCTTTCGCTCTCTTCATATGTCCTCTTTAAGTGTATCCCCTACTGACATTGCCATTGGGTCATCAATAGTGCCTCCAGCACTTCTGCTCTCCTGCACATAGAGAGAGGCCAGCTACGCTTCACTCACAACATTTATGTGAAGGCCGCTTGGAAGAAGTCCACCTGCACAAAACAAAATAGGCCTGAATTCATGGCGGGAGGTTTGCAGGGCAGGCTAATGGTTTACAATTTCAGTAACACTACCCTGTAGAAAAATTAACAGCAAGCGGAATGTGGTGGAAAAAACAACCAACATGTGCATACATTTATATGTATATAGCCTATAGAGAGAATTAGACTGGTGCATACCATGGAAATACGTTTCACGTCTTTGTGAGTGGAAACACATGACGGAATATGCCTGAACACAAACTGCTGAGTGGCTGAATGACTATGCAATTATGAAGCATGTAACTAAATGAAGCTTCTAAAGTTCAAATATTTACCAACTCTGTGTCCACCTGGATTGTGTTAGCTCATCTTGGTAGGAAGCCAAAATAACCCAAACACATGATTGGACCATCTGAGCATACATGATAAGTGCAGCTCTGCCACTGTAGGTTCAGGGCTCAGAGAAGCATCCCTGACAAAGAAATGGCAATAATAGACGGAGCTGTGTGGTGTGGGTGCCCTAATTTCCCCGCCTTTACGTCATTGCTTAAGGAATACCGCCCATGCCAACCCCCCCTGCCCCCATTTCTCCCCCTATCTCACACACACGCACACACTTACGCTCACATACGTGCACGCACATATTTCTTGTCCTTTGTTCCCATTTGATGCATTCAGTAGAATGCCCTGAGACGTAATGACACCCCCCACTCCTCACGACACCCCCCCACTCCTAGCGACCCCCCCCTCCTCACGACACCCCCCCCCCCCTCCTCACGACACCCCCCCACTACTCACAACACCCCCCACTCCTCACAGCACCCCCCCACTCCTCATTACACCCCCTCACAACACCCCCGCTCCTCACAACACCCCCCACTCCTCACAACACCCCCTCACTCCTCACAAAACACCCCCCCACTCCTCACTACACTCCCTCACAACACCCCCCACTCCTCACAACACCCCCCACCTCCTCATGACACCCCCCCACTCCTCATGACACCACCCACTCCTCTCTCCTTCCCGCAGGCAAACTGGGATAATGTGACTCTGTTCTGAAAGGCAAGAGCCCCCCACTCGCACACGCACACGCACACGTACACACACACCTCTGAAAGGGCCTACAGAGAAAGAGACTCCCTGGGCCAGTAGTGTGTGTATATTAGTCACAGTCACATTGTGTGTCTGCATTGGGTTCATCCATCACCACAGTAGAGAGATAGTAATTTACCAGCTCTATCATCACCACTCATAAAGCACGCTGGGGGACCTCCAAGCAGAGTGCTCTTGAGGTAGGCCTAACTCCTGTCCTGGGGATTCTCACTCTGCTTCTCAGAGGGTTGGAGATGCTTCTACAGGGGAACATAGTGGAGTAGACTGTTTAGAGCCTCTGTTTATAGGGGCCTGTTTCTATAGCTGAACCTGGATGTTTAACAGCTACGTGAAAGAATGCAGAGACCATTTCACTTTCTCTTAGCTTGCATTCACTTCACAACAGCGTCAACTAAACAAACACTGGCACCCTATCCCCTATTACAGTGCACTACTTTTGACCAGGTCCCATAGGACCTGTAGTGCACTACATAGGGAATAGGGTTCCATTAGGAACCAAGCGTAAGTACGTCCTTGTGGGACAGAGTGTGTAGGTGAGAAAGGTAACACCTACCTACAGCAAATACTGCAGTAATAACTATGTAACTACAATAACTATGTAAGTACAAAATCCTAAATATTTATCATTTGGTCATCTGATCCTAATAATACCAGTCGTCGACAGTGTGAGAGGACATCATCTTATGTAAGGTGGAAAAGTATAAACAGTTAACTATGAGAAGCAGCCTGCTGAGTTTCTGAGGGGGAAACTCAGGCATACTCCCTAATTCTCCATCTGGTGTCATTTCATCAACCCACTGTAGGACAGAATACATGTAAACTCATGTTTCATAGGCCTTGGATTCACACTCACGAAAGACTCCTTTAGAAGACAGCCCATAAAAACCTGCAACAGGAGACATTCATATCACCTCTCCTCGCTGAAATGCTGTGTCTGTTGTTAAATGATTTAAACCATGTGGAAATCAATATATGCTTCTCAGTCATCGCCATGTAAAAATACTCAAGGGGCTGAAGCATTTTTCACCTCAGAAAACCCCTGTGACAACTTTGCCATTCTAGACGATGATGACCTCACACTAAAATTGCAAACGCCTGTGTGTTCGAGCTATGTTATTGTGACAGTGGTAGGTGAACCAATGGCAGGGGTTAAACTCCTTTTACACAAAGCAAACTCAAACAAAACCTGGTTTTCATTTTATCCCATTGACTCAAAACAGGCAACATTTAATGTCAAAATATGTAGCCTTCCCATCCGCAGAACAGCGCCGGTAAACCCTAATTTGGTTTCATTTGAGTGATTCACGAAATGTCATGTTTAAGGTCAGGTTTAAGACGTTTCACCTGGATCCCTAATGACAGGTTGCCCTTTGCTTACAGAACATCCATCTTGCACCAGAGGCTGGCTGGTGTGGCTGGCTGGTTGTGGACTACAGCTGGTGTTGGTGCTCTGTGAAGTCTGTGACTGACTGTAGGCCTGGCCCACAGGAACCACACTCCAACCAACAGGATGGGGAGGTGGTAAATGACACTGATATTTCAGATGTGACAGGGGGTTGAATAGTGGCCTAAAGTCACTCCCCAGGTGTAACGTATGGTTTACTTTCTCTTGTGGTGAGTAGTGACATGCATGTTAGAGGTAACAAACATGTTCTTGTTGTTGTGCAATCACCGCTAGCAACAAGTTGATTGTGAATTCAATTGTCACTAAAGTAGAGCGCTTCAAAATAATGTGAAAACTGTAACATAGGCTTACATTATTCCCATGTAATATGCAATTAAAACACATTTTATATGGCCTGTGGTGTCTGCGGCTACACAACCAGCAGTAGCTACAATAGTTGACGATTCCTAACCCCAGTTCCCCTCTGACCTGGGACTAGGGTCAATACGGGTCATTCTGTTTGATTTCTAGATGTCCCTGATAGACAAAAGCAGAACTGTCCAGACTGTGAATGTTAGCTGACAGTGGACTGTACAGAAGAGCGTGGAGTTTATTGGCCGGTTCTGAACATCTATCATGAGTTAGAGTGGAGTGGAAACTTTAGGTCATGTATAGTAGTGTGGTAACAGTGTGTTACTGTATGAGGCAAGAGTAGCTAAATGTAAAGACTAGCTCTTGTACTTCACACTAGCTGCCTGGTGACTTGTGAACATGGGACTTTTGTTTGAGGCTTGATGCTGTAGATTGTTCCAAATCCCAACTCTGACCAGCAAGCACCTGTCAACTCACGCAGTGTTCTACTCCCCTCTATCTGAACCGACACTGACTGATGATGTTTAAGTCCTTCATCTTACAACCGTATTCTGCAGGAAAAGATCAGGCCGATAATGGAAATGTTTCACATTACCATACACACTTTATATATACACAATACACAGTGCATTCGGTAGGCCGTCATTGACTTGCCTAGTTAAATAAAGGTAAAATAAAATAAAACAAAAACCCAATTCGGAAAGTATTCAGACCCACTGACTTTTTACACATTTTGTTACCATACAACCGTATTCTAAAATGGATTTCAATAGTTTCCCACCCCCTCATCAATCTATACACAATTCCCCATAATGACAAAGTAAAAACAGATTTTTAGAAATGTAAACTAAAATATCTCATTTTTATAAGTATTCAGAGCCTTTACTCAGTACTTTGTTGAAACACCTTTGGAAGAGGGCATCAAGTCTTCTAGGGTATGACGCTACAAGCTTGGCACACCTGTATTTGAGGAGTTTCTCCCATTCTTCTCTGCAGATCCTCTCTGTCAGGTTGGATGGGGAGCGTTGCCGCACAGCTATTTTCAGGTCTCTCCAGAGATGTTCGATCGGGTTCATGTCCAGGCTCTGGCTGGGCCACTCAAGGGCATTCAGAGCCTTGTCCAGAAGCCACTGCTGCGTTGTCTTGGCTGAGGTCGACCGATTATGATTTTTCAACGGCGATACCGATACCGATTATTGGAGGACCAAAAAAAGCCGATACCGATTAATCGCCTGATTTTTTAAAATGTATTTGTAATAATGACAATTACAACAATACTGAATGAACACTTATTTTAACTTAATATAATATATCAATAAAATCAATTTAGCCTCAAGTAAATAATGAAACATGTTCAATTTGGTTTAAATAATGCAAAAACAAAGTGTTGGAGAAGAAATTAAAAGTGCAATATGTGCTATGTAAGAAAGCTAACATTTAAGTTCCTTGCTCAGAACATGAGAACATATGAAAGCTGGTGGTTCCTTTTAACATGAGTCTTCAATATTCCCAGGTAAGAAGTTTTAGGTTGTAGTTATTATAGGGATTATAGGACTATTTCCCCCTAAACCATTTGTATTTCATTAACCTTTGACTATTAGATGTTCTTATAGGCACTTTAGTATTGCCAGTGTAACAGTATAGCTTCCATCCCTCTCCTCGCTCCTCCCTGGGCTCGAACCAGCAACACAACAACAACAGCCACCCTTGAAGCAGCGTTACCCATGCAGAGCAAGGGGAACAACTACTAGAAGGCTCAGAGCGAGTGACGTTTGAAACGCTATTAGCGCGCGCTAACTAGCTAGCCATTTCACTTCGGTTACACCAGCCTCATCTCGGGAGTTGATAGGCTTGAAGTCATAAACAGCGCAATGCTTGACGCACAACGAAGAGGTGCTGGCAAAACGCACTAAAGTGCTGTTTGAATGAATGTTTACGCGCCTGCTTCTGCCTACCACCGCTCAGTCAGATACTTAGATACTTGTATGCTTCTATGCTCAGTCAGATTATATGCAACGCAAGACACGCTAGATAATATCTAGTAATATCATCAACCATGTGTAGTTAACTAGTGATTATGATTGATTGTTTTTTATAAGATAAGTTTAATACTAGCTAGCAATTTACCTTGGCTTACTGCATTCGCGTAACAGGCGGTCTCCTTGTGGAGTGCAACGAGAGAGAGGCAGGTCGTTAGAGCGTTGGACTAGTTAACTGTAAGGTTGCGAGATTGGACTCACACTCTCATCATTGCACACACACTGCTCACGCCTGTCTGTGTGGACTGGCTCTAAAATAGAATGTGGTTCTATTTGTGATGCTTAATGCTCTGCAAGCCCCGCCTCTCCCATCTCCTCATTAGTTTTTAGGAGCATATACCCACGTGGGTGATTGAAAGATGAACTGAGGTCCACACTCCAGTCGAGTCGGTAGTGGTAATGCACCTTAAAGTTGGTTTCCAACTGCCATATAAGGTCTAAAGAAGAAGAAGAAACCTGAAAGAGGAGAGATTACTAGAAAACAAACCGTTTTACCCTTTTATTTGTGGATTAATTGTCGGAGTAGAGGACCTTGTGCATTTCAGGTAAAATAACAAACCAATGTTTATATCCCTGGACAAATTAGCTAGCAACAGCCAGCTAGCTAGCTAAATTGCCATAAATGTTTGCTTATCGACCTGTATAATTGGTTGAGAGTTCGTTTTGATATTTCAACCTGCGTGTCCTGATCGCGTCAGGTGTGGGTGGACAAAATCAAAATGAGCGTGATGGCGCACGCAGACAGGTCTGATCAGCATGTTAGGGTCGTTGTCCTGTTGGAAGGTGAACCTCCACCCCATCTGAGGTCCTGAGCTCTCTGGAGCAGGTTTTCATCAAGAATCTCTCTGTACTTTGCTCCGTTCATCTTTCCCTCAATCCTAACTAGTTTTCCAGTCCCTGCCTCAGAAAAACATCCTCACAGCATGATGCTGATGCTGCCAACACCATGCGTCATCATAGGGATGGTGCCAGGTATCCTCCAGATGTGACGCTTGGCATTCAGGTCAAAGAGTTCAATCTTGGTTTCATCAGACCTGAGAATCTTGTTTCTCATGGTCTGAGAGTCATTTAGGTTCCTTTTGGCAAACTCCAAGAGGGCTGTCATGTGCCTTTTACTGAGGAGTGGCTTCCGTCTGACCACTCTACCATAAAGGCCTGATTGGTGGATTTCTGCAGAAATGGTTGTACTTCTGGAAGGTTCTACCATATCCATAGAGGAACTCTGGAGCTCTGTCAGAGTGACCATTTGGGTTATTGGTCACCTCCCTGACCAAGGCCCTTCTCCCCCAATTGCTCAGTTTGTCAGCCACCTCTAGAAAGAGTATTGGTGGTTCCAAACCTCTTCCATTTAAGAATGATGGAGGCCACTGTGCTCTTGGGGATCTTCAATGCTGCAGATATTTTTTGGTACCCTTCGCCATATCTGTGCCTCGACACAATCCTGTCTCAGAGCTCTACAGACAATTCCTTCAACCTCATGGTTTCATTTCTGCTCTGACATGCACTGTCAACTGTGGGACCTTATATAGACAAGTGTGTCTTTCTAAATCATGTCCAATCAATTGAATTTAACACCGGTTGGACTCCAATCAAGTTGTAGAAACATCTCAAGGATGATCAATGGAAGCAGGATGCACCTGAGCTCTATTTTGAGTCTCATATTAAAGGTCTGAATACTTACGTAAATAAGGTATTTCTGATATTTTTAATACATTTGCAAACATTTCTAAAAACCTGATTTCACTTTGTCATTATGGAGTATTGTGTGTAGATCAATGAGGGGAAAAAAGATTTAATCAATTTTAGAATAAGGCTGTAACATAACAAAATGTGTAAAAAGTCAGGGGTTCTTAATACTTTCTGAATGCACTGTGTGCTACTTTAAATCTAAAATCCACTTTGCTATTAGTGAAAATATTTTGGGTAAACTACGTAAAATCATTAGAGATTTAACACATCGGTCTCTAATACATTGGGCAATGTCTTCATTCATAATTGTTTGGTAATTTAGCCGAACACAGTAGCGCAGTCATCGTCACAATAAAGTGCTACATTGTTGCAACTGTGTTAATGTCATGTGTACACTCCCTTTCTCCCCCCCACAAAGAGCAAATGGATTATCTTACTTTTCAGTGCTTGGATGAGCGCCTTCCCATCTTTGATCAGCTCTTTGATGAATTTATTGGTCTTGTCCAGTTCCAGTTCGTGAGACTTCAATCTGTCTCGGAACTGGGGACTGTCCAGATAGCAGTCACTAAACTCCAGAGCAGGCAGTCCCATGTTTCCTCCCAGTCCACAGTATCCGAGGTCGGAGGATGAAGAAATCTTTGACTTATGATGTGCAATCCAATTATAAGAAGGTAGTAGAACACAGAGAGCAATATTCAGACACCTGGCTACATTACATTACACACCCAATAACCTTCCTGACAACATGCAGGCGGGCAAACGTGGATCTGGCTTCTTTCAGCCTAGGATCCAAAAGGCATCACCAAAAAACTGCACGCGAAAAACTGTGCTTGTCCGGGAGGGAAGTGCTGAAATAATATTCAGTTCTTGGCTGTCAAAAATCCCAGGTAAACCTTCTGTGCATTCCTCATGATAACATCATATTAGTGATGAAAAGGGGAAGAAAGTGAAACGACGAGACACGGTAATAGTTGCGGATTCTTCGACTGGGCGATTAAATTGCAGTCCTTTTCTCTCAAGCTCTGGCGTCCGTACCAACCTACCCCGAAACAGATAATCTTATGATGGATGCGGCTGTAGACCAATAGTATTGCTGAGTTCCAAAACGGTCTGAGGAGGCAAGCCACACTACCAATGACTGCACTACATTTGCAGGAGATGGGTGCGTAAAGAAAGAGCTGGCTGGTCAAGAACGCATCGAAGTCACTTCAGAAAGGGGAATTTATCTGGGGGGGTTACATCAACCTGCTCAGGCTCGGATTAGCAAAGCGACAAATTGTTGTTTAATCTTAAAACTGTTTAAATTACGAGCCCATTTAGTGAGCAAGTGTTAGGCCTGGGTAAATCCACACATCACAGGCCTTTATTTAATCTGCTACACTTGCAAATCGAAATGTTATCAATAATGGGACCGTAAATCAATCACAAACTCAACTAATGCCTTAACTGTTCATTGCAGTTTGAAATTAATAAATTGGCTTGTTTATACATGATATATAACCCCTTTATAAATCATAGAGTGTATGTGTGTGTGCGCGCGGGCGTGCGTGCGCGCGCGTGTGTGTTTGTGTCAGTCTAGACAGAGTCTGTGCTGTTTATCTATGTAACAAATCATCACCTCATGTCAGGGAAAAGAGTTATTTCGCTTAAGATTTTAGCAGTGCAGTGGAGATACAAGTCCACACTTGTTTGTGGTTACTGTGTTGGCAACTCCAGATTTAGATGTGCAACTTCCTCCAACACAGTACGATCATGATGAATGCTAATTCGGCTATTCAGTTTCCATACAGTTTTAATTTGCAATTGCAAATACTGCTAAAAATCTGCAACTGTAGGGATTTCATACCGATTTGAGCCTACAAATAAGATAAGATAAAAATGATTTATTGCTTGGGGTCTACTTTACCAATGGGTTCCATTCGCTCCTAGAATTAATCATATCATTTTACATCTGTGAGGGGCCTTCAACCAGCCCTCTCGTTGTAAATAACGTGACTCTGGATCATTCACTTCCTTGCATGTTTATTACTTACTCTGGAACACTGTTTGCATTGACCCCCTTATTTTATTCTTATCTATTATTATTTTTCTTGCACTGGCTCGTTGTACACACACACACACACACACACACACAAACACACACACACACACACACACACACACACACACTCTTCACACACGCTGCTGCTACTCTCTGTTTATTATCTATGTGTACCTACATGTCCATATTACCTCAACTACCCCGTACCTCTGCACATTGACTTAGTACCTCTTGTATGTACCCTCATTATTGTTATTTTTATTGTGTTACTATTTTTCCTTTAGTTTATTTAGCACATTTATTTTACTTACTTTTGAAAAACTGCGTTGTTGGTTAATAAGGGCTCATAAGTAAGCATTTCACTGTAAGGTCTACTACACCTGTTGTATTCGGCACATTCTGTACACTTTTAGAAAAAAGGGTTCCAAAAGGGTTTGGTTGTTCCCATAGGATAATCATTTTCAGTTCCAGGTAGAACCCTTCTGGGTTCCAGGTAGCATCTTCTGTGGAACGGGTTCTTCCTGGAAACAAAAGGGTTCTACCATGAACCAGAAAGGGTTCCTCAAACGGTTCTCCTATGAATAACCCTTTCTGGACTAGGTAGCACCTTTTTTTCTAAGTGTAGTAGTCTATAGTATTATATTATGGGGTGGTTTGTTCCAGCTGCTTTCATCTAAACACAGGAGGTTGGAGGCACCTTAATTGGGGAGGACGGGCTCGTGGTAATGACTGGAGCGGAATCAGTGGAATTGTATCAAATACAGATGTTTGATGCCATTTCATTCGCTCCGTTCCAGCTGTTATTATGAGCCGTCCTCCCCTCATCAGCCTCCACTGCAACAATACCATAATAAACATTTACATTGAATGTTCTACAAGACGTGGGAGCAGTTTAACAAAATTGTATAGGCTAAGAATGAATTTTGAAATCACAAAGTTCATCCAAAATATTATTCCTTGTTGAATGAGTGGTGTGTAATCAACCATGTGGAACTCTTAACCAACCATGTCAGGAAACTAAGTACATGCACCATTCCCTGGGGCCTGAGCCAGTGACTCATACAGAGAGGAGAAAGTCTTCCCCTCTGGTTGACATGCTGGGAAGGAGAATGCCCCTCTCTCTCTCCAGTCTAAACCAGGGCTAGCCTGGGTAATCCAGCCCCAGCCCACTGAGAGGTAGCAAGAGACACAGTGGACCTTTGAGTCCCCCCACTATCCATCTACAAGCTTTTTTCTATAGAGGGAACCTCTCACACAAGGTGGTTAGAAACCCCTATCAGGAAGTCTTGAGAGAGCTCTCTCATACGCTCATCAGCCAGGCCGGCCAGGGGTGATCTCATAGCTGGGACATTTCAGCTAGGCTCCAGAACACTCAAAGATGGGAAAGACACTTAAGAACCTGCCATATTCTCTTCTCTTCTTTCCAGAGAAGCCAGGGGCCCATTTCTGTCATAATGCTGGGGTTATACAATTCACAAATGGATTACACTGGGTGTCATTCACCAAAGGAAGTCTTAACATGCCGGCCCTAAGGCATGGGCTGCGCCTCGCTTATTGGTAATGACTACCTCTACTTCCTCTGCATAGTGCCCCCAGAGAACACTTACTATTCTGTGATTGGATTGGAATCCTGTGATTGGAATCTACTGTATTTACAGTATGGGGCATTTGTAAGGAGTGCTTATATTTTCATTGATGGTCTTTTTTGCCGTCTCCTGGTTGAAGTAAGTACTGCAGGGGGGCTCATCAAATCCAGGACTTTCAAGTTGCTGTGAAAAATTAATAGGTGAGGAATAACTAGGTAAGTGTGTGTGTGTGTGTGTGTGTGTGCGTGCGTGCGTGTGTGTTGCTATTACCATGCAACGATCATGATGTTTGAAGTTCACATCTCCCTCAAAGTATCCCTCTTTAACCATACTAATCAACAGCGTGATGATACACGTTCGCACCTCTCCCAACACCTGTATACTGTGTACGTATGTGTGTCTTTCGGAAGGGGTTGGGTTAAAAGAGGAAGTCAAATTTCGGTTGGATCTTGTGTGCAACTGATCAGAAAAGGGATCTTAATCTTAATCAACTGTAACATTTAGATTTTTCTATGGAAATCTGTTATGTTTGGAAACACTCCATTTATCCTGCCTCCAATCTAAGTCTTTAAAGCTAGAATCCATCATTTCTACATTCATTGTTTGACTTATGAATGTATTATATTGGAAACCATTGGTTCTTGAAGAACATGACTTATAAATAGTTCAACTGTTTTACCCCATCAGAACCCAAAATATAAGCTTGTTTTACTCCAATGTTTGTAAACAAAGTAAATGTTAAAAAATAAAATAAAATAAAAATACTTTATAGCCTCAAAACATGGTTAAAACTATAATATTGATATCATGCATGGTCAGTCCTTGCATCCATAGCTCTGTCTATAATTTTGAGAGTGGTTGCATTTCTCCAGGCTCATCCCTCAGCTTTTCACAGAAGCAGATGTGTTATTGTTTCATTTAAGGATTCTAGCTTTAACGTTGCCTGATGTATTTTCAACATTCTTTCACTTGCATCACTACATTCACCCCAAAGCCTTATGATTACAAACATATGGATGAAATACTGGCATATGCTCACCTCAGACCCAACACTCAGCCAGGAATTCAAGGAACCCCCCAACAAACGTGCCCCCAATCTTCACAGTGGACTAGTCCAAGCCAGCTTTAACACGGTCCTAAACAAAACCCTCCTTACTCCCCTGAGAGATGGAAGCTACCCTTGTGGCAATTGTGCTCAGTGCAACAACACCAAAAACAACTTGAGTTCTGACAGCCTAGGTCTGGAAAAGCATACTGTGTTAAAGGTGTGGTCAGATGCAACACAAAAAAAATGGATTTACATTCTATGCTATGTTTGTGACTAAATGTACTTGCGCAAGACATCCAGATGCTTGAAACAGAGAATAAGCAAACGTAAGACTTCTTTCTAAAAGACGCAAGGATGAAAAAGTTTTATTTTCACTCTGTCCAATGCTCTCTCACAGTGTCTCTTCTCAACAATTCCAGAGCATTGAGAAGGTGGAAGTGTCACCAAGAACAGAGGATAATGACCTTATCCATACTTTAGGTACCCTACAGCCGTTAGGACTTAATGAGGATTTTGATATGAGGGTCATGTTGTAAATTCCTATTGTCATCATCTTTGCTTCATTGTATTAGGGTGTCCTGTATTCATGGCGGCCTATTGGCCCGATACGTCCCCGACAGGTTACCTTAACCTTTACATTTATCTAGTTATTTTGTTAGATTTCTCCTGGTTCTACATATGTATATAGTGTTGTATAAGTGTTTACCTTTAATCAATTTTTTTTGCCGCTTTTCAGCTGTGTTACTGTTTTTGAGAGTATGGTTTCCGTATACTAACTAGATAGAATATAACATACTATAGATGTATTTCTACTAGAACAAAAAACAATGTTTTAAAAAAAATGTGTTGTTAGCATTAGGAACCCAGTGTTTTGTTCTTGTAGAAATACATCTATAATATGTTTTTTTCTATCTAGTCTTTATATTTCATTCTAATATTATGACATCTAGTGACCATTTTGGGTACTTTCGATTAACACAGGTGTCTGTGATTATATCTGTCTCACTGTGACTGCGTTTAGACAGGCAGCCCAATTCAGATTTTTCCACTCACTAATTGGTCTTTTCACCAATCAGATCAACTGATCTGATATGAAAAACTCTAATGTGATTGGTCAATAGACCAACTAGTGAAAAAAGATCTGAATTGGGCTGCCTGTCTAAACGCAGTCACAGTGAGCCAGATATAATTACAGATACCCGGGGTAATCTAAAGTACCCAAAAGAGCCATATAAAGACTAGATAGAACATAAATGCAGCCTGTGTGGCCTTATTTGTCCCACTATTGTTTGTGAGGACATACTCTTCTGAAGATCGACAGACTGAAAGCTCAGCCACAATTAACTACATTTGCATCTAAATGGAAGTGTGTGGAAACGTTTTCTTGTTTCTCCAACTTAGCCTGTATTATAAATGATTGAACATGCAGATGTAGAATATGAATTATGGAATGGCCACAGTTTGGGAAAGCACCCGTGAAGACTTAAAGCAGCAGTCCACATGAGGCAGAGTAAATTATTAATCCAGCCTGCACTTCGTATGTTGGTGACAGTGTGGCTCCACAGCAACACCCACTGCCTTGCTTTGCTTGCCAACCACTGTAAAAATAGAAACAAACAGAGGATAACAAGAGGTTCAATTTTCTCTTACTGCAATGTCATGGAGGGAGTTACGGTGTAACACTGTCACTCAACACTGTTTCAATTTAATGTTGTTTATGTGACGGTTTTACTTTACATTGCCTTCAGAAAGTATTCACAAATCAAATCAAATGTATTTATATAGCCCTTCGTACATCAGCTGATATCTCAAAGTGCTGTACAGAAACCCAGCCTAAAACCCCAAACAGCAAGCAATGCAGGTGTAGAAGCACGGTGGCTAGGAAAAACTCCCTAGAAAGGCCAAAACTTAGGAAGAAACCTAGAGAGGAACCAGGCTATGTGGGGTGGCCAGTCCTCTTCTGGCTGTGCCGGGTGGAGATTATAACAGAACATGGCCAAGATGTTCAAATGTTCATAAATGACCAGCATGGTCCAATAATAATAATTACAGATAGAACAGTTGAAACTGGAGCAGCAGCACGGCCAGGTGGACTGGGGACAGCAAGGAGTCATCATGTCAGGTAGTCCTGAGGCATGGTCCTCCGAGAGAGAGAAAGAAAGAGAGAAAGAGAGAATTAGAGAGAGCATACTTAAATTCACACAGGACACCGGATAGGACAGGAGAAGTACTCCAGATATAACAAACTGACCCTAGCCCCCTGACACATAAACTACTGCAGCATAAATACTGGAGGCTGAGACAGGAGGGGTCAGGAGACACTGTGGCCCCATCCGATTCACACCCCTTGATTTTTTTCCACATTTTGCTGTGTTACTGACTGAATTTAAAATTGATTAAATTGAGATTTTTGTGTCACTGGCCTACACATAATATCCCATAAAGTCAAAGCGGAATCATGTTTTTAGATTTTTTTTTACAAATTAATAAATAATGAAAAATCGAAATGTCTTGAGTCAATAAGTATTAAACCCCTTTGTTTATGGTAAGTAATAAGTTCAGGCGTAGAAATTTGCTGAACAAGTCACATAATAAGTTGTATGGACACGCCGTGTGCAATAATAGTGTTTCACATTATTATTTTATGACTACCTCATCTTTGTACCCCACACATAAACTCAGCAAAAAAAGAAACGTCCTCTCACTGTCAACTGGCTTTATTTTCAGCAAACTTATGTTTGAACATAACAAGATTCAACAACTGAGACATAAAACTGAACAGTTCCACTGACATGTGACTAACAGAAATGGAATAATGTGTCCCTGAACAAAAGGGGGGTAAAATCAAAAGTAACAGTCAGTATCTGGTGTGGCCACCAGCTGCATTAAGTACTGCAGTGCATCTCCTCCTCATGGACTGCACCAGATTGGCCAGTTCTTGCTGTGAGATGTTACCCCGCTCTTCCACCAAGGCATCTGCAAGTTCCCGGACATTTCTGGGGGGAATGGCCCTAGCCCTCACCATCCTATCCAACAGGTCCCAGACGTGCTCAATGGGATTGAAATCCGGGCTCTTCGCTGGCCATGGCAGAACACTGACATTCCTGTCTTGCAGGAAATCACGCACAGAACGAGCAGTATGGCTGGTGGCATTGTCATACTGGAGGGTCATGTCAGGATGAGCATGCAGGAAGGGTACCACATGAGGGAGGAGGATGTCTTCCCTGTAAAGCGCAGCATTGAGATTGCCTGCAATGACTACAAGCTCAGTCCGATGATGCTGTGATACACCGCCCCAGACCATGACGGACCCTCCTCCTCCAAATCGATCCCGCTCCAGAGTACAGGCCTCGGTGTAACGCTCATTCCTTCGATGATAAAAGCGAATCCGACCATCACCTCTGGTGAGACAAAACTGCACCTCGTCAGTAAAGAGCACTTTTTGCCAGTCCTTCTGGTCCAGCGACAGTGCGTTTGTGCCTATAGGTGACGTTGTTGCCGGTGATGTCTGGTGAGGACCTGCCTTACAAGGCTACAAGGCCTACAAGCCCTCAGTCCAGCCTCTCTTAGCCTATTGCGGACAGTCTGAGCACTGATGGAGGGATTGTGCGTTCCTGGTGTAACTCGGGCAGTTGTTGTTACCATCCTGTACCTGTCCCACAGGTGTGATGTTCGGATGTACCGATCCTGTGCAGGTTTTGTTACACGTGTTCTGCTACTGCGAGGACGATCAGCTGTCCATCCTGTCTCCCTGTAGCGCTGTCTTAGACGTCTCACAGTACAGACATTGCAATTTATTGCCCTGGCCACATCTACAGTCTTCCTGCCTCCTTGCAGCATGCCTAAGGCACGTTCACGCAGATGAGCAGGGAGCCTGGGCATCTTTCTTTTGGTGTTTTTCAGAGTCAGTAGAAAAGCCTCTTTAGTGTCCTAGTTTTTATAACTCTGACCTTAATTGCCTACCGTCTGTAAGCTGTTAGTGTCTTAACGACCGTTCCACAGGTGCGTGTTCATTAATTGTTTGAACAAGCATGGGAAACAGTGTTTAAACCCTTTACAATGAAGATCTGTGAAGTTATTTGGATTTTTACGAATTATCTTTGAAAGACAGGGTTGCCAGAGAGGAAGGAAACCGCTCACGGATTTCAACCTGGGGCCAATAGTGACTTTAAAATATTTACAGAGTTTAATGGCTGTGATAGGAGAAAACTGAGGATGGATCAACAACATTGTAGTTACTCCACAATACTAACCTAAATGACAGAGTGAAAATAAGGAAGCCTGTACAGAATACAAATATTCAAAAACATGCATCCTGTTTGAAATAAGGCACTAACTTAACTTTATGCCCTGAATACAAAAGTGTTATGTTTGGGGCAAATCAACACATCACTGAGTACTACTTTTCATATTTTCAAGCATAGTGGTGACTGCATCATGCTATGGGTATGCTTGTCATCGGTAAGGACTAGAGAGGGTTTTTTTTATAAAAAGAAACATAATAGAGCTAAGCACAGCCAAAATCATTGAGGAACACTGGGTTGTCTGCTTTCTAACATACATTGGGAGACAAATGCACCTTTCAGCAGGAAAATAAAAATATATGTATTTAATCCATGTCAAGGAAAATTGTATATTTGTGCTTTTCCAATAGTCCATTTGACTGGGTTCATGCAAGTGACTGATTGAACATGCCTGGGAGGAATCCTCAGTATAAGCAATTTGGCAGTATGCCCAGAACATTGTTTTGAGAACGGAACGGGGTGTCTCAGTTTCAAAGTCTCAGCTTGGAGAGAAGAAGCCTTGTGAGGTATTGGTCGGGCACATGCATGAGCCAAACGTAATGATGAATTAATTATCAATAATGAATAAGCTAAATCATACAAATATAACTTGTCTGTGTAAGCAGTTTATAATAAAACTAGAGGTACTGCCCCAGGCAGAGCTCCCAACTGACGTGTACTATTGTGCATTAAGTTTGTTGGAACCTCTCCAGCTTGCTGATAATAAAGAATGATTCATTTAAGATTGACTTCGGGTGTCCCTGGTGGTAAGTTACACAACATTTGTTTTGAATTCATGCTGTAACACAACAAAATATGGAATATGTGAAGGGGTCTGAATACTTTCCGAATGCACTGTATCATATAATAGGTAGCATTCTCATTTCTCGGTGCAGGCCAGCATCCCTCCCTGAGTTAGTGGTTTAAATATAGGTTTCTGATGCCCTGCTCTCCAGGAGAGAAGCTGCCCGGAAGTTAATCCAGCTCCGGCAGGACGCCTGCAAAGTGGTCGACTATGTGATGGATTTCCACCCATTTGGCAGCGGAAAGTGCGTGGAACCCGGAAGCATAGTTCAACATGTTCCTGCATGGCATCTCGGAGGAGGTTAAGGATGAGCTTGCGGCTCGGGAATTGCCCACGGATCTTGACTCCGATGGGAGATTGTGAGAACAACGGATGGAGAGGGAATTCGACGTCACTCGCATGTCCAGGGATTCCACCTTGCCTCCGAGCCATCTCGGAAGTTCACGATGGTCCCATGTACGAGAGCACCCGAGGTTTCCCGACCTTCCTCGAGAGTCAGCGAAGAGGGCCAAGGCACTGTTTCCCGAGTCCATGCAACTAGGCAGAGCTGGGCTGTCGTGAGCGGAATGGCAACACAGGATCAGCACAAGGAGCTGTCTGTATTGCGGGACTTCGGTCATTTTGTGTCCTCATGCCCGGTAAAGGACCAGGCTCACCAGGGAGCGAGTACTCTGGTGGGCCATATGGAGAACGTTTCTGCTTCCTTTACTCATACTCCTTTTCATGTCATTCTGCTGAGGGGGAACCAGTCCAGATCTCTCCGGGTCCTCATTGACTCTGGGACCGATGAGAGCTTTTTGGACGCCACACTGGCTTCCGAGCTGAACATCCCCACTCAGCCTCTCTCCATTCCCATGGATGTTACAGCGCTGGATGGGTGCTCTATTGGTCGGTTCACCCATACCACCACTCCCATCAACCTACGTGCATCAGGAAATCACAGCGAGACCATTCAGTTCCTGCTCATCAAGTCCCCCCAGATTCCCGTAGTGTTGGGATTCTCTTGGCTCCAGCGGCACAATCCACTCATTAACCGGTCTACAGGGGCTATCATGGGCTGGAGTCAGTTCTGCCACGCCCATTGTCTGAAATCGTCGCAACCTGCCGTGAAGTCTTCCTGGGTCCTCGGAGGTGGCTCCGGACCTCTCCTCCATTCCCACGGAGTACCAGGACTTCCGGGAGGTGTTCAGCAAGCCCCGGGCCACTTCCCTTCCGCTGCACCGCCCCTATGACTGCGGGATTGGCCTTCTCCCTAGTACTACGCCGCCCCGGGGAAGTCTGTACTCTCTGTCGGGACCAGAGACCAAGGCAATGGAGAATTACATTGGTCACTCCCTAGCTACAGGATTTATTCATCCATCCTCCTCTCTCGCTGGCGCAGGGTTCTTCTTCGTGGAGAAGGACAAGACCCTGCGGCCATCCATTGACTACTGGGGACTCAATGACATCACTGTGAAAACCCGTTATCCGCTACCACTAATTTCCTCGGCCTTCAAGTCGCTCCAGGGCAACACAATTTTCTTCATGCTGGATCTACGAAATGCCTACCACCTGGTGCAGATGCAAGAGGGGGACAAGTGGATGACTGCCCTCAACATGGCCAGCGGCCACTACGAATATCTTGTCATGCCCTTTGGCCTCACTAATGCACCTGCTGTGTTCCAGGCTCTGTTGAATGAAGTTCTCCACGACATGCTGAACCGGTTCATCTTCGTCTACCTTGATGACATCCTCGTCTTTTCCCACTCCCCTCGGGAACAGGTGCTCCATATCCGGCAAGTTCTCCAGCGTCTTCTGGAGAACCAGTTATTCGTTAAGGTGGAAGAGTGCGAGTTCCATCACTCCCCGATTCCCTTTCTGAGCTACATAATCTCTGCTGGGAGTGTCCAAATGGATCCCGAGAAGGTGAAAACGGTTGTGGGTTGGCCTCAGCCTACGTCCAGGGTGCAGCTGAAACTCTTGCTGGGATTCGGCAACTTTTATCGCCACTTTATCCGGGGTTACAGCACCCTGGCTTCCCCCCTGTCTGCCCTCACCTCTACCAAAGTTCCGTTCACGTGGTCTATGGCCGCTGACCGGACCTTAAACACCACTTCACCATGGCTCCGATCCTGGTTCATCCGGGCCCTTCCCATCAGTTCATGGTGGAAGCCGATGCTTTGGATGTCAGAGTGGGGGCTGCCCTGTCCCAACTTTCTGCCCTGAACTTTAAGTTGCATCCCTGTGCCTTCTTCTCCCACCGCCTCAATGACACGGATAGGAATTACGATGTGGGGAATTGGGAACTTCTCGCGGTGAAGATGGCCTTGGAGGAATGGACACACTGGCTCGAAGGGATGGAACATCCATTCATTGTGTGGACCGACCACAAAAACCTGGAGTGAGGGTCCCTGCTTTTTACCCGGTTGAACTTTTCCCTCTCCTACCGGTCGGTGTCCAAGAACGTCAAGGCGGAAACCCTGTCTCGCCACTACAACCCAACGGCTACCACCTCGGAGCCCAAGACCATCCTTCCCACCTCGTGCCTGGCGATGGCACTCAGCTGTGGTATTTGGAAACAGGTCCCAGCCAAACCCTGGGGGGGGGGGGTCCAGATAATCGGATGTTTGTGCCTGATGCTGTCCGCTCCGCTGTCCTGGAGTGGGCCCATAACTCAAGGCTTGCCTGCCAGCCAGGTTCCTGGCTCCTGGCCTTCGTGCGACAACGCTTTTGGTGGACAACCGTGGTTCCAGACGTGGCTGCCTTTGTTGCCACCTGCACGGTCTGTGCATGGAACCAGAACCCTCGTCAAGCTTCGGCTGGCCTCCTCCAACCTCTGCCCGTCCCTCATCACCCTTGCTCTCACATTTCTCTGGACTTTGTCACGGTCTCCCCCATCCTGACCGTGGTGGATCGCTTTTCCAAGGCTGTCCACTTTATTCCTCTCCCCAAGTTACCCTCTTCCAAGGTGACGGCCCAGCTCATGATGCAGCACGTACTCCAGATCCATGAACTGCCAGTGGACATGGTCTCCGACTGCGGCCCTCATTTCTCGTCCAGGTCCTGGAAGGCGTTCTGCACCCTCATTGGGTCATCAGGCCAGCCTGTCCTCCGGGTTCCACCCCCAGTCTAACGGCCAGTCGGAGCGAGCCAACCAGGACCTCGAGACCACTCTGTGCTGCCTGGTCTTTGCCAACCCAACCACCTGGAGCCAGGAGCTGGTGTGGTTGGAATACGCCCACAACAGCCTTGACCCACTGATATCCCAGTGTCCCCTGGGATATTGGTCCCCGCTCTTCCCTGAGCAGGAAGAGGAGGTCGGCATACCTTCTGCCCAGGTGTTTGTCCGCCGCTGTCTCCTTAAGACCACCTCTAGGTATTGACGATAAGCGGATTGCCCAGCTCCCCGGTATTGTCTCGGGTAGAAGGTATGGCTATCCACCAGGGATCTGCCCCTCCGGGTGGAATCAAACAAACTCTACCCCGGTTTATCGGCAAGTTCGCCATTTCCATTAGCCCCTCTGCTGTTCGTGTTCTGTTGCCCCGTACCCTTTGTATACATCCCACCTTTCATGTGTCCAGAGTAAAACCCATGTCTCACAGCCCTTTGCCTCCTGTTTCCAGGATAATGTCTGGGTGTTGGAGTGTGCACTTGGCTATCCGTACATTTTAAAAACAAGGAAATCGTGCTGTCTGGTTTGCTTAATATAAGAAACGTGAAATGATTTATACTTTTACTTTTGATACTTAAGTATACTCACTGGGTGACTTTCACTATAAGTTGAGTAATTTTCTATTAAGGTAACTTTACTTTTACTCAAGTATCCACCACTGAATATAGCTCTGATGACAGCCTGCTAAAATTGATTTCGGTGACGCTGGTCGGCCACTGGATGATGGAGTAGAAATACAGATAGTCACCCAGGCAGCCACTGCACCACAGGGGCCAGTTCTCCCAGGAGACTGACTCACTGCTTCTTTTCCTACTCCTGCTGTTATTGCTTGGAAAAATAGGCTCTATATGGGTAGGCCTCGCATTCCTCCTGTGGCTTTTTTTTCTGTACCAAGGCCTGATGGATTTCCAAGACATTCCGGATGTGGAGTCTGGCTAAGGCTGTGGATGCTAATGATAACAGGGCTACCACTGGCTACCGTTCCGCTAGAAATTAAATAGGCTAGAACAAGGCTCAATGACAGCTGCACAGTGCTCTTTTTCCGGGGGATAAAATTATGAAGATTTTCACTGCAAGTTGTCTCCATTTTTGGGGTGAATGTGACAGTGCTGGCTACTGATCCGGACCAGGAACCTAGTTGATTTTTATCAGGAATCGGTCTCTAGAGGTTGACTCCATTGCCTGATTGACTGATTAGAGTGATTGACACTACAGGTAACCTTGTAGCCAAACTGCTGGGAATAGGTTTAGATTAGCCTACAAAAATGTATATGATTAATGTTTTGTTTTGGTATAGACAGCATACTTCCACCTTTTGTTTACAGTTAGAGAATAGCCTATAAGCCTATAAGCTACTGATCAATAATATGTTATATAGATAATACATTGTTGAATACGTTTATTTATTCCATTATGAAATTATATCACTTTTAGGAAGGATTTGGAGAGAGCAGCCTCATTCTCAGGCCTTGCCATTAGGTTGTGCTCTCATTATGGCACAACCTAATGGCAACTATCAATACAATCACCCCTTAGCTTTGACAACATGCTTGTGTATTTGTGCTCTATACAGTGCCTTGCGAAAGTATTCGGCCCCCTTGAACTGTGCGACCTTTTGCCACATTTCAGGCTTCAAACATAAAGATATAAAACTGTATTTTTTTGTGAAGAATCAACAACAAGTGGGACACAATCATGAAGTGGAACGACATTTATTGGATATTTCAAACTTTTTTAACAAATCAAAAACTGAAAAATTGGGCGTGCAAAATTATTCGGCCCCCTTAAGTTAATACTTTGTAGCGTCACCTTTTGCTGCGATTACAGCTGTAAGTCGCTTGGGGTATGTCTCTATCAGTTTTGCACATCGAGAGACTGAATTTTTTTCCCATTCCTCCTTGCAAAACAGCTCGAGCTCAGTGAGGTTGGATGGAGAGCATTTGTGAACAGCATTTTTCAGTTCTTTCCAAAGATTCTCGATTGGATTCAGGTCTGGACTTTGACTTGGCCATTCTAACACCTGGATATGTTTATTTTTGAACCATTCCATTGT
The DNA here is from genome assembly GCF_045791955.1 of Oncorhynchus clarkii lewisi. Taxonomy (NCBI): domain Eukaryota; kingdom Metazoa; phylum Chordata; class Actinopteri; order Salmoniformes; family Salmonidae; genus Oncorhynchus; species Oncorhynchus clarkii. Next base: position 53,915,595 of record NC_092158.1, on the reverse strand, counting down.
AGATTTTGCTTTATGTTTTGGATCATTGTCTTGTTGGAAGACAAATCTCTGTCCCAGTCTCAGGTCTTTTGCAGACTCCATCAGGTTTTCTTCCAGAATGGTCCTGTATTTGGCTCCAGCCATCTTCCCATCAATTTTAACCATCTTCCCTGTCCCTGCTGAAGAAAAGCAGGCCCAAACCATGATGCTGCCACCACCATGTTTGACAGTGGGGATGGTGTGTTCAGCTGTGTTGCTTTTATGCCAAACATAACGTTTTGCATTGTTGCCAAAAAGTTCAATTTTGGTTTCATCTGACCAGAGCACCTTCTTCCACATGTTTGTGCGTCTCCCAGGTGGCTTGTGGCAAACTTTAAACAACACTTTTTATGGATATCTTTAAGAAATGGCTTTCTTCTTGCCACTCTTCCATAAAGGCCAGATTTGTGCAATATACGACTGATTGTTGTCCTATGGACAGAGTCTCCCACCTCAGCTGTAGATCTCTGCAGTTCATCCAGAGTGATCATGGGCCTCTTGGCTGCATCTCTGATCAGTCTTCTCCTTGTATGAGCTGAAAGTTTAGAGGGACGGCCAGGTCTTGGTAGATTTGCAGTGGTCTGATACTCCTTCCATTTCAATATTATCACTTGCACAGTGCTCCTTGGGATGTTTAAAGCTTGGGAAATCTTTTTGTATCCAAATCCGGCTTTAAACTTCTTCACAACAGTATCTCGGACCTGCCTGGTGTGTTCCTTGTTCTTCATGATGCTCTCAGCGCTTTTAACGGACCTCTGAGACTATCACAGTGCAGGTGCATTTATACGGAGACTTGATTACACACAGGTGGATTGTATTTATCATCATTAGTCATTTAGGTCAACATTGGATCATTCAGAGATCCTCACTGAACTTCTGGAGAGAGTTTGCTGCACTGAAAGTAAAGGGGCTGAATAATTTTGCACGCCCAATTTTTCAGTTTTTGATTTGTTAAAAAAGTTTGAAATATCCAATAAATGTCGTTCCACTTCATGATTGTGTCCCACTTGTTGTTGATTCTTCACAAAAAAATACAGTTTTATATCTTTATGTTTAAAGCCTGAAATGTGGCAAAAGGTCGCAAAGTTCAAGGGGGCCGAATACTTTCGCAAGGCACTGTACATTCTAAAGATTAAAGCAATGAGTGCTGGTGTGGTGGCCATCAAGGACCATAAGACGGGCCGTTACCTGGCCATAGACAAAGATGGTAATCTCTATGGATCATTAGTGACTGGTAACACAGTGTAGAATTTACTGTGTTGAACTCTGCCTCAAATCAAAAAGTTACAAGTCAGAAGTCAGGTGGAATAATACTGTGTAGCTTGAATGGAGGAGGCCTTATGTGGAGGAGGCCTTATGTGTTCTTAATCTAACCTTGTCTATTCCAGAAAACTTTGAAGGATGAGTGTTACTTCCCAGAGAAGATGGAGGAGAACTACTACAACACGAACAGGTCTCAAAAGTACCAGGACAAAGACTGGTTCCTAGGGCTCTAGAGGAACGGGCAGCCTAAAGCTGGACCAAGGACACACAAAACCATCTATTCTGCCTCGGCCTGTTGACAACACCCCCATGTGAAGGCAAAAGACGGCAAACGTCAACAAGGACCATGCTACAGAAATAAATCACCTCAGTTCACTTTGACCAGTGTGCTCGTAAAGACCTTTTACTGCAGTGGGAGTAATCAGGGTCACACAGAGTGATTCTTGTTAGTCTTAAACAAATCTAGTTTAAAACAAAAGTATACACCTCACACACGGTTATGGGTACCATGTCAGATATAGAGTTGACATTTATTGAATTGGGAGTTTTCATCCCAATATTACACTTTATATACATCACAGAAGACTGAAATATAACAAAACTGTTTGACATAAAAACATCAGATTTTTGTCTGTTTTTTTAAATAATCGTTATTAATTATGAAATTATACAAAATATGAATTACATTCCACCCATGAGGCCAAAGAGGACACTGTTGGTAATTGACTGCAGGAAAGTGCTACCCATTACGTAAAAGTATCGGTAACAATCATGATAGTATAATTTGTATTTGTATTCCTTTTGTATGATAACAGTATTTAGTATCACACAAACATACTCACATTTATATAACATTTTTCGTCATGCTTGTTGGAGAATATTTATTAATACAATTTTGCTAATAACATTTCAAATGTTTGTTTTTACAAGAGAATGGGCATATTTTCATTGAAATACAATTTCATGTTAAATATTGTAGCATATGTTGGAAATATATTGAACAAAAACATAAGCGCAACATGCAACCATTTCTACGATTTTACTGAGTTACAGTTTAGAGAAGGAAATCAGTCAATTGAAATAAATAAATTAGGCCCTAATCTATGGATTACACATGACTGGGCAGGGGCGCAGCTATGGGTGGGCCTGGGAGGGCATAGACCCACCCACTCTCTAAAACGCCATTGGAGGTGGCTTATGGTAGAGAAATTAACATTCAATTCTGTGGCATTGCATTGTGTGATAAAACTGCACATTTTAGAGTGGCCTTTTATTGTCCCCAGCACAAGGTGCACCGGTGTAATGATCATGCTGGTTAATCAGTTACTTGATATGCCACACCTGTCAGGTGGATGGATTATCTTGGCAAAGGAGAAATGCTCACTAACAGGGATGTAAACGCATTTGTGCACAACATTTTTGAGAAATAAGCTTTTTGTGCTTATGAAACTTTTCTTTCAGCTCTTTAAACACTTTACATGTTGCATTTATATTTGTTTTCAGTATGTATATGATTCATAGCCTGTCCCATAACAAATAGCCTATACAAAGTTATTACAAAGGTTATTATACTGATGTTACATTAGGCCTATTGAAATACTTTGTGTCACATTCTTATTTTTTCAGAATGTACCTTTGTACATTTTGTCACACTTGTGTTTGTTAGTACAGAATTGTCATATTCATCATGAATACTGAGAAGAGATGTTGAAAATGGCCATAGGGTGGCAGCATTGTATCTTGATCAATTTATTTGGCCTATTTAGGAAACGTGTCAAAGAGACTCACTACTGAAATAGAAGTGTTGGTTAGCATACTTAACAAAAATATCAATGCAACATGTGAAGTGTTGGCCCCATGTTTCATGAGATTAAATATACACAAAAAGCTTATTTCTCTCAAATGTTGTGCATAAATTTGTTTACATCTCAGTTAGTGAGCATTTCTCCTTTGCCAAGATAATCCATCCACCTGACAGGTGTGACATATCAAGAAGCTGATTTAGCAGCATGATCATTACACAGGTGCACCTTGTGCTGGGGTCAATGAAAGGCCACTCTGAAATGTGCAGTTTTGTAACACAACACAATGCCACAGATGTCTCAAGTTTTGAGGGAGTGTGCAATTGGCATGCTGACTGCAGGAATGTCCAACAGAGCTGTTGCCAGAAAATGTTATGTTAATTTCTCTACCATAAGCCACAACCAACGTCATTTTAGAAAATTTGGCAGTACAGTACGTCTAACATGCCTCATAACCGCAGATCACGTGCAAACACGCCAGGCCAGGACCTCCACATCCGGCTTCTTTATCTGCAGGCTTGTCTGAGACCAGCAACCCAGACAGCTGATGACACTGAGGAGTATTTCTGTCTGTGAACTCTTAATCAAGATATAGTGATACATTTTAGAATAATTACATTGTATGGTTATTGAGCAAGACAGTGCATAGACACTCTCTGGATAGCAGAATACTATTTTTATGTAACTGTAGATACATAAAATGTAATAAAGCCCTAACTCATTCTGATTGGCCACCCATCGTGTGCCCCCGCCCCTTCATGTGAAATATTATTTATTTATTTCAATTGAATGATTTCCATATATGAACTGTAACTCAGTAAAATCCTTGAAATTGTTGCATGTTACATACTTTTTTGTTCAGTATAGATACAGTACTTGTAGATATCAAATCAAATGTTATTTGTCACATACGCCATATACAACAGGTGTAAGTAGACCTTACAGTGAAGTGCTTACTTACAAGCCCTTAACCAACAATGCAGTTTTAGGAAAATACATAAAAAAAAATAAGAGATAAGAATAACAAATAATTAAAGAGCAGCAGTAAAATAACAATAGTGGTGCTACATACCGGTACAGAGTCAATGTGCAGGGGCACCGGTGTCGAGGTAATTGAGGGAGGTAATATGTGTAAAAAGCATAAAAGGGGTTGGGGGGGGGGGGGGGGGGGCAATGCAATTAGTCTGAGTAGCCATTTGATTAGATGTTCAGGAGTCTGTTTAGAAGCCTCTTGGACATAGACTTGGTGTTCCGGTACCGCTTGCGGTGCACCGGAGGCTGGAGGCCCACACATGTACACGCTTACACACGTATGTGCATACTTGCACACGCACACAGTCTTGTATAACTAACCTTGTGGGGACACAGAATTAAGTGCCATTCATAAACCTGACCCGTACCCTAACACTAACCTTAACCCCAAAACCTAACCTTAACACTAACCCTAGATCCTAACCTTAACACTAATTCTAACCTTACACACACACACACACACGCACGCACACGCACACACACACACACACACACACGCACACACACAAACACAGACACACACAGAGCCCTGCACCCTGGCCTCCAGCCTCTGGGGGCTGTGGCAGGAGCAGGAAGAGAGCCATTGAATGTAAACTGAACAAACAATAGCTTCCTCTGGGACTCCCCAACGAGGCTGCAGTCAAGATCCCGCCACCATAAAATACTTTGACAGACCCCTGTCATGGCTGTAGACAAATCCATTGTAAAATTGCACAAAAACTCCTCCGTAACTCTACCTCGCTGTCTTTTTCTCTATCTTTCACCCTCTTTCTCTGTCTCTATCTCTGTCTCTCCCTGCTTGCCTTGCAATCCCCCCATCGCGTGCCCCCAGAGGACCCCTCTTCTCCTCATATTTACCCTCTTATTATGAAAACAGAGGCGCACTGTTGACGTTTGTGTGTGCATGCTTTTCCTTTTACCTCTGCTGGTCCGGAAGAGAAACAAGGGATGCATGTCTGTTACCTGATTCCACTGCAATTAAAGACACTGCTCTTCATCTGCTCGAGCACTTTGCAACATCACAAGGAACTGCAAAAGCAAACGGATGGAAGAGAGAGAGAGAGAGAGAGAGAGAGAGAGAGAGAGAGAGAGAGAGAGAGAGAAATATGTGGCCTCCTGCCACAACCTTCAGGGACAGACAGTGGAAAGTACAACGTAACAATAGCATTTGCCATTTTGTTTTGTGTTGTCTTTCATGACATGCAGCCTTTCAGTCATGTGATAACTAGCCTACTACAATGACTTTTACTACTATTCTCATTATTGTTGTAGTTGCTGCTAATATGGATATCATTAGCACTACTCCGATTATAATTATCGTTACTTTATTACTGTTAGTCCGACCGTTGTATTTTTAAGTGATTTAACTTGCCATGTCAATAAAGTCTATTGAAATGAATTAAATTGAGTGAGAGACAACGGGAGAAGGAGAGAGAGAGAGAGCAAGTGAGAGAGAGACAGAGAGAGCAGGAAAAAGAGAGAGTGACACAGAGACGGAGCACGAATGAGAGAGTTACCAACTGGCAAGTGTCTTCACTGACATTTTCAACCTGTCCGTGACTGAGTCTGTAATACCAACATGTTTCAAGCAGACCACCATAGTCCCTGTGCCCAAGAACACTAAGGTAACCTGCCTAAATGACTACCGACCCGTAGCACTCACGTCTGTAGCCATGAAGTGCCTTGAAAGGCTGGTCATGGCTCACAGCAACACCATTATCCCAAAAACCGTAGACCACTCCAATTTGCATACCGCCCCAACAGATCCACAGATGCCATTTCCTACCTGGACAAAAGGAACATCTATGTGAGAATGCTATTCATTGACTACAGCTCAGCGTTCAACACCATAGTGCCCTTAAAGCTCATCACATAAGGACCCTGGGACTAAACCCCTCCCTCTGCAACTGGATCCTGGATTTCCTGACGGAGCGCTCCAGGTGGTAAGGGTAGGTAACAACACATCCGCCATGCTGATCCTCAACACGGGGGCCCCTCGGGGGTGCGTGCTCAGTCCCGTACTCCCTGTTCACTCACGACTGTATGGCCAGGCACAACTCCAACACCATCATCAAGTTTGCCGAACACAACAGTGGTAGGTATGATCACCAACAATGATGAGGCAGCCTATAGGGAGGAGATCAGAGACCTGGCCGTGTGGTGCCAGGACAACAACCTCTCCCTCAACATGATCAAGACAAAGGAGAGGATTGCGGACTACGGGAAAAGGAGAACCGAGCACGCCCCCATTCTCATCGACAGGGCTGCAGTGGAGCAGGTTGAGAGCTTCAAGTTCATTGATGTCCACATTACCAACAAACTATCATGGTCCAAACACACTAAGACAGTCATGAAGAGTGCACGACAAAGCCTATTACCCCCTGAGGAGACTGAAAAGATTTGGCATGGGTCCTCAAATCCTCAAAAGGTTCTACAGCTGCACCATCGAGAGCATCCCTACCTGGTATGGCAACTGCTTGGCCTCTGACTGCAAGGCACTACAGAGGGTAATGCGTACGTCCCAGTCTATCACTGGGGCCAAGCTTCCTTCCATCCAGGACCTAGTATATACCAAGCTGTGTCAGAGGAAGGCTCTAAAAAATGTCAAAGACTCCAGCCACCCTAGGTATGGACTGTTCTCTCTGCTACCGCACGGCAAGCGGTAAAGGAGCACCAAGTCTAGGTCCAAAAGGCTTCTTAATACTTTCTACCCCTAAGCCATAAGACTTCTGAACAGCTAATCAAAGGGCTACCCAGAACCCTCTTTTACGCTGTTGCTACTCTCTGTTTATTGTCTATGCATAGCCACTATCTCTACCTACATGTACATATTACCTCAATTACCTCGACTAACCGGTGCCCCCGCACATTGACTCTGTACCGGTTTTCCCTGTATATAGCCTCGCTATTGTTATTTTACAGCTACTGTTTAATTATTTTTACTTTAAAATATTTTTTACTTATATATATTTTTTTCTTAAAGCATTGTTGGTTAAGGACTTGTAAGTAAGCATTTTACTGTTGTATTCTGCGTATGGGACAAATACAATTGATTTGATGTGAGACAGAGAGACAAAGTGATAGACAGAAAGAGAGACAGCGAGAGAGAGAGAGAGAGAGAGAGAAGGGGATGGGGGCAGGGAGCCCGGGCCCGCAGCATTCTGACAGGCCAAATAATTCTCCATGGTGTGTGGTGGGCCTCTCACATACAGAGCTTTTCTGCAACTGTTTTTTAATAGATGATTTGTGCTGGATAGACACATTCTGATGGATTCTGAAACCTCTCCTCTACAGCAACTGATGGTTGACTTATGTACCTCTCCCTTTCTTGAACTGCTATGACATTCTTCAGAGAGCAATTTTCGGTACTAGCTATTACTACTGAGCATGAGACAATACAAATGACCCAACTGGAGTCGAGGCCTACGTGTAGTGTTTTTTAATAGGAGGTATTAGTGGGACAATACAGTATGTCAAATTAAAGCAGAGCAGAGGTTGAAGCCGGTAATAGCACTGCACTTACTAAATGTAACCGATCAGTTGAGCTTCAATGACGCTCATTTCCCATAACACCTGGTGTTATAGACTGTCCATCCGCATAGTTCTCTGGGAGACAGATAAGTGATCTACGTCCATTGGATTCTAAATAAGTTAAAGTCAGGTTTTTTAAGATGCTTGGCCTACTTGTGAAAGCTATTGTCGGTGTCCCGAAGGACACCCTATTCCCTATTTAGCGCACTACTTTTGACCGAGGCCCATAGGGAATATGGTGCCACTTGGGATACATACATTGTGTAATCATTCCTCTCTTCCCCTTAATAGAATGACTTACTGTAAGTGCTTAACTTTGTCAAATACACTGGTAGAGTTGGTAATGGCCCTGATTTTTTCTTTTTATAATCCCCGTCCTGCCTGTTTCATGCTGTGTGTGAGTTATGGACACAGCGTTTCCGTTATGGGTTAGATCCATGATAACTCTCATCCATTGTGGTTCCATATCAAGTGCATAGTACTTAGCTGCTGTGACCGGAACCTCCTACTGTTTCAGCTCTGACATCACACTTCCTGCCTAGTGCTTACTCACACCAGTGACCACATTGATGACGCCTAAAATGGTCAAAAATATCCCCACAGAGCCATAAGGACACAAACAGACAGGCTGTGCTTGTCTTAGGGGTGTGTGTGTCATACAATTCATAACAATATCAAACCAAAGCTATGATTTTGCGGGCGTATTCCCAGGATTTTAATTGGGCAAAAGCCATAAAATTGTATTAACAAAGCGAACCTCACCTTTGGGTAGTCTTGCTTCTGGCAGGAAGGAGGAGGATTGGATGGAAGGCCACATTCATTCATCCTCACCCTGTTTTTCTATTGCATTAGGTTGAGCTCAAACAGTCAAAGTGGAAATGTTGGATTTATTCAATAACCATTCATTAAAAGAGCCTGATTTAAGGAGCAGACTCCATAGATTGGAAAACTGTGTTTTTGCAGTAAACTGAGGAAAAACACATACTTAGTTAAACAAATAAAAATGTATTTGCCAAATGCGCCGAATACAACAGGTGTAGTTTTTACCATGAAATGTTTGCTTACAAGCTCTTCCCAACGATGCAGAGTAAAAAGTTATAATTAAAAAGAAAAATAGTAACACATGAGGAATAAAATAAACAAGAATGGAGCTATATACAGGGAGTACCTGTACCAGATAAATGTGCAGGGGTACGAGGTAATTAAGGTAGATATGTACATGAAGGCAGGGCAAAGTGTCTAGGCATCAGGATAGATAATAATAAGAGTAAAATAAAGAAGAGTAGCAGCAGCATATAATAAGTGTAAAAGTGTGTGTATGTGTGTGTGTATGTGTGTTTGTGTTGTGCCGGTGTGCATGTGTGTGTATGTGTGTTTGTGTTGTCATTATGTGTGAGTGTGTTATGAAAGTGTGTGCATATGTAAATTATACAGTATGAATGTGTGTGGGTTTCAGCTTGAAACATTTTGGAATTACAGTTTAGGACAATCTGGTATTCCGTCTTGTCTGGCGGCCTTGAAAGTGTTGACTTGTTTAAGAATTTTATTCACATCGGCCACAGAGAGCGAGATCCCACTATCATCGTGAACAACAGGGGCTTTCAAGCAAGACTCAGTATTGTATTCCTCGAAAGGAGCATAAAAGGCATTTAGCCTTTTATGGTAGTTCTGGATCACTGGGTCTCTCACAACTGGGTTTCCCTTTGTAATTCCTTATCGGCAAGCCCTGCCACATACAACGAGCGTTGGAGACTGGGTAATAGGATTCCACCTTCCTCCTAACTTGTCCTTTTGCATGTTTGATGTCTCGTAGCGGGCTTTCTTGTATGCGTCCATGTCCGTGTCCTGTTTCTTGTAAGTGGTAGCTCTAGCCTTTAACCTGGAGCGGATATTGCCTATAATCCATGTTTTTTGGTTTGGATACGTTTGTATAGTCATTGCGGGGATGACGTTGTCTATGCACTTATTGATGAACCTTGTGACTGATGTGGTAAACTCCTCAATGCTATCAGATTAATCCTGGAACATATCTTGTAGCCTTGCATCTGTTTCATCGGACCACTTCCTGTCACTGGTACTTTGTGTTTTAGCTTTTGTTTGTAAACAAGGAGCAGGAGAATAGGGTCATGGTCAGATTTTCAGAAGGAAGGATCAGGGAGGTCTTATATGCGTTTCTGTGGGTAGAATAAAAGTGGTGTAGAGTTTTAGCACCTCTAGTTGCACAGGAGACGTGTTGGTAAAATTGACGTAGAACAGATTTAAGTCTCCATGAGTTAAAGTCTCCGCCCACCAATAATGCTGCCTCTGGGTGAGCGTTTTTTTGTTTGTCTATTAAGTGAGCAAAAACTCAAGATTTCCTTCACATTGGAAGCAGCACACCCCTCCCCCCTGCCACTGCTTGAAAAAAAAACCCACTGAGTTCTACATACATAGAGTCCTCCAGCCATGTCTCTGCAAGGCATATAATATTGTAGCTTTTCAAGTCTCTCTGGTAGGAGACTCTCAAACGAAGCTTGTCCATCTTATTCTCGGATGACTGGACATTTGTCAATAGAATGGAGGGGAGTGCAGGTCAATATTCTCTTCATCGCAATCTCACAAGGATGCCGCCATGTCTCCTGAATCTACGCCTGCAGCGCTTTGGTAGTCCATGAAACAAAGGAACGGGGTTCGGTTTGAAAAAGGAACAGCTGAGTCAAAGTTGAAGTCGGATTTGTAGTCAAAATTGAGGTTAGTGACTGTCGATCTGTTCAGAAGTGCTTGGCAGTCATATGCGACAATAGTATGAACCTTCTGTACATAAAAAAGTAAAGATAAACAAGAAAAAAGTCACTAAATAGCAAAGTCGGGTTGGAGATTACTCCATTCTCCATCGGCACCATCTTCGCATATTACTTTTAATAACTTTCCTGTCTCATCTTTAATAGGGGATAGTTGGGTAAGCTGAGCCAAAGGGGTAAGTTGAGCCAACCTTGTTTCTAGAAAACCATCCACAAAATGAATAATTTTGCCAAATATTTATGAAGAGTTCATCATTTCACGGAGTCTGTGAAGGAAGAAACCACATGGAAAAAGTGGTATGCAAGAAGTGTCCAAAAAACAGGTTTTTAGTAAGTCAAATGAATGTGTTGTGTTAGTGTTTTCATGAGGTTTGTATCTAAACCAAAGTAGATCATTTTAAGATTGTTCTAAACATCAGTTGAGATCTCTATAAGCTTCAATATGATGTGCTAAACCTAGCATGAAAGTGCACCCTGAAAGGTGTAGCTCTGTAGACTAATATAGTCTAAATGTTTGCCTTGGGGTAAGTTGAGCCAATGGCGATGGGGTAAATTGAAACAATGGTTGAGCCAATGGCAAGTTGATCAAATTGAAGTGTTTTCTTCCCAGGCATAATGCAAGGTATTATCGCTGGGATATGAGGTAAGGGCTGGGATAGGGCCTGGCCTATGTTAAAAGTGTAAAAAAAAAAGAAGTACAAATTGTTTGTTAGGTGTTAAGCCTGTGTTTAAAAAATGAATTAATTAAAAGACAAACAAGTGAATATGATTGTGATTGTGTTTAATTATGTTTTGGAAATAAAGATTGTGATATTTAAAAGGTCGTGGTAATATTTCATTCAGTACAGAAATGCTTTCAAAACTGTAATGCTTTACACGAATTTTGATTATTTCCAAGGATACACAACATCGTGAAATATTTGTAGATATCTTTGTTAGAAAGAATGCAATATTTCCCTTGACAGAGTTATGCTGAATGTAAAAAATATTCCCAACTTACCCCACCCACTCTCTCCTACTACTGATCCCTTTTAAATGTTATTTTGTATCGTCATGGAAGGGGTCTATTTTAGGTGGAATACGTATAAATGCATAACGGCCACATCTATCCATGGCGTTGCCTACTCTTCCGCCCAACATTTCTCGGAAGCACGGACGTCTTCGTCAAGTTGAAGCCTTTATCTCTTCCACTTCCCTTTCCCCTTCCTGTCATTCTCAACATGAAAACCCCTCGGACAAAAAATAGACCACTAATTTATTGCAAACAAACAGTCAAGGCTCTGGCCTATTTCTGGTAAATGCCTCACATTCCAGATGTCAGACGTCTTGGATGTTGTCGTTTTTAGGTCTTTAATGATGCACAGGATAACAAAGGCCTCTTTCTCGAATCCTATTTTCTTTTTTTCTTTTCTTTCTGTTTTTAGCTTGCAACCTCTCCCGTGAAAGAGCAGGAAAGTTCCTGTAATTATTCCCTCCTTAACAGCAATGTCCAAACAACTCAGCCTTTTGAAGTGTGCCATTGTCTCAGGGGAGGAGGAGGTTGGGGGCTAGCTGTTCTCAAAGGGGCTTCCTGTTGTTGTGCTGCATGTGACATACAGGCCTCCCACACCCACACTCTCCATGACCAGGTTGGAGCTTTCAGTTCTGAAGCACACTACTGCAGAGCAGAATCCACGTGAAAAAGATTTAAGTGCTGTTCTAGAGAGGGGCTTTAACGCCACTGCATGATCTCCATGTTTGATTTATAGGACAACTGGTTCAAGTACACTGTCCACATTGTTCTCCTTTGCTCATGCATCTAGGCAAGCCATAAAGGAAGAGGAGGGAAACCATTTTTTCTCCTTGGTTATTTTCAGACTGGCCTGTTTTCAATTCCTCCAGCCCAAGCGTTTGCCTGTGTAATTTTACTAAAAATGAAAACATAGTATTGCCCTTTCAAAATAGTTTCACTCAACACAAGGAGTTTGTCAGTTGCCAAATTTGATTAAAAGTGTTCTGATTGTCACAGATGTTCATAATGATAATGCTCAAAATGTACTTTATCGTAGCAGATGCAGAATAGATTGCATCATGCATAAATGCCTTGCTCTGCCATGGAAATGTATATGATGTCAACTGGCTTTCACTAAGGTCTGAAATAGAGCTTCAGAATGTGTCTCCCAGCCAGATGAACAGGTGTGCTGGAGGAGTTGTCAGATAAAACTGGCATTTTCACAGTTCTCTTTCTGTCGATTCATTGTTCATCTCATTGCGGGACACGCCCTCATGCGTGTCATTGGTTGAGGCCTTATTCAATCATTCCGAACAGGCCAGTCATAGCTTTGTGGGTGCACGCCCAGATGTCTATACAGCAGCCCGCAATGCTCTGCCCACTGGGCACAGATGTCAACATCTATTCCACGTCGGTTCCACGTCAATGTTCAGCAACAAGAGGAGAACAGGATCACGCTAGAATAGAAAAGAATAACAGCTTTTGGACTTTTGGGCAGACAGTCAGGTAGGCAGGCAGGAACAGAGGTACAGGCTCTCCTAGTAAGATATGGCACATGACTAGCCATTTACAAATTATTATTTCTATCAACCCACACTGCTGCTACTGAGTGAATTTCTTAGGTTTGCTGTCCATAACATACATACATGATTGCCCTCAGAATGTCTTTATGGTTGGGAAATTAGCTGAAAAGCCTTCAGTTCAATCTAATCTGAAAAACCATTACCCAGTGTAGGAGAGAACACAGATAGGCCCATACAGATCTATATCCAATGTCTCATTTACTTTTCCAGTGAGTATGAGTAACCTTTCAAATCTAGCCTGCCTCAAAAGCATTTCAAAAGCATGCCTCTCTCGTGTTCCACTCTGGTAACATTTACATTGATATCTAAGGTGACTCACACTAGGTAAAATAGAAAGGACTTTTCAGGTTAATGTTAATCCACTGTTCTGAAAACCATCCATCAGGTTCGGGGACGTACCAGCGTGTACCAAACAGAGGGCCGACATTGGCAGACATAGAGGTCATGTGACTGGCCCTCGATCAAACCACAGACTGCAGATGAGACACAGATGCCCATTGTACAAGGATGACGGGTTGGGAACACCCTACCCGTTAGAACATCTGTGGAGTTGGAAAAGCGTTGGATACTCAAACAGTCTAACATTGAGAAAGGGCACACTGTGAGCCTTCACCAGTCTGTGTGTGTCTACAGTGTGCCCAGAGCAGAGTCAAAACACTGTGGTGGTGGGCTGTGGTGCTGCTGTGTGTGGGTATAGAAGGAGTTGTGGGCTACACTGTAACCCGGTTTTAGTTACATTCCTTCCCTCTGTCTCCTGTAATCATAATTCCACAGCTATGGTATCTCCCTTCGTTCGGAGGTGGATACTCCAGGGCGGGCGAATGGCAGTTTACAGTAATTTGCCATGTAGAAAAACAAATATATCAGTGTAGTATCTCCTCTGTCATATCCCCCTCACTAAAGTCATACCGTATAAAATAACAGCTTTAATGGAAATAGGTCGTTTCTGTACAACTTTTGAAATCCCAACAGATCATTTTTTTGTTCAACATGGTGGGATCTTTTTCTGTCGGTAAAATTAACTATGGAAGAAATGGTGGTGGAAACCCCTTTATGCGCAAATATTGATATAATAACCATCATATCGAAGTAAAATTGGAGTCACGTGATGATATGGTGTGTGGTCGTCCCACGAAAACTCAGGAAACCATACAGTTTATTAGGCTACAGGTGAAATAAATGGTGATGAACTTCACAGGGTGGTGAAAGTGCACGGTGATGAGCTTGATGTTCCTTTCCAATAAATATTGAGGGTCTTATTCTGGTGACATGATGATTGATGCTTGACTGCTGTTTGTCAAATAACATATTCTTGCTCTTCATGTATAATGTGAACGTCTAGTAACCCAAAGGTTGCATTTTCGAATCTTAATCATTTTAGCTAATTAGCAACTTTGCAACTATTTACTACTTTTTAACTACTTTGCAACTACTTATAAAGCCCTTTTTACCCCACCAAATGTCACAAAGTGCTTCTATAGAAACCCAGCCTAAAACCCCATAGAACAAGCAATTCAGATGTAAAAGCAGATGTAACCCTTTAACCTAACTCCTAATCCTACCCTTAACCCTAACTTTAAGCCCTAACCCTAACCTCTAGCCTAGCTAAAGTTTGCCACCCAGCTAACGTTAGCATTAGCCACCTAGCTAACATTAGCCACAACAAATTGGAATTCATAACATATCATACATTTTGCAAATTCGTAACATATTGTATGAATTGCAATTCATAACATATCATACAAATTGAAATTCCTAACATATCATACGAAATGTACAAAACTATCGGTAGAGTTGAAAATGCGATAGAAACACTTTGAACTTTAGATTTTTATTCGGTACATGAAAACATAAAGTTGCAATATTTAACTTTTTGGGCGACCCGACGAAATTCACTTAGAAATGTGTGTTATAGATCTGTCACATCATTGAAAGCAAGACTAAGCTGTTCTATGTGCTCTATTTCTATGCTTCCTGTTGTTAAGTTTAGTTTTTGCATCTTTTACTTTTGGTTTTGTACACCAGTGTCAAACAGCTGAAAATACAATATTTTGGTTATGGAAAATATATTCCACAGTGGTTTAGATGGTAAAATGATTCTCTCCACTATACTTGCTTGTTTTGTCACATAAACTGAAATTAGGCTACTATTATAATTTTAGCATCCAGGAAATGGCAGAGCAATTTCAGCATAGTCGGTCTTTAAGTGTAAAATACATTTTGTGTGAACTACTTATTTTTATCTGCAACAAGACCGTTTGGTGGAAACACACCACTAGTGGGAAAATGCACATATTTTCTATATGCAGATTTTTTTACATTCACATAAAAATCTGTGACCAATTTGATGGAAACCTAGTTACTGTTAAGATATAGAATTTACCACATTCCAATCTTCACATTATATGGCTTGTGTTGCAATGGGTAACACTCAAAACAACCCCACTCCTCTGTTAGCTGGGAGTAATAATCATGGTACATATGCTATATGAAAATAAACACAAGGCCCGCAATTAGCCCTGTGTGTACTGATTGTCAAAGTGTATAGTACCTGACCGCATAGTAGTATTTCACAACAGTTTGAATGTTGACATGGTGTTTTCTTCATCTACTATGGAGCTATCGTTTCAGAAAGACCTTTTCAGAACTCAGTTAGTTACCTGTGCTGTTGTGAAGAGAGGGAGATAGACAGAGAACAAAAGGAGCAAGAAAGAGGGAAAGAGAGAAGAGAGACAAAGAAAAATAGAGAGAGAGGGGTGGGGGAGAGAGAGAGAATCTGGTTAACACATGTCTTGTATTATCCCTCTGGTCTGGTGTGTCCAGCTGATCTGAGTATGATCAGTTTCCTCAGTACTGAGAACTGGAGGTTGGACTGGAGCGTTGTGCTGTGCTGTGCTGAGCTGAGCTGTACTGTGCGTCTCCCAGCTGGGCCAAGGGTTCAGTCAAAATGAGTAAGAGCTTAATTTACTGTCCATGGGCCCTAATCACTCACAGATAGGCCAGAAAGGCCAGAACAACCATGGCTGGGCTGTGTTACTAATGTTGTCCTTCACATTAAATACGAAGCAATTTATTTTGTTTGTGTGCGTGAGCATGACGTGTCAGGTTTTTCCATTAAAAATAGATTTGATCAAAATAACTATTATACAAGTGTTTTCAAGTACACACCTACTGGATGACAACAAATGACGTCATAGGCTACAGATGATTAATATATAGTTCTAGTCTATTTCATCTTTTAACTCGGGGCCCTGCGTCTGAAACCCGCCCTGTGCAACTAGGTCCTGGACTTCCTGACAGGCCGCCCCCAGGTGGTGAAGGTAGGCAACAACACCTCGACTATGCTGATCCTCAACACAGGGGCCCCACAAGGATGCGTACTCAGCCCCTCCTGCACTACTTGTTTACCCATGGCTGCATGGCCACGCACGTCTCCAACTCAATCATCAAATTTATGGACGACACAACAGCGGTAGGCCTGATTACCAACAATGACAAGACAGCCTACGGGGAGGAGGTGAGGGCCCTGGTGGATTGGTGCCAGGAAAATAACCTTTCCCTCAACGTCAACAAAACGAAGGAGCTGATCATGGACTTCAGGAGACAGTAGAGGGAACACGCTCCCATCCACATCAACAGGGCTGCAGTGGAGAAGGTGAAAACTTAATGTTCCTCGTACACCTCACTGACAAACTGAAATGGTCCACACACACAGATAGTGTGGTGAAGAAGGCTGAAGAAATTTGGCTTGGCCGATAAGACCCTCACAAACTTAAAGATGCACCATTGAGAGCATCCTGTCGGGCTGTATCACTGCCTGGTATGGAATCTGCACAGTTCACAACCGTAGGGCTCTCCAGAGGGTGCTGCGGTATACCCAACACATCACAGGGGCACACTGCCTGCCCTCCAGGACATCTACAGCACCTGGTGTCACAGGAAGGCCAAGAAAAACATCAAGGACCTCAGCCACTTGAGCCACAGCCTGTTATCCCTGCTACCATCCAGAAGGCGAGGTCAGTACAGGTGCATCAAAGCTGGGACGAGAGACTGAAAAACGGCTTCGAACTCAAGGCTATCACATTTTAAAATAGTCACCACTAGCCGGTCCCTGCCCAGTACCCTGCCCTGAACTTTAGTCACCGTCTCTGAATGGCTACCACCCGGTTACTCTACCATGCACCTTAGATGCTGCTGACCTATGTACATAGTCATTGAACACTGATAACTTTAAATAATATTTATATACTGTTTTACCCACATCAATTGTATTTACTGTATTCTGGTCAAGGCCTATCTTATTTAACTATTGCTGTACATATACAGTTGTGGCCAAAATTTTTGAGAATGACACAAATATTGATTTCCACAAAGTTTGCTGCTTCAGTGTCTTTAGATATTTTTGTCAGATGTTACTATGGAATACTGAAGTATAATTACAAGCATTTCATGGGTGTCAAAGGCTTTTATTGACAATTACATGAAGTTGATGCAAAGAGTCAATATTTGCAGTGTTGACCCTTCTTTTTCAAGACCTCTGCAATCCGCCCTGGCAGCCCATTCTTGCATAATCAATGCTTGGAGTTTGTCAGAATTTTGGGGTTTTTGTTTGTCCACCCGCCTCTTGAGGATTGACCACAAGTTCTCAATATAATTAAGGCCTGGGTTGTTTCCTGGCCATGGACCCAAAATATAGATGTTTTGTTCCCCGAGCCACTTAGTTATCACTTTTGCCTTGTGGCAAGGTGCTCCATCATGCTGGAAAAGGCATTTTTCATCACCAAACTGTTCCTGGATGGTTGGGAGAAGTTGCTCTCGGAGGATGAGTTGGTACCATTTTTTATTCATGGCTGTGTTCTTAGGCAAAATTGTGAATGAGCCCACTCCCTTGGCTGAGAAGCAACCCCACACATGAATGGTCTCAGGATGCTTTACTGTTGGCATGACACAAGACTGATGGTAGCGCTCACTTTGTTTCCTCCAGATAAGCTTTTGTCCGGATGCCCCAAACAATCGGAAAGGGAATTCATCAGAGAAAAGGACTTTACCCCAGTCCTCAGCAGTCCAATCCCTGTACCTTTTGCAGAATATCAGTCTGTCCCTGATGTTTTTCCTGGAGAGATGTGGCTTCATTGCTGCCCTTCTTGACACCAGGCCATCCTCCAAAAGTCTTCGCCTCACTGAACTTCTGGAGAGAGTTTGCTGCACTGAAAGTAAAGGGGCTGAATGAAAACTGAAAAATTGGGCGTGCAAAATTATTCAGCCCCTTTACTTTCAGTGCAGCAAACTCTCTCCAGAAGTTCAGTGAGGATCTCTGAATGATCCAATGTTGACCTAAATGACTAATGATGATAAATACAATCCACCTGTGTGTAATCAAGTCTCCGTATAAATGCACCTGCACTGTGATAGTCTCAGAGGTCCGTTAAAAGCGCAGAGAGCATCATGAAGAACAAGGAACACACCAGGCAGGTCCGAGATACTGTTGTGAAGAAGTTTAAAGCCGGATTTGGATACAAAAAGATTTCCCAAGCTTTAAACATCCCAAGGAGCACTGTGCAAGCGATAATATTGAAATGGAAGGAGTATCAGACCACTGCAAATCTACCAAGACCTGGCCGTCCCTCTAAACTTTCAGCTCATACAAAGAGAAGACTGATCAGAGATGCAGCCAAGAGGCCCATGATCACTCTGGATGAACTGCAGAGATCTACAGCTGAGGTGGGAGCCTCTATCCATAGGACAACAATCAGTCGTATATTGCACAAATCTGGCCTTTATGGAAGAGTGGCAAGAAGAAAGCCATTTCTTAAAGATATCCATAAAAAGTGTCGTTTAAAGTTTGCCACAAGCCACCTGGGAGACACACCAAACATGTGGAAGAAGGTGCTCTGGTCAGATGAAACCAAAATTGAACTTTTTGGCAACAATGCAAAACGTTATGTTTGGCGTAAAAGCAACACAGCTGAACACACCATCCCCACTGTCAAACATGGTGGTGGCAGCATCATGGTTTGGGCCTGCTTTTCTTCAGCAGGGACAGGGAAGATGGTTAAAATTGATGGGAAGATGGATGGAGCCAAATACAGGACAATTCTGGAAGAAAACCTGATGGAGTCTGCAAAAGACCTGAGACTGGGACGGAGATTTGTCTTCCAACAAGACAATGATCCAAAACATAAAGCAAAATCTACAATGGAATGGTTCAAAAATAAACATATCCAGGTGTTAGAATGGCCAAGTCAAAGTCCAGACCTGAATCCAATCGAGAATCTGTGGAAATAACTGAAAACTGCTGTTCACAAATGCTCTCCATCCAACCTCACTGAGCTCGAGCTGTTTTGCAAGGAGGAATGGGAAAAAATGTCAGTCTCTCGATGTGCAAAACTGATAGAGACATACCCCAAGCGACTTACAGCTGTAATCGCAGCAAAAGGTGGCGCTACAAAGTATTAACTTAAGGGGGCTGAATAATTTTGCACGCCCAATTTTTCAGTTTTTGATTTGTTAAAAAAGTTTGAAATATCCAATAAATGTCGTTCCACTTCAAGATTGTGTCCCACTTGTTGTTGATTCTTCACAAAAAATACAGTTTTATATCTTTATGTTTGAAGCCTGAAATGTGGCAAAAGGTCGCAAAGTTCAAGGGGGCCGAATACTTTCGCAAGGCACTGTATATATAGTACCAGTCAAAGGTTTGGACACACCTACTCATTCAAGGGTTTTAATTTATTTTTACAATTTCTACATTATAGAATAATAGTGAAGATATCAAAACTATGAAATAACATGTATGGAATCACGTAGCAGCCCAAAAAGTGTTAAACACATCAAAGTAGGTTTGCTTCCTGCAACACAAACTCCAAAAAGTTCTGGGACACCATAAAGTCCATGGAGAATAAAAACACCTCCTCCCAGCTGTCCACTGCACTGAGGATAGGAAACTCTGTTACCACCGATAAATCCACTATAATTGAGAATTTCAATAAGCATTTTTCTATGGCTGGCCATGCTTTCCACCTGGCTACCCCTACCCCGGTCAACAGCACTGTACCCCCCAAGGCAACTCGCCCAAGCCTTCCCCATGTCTCCTTCTCCCAAATCCAGTCAGCTCATGTTCTGAAAGAGCTGCAAAATCTGAACCCCTACAAATCAGCCGGGCTAGACAATCTGGACCCTTTCTTTCTAAAATGATCTGCCGAAATTGTTGCAACCCCTATTACTAGTCTGTTCAACCTCTCTTTCGTGTCGTCTGAGATTCCCAAAGATTGGAAAGCAGCTGCGGTCATCCCCCTCTTCGAAGGGGGGGACACTCTTGACCCAAACTGCTACAGACCTATATCTATCCTACCCTGCCTTTCTAAAGTCTTCGAAAGCCAAGTCAACAAACAGATTACCGACCATTTCCAATCTCACCGCACCTTCTCTGCTATGCAATCTGGTTTCAGAGCTGGTCAAGGGTGCACCTCAGCCACACTCAAGGTCCTAAACGCAATCGATAAGAAACAATACTGTGCAGCCGTATTCATTGACCTGGCCAAGGCTTTCGACTCTGTCAATCACCACATCCTCATCGGTAGACTCGATAGCCTTGGTTTCTCAAATGATTGCCTCGCCTGGTTCACCGACTACTTCTCTGATAGAGTTCAGTGTGTCAAATCGGAGGGCCTGTTGTCTGCCTCTGGCAGTCTCTATGGGGGCGCCACAGGGTTCAATTCTTGGACCGACTCTCTTCTCTGTATACATCAATTATGTCCCTCTTGCTGCTGGTGAGTCTTTGATCCACCTCTACGCAGACGACACCATTCTGTATACTTCTGGCCCTTCTTTGGACACTGTGTTAACAACCCTCCAGGCGAGCTTCAATGCCATACAACTCTCCTTCCGTGGCCTCCATCTGCTCTTAAATACATGTAAAACCAAATGCATGCTCTTCAACCGATCGCTGCCTGCACCTGCCCGCCCGTCCAGCATCACTACTCTGGACGGTTCTGACTTAGAATATGTGGACAACTACAAATACCTAGGTGTCTGGTTAGACTGTAAACTCTCCTTCCAGACTCACATCAAACATCTCCAATCCAAAGTTAAATCTAGAATTGGCTTCCTATTTCGCAACAAAGCATCCTTCACTCATGCTGCCAAACATACCCTCGTAAAACTGACCATCCTACCGATCCTCGACTTCGGCGATGTAATTTACAAAATAGCCTCCAATACCCTACTCAATAAATTGGATGCAGTCTATCACAGTGCCATCTGTTTTGTCACCAAAGCCCCATATACTACCCACCACTTCAACCTGTATGCTCTCGTTGGCTGGCCCTCACTTCATACTCATTGCAAAACCCACTGGCTCCAGGTCATCTACAAGACCCTGCTAGGTATAGTCCTCCCTTATCTCAGCTCGCTGGTCACCATAGCAGCACCCACCTGTAGCACGCGCTCCAGCAGGTATACCTCCCTGGTCACCCCCAAAACCAATTCTTCCTTTGGCCTGCCTCTCCTTCCAGTTCTCTGCTGCCAATGACTGGAACGAACTACAAAAGTCTCTGAAACTGGAAACACTTATCTCCCTCACTAGCTTTAAGCACCAGCTGTCAGAGCAGCTCACAGATTACTGCACCTGTACACAGCCCATCTATAATTTAGCCCAAACAACTACCTCTTCCCCTAATGTATTTTTATTTTTATTTTGCTCCTTGGCACCCCATTATTTATATTTCTACTTCGCACATTCTTCCACTGCAAATCTACCATTTCAGTGTTTTACTTGCTATATTGTATTTACTTCGCCACCATGGCCTTTTTTTTGCCATTACCTCCCTTATCTCACCTCATTTGCTCACATCGTATATAGACTTATTTTTCTACTGTATTATTGACTATATGTTTGTTTTACACCATGTGTAACTCTGTATTGTTGTATGTGTCAAACTGCTTTGCTTTATCTTTGCCAGGTCGCAATTGTAAATGAGAACTTGTTCTCAACTTGCCTACCTCGTTTAATAAAGGTGAAATAAATCAAATTAAAATTAAAATATTTGAGATTCTTCAAAGTAGCCACCCTTTGCCTTTCATGACAGCTTTGCACACTCTTGGCATTCTCTCAACCAGCTTCATGAGTTGGTCACCTGGATGCATTTCAATTAACAGGTGTGCCTTGTTAAAAGTTCATTTGTGGAATGTCTTTCCTTCTTAATGTGTTTGAGCCAATCGGTTGTGTTGTGACAAGGTAGGGGTGGTATCTAGACGATAGCCCTATTTTGTAAAAGACCAAGTCCATACTATGGCAAGAACAGCTCAATAGGCAAAGAGAAACGACAGGTAATCATTCATTTATGACATGAAGGTTTGTCAATCTGGACAATTTCAAGAAAGTTTCTACAGTGCAGTCACAAAAAAACGTCCCGTGCTGTGATGAAACTGGCTCTTATGAGGCCCGCCACAGTAAAGGAAGTCCCAGAGTTACCTCTGCTGTAGAGGATAAGTTCTATAGAGTTAACAGCCTCAGAAATTGCAGCCCAAATCAATGCTTCACAGAATTCTAGTAACAGACACATCTCAACATCAACTATTCAGAGGAAACTGAGTGAATCAGGCCTTTGTGGTTGAATTGCTGCAAAGAAACCACTACTAAAGGAGACCAATAAGAAGAAGATACTTGCTTGAGAGAGAAAAACACAAGCAATAGACATTAGACCGGTGGAAATCTGTCGTTTGGTCTGATGAGTCCAAATTTGAGACGTTTGGTTCCAACCACCGTGTCTTTGTGAAACACAGAGTAGGTGAACAGATGATCTCTGCATGTGTGGTTCCCTCCTTGAAACATGGAGGTGTCACAGGAAGGCAGTGATGGTGTGGGGGTGCTTTGCTGGTGACACGGTCTGTGATCTATTTTGAATTGAAGGCACACTTAACCAGCAAGGCTACCACAGCATTCTGCAGCAATACGCCATCCCATCTGCTTTGCGCTTAGTGGGACTATAATTTCTTTTTCAAAAGGACAATGACCCAACACACCTCCAGGCTATGTAAGGGCTATTTGACCAAGAAGGAGAGTGATGGAGTGCTGCATCAGCGAGCCTGGCCTCCACAATCACGCGACCTCAACCCAATTGAGATGGTTTGGGATGGGATGGACAGCAGAGCGAAGGAAAAGCAGCCAACAAGTTCACAGCATATGTGGGAACTCCTTCAAGACTGTTGGAAAAGCATTACAGGTGAAGCTGGTTGAGAGAATTCCAATATTGTGCAAAGCTGTCATCAAGGTAAAGGGTGGCTACTATGAAGAATCTCAAATATAAAATATATTTTGATTTGTTAAAAGAAAAATTGGTTACTACATGATTCCATATGTGTTATTTCATGGTTTTGATTTCTTTAATTTTATTCTATAATGTAGAAAATAGTAAAAATAATGAAAAACCCTTGAATGAGTAGGTGTGTCCAAACTTTTGACTGGTATTGTATATATTATTTGTTTTTCAGACTCCGACTTTGCTCGTCCTAATATTTATATTTTTCTTAATTCCATTCTTTTACCTTTTAGATTTGTGTGTATTATTGTGTATTGTTAGATATTTCTGCACTGTTGGAGCTACGAACACAGACATTTTGCCACACTCACAATAACATCTGCTAAATACATGACCAACATTTTTTTTTTGATTTGTAGAAGGCTATGAATCAGTGCAATGACATCCACTGCAAAGTTACATAAGAGGAACCAACTGTATGGGTAATGAAATATTTTTGACTCCAATTGGTAGATACAGTCTTGTCCACAGTGTCTCCTGACCCCTCCTGTCTCAGCCTCCAGTATTGATGCTGCAATAGTTTATGTGTCGGGGGTATTTCTCCTGTCTTATCCAGTGTCCTGTGTGAATTTAAGTATACTCTCTCTAATTCTCTTTCTTTCTTTCTTTCTTTCTTTCTTTCTTTCTTTCTTTCTTTCTCTCTTTCTTTCTTTCTCTCTTTCTTTCTTTCTTTCTTTCTTTCTTGGAGGACCTGAGCCCTAGGACCATGCCTGAGGACTACTTGGCCTGATGACTCCTTGCTGTCCCCAGTCCACCTGGTCGTGCTGCTGCTCCAGTTTCAACTGTTCTGCCTGCGGCTATGGAACGCTGACCTGTTCACCGGACATGCTACCTGTCCCAGAACTGCTACTTTCAACTCCCTAGAGACAGCAGGAGCGGTAGAGATACTGACATTTACTCCTGTGGTGCTGACCTGTTGAACCCTCTACAACCACTGTGATTATGATTATTTGACCCTGCTCATCGTCTATGAACATTTGAACATCTTAGCAATGTTCTGTTATAATCTCCACCCGGCACAGCCAGAAGATTACTGGCCACCCCTCATAGCCTGGTTCCTCTCTAGATTTTTTCGTAGGTTCCGTCCTTTCTAGGGAGTTTTTCCTAGCCACTGTGCTTCTAGACCTGCATTGCTTGCTGTTTGGTGTTTTAGGCTGGGTTTCTGTACAGCACTTTGTGACATCAGCTGATGTACGAAGGGCTATATAAATACATTTGATTGGATTTGATTTGCCCGCCACAAGGAGTTGCTAGAGAGCGACAGGACAAGGAAATCCCGGCCGGCCAAACCCTCCCCTAACCTGGACGATGCTGGGTCAATTGTGCGCCACCTCATGGGTCTCCCGGTCACAGCCGACTGTGACACAGCCTGTGATTGAACCCGGGACTGCAGTGACGCCTTAGACCACTGTGCCACTTGGGAGGCCCATGTGTAATGTATTCTAATAGAGTTAGTGTCTCATTGCCCTTACCAGCACATATCTATTTCGGTACAAGCTAGACTTTTAATGGAATATCATTAGGGGCATTTGTGTAAACATTCACTTTGATGTTTACGTGCAAAACATCTGTGGCTGTGTGTCTCATGAATTATTTTGTTGACCGATGTTGTTTGAGATTTATCCCACTGGGCACAACTGGTTGAATCAACGTTGTTTCAACGTAATTTGGCAAGGTATTGTGATGTGGTATCTAAGTGAAAAATACATTCAATTTTGAAAAAACGAATCAACTTAAAAACTTGTTAGGGATAGCCCCCTTTTTTCAATTTTCGCCTCAAATTACATACCCAAATCTAACTACCTGTAGCTCAGGCCCTGAAGCAAGGATATGCATATTCTTGGTACCATTTGAAAGGAAACACTTTAATGTTTGTGGAAATGTAAATTGAATGTAGGAGAATAAAACACAATATTTCTGGTAGAAGAAAATACAAAGAAAAAAACAACCATTTAAAAATTATTTTTACCACCATCTTTGAAATTGAACAGAAAGGTACCACTTCCAGCCATCACTCTGGTTGGTTTCCACAAGATGGCAGCAGTGTATGTGCAAAGTTTCAGACGGATAACTTGAAGTATGAGCGAACTACATGTCATTCAGCGTGAAGTCACCCAGGTACATTTGGACAGATTGTGAAGGAGACATTTGCATTCATGTTACATTTTTCTGCAAGAATATTGTAAAATCTGTATACCTAGACTTTGATTTAGATTTTCCAGTATTAGTAGCCATATTCTAAGTTCAACATTTGCAAAACAAACAGTTTTCATAACTTCATAACTATATATAATTTTTGTCCAAAAGGAAAAGGCATGCTATCGCAAAAAGGTTAGCAGCTACCTTTTGCAACAGATACAGTGTTTCCCAGCTCATTTGCTATTTGGCTCTCTAGCTAGCTCATTGGCTATCTAGCTAGCTTTGTTTGACCCCGATTGGTGCGTATTTGACAAAGTTAGAGTCGATGAAGTATAGACCACACACGTCATCGGCATGCCATGAAGGCATCGCTCTCTTACCAAATTTGGTGTCCTATAGGATATACTACACCCCTAATGATATAGTGAAGTCTGGTTACGTTCTAGGATCTCTGAGGAATACATATGAATGTGATTTGACTGGTTGAAAAAACATTTAGGGTTAGATTTTCACAGTTTCCCTTCTTTGCAAATTGAACGAGTGAAAATGCTAAATCGACCGTGTATGCTTTATGGACCTTTTTAGGATATGAACAATGATTTTTTTTCTAACAAAAGGACACTTCATGTTAGCTACTGCAAATTGGACAGTGCAGTTATATTATATTATATCAGTTATATAAGACACTTATATGTACCAATATTTGTTGTTTCTCTAAAATCTGCGATCGTGACACAAGGCGCTGCATGATTTACAACTGTCCCGTTGACGGGACGCCTATCCCTAATTAAACTGTTGTTCTGAGGATGGAATTTCAACCACAGGATTATGTCATAATTGTAACAAATGTTAAACATAGACAAACCTTGAATAAAATATGCTGAATTTGTACCTTTAAAACAACATCAGATATTTTATGTAACACCCACTATCAGAAAAAACAATAGGCTGGGCAGAACCTCTTACTGGAAAGTTGATGTATCTACAGCTATTCATTTGTCTCCCATCCAGGGTTTTAACCAAGCCCAACTCTGCTTAACTTTGATATTTGTCACTAACTAGCAATATGCTAATGTCAGAAGGATTATTGAGAGATCTCTTAATAGCTAAATATATTCACTGTTGCTATCGAAATCATTCCAAAGGGTAGGTTTATCAGAGCAAATGAAATGTAAACATACTTTATAAGTCATATGTCATCAATTATAATATTTTTTAGGCCTACAAAGCATTTGCAAAGTCATCAACAGCTTATTGCTTCAATTCAACCCAGGGTTCAACTAAAAATAGGCATACAGGCCTAGGGCAGGATTTCCCAAACGCGGTCCTCGGGACCCCAAGGGGTGCACATTAGGATTTTTGCCCAAACACTACACAGCTGATTCAAGTGATAAAAGCTTGATGATTAGTTGATTACTTGAATCAGCTAAAAATATTCACTGTTGCTATTGACATCATTCCATAGGTTAGGTTAACAGAGTAAATGAAATGTAAACATATTTTATAAGTCATATGTCATCAATTATAATATTTATTAGGCCTACAAAGCATTTGCAAAGTCATCAACAGCTTATTGCTTCAATTCAACCCAGGGTTCAACTAAAAATAGGCATATAGGCCTAGGGCAGGATTTCCCAAACTCGATCCTCGGGACCCCAAGGGTTGCCCATTTTGGTTTTTGCCATAACAAGACACAGCTGATTCAAGTGATAAAAGCTTGATGATTATTTGTTTATTTGAATCAGGTGGGTGCAAAAACCAAATATTGCACCCCTTGGGGTCCCGAGGATCGAGTTTTGGAAACCCTGGCCTAGGGTTTCAAGCGTTAGTTGATTTCAAATTAAATCTTCAAGTTAATCATTAATATGTTGGATGCATGTCTCCATCTCATACTGAAATCAAAGCTAAAGTAAAGGACTAAATCAAATCCAACTTTTTTTTATTTAAAGTGCATTTAAAGTTTTATTAGATTAGATATAGTATTATTATTTAACATAGATTTTTGGTTGAGATGGAGACGTGAATCCAAAATAGAAATTATTAATTTGTAGATAAACTGGTTATTGAATTGTGTTAGGTTGTCAACGCAACTAAACATCAACATTTGAAGGAGATGTACAGTATCTTCTGCTTGGATAGTTCCATTTGTGCCACTGACTTAGTCTGGCTTTAATTCCAGTTTGCCTACAAATTCAGAATTTATATGTTGGATTCACTTCTCCATCTCAACTTCTCCATCTCTAAATTAAAGACTAAAAAATAAAATAAAATACAACTTTAAAAGCACTTTAAATAATTGTTGTATTGATTTAGTCCTATTCTTTAACTTAGAAGTCAGTGGCACAAAATATACATCTCCTTCAAATGCTGATAACTGGTTGCGTTGATAACCAAACACAATTCAATATCACTTTTGCAATAAAGTAAATTGACTTGTCAACAAGTGAACATATGATATGATATGTTGCACGTCTCCAACGAAACTAAAAATGTAAGTTAAAGAATAGGACTAATTAAGTGGCTCAGATGAAACTATCCAAGCATTAGATTGATATTTGGTTGCGTTGACAACCAAACACAATTGAACATTACTCTTGTAATACAGTAAATAGCCTACAGTTAAGGCTATCTTAACTAACTATTGTGAAAGTATTTATTCAACCTTAAAATGAGTAACACATCCATGGCCACATTTTGAGGTTAGCCTATTGTAACTATACTGAACATAAATATAAATGCAACAGATTTTTATGGAGTTACAGTTCATATGAGGACATTCAAATTAATCAATTAGGCCCTAATCTATGGATTTCACGCCTCTGCCTTTATAATAAAGGTAGAGGCGCAGATTTTTTAAAAACAGTCAGTATCTGGTGTGACCACCATTTGCCTCATGCAGCGTGACACATCTCCTTCGCATAGGCTGTTGAGTGTGGCCTGTGGAACGTTGTCCCACTCCTGTTCAATGGCTGTGCAAAGTTGCTGAATATTGGCAACAACAACTGGAACACGCTGTCGCCTACATGAAGCCATACACGCTGTCTGCCATCTGCTAGGTACAGTTGAAACCGGGATTCATCCGTGAAGAGCAAGCTTCTTCAGCATGCCAGTGACCATCAAAGGTGAGCATTTGCCCACTGAAGTTGGTTACGATGCCGAACTGCAGTCAGGTCATGACCCTGGTGAGGACGCCGAGCACGCAGACGAGCTTCCCTGACACGGTTTCTGAAAGTTTGTGCAGAATTTCTTCAGTTGTGCAGCTGTCCGGGTGGCTGGTCTCAGATGATCCCACTGTAACGTCTGCGTCCAACTCACACTCCCAAACACTTAGATCCCAGGAACGCAGCCCTCTTTCCAGCTCACTCACCAGATACCAATCACCGGAATTCTAATCACCTGTTCACACACCTGCATGTCATCATCCCACACTATTTAGTTCAGTTCCATGCACCCCATCACTTCTAGGTATTGTTTGTTTTGAGACACTTTTTCAGAGCTCTGTTTTTCCCATCCTTCTCTCCTCCCGTGTATGATAGTTTTTGCCTGCCTCATTCACAACGCCTTTTGACCAATTCCCTGCCTGTTCTGTTGCCATTTTTGGACCTACCTTGTATGACCTTCTGCCTGCCCCTGGACCCAGCTACCTGTCTCCTCCTATGGTCCCTTTCATTAAACACCTGCTGCGCTCTGCACTTGAAACCAGCTCTCTGTCTCCCTCATGTTCATTACACCCACAAGTGAAGAAGCCAGATGTGGAGGTCCTGGGCTGGCGTGGTTACATGTGGTCTGTGATTGTAAAGCTGATTGAACATACTACCAAATTCTCTAAAATTATGTTGGAGGCAGTTTATGGTAGAGAAATTAACATTCAATTATCTGGCAACAACTCTGGTGGACATTCCTGCAGTCAGCATGCCAATTGCACGCTCCCTCAAAACTTGAGATTTCTTTGGCACTGTGTTGTGTGACAAAATTGCACTAAGTGCATTTGTAATGATCATGCTGTTTAATCAGCTTCTTGATATGCCACACCTGTCATGTGGATAGATTATCTTGGCAAAGGAGAAATGCTCACTAACAGGGATGTAAACACACTTCTGTCCCCCAAAAAATTGAGAAATACGCCTTTTGTGCTTATGGAACATTTCTGAGATATTTTATTTCAGCTCATGAAACATTGTACCAACACGTTACATGTTGCGTTTATATTTTTGTTCAGTGTATAAATGTCTTGTTATGTAATGATAGAAAGCGTTCAAGATAGAATGAAGGTCTGTGGAGATGTATAAAATTTCTATAATAATCTGTGTAGAATCTCGAACAGCATTAATCACTTGCACTATGTACTTTTAATGTAATCTCAACAGCAATCCAGGTCATTTGGTTGTGCTAGATGAAGCACAATTATAACACATTGTTGTTGTATATATACAAAATATCAGACATTGTATTTCCATTTGAACTTTGTTGTGCTTTGAAATGGTTGAAAGTGCAGTGATAACACATACTGTATACACTGAGTATTCAAAATATTAAAAAAAAGATATACTTT
The DNA here is from genome assembly GCF_045791955.1 of Oncorhynchus clarkii lewisi. Classification (NCBI taxonomy): domain Eukaryota; kingdom Metazoa; phylum Chordata; class Actinopteri; order Salmoniformes; family Salmonidae; genus Oncorhynchus; species Oncorhynchus clarkii. The sequence continues at coordinate 53,885,585 of NC_092158.1, read as the reverse complement.
CCATGACAGTAACTGACCAGATTAATCCAAGTAAAAGATATGATCCCTTATTGATGTCACTTGTTACATCCACTTCAATCAAAGTAGATGAAGGGGAGGAGACAGGTTAAATAATAATTTTTAAGACTTGAGACAATTGAGACATGGATTGTGTATGTGTGCCATTCAGCGGGTGGAAGGGCAAGACACATTATTTAAGTGCCTTTGAACGGGGTATAGTAGTATGTGGCACACTTGTTTGTGTCAAGAACTTCAAAGCTGTTGGGTTTTTCACACTCAACCGTTTTCCTTGCGTATCAAGAATGACACCCGGCCAACTTGACGCAACTGTGGGAAGCATTGGAGTCAACATGGGCCAACATCCCTGTGGAAGGCTTTTGTCACCTTGTAGAATCCATGCCCAGACAAATTGAGGCTGTTCTGTCGTGGTCTCAACTAACTGATGAGAGTTAGATTAGTAGAATATAGGAGGTGCAAGTTCAAAATTTGGTTGTGCGTCAGCAGTTCAGCAGTTTTTCTCTACACTCTTAGAAAAAAAGGTTCCAAAATCATTCTTCGGCTGTCCACATAGGAGAACCCTTTTTGGTTCCAGGTACATGGAACTCAAAAGGGTTCTACCTGGAACCAAAATGGGTTCTTCAAAGGGTTCTCCTGTGGGGACATCCGAATAACCCTTTTAGGTTCTAGATAGCACCTTTTTTTTCTAAGAGTGTAGTTTTGTCAGTCACTGACAGTCACTCAATTAGACAATGTCAGCTGACGATTTTTAGATTGGTAAATTAGTTTAGCCAGTTGTCTAAACTTGTAATCATGTCCGAACACCGACCGGGCACACAGGGTACGTGCCCAGGGGCCGTGACCTCCAGGGGTCCCGCATTGATTTTGTAAGTCACTCTCACTCCGATAGCATTAACATGGCATAAATCATGGCAATATGTGCAGAATTGCAGGAAATGTGCTTTAAAACTGCAAAAAAAGATTCAAGGCCCCATGGCAAAATAAGTAAAATTGCATAAATAGTGTTAAAAAATTGCTAAAATGTCTCTCCACGCCATGGCAAAATGTGTAGAACTGCAGGAAATAAACTTGAAAAATTACATTTTTCTCTCTGCCGTCAAGAAGGGGGCCACTAAAAATGTTTGCCTGCTTGGTGGGGGGTCCCCCACCAAATTCCCAAAGGGCTAGAGCCAGCCCTGGGGTGAATAAAGGCTGAAATGTCATTTATAAACATTTCTACCAAATGTGACCAATATTTCCATGTTGAAATGACATGGTCTGCCCTGTAGGATGTGGGTTTACACCTCTCTCTCTCATGCTTCCTCCCTTTCTCCATCTTCCTCATCCCCCGCTCATCAGGTTACAGAAAGAGGAGGTTATATTTTGGTCTTCATGTATCAACATGCTGGCTGCTGTTTTTGGTGCTTACTTCCTGGTAGGTCAGCAACAGGAATGTGCAACACAGGAACATGCAGCCATGGTACTGATGTTCAGCACTGGGATGGATAGAGCGACAGGGTGGGGGGTACACACATTCCTCTCCGCCTCAGTATGTGCCTCGTGATCATATAAATGGAGCAGAGGGAGGGGGAAAAATAGATCCATTATTTTGGCTTCTGCCTAGACCTTTTGTGAGCAGCTCAGCCCTTGAATGGGAGCGATCAACCAACCATAACGATCCATAATGGTTTTTCTGCCTCATCCACAAGTCTAGAAGCGTGCCTCCGGTCGGGGCTCCCCCTGCACGGCCCCCCAGTGCTGCCCTGCCACCCTGGCTGTGAGTAGAGTGCAGTCAGCGGAGACGGAGGGCCATGGCTCTGAATGGGACAGCGGAAGACCCCATGAAAGGAGAGGACGCAGCCACTGAGACAGGGGCCTCCAAACAGCCTGCCTGATCACGCAAGAACAAGGGCGTCGAGCAGGGGCCTCATGCCAGATGACCACTCAGGGGAAATATGCTCCTGCCTGTCTGTTTCATGTTTATATTACGTATGTAACTCTTATGTGCATTGGTGTTATATGTTATACATGTATTATACATTAGTCAAATCGGTGTATTTCTTACCATAAGGCCATCCAGGTCAACCGCTGCTGGTCAGCGAGACAGAGTGTAGGAAAATGGCAGATTGAGTGTGCATTCCATGGTCATTTGTGCCAATTCAAGTGGTCTTTCCTTGCTTCACTGTGGGTTTGTCTGTGAATTAAAGACCCTTATATACAAGGGGGAGGACACTAGTGTTTTGGTTAGAGGGCTCGCTTCAAGTGCCTCAAGCTTACCATTCTGCTAACGACTCCTACTGGATTATCATACATTTTTGGGAAGGGGGAAATCAAGTAGCCGTGATCATTTTACAGGGCGAGAGGAAGCGGCCCGGAGAAGGAAAGGAACCAGACAAATTACTAAATGAGGGAGCAAAGTGGATGGCCCATATGCCAATTAGACCTGTCACTCTCATTCACCAGCAGGTAAGAGAGAGAGAGAGAGAGAGAGAGAGAGAGAGAGAGAGAGAGAGAGAGAGAGAGAGAGAGAGAGCAGCTTTTATGTTCATAGATGCACCAGGTGGCCCCCTCTCCCTCTCCCCCCTCTGCCTGAAAAAGTAACACAATGAGGCTAATCGCTCAGAATCCACAGGGAATCCACAACTCAAGTGAGCTTTTCTCCTGCTCGGCAACCCAGAAAAAATACAGTTGGGCCCTGGGAGTGTGGACAGAGCTCCAAGTGAGATGTTGGAGAGGTATTGTCTGAGAGATCGGTTTTCAATGCAAACAGATATCATAAACTTCTGGTGAAAATATAAAAGAAGTGATGAGGTTTCCTATTACACAGGAAAGAAGGAAATCCAGAAAGGATATCTGGGGTGATTTCTGTCTGTATAAATGTCTCAGTCCCTGTAAGAATAACTCCCATTCTGTTCCTCTTCCATTAACAGGGCTCAGCCTTAAAACATCTTATTTTTTAAAAACCAAATCTTGGGACAAATCTCAAAACTACTGCTCTGGGTAATTGTTTTCTCTTTGTCTTTCCTTTGTATGTAATTCATTTACATTTAAGAAAATTACTTTTGGGCTTGGGTCGTGGACGGACCTGGTATTCTGTAGAGGAATGCTGCTCTTGAAAAGTAGTTATGACTTAATGAGAATTCCACTTGCAGCAGGAAGGAAGGGTTTAGAAAGTGTGTCCCTCAGCGATTTGGGTGAATGTTAATCACGATGTCTTTCGCACACACGGAAGGGTCCAGTCTGGGCCCTGCTCTGCTCTGGGCTGCACAAGCACACAAAAAAGACACATGCAGGGAGAGACAGAGAGAGGGAGGGAGGGAGGGAGGGAGGGAGGGAGGGAGGGAGGGAGGGAGGGAGGGAGGGAGGGAGGGAGGGAGGGAGCTTAGAGCTGATTGGTTTCAGATGATATACAATCACACAAGGTTGAGTTAAAGGAGAAAGGACTCTAGGAGTCTTCGTATTCCTGTCATTTCCTGATAGCCAGTGTCCACAGCATCAACTCTAAACAAACATATGGATTTAGTTTGCTGGTGCTGTTCCACTGAGGGATACATGAGTTCTCCAGACTTGTATGTGACCGCTTACTTGCAATGAGTTTATGTTCCTCCCTCCATCTCTCTCTTCCTCCATCCCTCTCACCCTCCCTCTCTTACTCTCTTCCTCTCTTCTTCTTTTCCTCTCTCTCTCCCTCTCTCCATCCCACCCTCCTAGTCTCTGACGTGAAGGACACCAGGCCTCCGGAGATCTTGTCCCAGTGGAAGAAATGCTCTCTGCTCCTTTTTTTTCCATAACATATTATTTATATCTGACAGGCCTCCTTGAGACAAATGGCTGCCATATGGAGACAGGGAGAACTCTCTGTCCATTCTTTTTTTCACCGTGTGTTTCAGCTTTTGAAATTTCAATCACGTTTTTTGTTTCAATTGTTTTTTTCTCCCGAGGATTTAGCTCTGGCTTCTTAGAAGGCATATGTGAGAAGTGTGCAGCTTCATCGTGTTAAAGGACATATACTGGAGTGCAGATACACTACAGCACTCTAGTTTAAACCATGAGGGCTCTAGCACCAGAGCAAATCATATGTAGCAAGTTTATGCTGTACCAGCATGGCATAAATCTTTGAGACTTGTTCATTTAAACAAATTACAATGTGATCTATAAAGAGCAACTATTAAAGTGTAATCAGTCAAAATACTAGTATGGATGTTTCTTTTCTCAGCAGGACAAATTTACAAATTTACAATTTATAATACATCTTATTATTTCCTACATTATATTCTCTATACATCCCTACAAAAAAGGTGATATCGAGAACCTAAAAGGGTTCCCCATAGGAGAACCCGTTGAAGAATCCTTTTTGGTTCCAGGTAGAGGCCAGTATCCAAAGGGTTGTTGTTTCGAATCCCCGAGCTGGCAAGCTGGAAAAATCTGCCATTGAGCAAGGCAGTTAACCCCTAACAGCAACCTAGTGATGTGGATGTCGATTAAGCTTTAGCCCAAACAGCTACCTCTCCCCCTACTGTATTTATTTATTTGTTTTTCTCCTTTGCACCCCAGTATTTCTATCTCTAGTTTGCACATTCTTCCACTGCAAATCTACAACTCCAGTGTTTTTCTTGCTATATTGTATTTACTTCGCCACCATGGCTTTTTTTGTTGCCTTTACCTCCCTTATCTCACCTCATTTGCTCACATCGTATATAGACTTACTTTTCTACTGTATTATTGACTCTATGTTTGTTTTACTCCATGTGTAACTCTGTGTTGTTATATGTGTCGAACTGCTTTGCTTTATCTTGGCCAGGTCGCAATTGTAAAAGAGAACTTGTTCTCAACTTGCCAACCTGGTTAAATAAAGGTGAAAATAAATAAATAACTAAATAAAAGGTAGCCCCTCGCACCTCTCTGATTCAGACGGGTTGGGATGAATGCAGAAGACATACTTTGGTTGAATGCATTCAGTTATGCAACTGATTAGGTACCCCCTTTCCCTAGAACCTTTTCCACAGAGAGTTTTACCTTTGACCAAAAAGGGTTATCCTGCGACGACAGCCGAATAGCCCTTTTTTTCCTAAGAGTGTAGATTTCCTACATCTTATCATATTGTCTTCCTATATTGGGATTTTCCTATTTGCTGTCATTCTACATCAGTCATGCATATCACACAGGAGGAATATCCTGACGTGTTACAACTGTTTAATGGATGTTTATTGAGCGGCTGTGTCACATATCTCCTCCCAGCAACTGGGTTAAACGTCTTCACCTAATCGCATTATATTGGAGGGATTGACAGGCCGGCCCAAAGTGACATAACATGCCTTTCCTCCGGAGGGAGAAGTGACCAGTGTTTTCCCAGTGCAGCATCCATCCTATGTTCTTCAAAGTTATTTCTCCCTCCCAGTATGAAATGCCTCTCATGTCCTGGCCCTGAGGGAACAGCTGCTGGGGTAGCTATTCCCCCTGGGCCTCTCCCTCCCCTCCCTGAATCTTCCTTCCTTCCTCCATCTCTCCTCTAATAGCTCCCTTGTTCCTGCTGGACAAAACTGTCCCTTTGTGGCTGCTCTCAGAGCAACATTAAAAACAGGAATAGAGAAATTGTAAACAGGAGGCTTTTGGCCTAGAGGCCAAGGCATACACGAGACCTCTGAGGCCTACTTCATGCTAAGCAGAGAAACAGACCCTTGTTGCTAAGGGGATTAAGGGTTGAGGGATTTCGTTCTGAGGCACTGCGAGCGAAGGAAGGCATTCAGCCAGCCTGAAGTGGAGCCTTTGTAAAGCAGTGGAGGCTGCTGCGGGCAGGATGGCTCATAATAATGGCTGGAACGGAGCAAATGGAATGGCATCAAACACATGGAAACGTGTTGGATGTATTTGATAGCATTCCACTAATTCCGCTCCGGCCGTTACCACGAGCCCGTCCTCCCCAATGAAGGTACTAACCAACCTCCTGTGTTGTAAAAGAAATACCTGCATCATATATCTCAGAGCAGAAATCATACCTTCCTATTTATACAGTTGCGGGGGTGACGTGATGTTGTTTCAAACTGAACGTGGACCCAGTAACACCCAAGCCAAAACACTGGGATGCATGGCCATTGCTAAGTCTCAAATGGCACCCTATTCAATTATAGGAGCCAAGAGTTTGGGAACCATTGCTGTGGATGATAGCCACGGGCCTGATCCATTAGTCAGCTGAAAACAAGTGCTGTGTCCCTATTCACTATGTAGTGAATCACTAACCTAGCTGAAAACAAGTGGTTTTTTTTTAATCACTACATAGTGAATAGGGACACAGCACTTGTTTTCACCTGACTAATGGATCAGGCCGTGGCTATCATCCACAGCAGTGGTTCCCAAACTCTTGGCTCCTCGAGGCAAAATAAAACAGATATAGATATTTTTAGAAACTCAGTCCGGCTTTCAACTTACTCTTAAAAGTTATAATAGTAGAATGAGATGCAATTTCGAAATTGGGTAGTATATCATCTGTTTTCCTGTTGTCATGTTTGTCTTTGCATACCTTAGAGAGTTATTTATAACTTGTCAGAAACGTTCAGATCAACTAGCCCATGTCAGCTAACATTTTTTAGCTAGAGTTTTTTAGGCTATAGATTTTGTTGTAGTGTTTGAGTCACTCAAACATCACATGAACACACATAAGACATGGCAAAATGAGTAGAATTGCAGGAAATGCACTTTAAAATTGCAAAATGGGGGGGGGGGGGGGGGGGTCCCAATGCTGGAGGGGTGGCCTGAGTGAGAAAGTTTGGGAACCCCTGATCTACAGCGCCATTCAGCCAATGTAAACACAGGCTGATTTGTGATTAATACGAGGCTTGAGAACACTCTGTTTTCTTCACTGCACCGGTTAAATGATTGAATTCATTAGTACTGACCTCATCATGTAGAACCCCTATACTCAACTGGCGGATCCGGACCAAGAATGGGGTCAAAACGGACCACGGGTCCTGATCACAAAAAAAATATATACAGTATATACAGTGGGGAGAACAAGTATTTGATACACTGCCGATTTTGCAGGTTTTCCTACTTACAAAGCATGTAGAGGTCTCTAATTGTTATCATAGGTACAATTCAACTGTGAGAGACGGAAACTAAAAAAAAATCCAGAAAATCACATTTATTGATTTTTAAGTAATTAATTTGCATTTTATTGCATGACATAAGTATTTGATCACCTACCAACCAGTAAGAATTCCGGTTCTCACAGACCTGTTAGTTTTTCTTTAAGAAACCCTCCTGTTCTCCACTCATTACCTGTATTAACTGCACCTGTTTGAACTTGTTACCTGTATAAAAGACACCTGTCCACACACTCAATCAAACAGACTCCAACCTCTCCACAATGGCCAAGACCAGAGAGCTGTGTAAGGACATCAGGGATAGAATTGTAGACCTGCACAAGGCTGGGATGGGTTACAGGACAATAGGCAAGCAGCTTGGTGAGAAGGCAGCAACTGTTGGCGCAATTATTAGAAAATGGAAGAAGTTCAAGATGACGGTCAATCACCCTCGGTCTGGGGCTCCATGCAAGATCTCACCTCGTGGGGCATCAATGATCATGAGGAAGGTGAGGGATCAGCCCAGAACTACACGGCAGGACCTGGTCAATGACCTGAAGAGAGCTGGGACCACAGTCTCAAAGAAAACCAGTAGTAACACACTACGCCTTCATGGATTAAAATCCTGCAGCGCACGCAAGGTCCCCCTGCTCAAGCCAGCGCATGTCCAGGCCCGTCTGAAGATTGCCAATGGCCATCTGGATGATCCAGAGGAGGAATGGGAGAAGGTCATGTGGTCTGATGAGACAAAAATAGAGCTTTTTGGTCTAAACTCCACTCGCCGTGTTTGGAGGAAGAAGAAGGATGAGTACAACCCCAAGAACACCATCCCAACCGTGAAGAATGGAGGTGGAAACATCCTTCTTTGGGGATGCTTTTCTGTAGTGCCTTCAGAAAGTATCCACACCCCTTGACTTTTTTTACATTTAGTTGTGTAAGAGCCTGACTTTGAAATTGATTACATTTACATTTTGTGTCACTGGCCTACACACATAAATACCAAACTTGTTATTGCATGGATCCTGAATTATTTAACAGCTAGGACCGCTATTTCTTGTCCAAGAATCACGTTTAATTGACAGGTTAAAGTCTACTTGAAAGAGCCGCTAACCTAGCTAAGCTGCTAACATTGGCCATGAAGCTAAAAAAGTTATTCCCAGATTAGTTTTCCAATGGAGCCCTCTTTGTCTGGAGAAGTAAATTAACGGTTCCAGCGCTGTAGGAGCTGTATCTACTACGCTTTGTTTCAGGACAAACTGGATCCCTCAGAGTTCCAATGCGACAATTGTTTGCTTGGATTATAGGCTTGAGGTAGCTTCCTTGATCGCACAGGTAGCCAGCCCACGTAAGAAACTGGGGAAAACGCAGAATGTTTACCTTTTCTACGCCGCTGTTTTCAGTGGAAGCTGAAAACAGCGGCCTCCCGCAAAGTAGTCTACACACCCAGCGAGTGGCCTGGAGCGGACACAACAACAAATTGTTTTGTCACCCTGGAGCCTGATCTACCTGCACCTTCGTTGCTGGGGGTACTTGTGTCTATGGCCACTGTGCCTACTCCTACTCCTTCCCCTACGATTTCGAAGTCGATGTCGGCAACCTTCCGTCCCTGCTCTGGATCGAGCGGGGATTTTCCATCTGAGGGAGCGATGCACCAACCTGTGAAGCGTGGGAGTGGGCGGATTTCCTCATCCTTCTCGCCAGCCGTGATTTTGGGCAGCTCCATGTTAAGAAATGTGGCTGTTCCTGGTGCAAAAACAATGACCTCTCCCAGAGCTTGAGCAAATGACATTACTAAGCTGCTCCCGAATGTACTACGCCAGGACATGGACATTGATTCTATCGTAGTCCATGTGGGTTTTAATGACATTATGAAGGGCAGCTCTAAACAATTGAAACTGGATTTCAAAGCGCTAATTGACTCTCTGCTAGACACTAATAAAATACCCATAATATCGGGCCCTGTGCCCTCTCTGAGACGTTGCATTGAATGCTTTAGCAGGATTCTTTCTCTTCATATCTGGCTACGTGATTATTACAGTACAGCGGGTGTAACTTTTGTTGACTATTTCGATACCTTTTGGAAACAACACATGTTTTATAAGGAGTATGGGATCCTGGATCCTTTCACAGCATTATAAGGCTGCATTGAGACAATGACTTATCAATGGCTCAAGCCCAGCTCAGTTAATTGTGAGTCATCATAATGCTTTAGCAAATGTACATTATACCAGGGGCATTGGTAGACACAATGTAAGTAACCTAATTTATGTCCTTCTAACTGCCATGAATGCCTCTGCTGATCGTACAGCTATTGTATGCAGCAATCATGTGCCTATGAACCAGATTTATGCCGTTAGCACTGAGGCGGTGTGCCCTAGTAGGAAATCCAATGTGTGCAGCTCACCCTGCACTAACATAAATAACATGAGAATATCTACTTCTGCTAAGCTTCCCAGTAAAGCAATGAAAACAAGCAAGCATCCCAGAAAAGTGCTCAAAATAGCCAACGTTAACATATGTAGCTTAAGAAACAAGGTTAATGAAATGAATAACTGGCTAGTAACAGATGGAATTCATATTCTGACTAGCTCTGAAACTCACTTACACAATACCTTTGATGATACAGGGGTAGCAATACAAGATTATAACATTTACAGAAAACACAGAAATGCCAGTGGTGAAGGTGTCGCTGTTTATATTCAGAACCACATTCCTGTAAAGATTAGAGAGGATCTCATGTTAAATACAGTTGAAGTAATATGGCTACAGGTTAATCTGCCTCACCTAAAGCCCATTCTTGTGGGAAGCTGCTGTAGACCACCAAGTGCTAACAGTCAGTATCTGTCACATTCGCCAAAATACAACAGGTATTACAGTGAAATGCTTACTTACAAGACCTTAACCAACAATGCTTTAAGAAGTTTTAAGGAAAAAAAGTGTTAAGTAAAAAATAAATACAGTTGAAGTCGGAAGTTTACATACACTTAGGTTGGAGTCATTAAAACTCGTTTTTCAACCACTCCACTTGCCAAAATTTAGTTTTGGCAAGTCGGTTAGGACATCTACTGTGTGCATGACTGTTACGGCTTCTAGGAGTAGTGGGTGGAGGAGTCAGGCGCAGAGAGCAGAGTTAGTTCAAACGTGGGTTTTTATTCCAGGAACAGAGTAACGGTCACGCCAAACACCAGGGCGCATAAATAACCAAGTCCACAAAACAGGACAAAACCGTCCGGAAAAAGGAATCCACACACATGAACAGAAAAACAAGCCCGCACAAAAGCAGGCGGGCATACCGGGTTTAACTGGCCCAAAACAAAACCCAAACAAGAAACAGGTGAAACTAATCAGACAAAACTAACTGAAACAGAAGAGGGGATCGGTGGCAGCTAGTAGGCCGGCGACGACGACTGCCGAGCGCCGCCCGAACAGGAAGAGGAACCATTTCGGCGGGATACGTGACAATGACAAGTTATTTTGCTAACAATTGTTTACAGACAGATTATTTGACTTATAAATTAACTGTATCACAATTAATTCAAAGGTATTTCAATCAATCAAATGTATTTACAAAGCCCTTCTTACATCAGCTAATGTCACAAAGTGCTGTACAGAAACCCAGCCTAAAACCCCAAACAGCAAGCAATGCAAATGTAGAAGCATGGTGGCTAGGAAAAACTCCCTAGAAAGGTCAGAACCTAGGATGAAACCTAGAGAGGAACCAGGCTATGAGGGGTGGCCAGTCCTCTTCTGGCTGTGCCGGGTGGAGATTATAACAGAACATGGCCAAGATGTTAAAATGTTCATAGATGACGAGCAGGGTCAAATAACAATAATCACAGTGGTTGTCGAGGGTGCAACAGGTCAGCACCGCAGGAGTAAATGTCAGAGTATCTCTACCGCTCCTGCTGTCTCTAGAGAGTTGAAAGCAGCAGGTCTGGGACAGGTAGCATGTCCGGTGAACAGGTGCTGGAGCAGCAGCACGACCAGGTGGACTGGGGACAGCAAGGAGTCATCAGGCCAGGTAGTCCTGAGGCATGGTCCTAGGGCTCAGGTCCTCCGAGAGAGAGAGATCGAGAGAGAAAGAAAGAAAGAGAGAAAGTGAGGGATAATTAGAGAGAGCATACTTAAATTCACACAGGACACTGGGTAAGACAGGAGAAATACTCCAGATATAAAGACAGGAGGGGTCAGGAGACACTGTGGCCTCGTCTGACGATACCCCTAGACAGGGCCAAACAGGCAGGATACTCTGTCAAAGCACAGCTCCCACACCACTAGAGGGATAGCTCCAAACACAAACTTACCATCCTGAGACAAAGCCAGAGAAGATCTCCCCCACGGCGCAACCCAATGGGGGAGGGTGGGGGGGGGGGGGGGGGGGGGGGTGCAGGAAGATCACATCAGTGACTCAACCCACTCAAGTGACGCACCCCTCCTGGGGATGGCATGGAGGAGCACCAGTAAGCCAGTGACTCAGCCCTTGTAATAGGGTTTGAGGGAGAGAATTCCAGTTGAGAGAGGGGAACCGGCCAGGCAGAGACAGCAAGGGCGGTTCGTTGCTCAGTGCCTTTCCGTTCACCTTCACACTCCTGGGCCAGACTACACTATAGGACCTACTGAAGGACCTACTAAAGAGATTATTAGCATACGTGTAGGTATGTACGGCAGGACCAAATCGAAGAGATAGGTAGGAGCAAGCCCATGTAATGCTTTGTAGGTTAGCAGTAAAACCTTCAAATCAGCCCTTGCCTTAACAGGAAGCCAGTGTAGAGAGGCTAGCACTGGAGTAATATGATAACATTTTTTTGGTTCTAGTCAAGATTCTAGCAGCCATGTTTAGCACTAACTGAAGTTTATTTAGTGCTTTATTCTAGTAGCCGGAAAGTAGAGCATTGCAGTAGTCTAACCTAGAAGTGACAAAAGCATGGATTCATTTTTCTGCATCATTTTTGGACGTAAAGTTTCTGTTTTTTTCAATGTTACGTAGATGGACAAAACAGTCCTTGAAACAGTCTTGATATGTATAAAGAGAGATCAGGGTCCAGAGTAATGCCGAGGTCCTTCAGTTTTATTTGAGACGACTGTACAACCATCAAGATTAATTGTTAGATTCAACAGAATATCTCTTTGTTTCTTGGGACCTAGAACTAGCATCTCTGTTTTGTTTGAGTTTAAAAGTAGAACATTTGCTGCCATCCACTTCCTTATGTCTGAAACACAGACTTCCAGGGAGGGCAATTTTGGGGCTTCATAATGTTTCATCAAAATGTACAGCTGTGTGTCGTCCGCACATAGCTGTGAAAGTTAACATTATGTTTCCGAATCATCAAGAGGTAAAATATATAGTGAAAACAATTGTGGTCCTAAAACAGAGCCTTGAGGAACACCGAAATGTACAGTTGATTTGTCAGAGGACAAAGCATCCACAGAGACAAACTGATATCTTTTCGACAGATAAGATCTAAACCAGGCCAGGACCAATTTGGGTTTCCAATCTCTCCAAAAGAATGTGGTGATCGATGGTATCAAAAGCATCACAAAGGTCTAGGAGCACGAGGACAGATGCAGAGCCTCGGTCTGACACCATTAAAAAGGTAGTTTGCCACCTTCACAAGTGCAGTCTCAGTGATATGATGTGGTCTAAACCAGACTGAAGCGTTTCGTAAACATTGTTTGTCTTCAGGAAGGCATCTTTTTCAAAAAAAAATTGAGAGGAATGGGAGATTCGATATAGGCCGATAGTTTTTTATATTTTCTGGGTCAAGGTTTGGCTTTTTCAAGAGAGGATTTATTACTGCCACTTTAAGTGAGTTTGGTAAACATGCGGTAGACAGAGATCCGTTTATTATGTTCAACATAGGAGGGCCAAGCACAGGAAGCAGCTCTTTCAGTAGTTTAGTTGGAATAGGGTCCAGAATGCCGCTTGAAGGATAAGAGGCCATGATTATTTTCATCAATGTATCAAGAAATATAGTATTATAAAACTTGAATCTCTCCATTGATCCTAGGTCCTGGCAGAGATTTGTAGACTCGGGACAACTGAGCTTTGGAGAAATACGCAGATTTAAAGAAGAGTTTGTAATTTGCTTTCTAATGATCATGATCTTTTCCTCAAAGAAATTCATGAATTTATCACTGCTGAAGTGAAAGCCATCTTCTCTTGGGGAATGCAGCTTTTTAGATAGCTTTGCGACAGTATAAAAAATAAATGTTGTATTGTTCTTATTTTCCTCAATTAAGTTGGAAAAATAGGATGATCGAGCAGCAGTAAGGGCTTTTCGATACTGCACGGTACTGTTTTTCAAAGCTAGTTGGAAGACTTCCAGTTTGGTGTAACGCCATTTCCGTTCCAATTTTCTGGAAGCTTGCTTCAGAGCTCGGGAATTTTCTGTATACCAGGGAGTTAGTTTCTTATGACAAATGTGTTTTGTTTTTAGGGGTGCGACTGCATCTAGGGTTACAGTGGGTCAGAGTTTAACATACACTAAGTTGACTGTGCCTTTAAACAGCTTGGAAAATTCCAGAAAAAATTGAAATGGCTAGAAGCATCTGATAGGCTAATTGACACGATTTGAGTCAATTTGAGGTGTATCTGTGGATGTGGATTTCAAGGCCTACCTTCAATCTCAGTGCCTCTTTGCTTGACATCAAGGGGAAAATCAAAAGAAATCAGCCAAGACATCAGAAAAAGAATTGTAGACCTCCAAAAGTCTGTTCCATCCTTGGGAGCAATTTCCAAATGCCTGAAGGTACCACGTTCATCTGTACAAACAATAGTACACAAGTATAAACACCATGGGACCACGCTGCCCTCATACTGCTCAGGAAGGAGACATGTTCTGTCTGCTAGAGATGAACGTACTTTGGTAAGAAAAGTACAAATCAGTCCCAGAACAACAGCAAAGGACCTTGTGAAGATGCTGGAGGAAACAGGTACAAAAGTATCTATAGCCACAGTAAAATGAGTCCAATATCAACATAACCTGAAAGGCCGCTCAGCAAGGAAGAAGCTACTGCTCCAAAACCACCATAAAAAAGCCAGACTACAGTTTGCAACTGCACATGGGGACAAAGATCATACTTTTTGGAGATATGTCCTCTGGTCTGATGAAACAAAAATGTTACTGTTTGGCCATAATGACCATATTAATGTTTGGAGGAAAAAGGGGGAGGCTTGCAAGCAGAAGAGCACCATCCCAACCGTGAAGCATGGGGGTGGCAGCATCATGTTGTGTGGGTGCTTTGCTGCAGGAGGGCCTGGTGCACTTCACAAAATAGATGGCATCATGAGGCAGGAAAATTATGTGGATATATTGAAGCAACATCTCAAAACATCAGTCAGGAAGTTAAAGCTTGGTCGCAAATGGGTCTTCCAAATGGACAATGACCCCAAGCATACTTCCAAGTTGTGGCAAAATGGCTTAGGGACAACAAAGTCAAGGTATTGGAGTGGCCATCACAAAGCCCTGACCTCAAACCTACAGAAAATGTGTGGGCAGAACTGAAAAAGCATGTGCCTACAAACCTGACTCAGTTACACCAGCTCTGTCAGGGGGAATGGGCCAAAATTCACCCAACTTATTGTGGGAAGCTTTTGGAAGGCTAAACGAAACGTTTGACTCAAGTTAAACAATTTTAAGGCAAAGTTACCAAATACTAATTGAATGTATGTAAACTTCTGACCCACTGGGAATGTGATGATTGAAAGTGCGGTAGCAGAGAGAACAGTCCATGACTAGGGTGGCTGGAGTCTTTGACAATTTTTAGGGCCTCTGACACTGCCTGGTATATAGGTCCTGGATGGCAGGAAGCTTGGCCAAGTGATGTACTGGGACTTACACACTACCCTCTGTAGTGCCTTGCAGTCAGAGGCCGAGCAGTTGCCATACCAGGCAGGGATGCAACCATGCTCTCGATGGTGCAGCTGTAGAACCTTTTGAGGATTTGAGGCCTATTTTCCTCTGGGAAAATAGGCATTGTCTTCATGACTGTCTTAGTGTGTTTGGACCATGATAATTTGTTGGTGATGTGGACACCAAGGAACTTGAAGCTCTCAACCTGCTCCACTGCAGCCCCGTCGATGAGAATGGGGGCGTTCTCCTTTTCCTGTAGTCCAAAATAATATCCTTTGTCTTGATCACATTGAGGGAGAGGTTGTTGTCCTGGCACCACATGGCAAGGTCTATAACCTCCTCCCTATAGGCTGTCTCATCGTTGTTGGTGATCAGGCCTATCATTGGGCAAACTTGATTATGGTGTTGGAGTTGTGCCTGGCCATGCAGTCATGAGTGAACAGTGAGTACAGGAGGGGACTGAGCCACGCATCCCTGAGGGGCCCCCATGTTGAGGATCAGTGTGGCGGATGTGTTGTTACCTACTCTTACCACCTGGAGTCGGCCCGTCAGGAAGCCCAGTTGCAGAGGGAGGTGTTTAGTCCCAGGGACCTTAGCTTGGTGATGAGCTTTGAGGGCACTATGGTGTTGAACGCTGAGCTGTAGTCAATGAATAGCATTCTCACATAGGTGTTCCTTTTGTCCAGGTGGGAAAGGGCAGCCTTTCAAAGCACTTCATGGCTACAGACGTGTTCAGGTTATCAGTCAACCTTCCAGGGTAGCTACAAACAGCACAGGAATGAAATCCTCAACATGTATTGATTACATCTTTACTAATGCTGTAAAAATGTGCTTGAAAGGAGTATCCAGATCCATCGGATGTAGTGATCACAATATAGTAGCCATATCTAGGAACATCAAAGTTCCAAAGGCTGGACCTAATACAGTGTTTTAGAGATCATACAAGAAGTTTAGTAGTGATTCCCACTCTATGTTGTTGATGTAAAACTATTTGTTGGTCTGTGGTGTGTATAATGAGGCGCAACCTATAAGGGCACAGGGTGAGACCCAGAAGCAGACATGGGAGGCAGATGGTTAGAGTCGCTGATATTTATTATAATCCAAGGGGCAGGCAAAGAGAATGTCGTGGACAGGCAGAAGATCATAAACAAGGTCAGAGTCCAGGAGGAACAGAGTGGCAGGCAGGCTCGAGGTCAGGGCAGGTAGTATGGTCAGGCAGGCGGAGTCGGAGTCAAGGCATGCAAGGGTCAAAACCAGGAGGACTAGCAAAAGAGAGATATGAAAAAGAAGGAGCACGGAAAAACACGCTGATGGACTTGACAAGACGAACTGGCAACAGACAAACAGGGAACGCCGGAATAAATACCCAGCGACTAATGGGGGAAACCGGTGACACCTGGAGGTGGGTGGAGGCAATCACAAAGACAGGTGAAACAGATCAGGGTGTGACACAACCAGACGTTGCAATTGACACATTTATGAAATTGCTTATCCCAGTTACTGATAAGCATATACCAATTAAGAAAATTACTGTAAAAATGTTAAGTCCCCATTGATTGATGAGGAATTGAAAAATTGTATGGTTGAGATGGATTAGGCAAACGGAATGGCAAATAAGTGTAGCTGTACAACCGATAGGCAAAAGTACTGCAAATTGAGAAATCATGTGACTAAACTGAATAAAAGAAGAAACTACACTATGAAACAATGATAAAATGACTTAAAGAATGATAGTAAAAAGCTTTGGAGCACCATCAATGACATTTTGGGAAAAAAGGAAAACTCAACTCCATCCTTCATTGAATCAGATGACTAATTCATCACAAAACTGATTGATATTGCCAACTATTTTAATGATTTTTTCATTGGCAATATTAGCAAATGTAGGCTTGACTTATTCCTTGCCACCCATTCTGAAACTAACTGAAGCGTTATTCAGTCTTAAATATTTTTAAAAAAACTACAAGCATTGTATTTGGGAAAAATCATTCACTTAACCGTAAACCTCAACTAAATCTTGAAATAAATAATGTGAAAATTGAGCAAGTTGAGGTGACTAAACTGCTTGGAGTAACTCTGGATTGTAAACTGTCACGGTCAAAACATTTTGATACAACAATAGCTAAGATGGGGAGAAGTCATTCCATAATAAAGCGTAGCTCTACCTTCTTAAAACAGCACTATCAACAAGGCAGTTCCTACAGGCTCTAGTTTTGTTGCACATGGACTACTACAGTTGTGTATGCAGGTGGGCCTGGATGTACACAGAGAGCCAACATTAATAATATGCATGTCAATTTCTCCTGGCTTAAAGTGGAGGAGAGATTGACTTCATCCCTACTTGTATTTGTGAGAGGTATTGACATGTTGAAAGCACCAAGCTGTCTGTTTAAATGACTAGCACACAACTCAGACACCCTTGCATACCCCACAAGACATGCCACCAGAGGTCTCTTCACAGTCCCCAAGTCAAGAACAGACTATGGGAGGCACACAGTATTACATAGAGCCATGACTACATGGAACTATTCCACATCAGGTAACTGATGCAAGCCGTAGAATCAGATTAACAAAACAGATAAAAATACACCTTAAAGAACAGCGGGATTGTGAAGCAACAAACATAGGCGCAGACACATGCATACACACACACGATAACACATGCACCACACACTTGTACACTCGTATTTTGTGTTGTAGATATGTAGGGGCCTGAGGGCACACACTTAGTGTGTTGTGAAATATGTTATGAATGTACTGCAATGTTTTTTTAAATGTATAACTTCCTTCCTTAACTTCCTTCCTTTTGCCGGACCCCAGGAAGAGTAGCTACTGGCTTGGCAGCAGCTAATGGGGATCCATAATAAATAGAAACACAAATACACAAAACCCCATAATGTGAAAGTGGAATTATGTTTTTAGAAATGTTTAGAAATGAATTAAAAATTAAAAACTGAAATGTATTCAACCCGTTTGTCAAAAAAAGCTTAAATAGGTTCAGGGGTAACAAGTCACATAACAAGTCACATAATAAGTCACATAATAAGTTGCATGGACTCACTTTGTGTGTAATAATAGTGTTTAACGTGATCTTTGAATGACTACTTCATCTCTGTACCCCACACATACAATTACTTGTAAGGTCCATCAGTCGAGCAGTGAATTTCAAACATAGATTCAAACACAAAGACCAGGGAGGTTTTCCAATGTCTGGCAAAGAAGGTCACCTATTAGTAGATGGTTAAAAATAAAATAAAAAGCTGACATTGAATACCTCTTTGAGCAGGGTGAAGTTATTAATGACACTTTAGATGATGTATCAATACACCCAGTCACTACAAAGATATAGGTATCGTTCCTAACTAGTTGCCGGAGAGGAAGGAAAACGCTCAGGGATTTCACCATGAGGCCAATGGTGACTTTACAACAGTTACACAGTTTAATGGCTTTGATAAGAGAAAACTGAGAATGGATCAACAGCATTGTAGCTACTACACAATACTGACCTAAATGACAGAGCGAAAAGAAGGAAGCCTGTACAGAATACAAATATTCAAAACAAGCATCCTGTTTGCAATATGGCACTAAAGTAAAACTGCAAATATGTGGCAAAGAAATTAACTTTATGTCCTGAATACAACACAATACTGGGTACCACTCTTCATATTTTCAAGCATGGTGGTGGCTGCATCGTGTTATGGGTATGCTTTTAATCTACAAGGACTAGGGAGTTTTTAGTACAAAAAGATGTGCTTAAAAATATATATATTTCTCTCTCCGCCAACAAGAGGGGTGTGAATAGCTTGAACAGTTTGGGGTGACATGGGTTACAAGGTGGAGGTTTGTTTCCAGGCCGATAAATGACAATATCCATATGGACCTTTGCAACCTAGGGCATTTGTGTGACAGGACCTTCTTAAATAGTACGTGTGTACACCTGATGTAAACTAGTAGATCAGATTGAGAAATTATGTTAATGTGGATATACATTTTAGACAGATCTGTCATTTTCTGTAATCTGTCAGCAAGAAACAGGATACCTGGGAGAGTTGTTGTTTTGTTCTCCGAGTATGTGCATATCTGAAAATAACACTGTCATCCTTATAAGACAAACTGTTATAATAGTTGAATTGCTTTACTTTTGCACTTTTTCAATAGTTCTGCAAGCCAGTTGTCTCTTCTCTCACTGATTCATCCAGCAATCAGTTGATTCTATCCCATGGGTGCTGAGCAACTCTGGACAACAGCAACTTTAGGGACCCAAACATATACTCAATGTTTTGTCAAGATGGAGAAGGATCATGATCAAAGAAAATGTTTTAAATAAAAGTAATGACTAGTGTCATAGCTATACATAGATCTGAGCCTTATAGAAAGGTGGTCCTGTACGCACACTCTGTGTTGATGGAATCTTTGGACATTAGACAATGTCTTGAGGGCCTGCTTTGTTGTCAGGGGTGTTGTTGTTAAACATCTACACTAGTTTCTCTGCAGCACTGGCTGCATTCTTCTCCTTTCCGTAAATATAGAGTGGAAGGATACGGCCCCGATCGGATTCTTAATTAGCCTGTCAATAAGACTTATAAAAGGAGAGAGAGCAGAAGTTGACTACACAACCTGCTGCAGACAGCTACCCTAAAATAACTGATGCCTTATCATTGACAACCAGGATAATTATTGTTCCTATTTTACAATGTACACTACCAGTCAAAAGATTGCGAACGCCTACTCATTCAAGTGTTTTTCTTTATTTTTACTATTTTCTACATTGTAGAATAATAGTAAAGATATCAAAACTATGAAATAACACATACTGAATCATGTAGTAACCAAAAAAGTGTTAAACAAATCCAAATACATTTTATAATTGAGATTCTTCAAATAGCCACTATCTGCCTTAATGGCAGCTTTACACACTATTGGCATTTTCTCCAGCAGCTTGATGAGGTAGTCACCCGGAATACATTTCAGTGTGCCTTCTTAAAAGTGAATTTGTGAAATTTCTTTCCTTCTTAATGTGTTTGAGCCAATCAGTTGAGTTGTGACAAGGTAGGAGGGGTATATAGAAGATAGCCCTACTTGGTAAAAGACCAAGTCCATATTATGACAAGAACATCTCAAATAAGCAAAGAGAAAAGACAGTCCATCCTTACTTTAAGACATGAAGGTCAGTCAATGCGAAAAATTTCAGGAACTTTGAGAGTTTAAAAAAAAAGTTTCTTCAAGTGCAGTCGCAAAAACCATCAAGCGCAATGAGGCTCTCATGAGGACCGCCACAGGAATGGAAGACCCAGAGTTACCTCTGATGCAGAGGATACGTTCATTAGAGCTCCCAGCCTCAGAAATGGCAAAGTAACAAACACATCTCAACATCAACTGTTCAGAGGAGACCGTGTGAATCAGGCTGTCACGTCCTGACCTTAGTTCCTTTTTTTATGTCTCTATTTTAGGTTGGTGAGTTGGGGTGGGCATTCTATGTTTGTTTTTCTATGTGTTTGGCCTGGTATGGTTCCCAATCAGAGGCAGCTGTCAATCGTTGTCTCTGATTGAGAACCATACTTAGGCAGCCTGTTTTCGCTCTTGAGTTGTGGGTAGTTGTTTTCTGTCTCTGTCTCAGACAGGACTGTTTCGTTTGTTCCGTTTTTGTTATTTTGTTCTAGTGTTCAGTGTAATTAAAAGATCATGAAAACGTACCACGCTGCACCTTGGTCCTCTCATTCTTCCACCTACGACGATCGTTACAGAACTACCCACCACAACCGGACCAAGCAGTGTGGTAACCAGGAGCAGAGGGTTCTGGACATGGGAGGTGATTTTGGACAGTAAGGGAAGAGCTGGAGGCAACTAAAGCCGAGCGGCGGCGATAGGCTGCCGTGCGAGTAGCTGCCCCAAAAAGATTATTGGGGGGGGGGGGGGGGGGCACGGGGAGTGTGGCTAAGTCAGGTAGGAGACCTGAGCCAACTCCCCGTGCTTACCGTGGCCAGAGGTTGACCGGGCAGGCACCGTGTTATGTGGTGAGGCGCACGGTGTCCCCAGTGCGCACGCATAGCCCGGTGCGCTACATTGCAGCTCCTCGTATTGGCCGGGCTAGAGTGAGCATCGAGCCAGGAGTAATGAAGCCGGCTCAACGCATCTGGTCTCCAGTGCGTCTCCTCGGCCCGGGTTTTATGGCACCAGCCCTACACATGTTGTCTCCGGTTCGCCAGCACAGCCCAGTGCGGTCTGTTCCACCCCGCCCCACTTGCCGGGCTACAGGGAGTATCCAGCCAGGACAGGATGTGCAGGCTAGGTGCTCGAGACCTCCAGTGCCCCTCCACGGACCGGTACATCCAGTGCCTCCTCCACGCACCAGGCCTCCTGTGGCAGCCCCACGCACCAGGCTGTCTCTCCACCCGTCCGTCAGGAGCTGCCAGAGCCGCCCGTCCGTCAGGAGCTGCCAGAGCCACCCTTCACTCCGGCGCTGCCAGAGCCGCCCTTCACTCCGGCGCCGCTCCAAAGGTGCCACCTAAGTGGGCCCAGACTAAGGCGAAGTGGGGTCCACGTCCCGCGCCAGAGCCGCCACCGCGGACAGATGCCCACCCAGACCCTCCCCTGTGGGTTTAGGTTTTGAGGCCGGAGTCCGCACCTTTGGGGAGGGTACTAAGTAAGTATGGTTCTCAATTGGTCCTCTCCTTCTTCCACCTACGACGATCGTTACACAGGCCTTCATGGTCAAATTGCTGCAAAGAAACCACCACTAAAGGACACCAATAAGAATAAAAGACTTGCTTGGGCCAAGAAACATGAGCATCAGACATTAGACCGGTGGAAATTTGTCCTCTGGTCTGGAGTCCAAATTGGAGATTTTTTGTTCCAACCGTCGTGTCTTTGTGAGACGAGGTGTGGGTGAACGGATGATCTCATGTGTATTTCCCACCGTAAAGCATGGAGGAGGAGGTGTTATGGTGTGGGGGTGCTTTGCTGATGACACAGTCTGTGATTTATTTACAATTCAAGGCACACTTAACCAGCATGGCTACCACAGCATTCTGCAGTGATACACTATCCCATCGGGTTTGGGCTTAATGGGACTATCATTTGTTTTTCAACAGGACAATGACCAAACACACCTCCAGGCTGTGTAAGGGCTATTTTACCAAGAAAGAGAGTGATGGAGTGCTGCATCGGATGACCTGGCCTCCACAATCCCCGACCTCAACCCAATTGAGATGGTTTGGGATGAGTCGGACCGCAGAGTGAAGGAAAAGCAGCCAGCAAGTGCTCAGTATATGTGAAAACTCCTTAAAGACTGTTGGAAAAGCATTCCAGGTGAAGATGGTTGAGAGAATGCCAAAAGTGTGCAAAGCTGTCATCAAGGCAAAGGGTGGCTATTTGAAGAATCTCAAATATAAAATACATTTTGAATTGTTTAACACGTTTTTGGTTAATACATGATTCCATGTGTGTTATTTCATAGTTTTGGTGTATTTAATATTGAATGAATGAGTAGGTGTTCTAAAACTTTTGACCGGTGGTGTATGTAATACTTTTGCATAGATGAAGGATGCACACAAGTTTTCTTCTAGTTTTAACTGATCTAGTATAACACGGTAAATCATGACTTATATTTCCGTTCTACTATCTATGGTGCTTTGCATATGACCATAAGGTGTGTGCCACGTTTGTAAAATAGGTATGGTAGATGTGTAGGGGTGAAGGACAACCTCATGTTGGAGATTTACTGCCGAGGGGAACGCAAAGTGTGGCAGGTTAGGCCAGGCCTTTCATGAGAGATATCAAATTCCCTTTGAGGGTCCCCCTCCTTCTCTCCACATCTCTCTCTCTCCCTGTATGATTCTGAACTTTCCATCCACTCGTGCTCACTCTCTGTGTGCTTTGATCTCCCAACTGCTCTTTGATGGAAAGTCATAAAAATCCCTTTTATTCAGGCCTATTTGATGGGGTTGTCACTTTGTACAGTGCTCTGAACCTTCCTTCCCATGCAGGGAGAAACAGGCCTGTGTGTCTGGCAGACCAGACAGGCCAATGGGTTCAGAGTAGGACCAACCAAGCAGGCCCAGGCCCCAGAAGCATAGCCAGCCAAACCCAGGAACTGACAACCCATCCTGGGTTAGAGACAGCAGACAGCGCCGCCCTCCACCAGCACACATGCTTACCATTGGACCCTGTGTTGTGGTCGCTCACTGTAAATTATACCTCATCTGTCTCTCGTCACCTGCTTTCTATTCATTTCCACTCATTTTAATCATGGCTCCGGTATTCTACTCTTGTTTTTATTCTCTTTGTTATCTTTTCTCGGTCCAGACTGGGTTGGAGTAATTATTTTTTCCTGAATGAATGCACTTGTTGACATTTTTGGAACAGAATGATCAGGAGATGTATTATTCACATTCTTCCCACATCTAGTGATGGTTCGTTCGCGAACGAACGGCTCTTGTTGAAAAGTTGTTTTTGGTGAACGTCGCGAACCGAATCACATCGGTGAAAGAGCCGTTCATTCGGCTCCTTGATTTGCATTCTGCTACTATTGCTTTTTGAGCTCCAGACAACAAGAATCTGCTGATAAATTACACATTAATTCTCTCAATACTGTGAATCATCACTGCAGAAACAAACATTTGTTGGGTGAGCGCGTCATTCTGGTCTATTCCAATTTTTTCATTGCATTTTTTTTTTAAAAGCTCCTTTTTTTGCAGCCAATCTAAGAATGTGGCCATGTAAAAATGTATTTGGAAAAAAATAGCATTTCACGTTCTGACATAACGGTAGCCTACTTTTTTCTGGGCTTTACATTTGAGAATGACAATTTCATATTTAACCCCCCCCCCCCCCCCCCTTTCTCCCCAATTTCGTGATATCCATTTGCAATCCAATTACGATCATATCTCATCGCTGCAACTCCCCAAAGAGCTCGGGAGAGGCGAAGGTCAAGTCATGCGTCCTCTGAAACATGGCCCGGACTCAAGCCGGGCTTCTTAACACCTGCTCGCTTAACCCGGAAGCCAGCTGTACCAATGTGTCGGAAGAAAACACTGTTCAACTGACGACTGTTGTCAGCTTGCAGGCACCCGGCCCACCACAAGGAGTTGCTAGAGTGAGTTGAGCCAAGTAACGCCCCCCTGACAAAACCCTCTTATAACAACGCTGGGCCAATTGTGTGCTGCCCTATGGGACTCCCAGTCCCAACCGGTTGTGGGATCAAACCCCAGGCTGTAGTGATGCCGCAACACTGCGATGCAGTGCCTTAGACCGCCGCGCCACTCGAGAGGTTTCAAAGTGTTATTTTGATCTCCAGAAGGAAAACCATCTCTGCAGCACTCCACAATTGAGGCCTTTATGGTAGAGTGGCCAGACATAAGCCATTCCTCAGTAAAAGGCACATGACAGCCCGCTTGGAGTTTGCCAAAAGGCCTAAAGACCATGAGAAACAAGAAACAAAATTCAAGAAACAAGAAACAAGATTCTGACAAGCTTGTAGTGTCATATCCAAGTGTCATACCCAAGAAGAATTGAGGCTGTAATCGCTGCCAAAGGTGCTTCAACAAAGTACTGAGTAAAGAGTCTGAAAACTTATGTAAATGTGATTTAAAAAATATATATTTTTTATATTTTTTTATTTGTAAAAAAAAAAATAAAAAATTTAAACCTGTCTTTGTTTTGTCATTATGGGGTATTGTGTGTAGATTGATAAGGGGGGGAAAACGATTTAATTAATTTTAGAATAAGGATGTAATGTAACAAAATGTGGAAAATGTCAATTGGTCTGAATACTTTCCTAATGCCCTGTATATTAACATTTTCGCACTTCATGTCCAAATCATCTATAAGTAGCTTTATTGAGTTAAACAATCAATTTGTAGATACTTTAGGATGATTTGGACATGAAGCACAAAAATGCTAATATAGGTACCATTGACTTGCATTGGATTTGTGCCTCAAATGCTAAAAGTTAGCGACACTGGCCAGGATAACAAAAAGAAATTGCGGATTGATGTCATAGCTTGTCCATAGACTGCTTACAGGGCAAGTAAACCAATATGTACAGTCGAAAGTCGAAAGTTTACATAGACCTTAGCCAAATACATTTAAACTCAGTTTTTCACCATTCCTGACATTTAATCAGAGTAAAAATTCCCTGTCTTAGGTCAGTTTCGATCACCGCTTTATTTTAAGATTGTGAAATGTCAGAATAATAGTAGAGAGAATGATGTATTTCAGCAATACGTAAGTTGGGTGAACAATAAGTTGGGTGAATTTTGGCCCATGTCTCCTGACAGAGCTGGTGTAACTGAGTCAGGTTTGTAGGCCTCCTTGCTCGCACACGCTTTTTCAGTTCTGCCCACAAATCTTCTATAGGTTTGAGGTCAGGGCGTTGTGATGGCCACTCCAATACCTTGACTTTGTTGTCCCTAAGCCATTTTGCCACAACTTGGAAGTATCCCCCTTTTTCCTCCAAACATAACGATGGTCATTATGGCCAAACAGATCTATTTTTGTTTCATCAGACTAGAGGACATTTCTCCAAAAAGTACGATCTTTGTCCCCATGTGTGATGGCAAACCGTAGTCTGTCTTTCTAAATGGCGGTTTTGGAGCAGTGACTTCTTCCTTGCTGAGTGGCCTTTAAGGTTATGTCGATATAGGACTTATTTTACTTGGATATAGATACTTTTGTACCTGTTTCCTCCAGCATCTTCACAAGGTCCTTTGCTGTTGTTCTGTTGTTCGCACCCAAGTACGCTCATCTCTAGGAGACAGAACGCGTCTCCTTCCTGAGTGGTATGAGGGCTGTGAAGTCCCATGGTGTTTATACTTGTGTACTATTGTTTGTACAGGTGAATGTGGTACCTTCAGGCATTTGGAAATTGCTCCCAAGGATGAAACAGACTTGTGGAGGTCTACAATTTTTTTCTGAGATCTTTTGATTTTCTCATGATGTCAAGCAAAGAGGCACTGAGTTTGAAGGTAGGCCTTGAAATACATCCACAGGTACACCGCCAGTTGACTCAAATGATGTCAATTAGCCTATCAGAAGCTTCTAAAACCATGACGTCATTTTCTGGAATTTTCTAAGCTGTTTAAAGGCACAGTCAACTTCTGACCCACTGGAATTGTGATAGAGTGAATTATAAGTGAAATAATCTGTCTGTAAACAATTGTTGGAAAAATGACTTGTGTCATGCACAAAGTAGATGTCCTAACCGACGTGCCAAAACTATAGTTTATTAACAAGACAACAAGACAGTTGTGAAGTGTTTGAAAAACTAGTTTTAATGACTACAACCTAAGTGTATGTAAACTTTATTTGTTTTTTAACAGGACAATGACCCAACACACCTCCAGGCTGTGTAAAGTCTATTTGACCAAGAAGGAGAGTGAAGCAGTGCTGCATCAGATGACCTGGCCTACACAATCACTCAACCTCAACCCAATTGAGATGGCTTGGGATGAGTTGGACTGCAGAGTGAAGAAAAAGCAGCCAACAAGTGCTCAGAATATGGGGGAACACCTTCAAGACTGTTGGAAAAGCCTTCCATGTAAAGCTGGTTGAGAGAATGCCAAAAGTGTGCAACGCTGTCATCAAGCCAAAGGGTGGCTACTTTGAATAATCTAAAATATAACATATATTTTAATTTCTTTAACACGTTTTTGGTTACTACATGATTCCATATGTGTTAATTCATAGTTTTCATGTCTTCACTATTATTCTACAATGTAAATATTTTTACAAATTAAGGAAAACCCTTGAATGAGTACGTGTGTCCAAACTTTTGACTGTTACTGTATGTAATTAGGCAGTGCTGTTGTCCCTCAACAGACAAAGGAAAGTAACAAAAAAATTGCTGTATGTCCTCTCTGTATTTGGGGTAAAGTGAGAGAGAACAAAGGGGGTGTGGAGTGGTGGTGTGGAGGGGTGCCTGGGAACTTCCAAGGACGGACCTGTCCGGATGGCTCTCCTCTCCCTACGTTCCCGCCACACAAAGGTGGCTGGATGAGCTGGCACAGGTCCAGTGGCGGAGCCCCAGCCGACCCAGGTGTAGGGTTACGAGGCGCCATTCAGCCCAGGAAGTGTCCCATGTCGCACTGTCCCCTGGCCCATCAAAGAGCCTGCTATGTGCTCTCCATCTGCCCAGGCCAGGCAGGGGCCCATGGGCAGGCCCGACAAGAGAGGGCCATTACCTGCTGCCATTAGCTTGTTCCCAAGCTCCTGTTCTGTTCTGTCAACCTGAGCTGCACTGGAAAGGAAGGAAATTAATGACAAACAGAAACACTCTTGGAAAGACGTGCCGGCAGACTGTGTTACACCAGGATTTGGTTTAAACAAGGACCTTTTAGGAACCTTTGTTATTCAAGACAAATTTTCAACAATGGTTGGAGAGGACAAACTCCTCTCAGTTGGAAACGCTGGTTTCCAATGGCTTATTCTAAAAGCCAAAGCAGAGAGAGTGAGAGATTGAGAGAGAGATAGAGAGAGAGACAGAAAGAGGGCAAGAAGGAGTTCCGAGCATTCAACCTGAGCTCCCTGAGTGTCAGTTTCCAAACAGATTTGGCCTGTGAAAATAAAAGTATCCATTTTTAAAAGATTCATTTTCACTGCTGACAATCCTATTACTTTCATGTTCAGACAGTTACACTCAGGAGCTATGACTCCAAGAGTATGCTAAACAGATGTGAAAAGGCACTACTGGCACATAATTTCTCTGTTAAACCAGTTTGATAAGCAACCTGTTTTCTGCTGGGTGGGAGGATTTCCTTTCCTTGCTGTTTTGTCTGTCTTCTCCATATGAAGGCTGTGAGGCCTCGTCTGTCCCGAATGACCCTAAATCACACACTCAGATTCTGAAAACATCCTAAGAGCCATCTCACCCTGATTGCCACAATGTTATCTGTGTATTTCTAGACCAGGGTAAATTAACAGTTTAGTTAGTTGTGACTAAGGAGTGGAGAGCATTGACTTACAACAAAACACAAGTAAGGACATGTTCAACTCACTTCAGTTCCTGGTGCATGGGGTTAATTCACTAAGTCAGCCTGCTTCTCATTTAATAATATGTCATTAAACACAGATATAAAAAGATTAATCAAAACAAACCTGAGATGACAATAGAGAGGTACAAAACATAACATCACATCTAATCTATTTTCCATGAAAACCGGAAGTTATGAGTTAACCTTTATAAATACACATCAAAGCACATGACTGGATTGACATCACCCAAGCAGGATTTCATTGAGAAATCAAGCCTCAGGTCACTGGGTCACAGAGCCACTGTCCACAAAGGAGGACAAATGGTCACCGGCTGACTGCACTCCTCTGAATAGCCGATCCCCAACCCTCACCACCCATAATGACACCGTGTCACTGCGGGTGGTGTGGGGGCGGTAAGGGCGGCAAGGAACAAAGTGTGAGCCCCCTCGGATAGGGTAGAGGCCACATTTAGCCTGGGTCAGGTCGGATGGGTGGCAGGGAAGGCTGATGGGGAAGAAGGGGGCTAGATGACGGAGTGACACTCTAAGTAGGGCTAGGCTGTATGTTGTTTCAGGTGGACAAACTCACAGGCCACCAGCTGGCTGCAGGATGCGGTCCTGGAGGCAGTATTGGCAGCTCATTAGCTCAGATCAAAGGGGACACTTCACTCTGGGTAAACCAGCTCCCACACACTGCCCTTTACCTTGCTCACCAACAGCCCATCTGATTGATATGCTGGCAATGGGGTTTCAATGAACAACATAGGAGTGACAGGGGAAGGAGTTGAGACGGATTGGTGACAGTCATCTCACCAACCCCATGATGATACAGAACAGAACACATTTGAACAAAATAACTCTGAGTCAGTCAACCCATTCCTCATCTTATATTTCCTCCTCTACAACTCTCTATTACCATTTAAAAACACATGATGCATTTTGTATTTAGCATGAATCAGCTACAGATTAAGAGAGAGCAGCCCGTCACATCCGAGGGTGGAGCACCTCGCCCCCTCACCCTCCTCAAACCTGCTGCCTCACAGGAAGTGGGCAAGCTGCTGATGTTGAAGTGTACTCTTCCCAGATGGAGCATTTTTTTTTAGCTGTTAGCCTGTTAACAGAAGCACTCAGGGGATGGGTAGTGCTGATGCTCTGTACACGAGCCAGGCCTGCGCTGCTGAATCAGGTCTTAAATATAGCATAGCCCCTGGTGACTCTATGATGCTGTTACTGCTGTGGGGCTTAATGAAGGTCAGCACGTCTCATGTCTCCACGACTGACTGACTGCTGAGGTACACACTAAACTGTCACTTCCTCTCCTCTGACTGCCTCCCACCCACACCGCGGCCAAGCTCTAGCTTCCCCTCCCCCCTCCCCCCTCCCCCCTCCCCCACTTCCCTGCCTCTGTGAGGCAGAGGGTACTATATTCACACCTACTGTACCCACTGTATGCTAACATGAAAGCTCCGAATGTTTAACGTGATGACAACGGGGATGAGTCACTTGATGGACAAACACTAGAGCTCAGAGACCATTTGCCTTGATATAGTCATCCAACAGGATTGAAGTGAATGAGCTTTTGAGAAGGATGTCTTATTTGAAGTCACTCTTGATAAGTGTGTTTGCTAAATGACTAAAATGGAACTGTAAAAGTACTTTTCTATTCTCTGAATTCTTTATTAGTGAGGTGTCACAAGGGACCGAGTGGATCTACATCATGATAAGCGTAAGCATTGAAACTGCTGACAGCAAGCCCATGACTACACACACCCCTACACACATTTGACTAAGAGTTTACATAACGTCTAACAAACGTTAATAACTCAGCTTTTCAAAATGTCTTGAAGGTAAGCGCAGAATGCCAGCATGCTTTTCCTGACTAATAAATCAAACTAAATCATCATTGCATTAAGCAGGCATTTGTAACGCTCAATGAGTGAATGGGTGTGGAGTCAGGCGCAGAGAGCAAAAGGATTCGGGAAAAACACGTTTTAATGTCCAAAAATACACAGGAACAAAAATAGTAATCCAACACAGGCGTAACTATAAAACAAAATAGTACCCTGATGTGAAATACTAGGACAGCGAGAAAACCCAACAAAAACACTAACACCTCTCAGACATACAGGAGAACAAGCCCGCACAAACAGAAGCGGTCTAAACGAACTTAAATAACTCCACCCTAACAACCAAACAATAAACAGGTGAAACCAATTAGACAAAACCAAACGAACACGGAACAAAGGATTGGTGGCAGCTAGTAGACTGGCGACGACGACCGCCGAGCGCCACCCAAACAAGAAGGGGAGCCACCTTCGGTAATATTCGTGACAGTACCCCCCCTGCCACGGGGAGGGGTTGTAACCTCCCTCGTGGCAGGTGCCTAGGAGCCTTACTCTGGGCGCACACAGAACAGGAGGAGACATAGAATCGCACATCCCTCACCAAGGTGGGCCACCAGTACTTCCCCCCAAGACCTTGCACTGTCCTAGAAATACCAGGGTGACCCGACGAGGGTAGACTAGGAGCCCATCGAATCAATTGATCACGAACAGCGAGCGGCACGTACCTACGACCCTCTGGACACTGTGGAGGCGCAGGTTCCTCTCTTAGCGCCCGCTCAATGTCCGCGTCCACCTCCCATACTACTGGTGCCACCAGCTTAGCCGCCAGAATGATGGGAGTAGGATCGATGGACCGCTCCTCAGTGTCATAAAGGCGGGACAGCGCGTCGGCCTTAGTGTTAAGGGAACCTGGTCGATATAAAATCGTAAAACGAAATCTGGTGAAATACATGGCCCACCTTGCCTGACGA
This sequence comes from Oncorhynchus clarkii lewisi, assembly GCF_045791955.1. Classification (NCBI taxonomy): domain Eukaryota; kingdom Metazoa; phylum Chordata; class Actinopteri; order Salmoniformes; family Salmonidae; genus Oncorhynchus; species Oncorhynchus clarkii. The sequence goes on along the minus strand of NC_092158.1, from coordinate 53,854,873 downwards.
GGATTCAGTCTCCTAACTGATCGGATATACTCCAGGTTACGGTGGTCAGTCCAGAGGAGGAAAGGGTGTTTAGCCCCCTCAAGCCAGTGTCTCCACACCTTCAGAGCCTTAACCATAGCCAACAACTCCCTGTCCCCCACATCATAATTACGCTCCGCTGGCCCGAGCTTCTTCGAAAAAAAAGCACAGGGGCGGAGCTTCGGTGGCATACCCGAGCGCTGTGAGAGCACCGCTCCAACCCCAGCCTCGGATGCGTCCACCTCTACTATGAATGCCAAAGAAGGTTCCGGATGGCCAACACCGGCGCCTAAGCTCCGTCCGCCTCTGCTGACCACTGCAAACGCATCGCCCCCCCCCCCTTCAGCAGTGCGGTAATAGGAGCTGCTACCTGACCAAAACCCCGGATAAACCTCCGGTAGTAATTGGCAAACCCTAAGAACCGCTGCACCTCCTTTACCGTGGTCGGAGTCTGCCAATTACGCACGGCCTTAACGCAGTCACCCTCCATTACCACCCCCGAGCTGGAAATGCGATAACCCAGGAAGGAAACGGCTCGTTTAGAAAACTCACATTTCTCCGCCTTCAAGTACAGTTCATGCTCCAGCAGTCGCCCAAGAACCTTACGCACCAGAGACACATGCGCGGTGCGTGTAGCGGAGTAGATCAAAATATCGTCAATATACACCACCACACCCTGTCCGTGCAGGTCTCTGGGAATCTCGTCAACGAAGGATTGAAAGATAGCTGGAGCATTCTTTAACCCGTACGGCATGACGAGGTACTCATAATGGCCAGATGTGGTACTAAACGCGTTTTTTCACTCATCTCCCTCCCGAATACGCACCAGATTATACGCGCTCCTGAGATCCAGTTTAGTGAAAAACTGCGCTCCGTGAAATTATTCCACTGCCATAGCGATGAGAGGTAGTGGGTAACTAAAACCCACTGTGATGGAATTGAGACCTCGATAATCAATACACAGACGCAAACCACCATCCTTTTTTTTCACAAAAAAGAAACTCGAGGAGACGGTTGACATGGAGGGCCGAATGTACCCCTGTCCCAGAGCTTCCGTGACATATGTCTCCATAGCCAACGTCTCCTCCTGGGATAAAGGAGACACATGACTCCTGGGGAGTGCAGCGTTTACCTGGAGGTTTATCACGCAATCCCCCTGTCGATAGGGTGGTAATTGGGTCGCTTTCGTTTTACTGAAAGCGATAGCCAAATTGGCATACTCAGCAGGAATGTGCACGGTGGAAACCTGGTCTGGACTCTCCACCGTTGTCGCACCGATGGAAACTCCTACACACCTGCCTGAACACTCATCAGACCACCCCTGGAGAGTTCCCTGTTTCCACGAAATTGTCGGATTGTGAATAGCCAGCCAGGGAATCCCCAGCACCACCGGAAACGCAGGTGAATGATAAGGAACAGACTAATCCGCTCCTTATGATTCCCCTGCGTAATCATCTCCAAAGGAATAGTGGCCTCCCTGACCCTAACGGTTGACTATCTAAAGAGTGCACGGGAAAAGGGGGGTCTACCTTAACTAACGGAATCCTCAACCTCTGAGCGAGTCTGCGATCTATAAAGTTCCCAGCTGCGCCTGAATCGACTAGCGCCTTATGCTGGAGAGAGGGAAAAAATTTAAGGAAACATATTAATAAAAACATGTGACCAACAGGAAACTCTGGGAGAGTGTGGTGCTGACTCACCTGGGGTGACCGAGGAGTGCTCTGCCTGCCCTCTCGACTCACAGATGAACTCCTCCAGCACCGACCTGAAGTGTGCCCTCTCCGGCCACAACTGGTACAGGAGGAGCCTCCTCCTCCGATCTCCCTAGATGCAGCCCCTCCTAGCTCCATCGGGATAGGAGCGGGAGGGTCAGGAGGTGGAACTAACAGGACCCTTTCAGAACGTCCGCGAGCAGCTAGCAGATGGTCTAACCGGATCGACAGGTCTATCAGTTCATCCAGGCTGAGCGTAGTGTCCCGACAAGCCCTACCCATAAGGCAAGAGACGAGGACACTCACGCTCTCTTCGTCCGAGGGAGCCGGCCGAACGATGGCCAGGTAGAGATCTAGTTGTAGTAGAAATCCCTGGCACCCAGCCGCCGCTCCATCGTACTCCCTCGGAGGCGTAATGCGCAGAGCGCTGGCACCGGATCCCGCTGGGGGAGATGGTAGAGATGCTGGTGGGGGGGTAGGTGGGGTAGTAGGGAGACCACTCCTCTCCCAACGGTCCATCCTCTCCATCATTTGATCCATCGCTGATCCGATGCGATGGAGGATGGACGTGTGATGAAGAACTCTCTCCTCCATCGTGGGGAGAGGAGTGGTCGCTGCTACTGCTGACTCCATAATCGGGTGCGGGCTTCTGTAACGCTCAATGAGTGAATGGGTGTGGAGTCAGGCGCAGAGATCAAAAGGATTCGGGAAAAACACGCTTTAATGTCCAAAAATACACAGGAACAAAAATAGTAACCAAACACAGGCGTAACTATAAAACAAAATAGTACCCTGATGTGAAATACTAGGACAGCGAGAAAACCCAACAAAAACACTAACACCTCTCAGACATACAGGAGAACAAGCCCGCACAAACAGAAACGGGCTAAACGAACTTAAATAACCCCACCCTAACAACCAAACAATAAACAGGTGAAACCAATTAGACAAAACCAAACGAACACGGAACAAAGGATCGGTGGAAGCTAGTAGACCGGCGATGACGACCGCCGAGCGCCACCCGAACAAGAAGGGGAGCCACCTTCGGTAATATTTGTGACAGTATTCGTGTGAATCACAGGCGGCTGGTGGGACCTTAATTGGGGAGGACAGTTCATAGTAATGGCTAGAACAGTGTTGATGGAATGGTATCAAACAAATCAAACTATTTGTTTCCAAGTGCTTAATACCATTCCATTCATTCCAGGTATTATTATTACCAGCCTCATGTGCTGTGAATGTACAGTAGGACAGCCATGCTGCCCTGATTGGGGCGCCCATTTTACACAGCCTGATGACTGTTTGATTTGATGTATAATTCCAGCCATGTAATTACTTCCTGGTCTGGGCTGCTATGCTGGGCCAGCCCATTGTTGGACTTGAATCTATCCAGCGCCACAAGATGTGAAGTGGAGAGCACCACTTTGGGCTGAGCCACACAGGGAGGATAAATATAAACCACACACACACAAACACACAACACACAGACACAGGCCAACAGGCTTTACCAGACAACCACAGGCGAGTACAGCCCTCACACAAACCAAGTTGTCTGCAGCAGTGAAAACAGTCTAGATGTGCATGCCATACAGTGTGAGCATTCACCATGTCCGTGAAGGCCCCGATGTAGGGCAGCACATACGTAGCTCATAGGTCTCTATTCCTCTCCAAGTGGGATGCGCCGTAATGAATCATGAGTCCGACTGGAGAATGAAGTGTGAGACGTCCCTCTTTCAGGGTGAGAGATGGGACCACCTGTGCCAGTGTTGTTTTGTGTTGTGGATGAGGGGGTACTGGGGTGGGGTCTCAGGGGGCATGGATGATATGTGCATGGAGCAATGCGTGAAATGCCCAGAATGTGAGTGGCGCGAAGGTTACTGCACCACATCCCCAAAAGCAGTTCACGCTTCAGCGTTGGTTGGTCTTCCGGGTCCCGGGTCTCAGCTTTCCCCTCTGTCACTGCAGGGGGATAAGGGATACTGCCTCCAGTCTTCCCACATCGCCCCCAGCTCACCAAAGGCCCACATCTCCAACATACGTTGTCCATATCAGCCCCTCTTCCTGTGGGCTATGTCCATGACCACAGAGGCCCTACAAAAGTGGCCAAAAATCTGTACATTTCTGTAGGTGGCCAAAGCTGTGTTAATTTAGTATGGATTTTCTATCATATGCTATTGTTATTTGAACTTATGTATAATGGATCTGAATAGATTGAACAAACAAAAGTTATAGTTCTACATTGAGGAGAGGACAGTTTGTCAGCAGTGTGTTCTAGCTATAAAACGAATAAACATGCCATGCTTATTGCATGATTATTACAGTCCATTGCTGAGTGTTATGAAATGAGACAGTGTTTACAAGTCCAATGAATTGGGCTTTGGTCAAAACTCATATTTACACAAGAACATTCTCCCTATATTACCTATTCTCACATCTAGATAGAAATGACGATTACATTTTGAGCAATTTCTAGGGAAGATAGTGCTACTGTTTCTAAAAATGTGTATAGACCACAATTTAGGTCAAGAGTCCTTCAATGCTCTCTGATTAAAGATATTGAAGTAATCATAATCAATCTATCTCAATTCTACCATAAGGTGCTATATTCGGCTTTTGTTTCAAAATGGGAAGGCTCATCATATTATTAGTTGTACATCATAGTATTCATTGAATTCAGATTGAGGAAATGCATATTTTGGCCAAAGTAATCAATCTCACATGAGACACTTACAATTATGATAGCGACACACAGACATGATGGCAGGACACATGCACTTGTGTGTACACACACACACACACACACACACATACTCCAAACACACACATACAAAAATATACACACATACTCCTCCCCTTCCTACTTCCCACAGACCTTTCTCCACTCCAAAGCACACAAACACATCTTCTGAAAACCCTGTTTCTGCAAATTCAGGAAGTCAATATTTGAGGAGTTAAAATTACCCGCCTCCATGTTTGAGATATGTCTTTACTGCAAGGAACTTACTGCGGAATGCATGATCACTCTCATGTTGTCATTGGGTCAGCACTGGAACACCCTATCATTGTTTATTCATTAAAATAGTGTAGCATTCGTCGTCTTCCTCTGATGAGAAGTAAGAGAGGTCGGACCAATTTGCAGCGTGGTATGTGTCCATTTTAATAAGACAAACTGAACACGATACAAATACAAAATAACAATGTGAAACAAACTAAACGGTCCCGTGTGGTAACAAACACTAACACGGAAAATAATCACCCACAACTCAAAAGTGAAACCAGGCTACCGAAATATGGTTCTCAATCAGGGACAACGATAAACCTCTGATTGAGAACCATACCAGGCCATACCAGGCCAAACACAGAAATCCCAAAACATAGAAAAAGGAACATAGACAACCCACCCAACTCACACCCTGACCATACTAAGACAAAGACATAATAAAATAACTAAGGTCAGAACGTGACAAATAGTTTATTCTGTACAACAGAATGGAGGTACCAAGAGGATGTGGGAGTGACCATAAAGATGATCACACTGACAAAGCAATTTGCAATTCAACAGGCACCCATGCATGCAAGCTACACAGTTGCAAAGATAGAGAGGCAACACCATATTTGGATAGTTCATCTGTAGATGCTCTATAGACTATCTACAGTCTATCAGTAATATTTCAACTAACTATCTACTAATCCTAACCTTAACCCTTTATCCTAACCATAAATGTAACCCTAGCCCTAACCTTAACCCTTACCCTAAACATTATTCTAAACCTAACTGTAACCGTAACTTTAGCGAGCAATTGCTTATCAACAGATAGTTGGTTGATAGTATGACCATCTACAGATGGAAAATCCTAACTATTCAAAGTGAGACTGAGAAAGAAAGAGAGAGCTCAGTAGGTGCCACCAGAAAGGAAGAGAATTCCATAGCCATGTGTGATAGTGCCTGCTACCCAAAAACACAATTGGAGCTGTGAAAGACCATCATTTCCCAAGTGACATCCTGGTTCCAATTTGTGGTCATTAGCACTGAATAGAAATGATTACAGACTGGGCAGGAGATGTGTCTATGTGTATTCACACCTTTTTTTATGTGACCTTTATTTAACTAGGTGAGTCAGTTAAGAACAAATTCTTATTTTCAATGACGGCCTAGGAACAGTGGGTTAACTACCTTGTTCCGGGGCAGAAGAACAGATGTTTTTACATTGTCACCTCGGGGACTCGATCTTGCAACCTTTCGGTTACTAGTCCAACGCTCTAACCACTAGGCTACCTGCCACCTGCCACCTTACAGAAGATGTAACTTTTTTCTTTCTTTCTTTAACCTTTATTTAACCAGGCAAGTCAGGTAAGAAAAAAAATCGTATTTACAATGATGGCCTACCCAGGCCAAACCCTAACCCGGATTACACTGGGTCAATTGTGCGCCGCCCTAACTGCAGCTCTATAACATAACCTTTTATTCACATAAACTGATATAAAATAGCGTATCTCACAAAATGATGGATCTAAGTGATTGCCCAATTTCTGCATGGTCTCAGATTAATGAAATAAATTCAAACCATTGCCTACTTATTTTCCCTTGAGCAAGCACTCACAAACAATTACAATTTGGCAGTTAAAATGATGGTTAGGTTGGTTAGGATGTCATGATAATCTGTGCTAATGTAGTGGACTATTAACCTTTGACACAGCATTACAGGCACAAGCTGGAAGCTGCTATCCGTGGGGGAAGGGCAGACAGTGGGGTGTTAAAAAGGACATTCACACTAATTTCCTTCTTGTGGTTTCAGTACAAATCAACAACATCCTGTTCTTTTGTGAATCCTGCCTTCCCTCATGCTGTTTGCGTTTCACAGTTTGGCGTCATAAACTGGCCTTTTACTGCGCAAGGACTCGACTCAAACTGCAACTGCACTTAAATGGAGAAAGCGAAATGACCTTATTCGTACATGTAAATAAATATAAACACAAGCAAAAGCAATCTAAAAATGTCGTTGTTCTGCCCTTTGTATTGTGATCCACAATGTAGCCTACATGTAGGCCTACTAATGTGAGTGATATAATACGATATAGTAGCCGATTTTCCACAATCTAGGTTGAGCAAACATATTCATTTAGAGGTTTTAAATTTGGTGCCAAGCTTTGATCGAACAAAGCTCTCCTGCATATAATTTTATTCCCAGTTTACGCAGCTCTCCATATGCTAATGTTTGTGTGTTTTCTGGAGAACATATACATTAGTGTGGAATGTGGATACATTTTCTATAGCCTACTCTACAATAACGATAAAATAAACGTAACCTTCTTTACTCTACAATAGTGTGCCACATAATGACAAGTCCCACTGGACACAGACGTCAGTTAAACGTCTAGCTTTGATTGATATTTGGATGAGTTGTCAACTAACGTGAATTCAACCAAAAATGTCACCCAGTCATTGGATTTATGTTAAAAGGAAGGTGAAAAAATACAAAAAATACATTAAGTGTAAGTTTTTTTTTTTTTTTTTTTTACAAATCAATCAGTTTTCCACGTTGATTCAACTTCATATTGAATTCTTTGGTTGAAATTACATCAAATATTTATTTTCCTAATGTTATTTCCCATTACACAATTCAAAATGGTCACAATGGCCCTAACATGTGGTTAAATATTCGAAATTAGCATTCCTTTTCAGGTCGAAGGCCCATTGGGAAACAGGAATGAGTGAACGCATACATAAATAAGTAGCATGGTGTGTGAGACTCATAGCTGCCTCATTCATTTAATTCTCTATGACATTGCCCTTGTGACGAAAAGCTCCCAATTCTTCCATTCATGAAATCTTGGTATTACGCTTGCGCAATGAAATTCGGAGTCCTCCCATTCATAAAAATGTAACCCCTGCATTTGAGCCCTGAGTCGTTCTGCCCTCCCATTCACAAAAAAATCGGTGAATGCATCTGCGCAGTTTGTTCTTTACCCTCCCATTCATAAAAACCCATTTGCCCATGTAGTTGCAACATCGTATCAAAAAACCAGTGTCCTGACCGCAGTACGCATCGAGTGGATAGTGTTTAATAATTTTTCGCCTTGGTCTTTTTTCTTTACTTGGTTGGGAGTAATATATTTGGAATATACATGCAGTCGTCAAGCTCAACAGAGAAATGCGCTGCTAGTCTGGAAAAGTAAGTTATTCTCTCGGATGTATGACGTTTTCAACATAGGCTAGGTGTGTTTGGGTATCCCATCACCGTTTGGTTGAACAAATTAGAATACTGTTGTGTTACCTTCAGTTTTGTGGTTTATGTGGGTGCGCTGAAAAAAGCTTGTTCTTTTGCAACAAGCTGTTCCCGTATTTACTCTTTGTCAATATTTAACCATGGACCCTACAAGGTTGTGGGCGAGAGATGAATGATAATACGAATAATCGTTCATTATTATAGGCTAGGTTGTAAACCGTTTATACACATCTAAGAAATGATGTTGTGTTTAAAAACAAACAGTCTAAGGTATAAGTAACGGACTGCTCACCATTCACATTATTGAGGATCTTTGCGTGACGCTTCTCTGCAGCGTTTGAGCTGGCACATCATATGCATATGTCAGGTGGTTGTGTCATCTATTCCTTTAAATAACTCAACGTTTTAAAATAAACCGTTTGTCCAATAAAATGAAGCAGTGTTTTGGTCTAAACTGCCACCCTCCCTTTATAAACCAATAGCGACTTGCGCGTAAAAAAAAAGCCTATGTTCTGTATGCGATTTGGCTATTATTGTGAATTAACGTTACTTGTCGAATGAAATGCTATCATCGTGTCTCGATTAATATTTAATCCGATTTTACATTTACTTAATATTTCTAGCGACTGTGGTGCCGCGTCGCCTCCGATTACAATCACTCATATTCACCCGCATTGAGGGGAGGGGAACACTTGTACCTTCTGTGGATTCACTAGGGTCCTACGTTTGATCAGGAGCATTTGTCCCCCTGACAGCAATGTCGCAACAGGTTTGTTCAGGTTTGTTCTTCATAAGCTGGTTTTGGCAGATCTGAGAGACACAGCATTATAGTCACAATTAGGCTATATTCAGGTTCTGTGAGTATTTCTCTGGCAAATGATCTGACAATCACATAATTATTTCAATGAAATAATCTATTGAGAGATGTATTGGTCAACACTATATGAAATATTATAAAGTTGATAGAATTCCCTTATACATGCTATTTTCTCTACATAGCCTACTCCATCATTCTTGACATATAGGATATAGGTTGATTTTCTAACAACTCTTTAATTACTTCATGCTTAATGCATTCCTACTTCCTTGTAGTGGCTACTATAGAGTAACTGCTGAGTAGCAACTGTTGTGTCCTGTAGATCTATTGGGAAGTTAAATAGTTGTAGTTATTGTCTAGTCTACTTACTCATTCTAGTTTTCTAGTTTCTGCATACTGGCTCGTAGTCATATGGAACTGTAGTCTGCATGCGCCAAAAGAGATCATCTCCAAACACCAGTGTCTGCCTTTTGTGAAGATCAGATGGGTACATTTGTTATTTGTTTTTACTACCATGAATACTTGTTCGTTTTTTAACTGCACACATTGTCTAGCCCTGTGAAATACCCTAGTTCTACTTCATGCAATCAGTACATTAAGAATAACTTACAACCTTTTAAGGAAAAATGAACACAGATCAAATGCAATAAAATCAACATTGCGCATGGATTTGTCTTCTCACCAATCATCTTTAAAAATACATTTTAAAAAAGCAATATGTATTGAATCTATGACTGGTCCTTTGGTGAATGTATTTAAAGCACTTAAAGTCATGTGTTAGTCTCAATCTGGTCTATGGGGCCCCTCTTGGTCTTAATCTAATTTGGCCTAGGTTGTAATTATTTTTGCATACAAGTCTTCCAATTAATATTGGCCTTGTGGTATTTTTGTCTCATGAGAAAGTGTGCAATGTGAATTGAGTAAATTACATATCAATGTTGATTGTATTGCATTCGAAAACAATGTATTATTAGAATTAATTTGAAATGGCGTGCTTGTGAATATTAGTTAGAAACCGATACAGGACGTTCTCTGAATGTAACTTTCATCAGTACCATCTACTGCTATGAGTCATTGTTGAGAATATAGATTTTATGCTGACTCATATCTTGTACAACCACCGACTGAGAGCCTCGTGTTAGATATGGGTTTGTGTAAGTAGGGTAGCCATTCCAGGAGGCTGACTGTCATCTCTATGTTTCCGCAGGACTGCTAGACGTTGAGTTCTCTGTTTGCTGTATGAGGGACACAACTGCACAGATGGAGTCAAGGGTTCCCCACCACATCCCTGGAGTGTCTTCCTCCATTATATCCCAGCCGTTGCTGGACAGTAGTGTCCCCTATGGAAGGCTACAGCACCCGCTCACCATCTTCCCCATCGACCAGATGAAGTCCTCTCACATGGAGAACGACTATATTGACAGTCCGGCTGTGGTCTCCCAGCAACCCCCCAGCCAGAAGGTTGCCAAAAGGGGGCCCCACGAGCCACTGCTAGGGGCCCCCCAGCTGGCACGCTGCGACCCCAACGACGCCACCACACACCCCTGGATCTCCTTCAGCGGGCGGCCCAGCTCCATCAGCAGTAGCAGCAGCACCTCGTCAGACCAGAGGCTGCTGGACCACGCAGCCCCTACCCCCGGGGTGGACCACAGGTCCACAGTAGTCACCACCAGGACCCCCTGTTGCGAGCCCAAGGTGCTCACCTCCAAGCCTCTGGACCTAAAGGCTGCTGCCCAGGGGGCCATGGCGGTGGACAAGAAGCACATGCTGCTGTGTGAGACATGTGGTAAGTGCCGCTGCACAGAGTGCACCCTGCCCCGAACCCTGCCTTCCTGCTGGGTGTGCAACCAGGAGTGCCTGTGCTCGGTGCAGAGCCTGGTGGACTCGGCCACCTGCATGTGCCTGGTCAAGGGCATTTTCTACCATTGCACCGAGGATGAGGACGACGAGGGCTCTTGCGCCGACCGCCCATGCTCCTGCCAACAGTCCAACTGCTGTGCACGCTGGTCCTTCATGACGGCCATGTCCCTGGTGCTGCCCTGTATGATGTGCTACCTGCCTGCCATGGGCTGTGTCAAACTGTCGCAGAAGTGCTACGATAAAACCAGCCGCCCGGGCTGCCGCTGCAAGAACTCCCAGCAGGCCTGTAAGAGTATGGAGGCCAAGGCTGGAGGCCAGGGGAAACAGTCCTCATGATACTAACTGGCTGTTGCCTTATCAATACCATTTGGATAGACCAAGCCCCCCACCCGCTGAAAGACTTCCCAAAAACTATGGTACTTACAGAACGGTTCACACCTGTCCTTTTCAATTCTAGTGATGTTATGCCACACAAGTTAAAAAATCGGTCTGTCTGCTAGATCTGTTGGCCTAGACAACTGCTTGCCTCAGAACCCATCCTTATGAGTGTAACAGACTGGTGGATTTTGTTTTTATAAAATGGCCGAAGGCACAAGTCATACTCCCCTCCTATACGGCTCTAAATTTATAGCTTCATGATAGCTAGCTACTCCATGACAAATTGGACACCAGTTGTTTTTCCCCTAACATAAAGATATATGTTTGAGAAAATAAGCCTGTTCCAAAGCAGTTTCCCTCTATTTTTTTTTTGCAAACTGTTGGTTTTCCTTTTTGGTAGTTTAGGATACTTCAAGTGAAACTACCACCCACTCTCCCCTATATCTGAACATTCTTTAGGTTTCAGTCCCACACAAGCTTTCCTGTTGCTAGCTTGATGTTGAGCTCTTTTAGGTCAAGGTGACAAAGTGAGAGGTAGTCATGTGGCTTTGGAGCGATAGTCTGTTTTTTATATTCTTGTTTGTGTGCTCGTACGATATGTAAGGTCATGCCACAAGTGAGTGAAAAACTGTGTTTAGGATTGCCTGACTTGATCACTTTCTATTTCCTTAAGGGGAAATGTAATATGGATTTTAACCTAGCTTTTACCAATCACTTCAGAAATGGCATGTCATGCACTGCATGATGTAACTTAGTGCTTAACCCCAGTGCTAGATGTGGATGTGTTGTAGAAAAACCTCCTCAGGGATTGTTCCTCATCCGTAGAATTTGGTCTAGCACGTAAGAACTGCTTGAAAGCCCAGTCGACTTCACTTTGCACAAGGGGCGAAGAACCATTTAAAAAGGGCAAAAGGGCAATTGTGAATTATTTAGGAAGAGTGAGAGGAAATGGCTGGAAAAATAGCATTTTCAGGAAGAGGGAGAAGGTAGAACGAAGTTGTAGCGTATCTAGCCAGCCTTAGTTAAATGCAATCTGCCACTTGCACAACCTTTTTAGATGAAGCAAACCTCTTATGATGGACTAAAGCACAGTATTAAGTATAAAGGCTTAATGTATTTTGCATTACTCTGTGAACTACTTTGAGTCCACATTGAATACCCCACTACTCAAAAAAAGTCGAGTTTGTCTTATGTTAGAAATATTCTTTACCTTTTATTTTCTCAATCTATTTTTTGTGTCTTGCATGGAGTTCCAATGACTTTGCCAAAAGGAGTTTAGTATAGCTTGTTTAGCTGTCTAAGGGATCATATGTGTTATGCACTTGCCAAATGGTCGGAAGGCAATTGTTCTTAAAGGTACGGTGTCCTTTTTGCAGGTTGCTTCAGTTTGGCATAATTCTGTCATGTTTGTTCTAAGGTCCCCTAATAACATTAGGACCTGTCACCTTCTCATGTTTGTACTTGTCTTGTTGCACAAAGCAGAAAACATACAGGAAAAAACACTGTTCTTAGTCTTGAATGTATAAGGCAATATTACTTTCAAACGTTTGCAATTCAATCCAAGGAAAAGGTGCCAAAATTGGGAATGATTATGTGGCTGGCAAAGCCAGGGGAAAAAATTGCAAATGTGTTGACAATATGTTATAGAAATAGACCTATGCAGGTGACATGCTGTTGTAAATAGTTTCAAGACACGTGTTCTTTAGAAGAGTTTTAAATGTCCTCGAAAAATTGCATGGTACATTATAACTACAATTCAGTACAAAATATATAGAGATATGTAGATATATATTTTGGGGGTAAAGTTGAGGTCGAGGGGAAGTGGGAGGGGGGGGGACGGACATATTTCTATCATAAGCACTTGACTTAGAAAAGTGTGCCCTGCAATAAAATACCTCTGTTTATGCTATTCATGCCTCATTAGCAGGAGAGAGGCGAAGCTAATTCCCAGTCCCCCAGTGCCCCTGAAACTGTGGACTCATTGAATCCACTGAAGGAATACAATTTCGGCCTATCCGGATCAACCCATTTGGTCCTTTTTGTGCTCGGTGTCACAACTTTTTTTTTTTTTTTTTTCCCAAGTTGTCCGACAAATACCCTTGCCTTGATTGACAAATACAGCTGCTGTGCATAAATTGTTTAAACCACCGGTAGGGAAAGAGAACTCTCTCAAGCTACATTCCATCTTGTTTAATAGTGGTCGTCTTTTGCTTTTCTGCTTATTTTTTTTATGTCTGTCTCTCACTGTGGCTAGGGTTAAACCCTTAGCTCCAAACCGCGTTAGCTTTATGTTTATGCCATGTGTTTGCTGGCCGGTTAAGGTATTGAATGATGACCAACCATGACAACTCAATGATTAAACTTTTTTTTCTATTAGAATGCTGTGACTTAAACTCCCTTTTGTGGTTCACTGTGGCCACTAGAATTTTCTTCAACTCAATCAAAATAACCTTTTAAACGGCTGGCTTCTGCTTTTCAATTTCTTTGCCTTTGCCATGTCAATGTTGATTGAAAAAGAGCTTTTGTTTTGTTAAAATATAACAAAAAGAAACATTCTCACATATAACATTTTCCCTTTTATAGATATATTTATTTTGAAGTTCTATTTTATATAGTATTTATTTAGATGCCAACTTTTGTTTGAAGAAAGCTTATGTCGAAACGGAATGTACATTGACATTGGAAATATATATTGTTAAATATAAACAAGTTGTGGTGTCTTGTTTTTGTCTCTTGTTACTGATCTTCATCTACTTGAATCATACACAAACTGAACTCTTACACAGACCGGAACCATATCAGTACATGCTCTGGCCTTCTGCCATGTCTTTCCAAGGTGCGCATGGTTAGAGGAAGATAGTTATGTTTTAAAGCTACAAAGGAGTTCAGTTTCCATGGTTAGACTTAGTTTGTCATTTTGTTGATTTGGAGCTGAAGAGTTATGGTTGAAAGCTACGGAATAAAAACGTGGGTCGGAAAAAGGCTGTTTCCTGCTCATTCTCAGAGGACCAAATTAAAACTGTTAATAATTTTAAATCAAAACATTTAGTGGTAGTCACTGTTTCATTTGAATTTTTCCACTTTCTGAATTTCCTTCCTCTTAGTTTAAATTGTATTATTCTTGTATAAAAGAGCGGTAAGCCACACTCCAATTCAAGCCAGAAAAAGCAGTTTGTCCCTACATTTTTCTGCAAGAAAATATGACATTTTACAGCTAATAATTCAGATATTTCCTTCCTCAGTCAGACAGGAACATGCCCTGGTCAAATTTCAAATGTTCAATCAAAGTCAAAGATAAGGTCTTGGTTGTGTAAGTAGGAAAAACCGTACTGAGCAAATCCTTTCTTCAATTTGGAAAAAACAGCAACATGAGAGGGTATTATCCTCCCAAGTTGTGCGTGCAAACGCTGACTGCCTGCATAATTAAGGGGTGGTATTCTATGTCTAGATGTGAAACATTCCTTATCTCCCAACAAGCACACCACCGTACGTGGCTGGAATATCTCCCTCCACTCCGCCCCCTTTCCCTGGGCCGACCTTTGACGATTCCCCCCCCCCCCCCCCCCCCCCCCCAAGGCGAGGCAGGGCCCTGTGAGCACCTGGGGGAGATGAGTGAGGAGCTGAGTTGACTTCCCCTCCTGGCTGAGCTGGGGCTTCCGCTGCAGCCTGTGGCGCTGGAGCCTGTCTGTTAGAACAGGTGAGATCTGAGACAAACCTGCCTGTTTACCTGCCTGCCTGTCATCTCCCCACCTTGCAATACCCTCCCGCCCTCCTTCCCTCCCACACACCTCCACCACATCATCAGCTCAGGCGTTTTAAATTGCAGCAAGTAAAGTGAACAAACCCACCTCTCTCATACAGGAGGGTGAAACCGTAATACTGGTAGGGGCAGTATTATTATCTTAGGTAACCCCAGTATTTCTTGGCTGAGCTGTTAGGAAGTGTGCCGCTTCATGCTTAAGGTCAGTGCACAATGTTGAGAATAAGGTCGTCACACCCCTTCACACAGCATATTCTCACCCTGCAGGTTAGAACGCCTGTGCTTTCTTGCTGATGGCTCCCATGTGCAGCACTTCCTAAATTCCATTACGATCAAAGCTGTGAAAATATCTGTAAAAGGGGGGTTACATGACAAAAAAAACAAACAGTTATGCCGGACTTCATCAAATAGAGTACCAGTTCCTATAACTTTTATTCTGGTCTGTCCTTACTCTGATGGTATAATTATCCTATGTTTTATTTGTCACATGCACAGGTGTAGACTTTATCTTGAAATGTTTGCTTACAAGCCCTTCCCAATGATGCAGTGTTAAAAAATATGAATTGAAATAAAAAATATCAACACAAGAGGAATAAAATACACAAGAATTAAGCTGTATACAGGGAGCGCCAGTACCAGATCAGTGTGCAGGGGTACAGGGTATTTGAGGTAGATACAGTGCATTCCGAAAGTATTCAGACCTTAAGAGGATCTGCAGAGAATAATGGGAGAAACTCCACAAATACAGGTGTGCCAAGCTTGTAGCGTCATACCCAAGAAGACTCGAGGCTGTAATCACTGCCGAAAGTGGTTCAACAAAGTACTGAGTAAAGGGTCTGTATACAGTGCATTCGGAAAGTATTCAGACCCCTTGACTTTTTCCACATTTTGTTACTTTACAGCCGTATTCTAAAATGGATTAAATAATTTGTTCCCCTCATTAATCTACACACAAAGCACCCTAATGACAAAGCGAAAAAAGGTTTTTAGAAATGTTTGCACGTTTATAAAAAATAAAAAAAAACGTATATCACATTTACAGAATTATTCAGCCTCGAGTCTTCTTGGCACACCTGTATTTGGAGAGATTCTCCCATTCTTCCCTGCAGATCCTATCAAGCTCTGTCAGGTTGTTTTCATCAAGGATCTCTGTACTTTGCTCCGGTAATCTTTGCATCGATACTGACTAGTCTCCCAGTTCTTGCCACAGAAAATCATCCCCACAGCATGATGCTGCCTCCACCATGCTTCACCATAGAGATGGTGCCAGGTTTCCTCCAGACGAGACGCTTCAGGTCAAATAGTTTATCTTGGTTTCATCAGACCAGAGAACCCTGTTTCTCATGGTCTGAAAGTCTTCAGGTGCCTTTTGGCAAACTCCAAGCGGGCTGTCATGTGCCTTTTACTGAGGAGTGGTTTCCGTCTGGCCACTCTACCATAAAGGCCTGATTGGTGGAGTGCTGCAGAGATGGTTGTCTTTCTGGAAGTTTCTCCCATCTCCACAGAGGAACTATGGAGCTCTGTCAGAGTGACCACCGGGTTCTTGGTCACCTTCCTGACCAAGGCCCTTCTCGCCTGATTGCTTAGTTTGGCCGGTCAGCAAGCTCTTGGAAGAGTCTTGGTGGTTCTAAACTTCTTCCATTTAAGAATTATGGAGGCCACTGTGTTCTTGGGGACCTTCAATGCTGCAGAAATGTTTTGATACCCTTCCCCAGATCTGTGCCTCGACACAATCCTGTCTTGGAGCTCTAAAGACAATTCCTTCGACCCGACGGCTTGGTTTTTGCTCTGACATGCACTGTCAAGTGTGGGACCTTATATACTGAAGACAGGTGTGTGCCTTTCCAAATCATGTCCAATCAATTGAATTTACCACAGGTGGACTCAAATCAAAACAAATGTTATTTTTCACATACACATGGTTAGCAAATGTTAATGTGAGTGGAGCAAAATTCTTGTGCTTCTGGTTCCGACAGTGCAGTAAAATCTAAGAAGTAATCTAACAGTTCCCCAACAACTACATAATACACAAAAATCTAAAAGCGGTGAATGAGAATATGTACATCTAAAAATATGGATGAGCGATGGCCAAGCGGCATAGGCAAGGTGCAATAGATGGTATAAAATACATTATATACATATGATATGAGTGATGTAAGATATGTAAACATTGTTAAAGTGGCATTGTTTAAAGTGACTAGTGATCCATTTGTTAAAGTGGCCAGTGATTGTATATGTATGTAGCCATGTAGGCAGCAGCCTCTGAGTTAGTGATTGCTGTTTAGCAGTCTGATGGCCTTGAGATAGAAGCTGTAATTCAGTCTCTCAGTCCCAGCTTTGATGCACCTGTACTGACCTCGCCTTCTGGATGGTAGCGGTGTGAACAGGCAGTGGCTCGGGTGGTTGTTGTCTTTAATTATCTTTTTTGCCTTCCTGTGACATTGGGTGCTATATATGTCATGGAGGGCAGGTAGTTTAGTTTGCCCCCGCAGACCGCACCACCCTCTGGAGAGCCTTGCAGTTGAGGGGCGGAACAGTTGCCGTACCAGGATGTGATACAGCATGACATGATGCTCTCCTTCGATTGTGGATATGTAAAAGTTAGTCAGGGTTTTGGGTGACGTCCAAATTTCTTCAGCCTCCTGAGGTTGAAGAGGCGCTGTTGCACCTTCTTCACCAAACTGTCTGTGTGGGTGGACCATTTCAGTTTGTCGTTGATGTGTACGCCGAGGAACTTAAAACTTTCCACTTTCTCCACTGCCTTTGATGTGGATAGGGTGCTCCCTCTGCTGTTTCCTGAAGTCCACAATCATCTCCTTTGTTTTGTTGACGTTGAGTGAGAGGATGTTTTTCTGACACCCCACTCCGAGTGCCCTCACTTTCTCCCTGTAGGCTGTTTGTTGTTGTTGTTAATCAGGCTCACTACTGTTGTGTCATCTGCAAACTTGATGATTGAGTTGGAGGCGTGCATGGCCATGCAGTCGTGGGTGAACAGGGGGTACAGGAGGGGGCTGAGCATGTACCCTTGTTGGGTCCGAGTGTTGAGGGTCAGCGAGGTGGAGATGTTGTTTCTTATCTTCACCACCTGGGGGCGGCCCTCAGAAAGTCCATGACCCAATTGCACAGGGCGGGGTTGAGGCCCAGGGTCTCCAGCTTGATGATAAGCTTGGAGGGTACTATGGTGTTGAATGCTGAGCTCTAGTCAATGAACAGCGTTCTTACATAGGTATTCCTCTTGTCCAAATGGGATTGTGCAGTGTGATGGCGATTGCATTGTCTGTGAACCTATTAGGGCGGTGTGCAAACTGAAGTGGGTCTCGGGTGGCCGGTAAGGTGGAGGTGATATGGTCCTTGATTAGTCTCTCAAAGTACTTCATGATGATAGAAGTGAATGCTACGGGGCGGTAGTCATTTAGTTTAGTAATCTTTTTGGGTGAGGGAACGATGGTGGCAATCTTGAAGCATGTGGGGACAGCGGACTGGGATAGGGAGCGATTGAATGTCCATAAACACACCAGCCAGCTGGTCTGCGCATGCTCTGAGGACGCGGCTGGGGATGTCGTCTGGGCCAGCAGCCTTGCGAGGGTTAACACGTTTGACTGTTTTACTCTGAGAATGAGTGGGGAGGGGGGCGCAGTTCTTGTTAGTGTGCTGCGACGGTTACACTGTATTATCCTCAAATCGGGAAAAGAACGTGTTTAGTTTGTCTGGAAGCGTGACGTCGGTGTCCGTGACGTGGCTGGTTTTCTTTTTGTAGTCCATGATTTCCTGTAGACCCTGCCACCTACGTCTCATGTCTGAGCCGTTGAATTGCGGCTCCACTTTGTCCCTGAACCGGCATTTTACTTGTTTGATTGCCTTGTGGAGGGAATAACTACACTGTTCATAATCAGCCATATTCCCAGACCTATTTCCATGGTTAGATTTGATGGTTCGCACTTTCAGTTTTGCGCGAATACCGCCATCCATCTACGGTTTCTTGTTAGGGTAGACACAGTCTCTAATGCACTTCCTTATATATTCACTCACAGAGTCAGCATATAGGTTGATGTTATTCTCTGAGGCTGACCGGAACATATCCCAATTCGCGTGATCAAAACAATCTTGAAGGGTGGATTCTGATTGGTCAGACCAGCTTCGAATGGTTCTAGTCATTGGTATGTCCTGGTTGAGTTCCTGCCTATAAGACGGTAGGAGCAAGATGGCGTCATGGTCGGATTTTCTGAAAGGAGTGCGGAGGAGGGCTTTGTGTGCATCGCAGAAGTTAGAGTAGCAGTGGTTGAGGGTATTACTCCCGCGCGTAGTGGAATCAATATGCTGATAGAATTTAGGTAGCCTTGTTCTCAAATTAGCTTTTTGAAAATCCCCAGCTACAATAAATGCAGCCTCAGGATATATGCTTTCCAGTTTACTTAAGAGTCCAGTAAAGTTCCTTTAGGACCATCTTGGTGTCTGCTTGAGGGTGAATGTACGCAGATGTGATGATAACTGATGAGAATATTCTTGGAAGGTAATATGGCCTGCATTTGATTGAGCGGAATTCTAGGTCGGGTGAGCAAAAGGACTTGAGTGCCTGTATGTTGTTATGATTACACCATGAGTCGTTAATCATGAAGCATACACCCCTTCTTCCAAGAGAGGTGTTTATCTCTGTCGGCGCGATGCATGAAGAAGCCGGGTGGCTGACCTGATTCCGACAACATATCCCGAGAGAGCCATGTTTCCGTGAAACAGAGAATGTTACAATCTCTGATGTCTCTCTGGAAGGCAAACCTTGCTCGAATTTTGTTTACCTTGTTGTCAAGAGATTGGACAATGGCGAGTAGTATACTCGGGAGCGGTGGGTGATGTGCACGTCTACGGAGCCTGACCAGGAGGCCGCTCCGTCTGCCCCTTCTGCGGCGCCGTTGTCTTGGGTCGGCTTCTGGGATTAGATCAATTGTCCTGGGTAGTGGTCCAAACAGAGAACCGCTTCGGGATAGTCGTATTCCTGGTCGTAATGTTGGTAAGTTGACGTCACTCTTATATGCAATAGTTTTCCCCGGCTGTATGTAATAAGACTTAACATTTCCTGGGGTAACAATGTAAGAAATAATACATAAAATAATAAAATACTGCATAGTTTCCTAAGGACTCAAAGCGAGGTGACCATCTCTGTTGGCACCATCTTACTCCAATCAAGTTGTAGAAACATCTGAAGGATGATCAATGAAAACAGGATGCACCTGACGCCAATTTCGAGTCTCATAGGAAAGGGTCTGAATGCTAGTTTTTTTGTTTCGAAATTTGCACAAAAAGAACGGTGTTATTATGGGCTATTGTGTGTAGATTGCTGAGGATTTTTATTTATTTAATACATTTTTAGAATAAGGCTGTAACGTAAAGAAAATGAGGAAAAAGTCAAGGGGTCTGAATACTTTCCGAATGCACTGTATGTACATCAAATCAAATCAAACTTTATTTGTCACATGCGCCAAATACAAGCCCTTAACCAACAGTACAGTTCAAATAGAGTTAAGATGATATTTACCAAATAGACTAAACTAAAACAAATATAATAAAAAGTAACACAATAAGAATAACAATAATGAGGCTTTATACAGGAGGTACTGGTACCGAGTCAGTGTGCGGGGTAAAGCAGGGCAAAGTGACTAGGCACCAGGATAGAAAATAATAAGAGTAAAATAAAGAACAGAGTAGCAGCAGCATATGATGAGTGTGAAAGTGTGTGCGTATGTGTGCGTGTGTGTTTGTATGTATGTCTGTGTGTGTGTTGTGTCCGTATGCATGTGTGTGTGTGTGCGTATGTAGATAGTCTGGGTAATCATTTCAAATCCTGTGCGTCAATCTAATTAACATTATTTAAAAAATGTTCCCTTCAAAATCTGTCAGTTTGAACTCAATCCATTCCAGCCGCTATCGGCCTTCTGCATCTGCAGTGGGAAGTGGCAGAGCTACAGCACTGTTTGTCAGACCAGGGGACGTCTGTAGCTGAAAACGTCTGTAGCTGTAGCAGTTTGGCCTTTAACTATTATGTCACTCTATGGAAAGATGAGACTCACGAACACGATGGTGTTCTCCGTTTTGCTCTACCCCCACAAGTGTCACGGGACTCGTCTGAAAATAACCATTACAAATGAATGGAAGTATGGAGGTAGTTTTGCCAACAGGAGAAAGGGGTAAAAAAAAAGAAAGAAGAAGAATGATATATTTCCGGAGCTTTCTCATATCTCCTAGATATAGGAGAGAAACTTTAAAACCTTATTCCTTAAGATAGATTTTTTTGGGCCTCCCGTGTGGCACAGTGGTCTATGGCTGTGCCACCAGAGACTCAGGGTTCAAGGCCAGGCTCTATCGCAGCCGGCCTCAACCGGGAGGTCCATGGGGCAACAATTGGCCTAGCGTCGTCCGGGTTAGAGAGGGCTTGGCCGGTAGGGATATCCTTGTCTCATTGCGCACTAGTGACTCCTGTGGCGGGCCGGGTGCAGGTCGCCAGGTGCAAGGTGTTTCCTCCGACACATTGGTGCGGCTGGCTTCCGGGTTGGATGCGCGCTGTGTTAAGAAGCAGTGCGGCTTGGTTGGGTTGTGTTTCGGAGGATGCATGGCTTTCGACCTTCGTCTCTCCAGAGATCGTACGAAGTTGTAGCGATGAGACAAGATAGTAACTACTAACAATTGGATACCATGAAATTGGGGAGAAAAGGGGGTACAATTTAATAAATTAATAAATAAATAAAAGATAGATTTTTTGACTGTCTTTTTTGTCATTTATGAAAGTGTTATTCAGTGCATTTCTATATTTTATCAAATAATTTTTGTATATATATATATATTTTTTTTTACATACATGAGTCCTAAAATTCTAAATCAAATAGCTTAATGATCCATGGTATGACCATCTTAAAATAATTCCATATGTTAGCTTAGGAGATAGCAAAGCCCTTCTTTCAACAGAAATGTGTCACCAGTCCTCCACCTATAGAGGACTTTGTTCTGTTCAGGCCACATGTGCCCTACTGTAAGGCCACACCTTTCTGGAAGTCACAGGGAGAGAAAGCCACAGCCACAGCAGACACACAGTTGGACTGTCAAAACAGATCACCCTGTCCAACTTTGGCCACATAACATCCGTTGATCCTTCACTTTTTTGGGGCTGTTTTCTTTGCTTGGTGTTTCTCATGTTCAGCAGCCATTTTGTGCAGCCAGTCAGTTCGTGCTGTGACTGGAACAGACCTGTCTGCACATTTCTCAAGTAAACTCATCCATGTTGATTTGGTTCAAGTAAATGTCCCCTTGCAGTTTGGATGACATATTGCAAAAGTCCTTTCCACATCTGGTGTAGTACTCATTCCCCTCTCTCCCTCCCTCTCCCCTCTCCCCCTCCCCTCTCTCTCCCACTCTCTACTAGTAGTGAATACAAATGACATGCACTAGAGAGAGAGAGTCAAACAAAGTGCCTCTGAATGATTTGTGAGGTCAAGGAATTGGAGGAGAGATCATTCTGGGTTTTCCTACAGGACATGTGCAGGTCTGCAGGAATGCACGCTCAGATGGGAGGAAATGGCAAGTGCACGCTGTTTGGAAATGTAACTTTGACATTTAGACCTGGAGATTGCGAAAGCCATCCTGCACCATTCTTTTACTGGTATTCAGAGCCCAACGAACCAAGTGTGACAGGAAGACTTCAGCGCAAGAGAAACACACTTCAACACTGTAAGTGGGAGAGAGGAAATAGGGGAGCGAGTTGGGGAGAGAAAATGGAGGGAAATTGGGGCGAGAGCGCTGGGGGGGGGGGGGGGGGGGGCTAGAGGGATATAGAGATAGGGAGAACGGGAGATGGAATTCAGAGTTGGCCAAAAGTTTCAGAGTGCACCAGCCAGACTCCTTCATTATCCGAACTCCATGGCATCTGACCAAGCAGCAACTTGAAACAAAGAGCTACTGTCTTGCATCATTTCCCCTTTCCCGAGGCTGGTCAGGCCAGCACTTCTTATCACCATTTATTGCCGACCCTGTATCAGAGCTTCCACTCATGCTAACACCCATTCCAAATGGATTTGCATTGCTCAAAACACAGACAGTTGTAAAACGCATAGCACTGGTGTCTTGCAAGAGCATTTCATATTTTAAATATGTCCTCTTGTTCCCATTATTTGATTTCTTATATTCACTACTTTGTGCAGAAGGAAAACATTATACCAAGAAAACATTTCAGTCAATGTTTGTGTGCAAAGAGATGCAGCATATTCATACACAAAGCCTATAAACTGGTGGATCAAAGTCATAGCTCAGTAAACTGGATTTTTTTTCATCTTTTAAATGGCTCAAGGAATGGTAACAAAGGTGAATTGAGGTGAATGGTAGGGGACAGGAATCTTAATGAGGCTCTTCGGCCCACCACCATTATAAGTAGTCAGACCATGTAGTTTGACTATTTAATACCTGAAACTGTTGTATATGTCACGTGGATGAATCTTTCAACTTGCATGTCTTATGCCTGAGAGGAGGACATGTGTAAAAGAGCATTTCTGTGACACAAGCACACACACACACACAAGTGCACACACACAAGCACGCACCCACACACGCATACACACACTCACACACACGCACACACGCACATACACACATACACACACACAAACACACACTCATTCAGATACTCAAAACACACACACAATTCTCTGCCTATGCACTCTCTGTGCTGCGTGAATAACAGCTCTTCCATAGAGCGCAGCAGTCCCCCGAGGCGCCAGAGGGGCCCGAGCCAACCAAACTTGGCTTCCGACCCCACAGCGCTGACACGCCCACTTGGACTTAGCTGCAGTGAATTCTTTGTAAGCGCATTGTCAAAGCCCAACACTTCCTCTGGAGCTCAGCCAAAACAACCGCAATAACATTTCATACATTTATTTCTCACAGAGAACACTGTTGCAAAACCTTCCCTCTCCATGTCTCCTCTCTTCTCCTCCCCTCTCTCCTCTCCCTCCCACACTCAGTCCAACTCTCACTGACTTCTTCTTCTTATGTTGTTCCCAGGTGTTGTTAGTTCCATTACGTTATGTTGGTAACTACTTTGAACCCATGTTTGGGAACATGGAAAAAGGGAGTGATGACACCAGTCTAGGGATTCTCGGTCTCTTGTCCTCTCTCAGTACATTCCATAAGGATAAAGGAATTTAGTGTATGTACCTGGCTGTATGATGCAAATCAGTTTTTTATTTAATCTTTCTTCCCGTACCACTGCCCTGCAGACCTACCATAGTAGTAGGCTAGAGACTCCAAGGCCATAGACTCAGGAAACTGCTTTCTCTAGACCCTGAGGGAGTATGGAGAGTGTAGTTTTCCAGTTTGCCCTGAGGTCCTGTATACGAGGCCCATAAATAGAAGGATAACCAGTCAGAAGATATGATCTGCTATTTATGCAGCCCTCAGTGGCTCCTCTACTCAGGCAGCCGGCAGCTGTACTATGGGTCCTCAGCCACATTGTCTTCACTACTAATGTTTCTTGCTCTCTATTGTGTTTCCTATTTTTACCAAACCTGACTGAGGAGGTGTAGCCTGGCTGCTGTGGTTGCATTGTGAACAGGACACAAAAGGGGGGAGGATTCCTGATGTGAATGGTCAACATTGTTGCGTCTGTCCTCCTTACCTAGATAGATAGAGCTCTGCAGTTGGCTGAGATGTCTACTGCCGGGGGATAAGGAGGCGTTCTATGTGTGTGTGTGTGTGTGTGTGTGTGTGTGTGTGTGTGTGTGTGTGTGTGTGTGTGTGTGTGTGTGTGTGTGTGTGTGTGTGTACACGCGAGTGTGCGTGTGTAATATAAAACAGCTCAACATCTCAACCAGTGGAGGCTCCTCAGAGGAGGAAGGGGAGGACCATCCTCCTCAGTGAATTTCATAAAAATAAATATAGTGAAAGATTTTTAGAAAATGTATCCGTTTTATACTAAAAACTTTCTCAATGATGGTCTACAGTAGCCTCAACAACAACTCTGTAGGGTAGCACCATGGTGTAGCTGGAGGACAGCTAGTTTTTGTCCTCCTCTTGGTACATGGCTCATGGTTCTCACCCCCTTCCATAGACTTACACAGTAATTATGACAACTTCTAGAGGACGTCCTCCAAACTATCAGAGCTCTTAAAGCATGAACTGACATGTTGTCGACCCAATCAAAGGATCAGAGAATTAATCTAGTACTGAAAGCATAAGCTGTAGATAGCTAGCACTCTTTGCATAAAATGTGGTGAGTAGTTGACTCAAAGAAAGAGAAAGACAATAGTTGAACAGTTTTGAACAAATAAAAAATGAAGGAAAAGCAAGAGTGAGAGAGTTATAAGCTGACATATGTAATTGTTTTAAGATGGTCATTACCATGGATCATTTAGCTATTTCATTAGAATTTTAGGACCCCTGTATGTAAAAAAAAAAAAAAACATCCCAAAAAAGATTGCGAAACAGACCAAACAGACCAGGCCAGGGTTTGGTGTTTGAGAAGTCAATGAAAAAAGTGAAAAATTCTTCCTTAGTTGTTCATTTTCTCGAAATTTAGAGGCACAACCTAGATTCGAGCCAATGTCTTAAATAGTTGAACATGTTATTACTCCAACCTTGTGAATGTGACAAACTGACTCATTTAAATTTGAGTAAAAAAACAACTTCATATCCAAGGATTGCCTTTGATTTGACGGCTTGCACAGTTTGGAGCGAGACGACCGTTATACCCATGAGCTTTGCTAGCCAACTTCGCCATGACATCATCTAGAACTGTGATCAGAGATTTCTATTGGAGTACTCTTGTGATCGGTGGGATTTAAACCTGCATCTCCCACGGGAGAAGCCAACGTTAATATACAGAGCCTTCAGAAAGTATTCATACCCCTTGACTTATTCCACATTTTGTTGTGTTACTGCCTGAATTTGTAAAAAAAAAAAATCAGCACTCCTCTACACACAATACCCCATAAAGTGAAAACATGTTTTTAGAAATGTTTGCAAATGTATTGAATATTAAATACAGAAATATCTAATTTCCATAAGTATTCACACTCCTGAGTCAACACTTTGTAGAAGCAGCTTTGGCAGCGATTACAGCCACGTGTCTTTCTGGGTAAATCTCTAAGAGCTTTCAACACCTGAATTGGGCAATATTTGCCCATTGTTATTTTCAAAATGATTCAAGCTCTGTCAAATTGGTTGTTGATCATTGCTAGGACCATTTTCAGGTTTTGCCATCCATTTTCAAGTAGATTTAAGTCAAAACTGTTACTTTGCCACACAGGAACATTCACTGTCTTCTTGGTAAGCAACTCCAGTGTAGAATTGGCCTTGTGTTTTAGGTTGTTATCCCGCTGAAATGTGAAATCAACTCCCAGTGTCTAGTGGAAAGCAGACTGAACCAAGTGTTCCTCTTGGATTTTGCCTGTGCTTAGCTCTAATTGCGTTTCTTTTTTATCCTTGAAAAATTCCCCAGTCCTTAACCATTAAAAGCATACCCATAACATGATGCAGACACCACTATGCTTGAAAATATGGAGAGTGGTACGCAGAAACATGTTGTATTGGATTTGCCGCAAACATAACACTTTGTATTCAGTGAAAAAAAGTTCATGGCTTTGCCAAATATTTTGCAGTATTACATTAGTGCCTTGTTGCAAAGGAATTAATGTTTTGGAATATTTGTATTCTGTATAGGTTTCTCTCTTTTCACTCTGTCAATTGGGTTAGTATTGTGGAGTAACAACAATGTTGTAACAGCCATTAAACTATGTAACTGTTTTAAAGTCACCATTGGTATCATGGTGAAAATATTTATAAAAAAAGTAGTAGTCAAATAGTCAAATCATCTCTTTTTGGCAATTTTCTGGCGTTTTGTGGTTGAAAACTGAGCGGATCGAGCATAACACATCAACCCTGTTACCCATAGATTTTTTTGTTTTGTTTTTCAATTGCCACTCCCTGTTGCACACAACAAAGAGTGTTTCTGGCTGATTTAAGATTAAATCATCAACCCTGTTACGCTCAACCCTTTACTTTATTTGGCACTTAATAGGCACTTACTATAGTATTTGTTTTCATTTCATCTCTTGAGATGAGGAATTTTTTTTTTTTTAATGAAGTTTAACACGAGCTCTTTGTTACAGAAAGTACAATTAAGCTAAATCCAAAGTTTTCTTATACCAAGTTACATTTCTTAAACGGTACCGAATTGGTGGAATGACCCAAATGCAAATGTGATTTTCACGTGTAAACATCTTTCACAAGTTGAAACTACAATTCACATTTGAGGTGAAACCATGTTATCCTCCTAACATGAAAAGGTGGTGTTAGCATATTAATTCTAATTGTAACACATGTGAAATTCAAGCTCAACATGCGAATACAGCCATTTCACATGTGAAACCTTTTTTTTTGTAAGGGATACAAAAGGGCCCTATGGGTCCTGGTCAAAAGTAGTGCACTATAAAGTGAATAAGGTGCCATTTAGGGTGCAGTAACTAGGTCCATGAGGACAAATCTTCCTAAAGTCTTATAACATAAAATGTTGAAAAATACCCCCAGCCCTGTTTGAGGATGGGAGTGACCATGCCTCAGAGAGAGAGAGAGAGAGGGTGGTTGGTTTCCATAGAACACAGAGAGGTTTGTAAATCCAGGATGTGAGTGGGGTAGGGTAGGTGGTGTGTGTTGCGTATGAGCGAGCGGTGGCCTGGTCTGGAGCTGGCCGGAGGGCGGGCTGGCAGCGTGCTTCCCTGGCCTAGGCTGCTGCTCCTGCGGCTCCTAGCGTAGGATGTGGTGTGTCACGATGAAATGCTTAAGAGACACATCCTTCAGCGCCCGCCCTGTCGTCCAGGAGCATCGGATATTGGATTAGTGTGTTAATCTCTCCCTCCCTCTCTCTTTTCTCACATTCTTTTTTCCTGTGTCTTTCTCTCTCTCTTCTTCCCTCTAATCACCCCTCCCCTGATCCATCTTAACCTCTTAGCCCATCCTCCGCTCTCTCGCCCTCTCTCTCTCTCTCTCTCACTCTCTCTCTCTCTCTCTCTCTCTCTCTCTCTCTCTCTCTCTCTCTCTCTCTCTCTCTCTCTCTCTCTCTCTCTCTCTCTCTCTCTTCAATAACCCACACTCCGCATCCCCATCCCTCCATCCACCCCTTCTTCTTTTCCTCTCCTGGTATTAGGGTGCAGAGAGAGGAGAGGGGGTCGGTTTAATAAAGTCCAGTTCATGTGCTTGAGGATTTCCTTTATTTGTGAGAGAGAGATGATCAATAATGCCCTTCCCATCTGACGATCAGAGCGCATCTCTCTCTTTCTCTCCTCTATTCTGTATCATACTCTCTCCATCTTTCTGTATAATTTCTCCAGCGCTCTCTCTCCCTCTATCTCTCTCTATGCCATGGGAGAGGAGGGGGGCCAGCTGGGAGAGAGGGGGCTCTCATCCGCCCACCCGCAAGGTTCTTTCCTGCCCCCGGGGGGCTGGATACAGGAGCTCCCCACAGCGAGAGGAGAGTGGGTAAGACAGCACCTGCTAGGCGACGGTGCCCCAGACAAAGGTACCTCTGTCCAGGCCTCACAATGGCTGCCCCTGCCTGCCTGCTCTGGCAGCCCCACAGCAAGCCATCCTTACAGTCCTCATGTATACACCTCTCCACAGCCCTTGCACAATGACTGACTGTTGTTCCCAGGGTCCCTCATATTTGGCCTGAAACCCTTCCTTTATAGCATAGTAAAGGCTGATCTCTGGTCGAGTGAATGGTTGGTGGTGTACCCCGCACAGTTTGTCCAATAGGATGGTGCCCTGGGCCGGCGTGAGGGAGAGCTGATGGTCTGAGTGACTGGCAGAGAGTGTGGAGCCGCAGCACTGACCACTATATCTCTCTGTCTCTGGCCCTCTGGCCTTTGTTTGGATTCAAAGATGCCACTGGGTGGAAGCAGCCCAGGGAATTGATTTCTGGCCACTGGGCCTAGTTTTGAAGTGGTGGTGAAATGACTTCTTCTTGAGCAGCGGCTCCTAATAACGCATGAAGGAATTTTCACTCAGCCAAGGTCTGCCTCTCACTGGAGTTCATGTTTAAGGTTTCATAACCCCCCTCGCACCTACACATTCACACACAAACAAACGCACACACACAAACACACACACACACGGAGAGCCTGCTCAAATTTTAGACAGGATATTTTTTTTTACAGGCAAACGTAGGCAGGTCACAATGATCTTAGACCATTCCTCCATACAGAATCTTTCCAGATCCTTGATATCCTTTGTCTGCGCATATGGACTGCCCTCTTCAATTCAAACCACAGGTTTCCAATGGGGTTCAAGTCCGGAGACTGAGATGGCCATTGCGAAATTTAGATTTTGTGGTCGAGTAACAATTTCTCTGTGGATTTTGATTCGTGCTTGGGGTTATTGTCTTGCCGGAAGATCCACTTGCTGCCAAGTGTCAGCTTCCTGGCAGAGGCAACCAGGTTTTTGTCTAAAATGTCCTAGTACTTGGTCAAATGAATGATGCTATTGACCTTAACAAGGGCCCCAAGACCAGTGGAACAAAATAGCCCCATAACATCAAAGATCCACCACCATATCTTACAGTGCCTTGTGAAAGTATTCGGCCCCCTTGAACTTTGCGACCTTTTGCCACATTTCAGGCTTCAAACATAAAGATATAAAACTGTATTTTTTTGTGAAGAATCAACAACAAGTGGGACACAATCATGAAGTGGAACGACATTTATTGGATATTTCAAACTTTTTTAACAAATCAAAAACTGAAAAATTGGGCGTGCAAAATTATTCAGCCCCTTTACTTTCAGTGCAGCAAACTCTCCCCAGAAGTTCAGTGAGGATCTCTGAATGATCCAATGTTGACCTAAATGACTAATGATGATAAATACAATCCACCTGTGTGTAATCAAGTCTCCGTATAAATGCACCTGCACTGTGATAGTCTCAGAGGTCCGTTAAAAGCGCAGAGAGCATCATGAAGAACAAGGAACACACCAGGCAGGTCCGAGATACTGTTGTGAAGAAGTTTAAAGCCGGATTTGGATACAAAAAGATTTCCCAAGTTTTAAACATCCCAAGGAGCACTGTGCAAGCGATAATATTGAAATGGAAGGAGTATCAGACCACTGCAAATCTACCAAGACCTGGCCGTCCCTCTAAACTTTCAGCTCATACAAGGAGAAGACTGATCAGAGATGCAGCCAAGAGGCCCATGATCACTCTGGATGAACTGCAGAGATCTACAGCTGAGGTGGGAGACTCTGTATATTGCACAAATCTGGCCTTTATGGAAGAGTGGCAAGAAGAAAGCCATTTCTTAAAGATATCCATAAAAAGTGTCGTTTAAAGTTTGCCACAAGCCACCTGGGAGACACACCAAACATGTGGAAGAAGGTGCTCTGGTCAGATGAAACCAAAATTGAACTTTTTGGCAACAATGCAAAACGTTATGTTTGGCGTAAAAGCAACACAGCTCATCACCCTGAACACACCATGCCCACTGTCAAACATGGTGGTGGCAGCATCATGGTTTGGGCCTGCTTTTCTTCAGCAGGGACAGGGAAGATGGTTAAAATTGATGGGAAGATGGATGGAGCCAAATACAGGACCATTCTGGAAGAAAACCTGATGGAGTCTGCAAAAGACCTGAGACTGGGACGGAGATTTGTCTTCCAACAAGACAATGATCCAAAACATAAAGCAAAATCTACAATGGAATGGTTCAAAAATAAACATATCCAGGTGTTAGAATGGCCAAGTCAAAGTCCAGACCTGAATCCAATCGAGAATCTGTGGAAAGAACTGAAAACTGCTGTTCACAAATGCTCTCCATCCAACCTCACTGAGCTCGAGCTGTTTTGCATGGAGGAATGGGAAAAAAATTCAGTCTCTCGATGTGCAAAACTGATAGAGACATACCCCAAGCGACTTACAGCTGTAATCGCAGCAAAAGGTGGCGCTACAAAGTATTAACTTAAGGGGGCTGAATAATTTTGCACGCCCAATTTTTCAGTTTTTGATTTGTTAAAAAAGTTAGAAATATCCAATAAATGTCGTTTCACTTCATGATTGTGTCCCACTTGTTGTTGATTCTTCACAAAAAAATACAGTTTTATATCTTTATGTTTGAAGCCTGAAATGTGGCAAAAGGTCGCAAAGTTCAAGGGGGCCGAATACTTTCGCAAGGCACTGTACCATATGTATGAGGAACTTTTCTGCACATATTTCAATGTTTCAATGCCAAACCCACCAAAGAGCTCTATTTTCATGTCATCTGACCATGGCACCGCCTGGAGTTTGCTAAACGGCATTGGCACTTGGATTGGAACCGGAAGCTATGGTCGGCAGAAAAGTACTTCATACTAAACCGTAAAGTGTGGTGGTGGATCTTTGATGTTACGGGTCCCTTGTTAAGATCAATGGCATCGTGAACTTTACCCAGTACCAGGACATTTTAGCCCTGGTTCCCTCTGCCAGGAGGCTGAAACTTGGCCGCAAGTGGATTTTTCAGTAAGACAATAACCACAATCATTTAAAATTTGGTAGATTAAAAAAATACTCTGATCACGTATATTATTTAGGGTTAGGAATGTATTGAGGCCCTACAGGTTTGTGGAGCCTTTACGCACTAAATATATTGGTGAATCAAAAATACAGTGGTTTGATTCATCCTGAAAGTTGACATATTCAATTGTTCAGTCCATTAAATATTGGAAGGTGAAAAGTGTACAATAGGGGTTGAACAGTAGTCTATATAGTAGTCTATAAATCTACCCTAATAATCCTCACTAATCATGAAACTGCGACGACAATGGTCCAGTCCTCGTCAACTGTGTGCCATTCTCCAGGTTTAAACGGCTCTGTATGGTCTGCCTTCCATAACGATTCAAATAGGCTACATGTCCCAAATTATTGCACAACTTGTAATACGTTAGCCTAATATGATCCCCCATTGCTAGCGATCCTCAGGAACAACCACACAAACGTCAGTGAGGAACGAAAGGTAAACTAACGAAGTAATGGAATGATGCAAAATGTAAGGAAACTAACACTAAAGTTACAGTTATAAATGTATTTGGGAATAATTAAGTGATAATGCCCGAGAAGTCCGTATTTGGAGGATATATTGGCACGGGTGTTGTGCGGCCCCAGACGAAGTCAAGTAAATTTTTTAAAGTATGAGAACAGCCACAATTCATACACATCGAAAGGGACCCATGAACGTTTGTTTAGGATGTATTTTTATTTTTATGTAAATGTGAAAAATGGACGTTTATCGCGTTCTGGAATTAAACCCAATCGATTTCTCACATGATATGTTGTAAGGGTATACTCTGAGGGACTAACATTTCTCTGTCCTTGGCTTTATGGTATATTCCATTCATAATAATCCTCCCATAACAGTGCATGAAGTTGAGGCAAAGGCCAAACAGATGCAGGAGGATCCAATAGGTCCCATATCCCTATTGCAGCACCTGCATATCACCACATTTTTCAATACGGTGCGCAGCCTTTCCTGCAAACAGAACCATGTCTGTCAATCAGCTTTGAGAGAGAGAGAGAGTCCCCCGAATGAATTAATATTAGCGTCTCTCTCTTTCCTTTCCCCCTGAGATGGGTGACACTGGGTATTACTCTGCCTGCCTGCTCAAATGGCACCCAGATGAGGTTCTGCTGGAAATGAATAGCGAACGGAAACAAGGAAGTGAACGTTACATGGACATGCCAGATGATTGGTTTAATTAGCGGAGGTGTATACAATGTGATTGCTAATCGGGGAGGGATTGTAAGCAGCGCTTGATCCTGTCTGCTAATTATGCGCCTACTAGGTTTCCTAAACCGGTGCCTCTGTCTTTCATCCGACCCAGGGAAGAAGAGGAGGGGGTCGGGAGGGTGGGGAAGGGGGGAAGGGAGGGGTGGCTCTGTACATAGACAGTATGTACATAGATTAGCTCACATGCACTGTCTCGTCTTCTATCATCAATAAAATCATCTCCAAAAAGACTATCCACGCTGGTTGAAGGTGATGCATGCCATGCCAACACAAATGCGCAGTTTAGCCAATAAGCTAGTGCTGGTCATGTCTCTCTCTCTCTCTCTCTCTCTCTCTCTCTCTCTCTCTCTCTCTCTCTCTCTCTCTCTCTCTCAATGATGAAGGCGTTTAAAATTGTGTCTACATTGGCCTACTCGGGTTGGCGGTCAACCACGGTTGGCTAAATAATGTCTAGAAAGTGTTGCATAGCTCATTGGAGTTTGTGGAAAGTTGAGCTGATTTATATGCGAGCGTACAGTATATCCACAGTTTTTTTTTCTGTATGAACCCATAGTGCCTCATGGAGCAGATATTATTTATGTGTGCTGATGTGGCCGTATGCGGTTTTGTTTTACATCAAGGACTTGGCTTGAGCTCTCAACGGGAGAGAGGAGGTGTAATTCAATTATGAACACAGTACAACGCAGTGTGAACATAAGAGCACAGGGTAAGTAATGGTTCGTTGTGTTAGCGTGCGGGATGAAAAATGAACAGTCATAGCCGTGTATGACTTCTGGCTCCCTCTCTGGAGTGTGCACTACTGTACTTTCCCTGCGTCAGACTGGATCTGGTCCACGTAACAGAGGTGGTTCAGGGAAACTCGCTCACGTGATGCATCATTTGCCTGAGACTTGCGTTAGCTCCTCACGGTCTTGTGGGGCACATTGAGCAGACACTCTTTTCCAGATCGACTCACAGTCAGTGCATTAAACTAAGGTAGGTAAGACAACCACATATCATAGTCATTAAGTAAAACCTTGATGTGCTGAATGATAATGGCAGTATGGCTCTAGCTGTTCTCTCTTTCCCTCTGTGCTCTAGATAGCTATCTGCAGTGATTCCCTGCAGAGTTTTCAGACTTGTCCGTCCGCCACATTAGAGTCTCTAGAGCCCACCGCATGGCAGCCAAATTCCTCCTGAATATGGCACCACTGACCACTGATTAACCCATTGAATCTTATTTGCTGTTATTGCACACTGAGGGCTCTCTTTGATCGAGTCTATGGCTCAGTCAGTACAACCTATTGGATTAGAATACATTACCTTACGCCAGTCTCAATGGCTGTGTTTGTACGATAAAGGAAATGTGTGAAAAATGTTGCACTCGTTATGTTTGACCCAGTAAACATTGTCGGGGCGGCAGGGTATCCTAGTGGTTGGAGTGTTGGACTAGTAACCGAAAGGTTGCAAGTTCAAATCCCTGAGCTGACAAGGTACAAATCTGCCGTTCTGCCCCTGAACGGGCAATTCCTAGGTTGTCATTGAAAATGAGAATTTGTTCTTAACCAGACTTGCCTAATTAAATAAAGGTAAAATAAAAAATTGTCCAATTTATTAAATCACTTAAATGGGACTTGTATCCTTACTGATGCAGGATGTGATTTATCACTTGCGATGTTTAAATTCCAGCCTTCCATTGGTCATAGGGGAGAGTGGGGTAAGTTGAGACATTTTTTTACGTTCAGCATCACTCTTTCAAGGAAAATATAGTATTCTTTCTAACCAAGATATTTACATATGTTTCAGCATGTTGTGTGTAACTGGAATTAATCAGAACTAATGCCAAACATTACAGTTTTGAAAACATAGCTTGTTCAAAAATGTAGCCTCTTGGCACAACTTATGTCTGTCCTATGGGGTAAGTTGAGCCAAGGGAAAGGATCAATTAAGCCGCCTAGAAATTTCTGTACTGATTGAAATATTACCACTACCTTTTTAAAACCATGCCTATCTATATTTCCCAAACACAATCACAATCGCTTTTTTGTCTTTTAATCATTTAAAATATGTTTTAAACATAGGCGTAACACCTAAAAAACACTTTGTACTTTTTTTTAACACAGGCCAGGCCCTGTTGTTACCTCATATTCCAGCGATAATGCCCTGCAATACACTTGGGAAGAAGACACTTGCTATTGGCTCAACTTATCCCATGGCCATTGGCTCAATTTACCCCATGGCCATTGGCTCAATTTACCCCATGGCCATTGGCTCAATTTACCCCATGGCCATTGGCTCAATTTACCCCATGGCCATTGGCTTAATTTACCCCATGGCCATTGGCTCAATTTACCCCATGGCCATTGGCTCAATTTACCCCATGGCCATTGGCTCAATTTACCCCATGGCCATTGGCTCAATTTACCCCAAGGCCATTGGCTCAATTTACCCCAAGGCAAACATTTTGACAATATTAACCCACACAGCTACAAGGATGCACTTTCATGCTAGGTTTCGGACATCATATTGAAGCTTATAGAGACCCCAACTGATGTATAGAACAATCTTAAAATGATCTACTTTGGTAGAAACAGAAACAAGGGTAGCTCAAGTTACCCCTCTGTTCCCTATAGAGGAAAGGGAACAAATGTTTATGAAGTGAAGATATGGATGAAGGGTATGGATAAAGAACCTGTACAGTGTTTTCTTTATCTTTGTGTTCTTGATTACCTTGTAAGAAGAAATAAACTCTACTTCTCTGATCCAATTAGCAGACATTTGCAGCCTTTGCAGCTGCATGAAACACGGGGACATGGAGAATATCCCTTCTAATGAGAGAAAAAAAATAGTTTGAGCAATTTGGGCTGAGTTCTTTTCCGTGCAGCGGCGCGGCGTGGAGCGAGGGGATGGGGGAGGGGGATGGGGGTGTGGGGGGGAGGGTTGAGGCTAGAGGTAAATTAACGTGATTGTGTTTATTTGTGGGCTGTGTGTGGGACACAGGAAGCCTCGGGGGCCTGGCCTCGCACTGTTTGTTATGAAGTGAGGAGGAAGCTGTTAGCGGTCTCTGTCCTCCATAACTGCTGGGAATGGAGCCTTTGTGGAGCCAGCCCAGTGCAGAGGCAGACGCTGTTTTCTTCAAACACATGCAGCAAACACCAGACACTTTTAACCCTTCCTCAGTACTACTGAAACACTTTATTTAACATGGCATGAAGATACAAGCTCCTGGTCCATTTTTGTTTATATAAAATGTTATTTTCCCCCACCTCAGTGTATCTCCTTCTCTCTCATCCCCTCTTGCTTACTTCTCCTCCACTGCTTTGAACAGCATGTTGTAAAACACAAACACGTCCGTCTTTTTTTCACTCGCCTGAGGTTTCCCTTTAGTTTCCTTTAGTAATTTGACATTTTCACCACATCCAGTTTGGTTTTCTCGCTGGTGTCCTGGCTGGGAGCAGCAGGGCTTTTTCAGGAACATTCTCCCCCCTGCAATGCTCTCTTGTGTGGTTTCCTTATTGAGGGCCTCCAAAGCACATGGCTGTGGTCCCAGAGGAGGCCTGAGCAGGTTCTGAACCAGAGCAAACACGGTCAGACCAGCACAGCACAGAGCAGAGCTGAAGAGAGCAGAACAGGCCTCCCTCACTAGGCATAAACACCATGTAGCCAACACACACCAAGAGATGTTTCATTGAGGAATTTTACTATTCCCTTTTTAACTTTACACTGTTTCTGCTACAGAAGGACAGAAAGAGAGGGGGGGGGAGAGAAAACACTGGAGCTCTGTCCAAACAGGTCATCTCCTCTTTGCGCCATTCAATCCTTTCAGTGGGAACACAAGCAGAGCCAAGACGTCTCCTCTGGCAATCCCTCTCTCCCACAGCTTATATGAGAAAAAGATGAGCATAAAACTCAAGTTTGTTAATGAATTATTTCCACAGTCAGAATCTGGTCCCTGTAATTTGTCTTATTTTACATGCAGCAGAATGATGTTCAGAATTCCAGAGTTCAAATCATGATGTTTGTTTTGGGGCAGAGGTAAAATATGAAATGGATTTGGGAAAATCAAAGCCAGGAGGTCATGCAGGGCAGATTGGAGTCAAGCCATTGTTCAGTCATTAAAGCCAGTTGTACATGAGTGGGTCTGATAAACACCAATGGCCTGTATCTTTCTTCCTGGGGATGAGGATTGGAACATACAATTAGGTTTATTTCTGATTGCCAAACCACCCCCAAACATGTTCCAATCCTCATCCCCAGGAAGAGAGAGACAGGCCTGAGTGGGTCTGATAAACACCAAGGGCCTGTCTCTCTCTTCCTGGGGATGAGGATTGGAACATGTTTTGAGGGTGGTGTGGCAATCAGAAAGAAACCTCATTTTAGCTGATGGATTGACAATTAAATTGACAAGTAAGCCCAAATAATTCACTGTCATAATGTAAAATCCCCAGACTAGATCTATTAAACAGATTTCAAATGGACAAACATTTCAGCAATGCAAATCCAACAATGTTGGAGGAAGAGGAGGAGGAAGAGGGGGAGGAAGAGGGGGATGAGGATAATTAAAATTAGGAGGGTTGGGGGAGGAGTATGCGGAGGGGAGGATGAGGAAGGAGAGGAGGCAGAGAGGGAGAGGAGGAGGGGGAGACAGCATCACTTAGCACTTAATGGATCATACTTCCTTCACACTAGCTAATTCCCAAATTTATTGGCACTGGAAAAGTGGCGCTGATTCCTGGAGCCGAGCCGCCGCTGAGCCTGCACTCTACGCCTCACTGCATTTATCAGACTGGAGCACAGTGAGAGACTGTAAAAGGCAACATGACCCTTAATCTCTGAGAGATAGAGAGAGAGAGAGAGAGAGAGAGAGAGAGAGAGAGAGAGAGAGAGAGAGAGAGGGGGGGGGGGACGGGGACGTGGGAGAGGTAGAGAGAATTGGAGGGAGAGAGAAAGAGATATGGAGAGAAAGAGAGCGATTGATAAAAGAAAGAGGTGGAAATAGAGAAAAGGTGGTAAGAGAGAAAGAGAGGGGGTTAGAGGGAGAGAGAGAGAGGAGAGAGAGAGAGAGAGAGAGAGAGAGAGAGAGAGAGAGAGACAGAGAGAGAGAGAGAGAGAGAGAGAGAGAGAGAGAGAGAGAGAGAAGATTGTAGGGTAAAATTAACACAAGGAAATAATTAACCTAATCCAGGACCAGACCATGTATTTTATGGTCACCCAATAAAGTCAGCAGGAAGTCTGGCTCAGGAGGGGGAGTGTGCCATTTATCCATTATTTATTTATTTGTTTATTCCTTTAATGACTTACTTGTCATGTCTCAATACTTTGTTTTACAAGACAGGGATAAAAGCATTGATTAATACATGTCATTCTATGAAGGAAGTCAAGGGAGAGGGTTTTTATAGATTTTTTTTTACCACCATTTTTTTGTAGTTATTATAATGATTTTCATTAAACAAACATTAGTGATTGATGTGTCTTTTCTGCATGTGGTTGATATTTTGGGTTTTGCCATGGCTTTATTGATTATGTTGTAGCCCACTAATGTATGTGGAGACAAGCTAGTGCAAGACTAAGGGTTGTGAAAGGGACTTTTGGCAGCTTGCTGCACTGATTTGAAAAATCTAAACTACAATCAAATTAATGAGGTTGTTTAAATTACTGCACAGGCATTGAGGAGAGTACTTGGATGGGACGGCCTGGCTGTACTGGGAATGCCTGGATGCACACATCAGATAGCTAATTCTGACAGTGTAGAGTGACGTGAAGACATAGACATTGTGAACACATGAAGACATTAGGTGAATAGTCACACCCAACATCCATGGAGACCAGAACACCCCCAGGGGGATTCACCACAGTTCAGCTCTTTCCTCCAGCAGAGTAGCTGCGGTCCCTTTGGTCTGACAGCTTTCAAATCTGCACCCACCCATCTCTCCTACAGGCTTCCAGAGACACCCACCCAACTCTCCTACAGGCTTCCAGACACCCACCCATCTCTCCTACAGGCTTCCAGACACCCACCCATCTCTCCTACATGCTTCCAGAGACACCCACCCATCTCTCCTACAGGTTTCCAGAGACACCCACCCATCTCTCCTACAGGGTTCCAGAGACACCCACCCATCTCTCCTACAGGGTTCCAAAGACACCCACCCATCTCTCCTACAGGGTTCCAGAGACACCCACCCATCTTTCCTACAGGCTTCCAGAGACACCCACCCATCTTTCCTACAGGGTTCCAGAGACACCCACCCATCTCTCCTACAGGGTTCCAGAGACACCCACCCATCTCTCCTACAGGCTTCCAGAGACACCCACCCAACTCTCCTACAGGATTCCAGAGACACCCACCCATCTCTCCTACAGGGTTCCAGAGACACCCACCCATCTCTCCTACAGGGTTCCAGAGACACCCACCCAACTCTCCTACAGGCTTCCAGAGACACCCACCCAACTCTCCTACAGGCTTCCAGAGACACCCACCCATCTCTCCTACATGCTTCCAGAGACACCCACCCATCTCTCCTACAGGGTTCCAGAGACACCCACCCAACTCTCCTACAGGCTTCCAGAGACACCCACCCAACTCTCCTACAGGCTTCCAGAGACACCCACCCATCTCTCCTACAGGCTTCCAGAGACACCCACCCATTTCATCTACAGGCTTCCAGAGACACCCACCCATCGCTCCTACAGGCTTCCAGAGACACCCACCCATCTCTCCTACAGGCTTCCAGAGACACCCACCCAACTCTCCTACAGGGTTCCAGAGACACCCACCCATCTCTCCTACAGGCTTCCAGAGACACCCACCCATCTCTCCTACAGGCTTCCAGAGACACCCACCCATCTCCCCTACAGGCTTCCAGAGACACCCACCCAACTCTCCTACAGGCTTCCAGAGACACCCACCCACCTCTCCTACAGGCTTCCAGAGACACCCACCCATCTCTCCTACAGTCTTCCAGAGACACCCACCCATCTCTCCTACAGGCTTCCAGAGACACCCACCCATCTCTCCTACAGGCTTCCAGAGACACCCACCCATCTCTCCTACAGGCTTCCAGAGACACCCACCCATCTCTCCTACAGGCACGTCTCTCTGATTTGAGGATGAGGAAGGGCTTCAGTGGTGTCAGGGAGCAGGGACGGAGCATTGTCCCGGAGGACAAGGGAGAGGACAAGGAGGAGAAGGAGGAGGAGGGGAAGAGAGCTTGGTGGTGGCAGGCAGGGAGCAGCAAGAGACCAGGGAGGGAGCACTGTCCTGAGGACCTATAGCGAGGCGGATCACAAGTCGAAGACTCTTGTTTTTTAATTGGCAGGCCTAGGAGGGAGAATTCCTCAATGACATGTTCTATCATATCCTAAGTACAACCTCCTCTCTGCAGCATAAATAAAAAGGCCACCTGTGATCAGTGGGAGATAGATGATTCCCTCTCTTGGCTGAGGTGAGCCTCTGGTGACGTGTCTCGGCTCCCAGCAAGCTTTGCTCGCCGCGTGGAGAAGGGAGAGAGAAGGGCAGATAAATTCCCTGTTTGTTTTGTTTAACGTGACAGCAGGAAGGAGAGCAGATTAACAAGCGCCGGGCCCTAGGCACCCAGGCACATGTTGATTGCGCAACCAGGCAACTACTCTTATACACACTCATGCACACATATTCTCCCGTGCGCATACACACGTGCGCATACACTCACTCACATACACCACAAGCATTCACACGTGCAAAAACACCCATGTGCACGCACACACACACACACACACACACACACACACACACACACACACACACACACACACACACACACACACACACACTTACATACCTATCCAATTTCAAATACGTATGAACACTTGCGTCACAAGGAAACTCTCCAATCACCCACACCAGCATACTAGTCCCATGAGTCCCAAGCATGTTGTTGGTATACCATACGAAAGCTGTAATAATAGCTTTAGCTACATTGTGAAAGACTTGGGTCATTCAGTTGGAGTCCGAAGGCAACGATGAGCATTTGTGCATAAGGGTAACTAAGTGGAGTCAGACTCTGAGCAGGAAGGAGAGAGGGCTGCAGGGCTGCATCAGGCAGCACAGACTAACATCTCCTCCAGGTGGAACGTCTGTTATTATATTCTGCTGCTCAAGGGTCCTGTGCT
This sequence comes from Oncorhynchus clarkii lewisi, assembly GCF_045791955.1. Classification (NCBI taxonomy): domain Eukaryota; kingdom Metazoa; phylum Chordata; class Actinopteri; order Salmoniformes; family Salmonidae; genus Oncorhynchus; species Oncorhynchus clarkii. Next base: position 53,814,195 of record NC_092158.1, on the reverse strand, counting down.
GAAATTTCCTCCCTGAGATTTATTGACCCAGAGGCCCCATGTGGAGAGGTGCTGGAGCTTGGGAGGGGAGTGGTGGAGAGAAAGAGAGAGAGCTGGAGAGAGGTGTAGAGAGAGAGAGAGTGGGAGAGGGAGAGAGAGAGAGGGAGAGAGCTGGAGTGAGGTGGAGAGAGAGAGGGAGAGAGAGAGAGAGAGAGAGAGAGAGAGAGAGAGAGAGAGAGTGGGAGAGAGGGGGGGGGGGGGCCTTACAGTACCATGAGCTAAGCATTCACATAATATTACACACACATCTCCTATTACGGTGGTTCTGCCCTGCTCACTATCATGCATCTTATTTTGAAAGAGACTTAGCAAGACACTACAGTATTTGACATATCATCCAGAAAAGCTCATTCCTTCATTTCTGACTACTGGGCTTGTCAATCCCTCATACTTCATCCTTGTACGGTGTCATGGGCAGGGGCGCAGCTTTGGTTTTAGAAGTGTGGGGGGAGGGGCATTATTTATTTATTATTAACAAAAATTGAATCCAGTCGGATAAACACTCTAAACAGCCTACCCGAGGCAACCCCATGGCCCTAAAGCACACCATCGCCTCGTTTTGCATCACATTCCAATTATTAAACTGGGGGGGACAAAAATGCAATTTCCAGTTTACAGTGGGACCTGGGTTTTGACATGTGTTGATTGGAGAGCACATACTGTACGTACACTGTGTGTATGGGGAGGTTGAGGGCTTGTTCATGGTCATGAGGACCAGCCAAGCAGAAAGGACCCCCATTTTACCCATTAACATGCTGCGACCACTCACCTATGACCCCTGATCTGCCAGAATGGAGTTTTAATGGAGGGCAGACGGTAACGCCAAGTGGGCAGGAGGGGTGGGGACGTTCAGCTCGGCCCTGTGGACAACTCACCACTGTCTTGGGACTCTGCCTTCACTCACTCCTTTTCCCTCAGGAGCAAGCCTAGTGAGGGTCTGAGAGAATGACAGGGAGAGAGAGTGAGAGTGAGAGTGAGAGAGAGAGAGAGAGAGAGAGAGAGAGAGAGAGAGAGAGATAGAGAGAGAGAACGAGAGAACGAGAGAACGAGAGAACGAAAGAGAGAGAGAAGACTCAGGAGAGGAAGTTTACACAGCCAACTTTGGAGTGCTGCAGGAATATGGCTATTTAGAAAGCGAGCATTCCCATGCTAAAAACGAATAAATATGCACAATTGAAGGCATCCTGTTATTTTACGGTGAGGACTGAGGAAGTTATTTTGTGGTACACTGATAACGTTGGTTAGAACACCAGGCTATAAATACGGCCAGTGCTGCTCCCTCACTCCAAATGAAAAACTGTTGTTGGACAACAGCAAAAAAAAAAAAAAAAAAAAAAAAAGAAAAAGCATCAAGTGGGTCATAAAAAAAAATATAACGTTTACAACTGAGCTCCGTCAATCTCCATTCGTGTCAGATTCACTGTCACAACTCTGCTCTGTAAGACCCCACCCACCATGGCATTGAGAACACATGTTGTCACTACACGAGGCCTGCCAAGAAATTCTTTCAAGGGCATGTTAATATTCCAGATGCTTTTGCATATAAACAATGGCAAATCGCACAGCGGAAATTTGATTTGGAAGCAGTGCAGCGTAGCAATAAAGCGATGTCTATCACATCAGCAGCCTGTCACCAGATCTCTGTGGTTGCTCAGCCCGGCTAGTCTCTCACTGTTTGTTCAGGATAAGGTCCATGTTTGGCCACTAGCTAGAGTCTCTGGGGGACATGTTTTTATGTAGAGCACTAGCTTAGAATGCCTCAGTTCAACAGAGGGTCCCTCCCTCCCTCCCTCCTCCCCAGCAGTACTTAGCCATTTAGCCACCCCACTGGCCGTCTGTCTCCAGTCTACACACTGTGAGACCCAGACACACTCCCAGAGTTCACAGGCTCCAGGAGTAAACTGAGGGCAGCATGCCCTGCTGAAAACAGCGAGTCCAGGGAAGGGGAGAGAAGGGCAGGGGAGAGGAGGGAACACAAATGAGCTCTGACCCTAGTTTGGGAACGTTAACAACAACATATGTTTAATGACTAGGTTATTGGGCAAGGAGTCTTTCCTGATTATGTGACTTGACCTGACCAGGAAAAACTCCCGCCTCTGGCTATACCCTATACCAAGGGCCCGGAGTTATTTGTATCAGGTCACACATGGTCAGGGAAAAACTCCTCAGGAATGACAGCCTGTGATTCAAACCTGGATCTAAGTTCATCTCAGGTCATTATCATTAACAGAGATTACACTGTTGAGCTCCCTCTCATGAACCCATCTCTCCTACAGTCCCCTTAAAGATTGATGTTCCACTGCACCGCAGGTGGCAGCCTTCCTTTTCCATGGTGAGGCAGACTGACGTCCACGCAGACTTTAACTACCGGCAGTGGCTTTAGGAGGTCCACCCAGCTGGAACATTAGCACCCTTCCCCATCCCTCCCGTGCCCCTGTCTCTGCCCCCGGCAGCAGCGGGTAGCCTAGACGCCATGACCCCGGCCTGTTGCCGTGGGATATGAGCTGGAGCCAGCCAGGCTTGTTTAAGCCTTGTTTATGGCCTCTGAGCGGCAGGAAGTGCTGTGAGGGATTCCTGTTGAACCTGTCTTGTAGTTCATTTTACTGCCACGTTTTATTTACTGATAGTTGCGCTGGGGCCTTGTCATTCCGTACGAAACAAGCAAGCCCTTTTTAACCTCCTCCTTCTGTGGAGGAGGATGATAGTGGGAAAGCCGGTCGGGTCAGAGGGAGATGCTGGTATCATTCGTTTCAATCAGCGGGTTTTGTCCTGGGAGTAATCCCCGGGCATCGGAACTCTCTGTTTATTCCTCTCATAATATGTTTAATTCACTGGGGGACAATCTTGATTAGCCAAAATGTCTGTTTTTCATTCAAGACGTAAAAAAAAAAAGAGACAAGGCTAACCAAAAAAAATCATGTCGTATATATGCTTTTGTAATGTCTGCTAAAGCACGAAAGTAAAGCTTGACTAATCAAGGTTACATTAAGCTATGGACTAAAGGTTGAATTACAGTTCACATCTACAAAGCTGCTGTAAGACCAATAATAATTGAAATCAATGACACAGTGGCTTACTTTATTTCCCCTCACAATACAGATGTTGATTTCGACTTAAATATCAACGTTTGTTTGTGTTTACGCCCTGTGAAGGACATGCGCGCGTGCGTGTAAGATGTAAGCGTCAATCGACTTGGTCCAAGAGGCTTTGCAGAGAGCGGATTTCCAGTGACCATGTGGCGTCCGGCGCTATCCCAGGGTGCCCCACTCAAGGGCCATGTTTATGTGACTGGGCCGCACTCACGTGACAGATAAAGACTGGCAGCGTAAACAGCAGTGGAGATACTGTACTGATAGAGTGTTCCCATGCTTCCGCTACCTTCTATTTACCATCTGATGAAGTGGGCAATAAGCCACGGCGAGGTGTGTGCTGTGTGTTGTGTGTGTGTGTGTGTGCGGGCATGCATTCATATGTGTGTGTTTGTGTGTGTGTGTGTGTGTGTGTGTGTGTGTGTGTGTGTGTATCTATGCGTGGCCCTGTATTTGCGTACACAGTTGTGTGCACTGGCCTGTTGGAGCAGAATGTCCGGAGTGCAAGTATTATCCGATGGGCATCAAAGTTAGGGCCAGGGTCAGACGGTGACACTCGGTGGAATTCCCCTCTCCGCTCCTCTCCTGTCCACTCCTCTCGTCTCCTCTCCTTCCCTTCCCTCCCCTGCTCTCATCTGCTCTCTCCCTCCCCCCAAGTTGAACACTTGTCCCGGGGAGACAGATGCGGATCCCCGTCCCACAAGGTAATCAATCTCAATGAAAGCACAGCCAAGCTGAGCCCAACACAGTTATCCTCATGTCCAAAGAAAATAGCAATTAGCAGCCCAGAGTTGAACTGAGGGCAAATATCCGGTAGCACCTCCGTCCTCCTCCCACACATGCTTTAATGATCACCTGAGAGCTGCTGCTGCTGCCGAGGCACGTGTAGGGCTGGAGTGAGGCAGTAGTCAAAAACACCAGCCTTATTGAAGGCTAAGGTTATCTCATCCATAGAGTCTCCTAAATGCACTCTGGCTTTGGGTATGGAGGGGTCTTGACTTGTCTGATGCTTGAGGGATCTGAACAACATAGATCATTCCTCTTAGCTCATACCTCAGACTGTTGATGTCTTTCTCATTCCTGACTTATACAGGTAACTGCCAAAATAAAGGAAACATTTGAGTTTTTTGAGTTGCTGTGGTGTGGGGTGCATTTTCCTGGCAATGGGTTAGGTCCACTCAACCCCTTAGAGGGCAAGGTATAAACAGCAATAAATAAACAGCCATTCCGAGTGATCACCTTCAACCTGTGGTGAAGCATTCCTATCATGATGGGAGTGGTCTCTTCCAGGATGACAATGCCCCCATCCACAGGGCACGAGCGGTCACTGAATGGTTTGATGAACCAAGCGTGTTCCACCACCATCAACAAAACACCAAATTATGGAATTTCTCGAGGAAGAATGGTGTCGCATCCCTCCAACAGAGCTCTAGACACTTGTAGACTCTATGCCAAGGTGCATTGAAGCTGTTCATGTGGCCCGTGGTGGACCAATGCCTTATTAAGACATTACTTGTTGGTGTTTCCTTTATTTTGGCAGTTACCTGTATATTAACCCCATTGGCTACAGCAACATCAATGGAGACAGATCCTATTCCCTGTATAGTGCACTGCTTTTAACCAGGGCCCATATGGAAAATAGTGCACCATATAGGGAATAGGGTGCCATTTGGGATGCCCTCTGATAGGAAGAGCACTTGCACCACGATCCCAGTAGCCAGCGTCTCCATCATCGCAGCACTCTGTGTCGCCACATTCCATCCCCAGGCACTGGTGCATGAAGAGCCATGGCGTGAAAGAGGAGGGCTACCAGACAAAAACGTTCACAATCCTTCACCAGGGACACCCTGTCCTGCTCTTGACCGAATAACCATTGTGTTCTCTCAGACCATGGGAATAAAGTCCATGTGCATAGTGACTTCTTTGGGGGTTGTGATAAAGAAGAGAACACATCTTTGACTTGTTTTTGTCATTCCTGCAGTGGGGATATTGCTGTAGACGAGATGATGACACATTCTAAACCTTTATTTAAGCAAACAAAGGAACAAATGAAACAACCTACTACTAAATGGAGGTGTACAGCCTCAGTGGGAAAATAGAAATTCCTCATGTCTTGAAGGGCCGATGTGAGGCCTATCTAGGGAAGTGGTTGACTGGGGCTGGATGTGTAAGAGCATACAGGCAGGCAGGCATGCAGGCATACAGGGAGGGAGGGCCTTATTGTAAACAGGATGCATGTTTTGGAATATTTTTCTTCTGTACAGGCTTCCTTCTTTTCACTCTGTAATTTAGGTGTTGTTGATCCATCCCCAGTTTCCTCCTGTCACAGCCATTAAACTCTGAAACTGTTTTACAGTCACCGTTGGCCTGAAATCCCTGAGAGGTTTCCTAGCTTTCTGGCAACTGAGATAGGAAAGACACCTGTATCTTTGTAGTGACTGGGTGTATTGATACACCATCCAAAGTGTAATTTATAACTTCACCATGCTCAAAGGGATATTAATGTCTGTTTATTTTTTACCCATATACTAATAGGTACCATTCTTTGCGAGACATTGGAAAACCTACCTGGTCTTTGTGGTTGAATCTGTGTTTGAAATTCACTGCTCAACTGAGGGGACCTTACAGATAATTGTATGTGTGGGGTACAGAGATGTAATCATTCAAAAATCATGTCAAACACTATTATTGCAAACACTAGTATTGCACACAGAGTGAGTCCATGCAACGCATTATCTGACTTAAGCAAATGTTTACTCCTGAACTTATTTAGGCTTGCCATAACAAAGGGGTTGTGTACTTATTGACTCAAGACATTTCAGATTTTCATTTTTTTTAGGAATTGTAAACATTTCTAAAAACATAATTCCAATTTGACATTATGGGGTCTTGTGTGTAGTAGGCCAGTGACACAGATCTCAACGTAATACATTTTCAATTCAGGCTGTAAAACAACAGAATGTGAGAAAAGTCAAGGGGTGTGAATACCTTCTAAAGGCACTGTAACAAAACAGGTTATAGGGGCACACAGACACACTGTGGCTGGAGTAGGGTTGGCACATGGGGTTTAAAGGCCTTGTTCTGTCCGATCCAAGAAAAGGAGAAAGAGAAAAAAAGACAGACAAAGCTCTGCCCAACCCAGCCACCTGCCACATTCCCCGGTAAGGACAGAGCCAGCGGAAGGAGCCATTATTCAGGAAGCCCAGGCGGCTCAGGAGATCCTCTTAAACCCATTACCAGCGAGGGAGCCAGCACGCTTGACTTGAGCGTTTCAAAGCAGGAAAGAGCTAGCCGCCACCGTGCACATTTAAGGGGGAGGTAGGAGGGTAGGTAGGGGTAGAGGGCAGGGGTGGGGGGAAGACACAAATGGATTAAAAACAACCATTAACCTCGCCGGCAAGCTCCCACACCTGCCTCACCTCAGAGATAGCGGGCGGGGGCGGTTTGGGTTTGGGCAGACTCCCTTACGGCCTGCGAAATAGGAGAAACCCCTTCTCTTAGTGTTTGTGAGGGAGCAGAGACAAACTTTATCGGAAGAGAGGAATTCTGCAGAAAACTTGATAGTATTATCAATCCAAGACATGCTCACAAAACGGTCATTTCCTCAAATGTCTTATATGATGAATAATAGGAAATTGTTCTGATCATTTTCTTCATCTTTATCCTCTTCTTAGGCAAAGAGCCAGACACAGGCCCTCTGGTTTATTCACACATACACACCCCAATCCAACCCCACAACTTATGCAAGATACGTGATATCGGTTACTATACCCAGCCATAACGCTGATTGGTCATTCCCCACTGGTGACAAAATGGTTAAATCAACATTGTTTCAATGTAATTTGTCAAAGTATTGTGAACTGTTACAACTGTTGTTATGTCCACTATAGACTGGACAGCACCTCCTACTGGAGAGTTGATCAATTTACAGCTATTCAGTTAGTATCCCTTTCAGGGTTTTGACCAAGCCCAGCTTTGCATTGATATTTGTCACTGACTACTACCAATGTCCTATCATGAGAATGAATATTGAGATACCTCTTAATAACTAAATAGATTCACTGTTGCTAATCGAAGTCATTCCAAAAGATAGGTTTACCAGAGCAAATAAAATGTGCATTTAACTTAGATGTTTGGTTCAAACCAGGGTTCAACTAAAAAATAGGCAATAGGGCTAGGGTTTCAAGCTTGAGTTGATTTCAAATGTAATCTTTAAGTTAATCTTTAATATGTTGGTTTCATGTCAAACAAAAAATAAAAAATAAAGACTAAATCAAATCACACTTTATTTAAAGTGCATTGAAGTTTTGAATAGATTAAGTTCTATTCTTTAACCTAGGTTTTTGGTTGAGATGGAGACGTGAATCCAACATATCAATAATAAATGATAAATATGTAGACAAACTGGATATTGAATTGTGTTTGGTTGTCAACGCAACCAAATACCAACATTTGAAGGAGATGTATCTTCTGCTTGGATAGTTCCATCTGTGCCACTGACTTAGTCTGGCTTTAATTCCAGTTTGTCTACAAATTAATAATTGATATGTTGGATTCACTTCTCCATTGCAACCAAACATCTAAGTTAAAGAATAGGACTAAATCAAATCAAATCAAACTTTAAATGCACTTTACAGAAAGTTTCATTTGATTTAGTCTTTGGTTCTTGGTTGAGATGGAGACGTAAATCCAACATATTAATTATTCATTTGTAGACACACTGGAAATAAAGTCAGACTTAGTCAGTGGCACAAATTATACATCTCCTACACCTATGTGTTAACAACCAAACACAATTCCATTTCCATTTTTCAATACAGAAAATAGCCTATCAACTTCTCGACACGTTAACAGATTATACGTTGGATTCATGTCTCCAAACAAACCAACAATAAAAGTTAAGGAATGTGATTAAGTCAACGAAACTTTCCAAGCATTACATATCCTTTACATGTTAATATTTGGTTGCGTTGTCAACCAAACACAATTCAATATTACTCTAGTAAGACAGTAAATAGCCTAAAGTTAAGGCTACCTTACAAACTAATGGAACCGTATTTATTTAACCTTAAAATGAGTAACACATCCATGGCCCCATTTTCAGGTTAACCTACCAGTAACTATACAGTAAATGTCTTCTTATGTAATCGTAGAAAGCATGCATGTTCAACATAGCATGCAAAGGTTGCAGGACTGTGGAGATCGTCACAAATGCTCGAATAGTCTGTGCAGGATCTCAAACAGCATTGATCACATGCACTATGTACTTTTAATGTAATCTCAACTGCAATCCAGGTCATTTGGTTGTGCTATTAGATGAAGCACAGTGATAAACACATTAAGTTGTTGTATAAATAATCAAAATATCTGACATTGTATTCCCATTTGAATTTTATTGTGCTATTAAATGGTTGAAAGCGCAGTGAAAACACATTTAGACGACAACTAAAACCCAAAATATGACATTGTTTTCCATTGGAATTTGGTTGTGCTTTTTGATCGTTGGAAGCATAGTGATAACGCACCGGGAACTCAACAAACTTCTGGCTGTCTTTTTTGAGTGGGTGAATAAAGGCTGAAAACTCATTGATCAACGTCTCAAACAAATGTTACCCACATTTCCACGCTGAAATGGCGTGGCGTGCCCAGTGGGGTGAGGAATGCCGGGTTATCAGTATCACCATGAATGCAGAGCCCTCTGATTTATTAACAAGGATTTCCATTGCCTATACATTTAAGAAGTAATAAAATCCACCTCCCCTCTCCGTGCAGCATATATGAATGACTTGCATACACAGCTAAATTAAAACACCACCATTCAACAAGCCTTGGGAAGCAGCAGGGAAATGTGAAAACAGTGGCTGTGTCTATATGTTTAGAGATGCAGTCTGGGATCTTAAGCACTTTCAAATTCGTTACATATTCTTCCGAATTGCAAGTATAATTGTTTGTTTTTACAGGACGTAACATATCATACGAAATGGCGTAGTACACAATTGTGCACAATTTTCAGGGACCGGTTTCGGCTCGTGAACACTACTTTCAAAACTCTACAAAATCTCTGGAGCATCTCTTAAACAATGCTCTTTTTCCTCCATGTTTTCTCAGTAATTTAGGCTGATTTAAGACCATTAAAGGCCACTCAAAGACTCCAGCTTAACCACTTAAGATTAGGACCTCTCCCATTTCCCATCGTTATCCCCCACATCAAGGAGCACACCAGGACAGTCAGGCCCACCCTCTGTGCAAGACGGGGATCCATAAAAGTACCCTGTTTTCAAGTGAGGTCACTGCCAATTAGGGCCCAGCCCTGGGCCTCAACACACCCCCTCCAGGAGGGGATCAGCAAGAAAAACCACGGCCCTAACTCTCGCACTGACAAAAACCTCTCTGATCTCTCTTTACACACCCAGCCTGCATGGAGTGTACCTCCAGCCCCCAGTCTCCCACGCCCTGCCTCGCAAGTTCTCCCCTTGTCCCTGCACTCCACACCAGTTCAGCCTCAGCCCTCGCACTCTAACCCCGCCTCCAGCACCTGTGCCCCTCCGGAGGGGGAGTTCCGGAGAGGAAGCCCTCCAGGCACCTCACAGATGGTTCCCAAATTACACCTTCATTATCCTTCCTGGCCCTCCGCCTCACCCTCCTCCTCCAGCCAGCACTTCCTCTCAACACCGCAACACTTCACAATGACTGTTACTCCAACACCTCAGCCGCTGACAGCTCACTGGGGGCACAGAGCAGGCAGGCTGTGGTGGACAGCCTCCCATCTACCACTCTCTCACCCTGCTGGCCCAAACACAACAACAACCCACTGTGGTGATTGGCGTCTATCAATTGGATGATTTAATTACAGGCTCATTAGAATGATATTTCCTTGGATTTGATTCTTTAGGCCTTTTTAGGCCAGTGGAGATATCAAAAGGACACAACACTCCTGATGTCATGAGAGTGGAATGTGAGTATGGAGAAATAAAACAACATACACTTATGGCTGGCTATTCAGTGTGTCAGATTGTAAATGTGGATCTGAGGCCGTTGGAAGAATACCTGCCTTGTTTGATAATGACAATTAACCACTCTGAGTATGTATCTAAATTTCCAACCTTTTAACGGGCCAACGTGAAATCACAGGGCCCAGCACACAGCACAATTAGTTCTGGTAGGAAAGCAGAAAGAATATGCACATAACATGCATGACCTAGTGCCATTTCCAGGAGTTTATTGTAAAATGAATGTACCGTAGCTATGTCCCCCTTCCCCAAGCCTTTCCTTTCACCTTCACATTCCCCCCACAGGGAAGTGGGCTGCCTGTACTGCCTGCCTGGGATACATACAGGATGCAGCGGAAGGGAGAGGAGGACCCTGAGGGCCTGGGGTGCCAGGCAGCCAGCCAGACAGTAGGCAGGCAGGCAGTAGGGAGTCATGCAGGCAGTAGGGAGGGAGGCAGGTTGTAGGGAGGCAAGAGGGAGGCAGACAGGCAGTAGGGAGGGAGGCAAGCTGTATGGCGGAGGGAAGGCAGGAAGTAGGCATGCAGGCAAGAGGGTAGGAAGGAGGGAGGGAAGCAGCCAGACAGTGGGGAGGGACTGACTGATGACTGACCACTACTGCAGTGGGATGACAGTGGGAGTGGTAGGATGAGTCATAGACAGGGCTATCTTATGGAGTGCATACATACATACATACATACACACACACACACACACACACACACACACACACACACACACACACACACACACACACACACACACACACACACACACACACACACACACACACACACATACATACATACATACATACATACATATATACATACATACATTACCGTTCAAATGTTTGGGGTCACTTGGAAATGTCCTTGTTTTAAAAGAAAAGCTGATTTTTTCTATTAAAATAACATAAAATTGGAAATCAGAAATACAGTGTAGACATTGTTAATGTTGTAAATTATTGTTGTAGCTGGAAACGGCTGATTTTTTTGTGGAATATCTACATAGGCATACAGAGGCACATTATCAGCAACCATCACTCCTGTGTTCCAATGGCACATTGTGTTAGCTCATCTGTTAGCTAACTGGCAGCTTCATTAAATAGTACCCGCATAACACCAATCTTAACGTCAAGAGTGAAGAGGCGACTCCGGGATGCTGGCCTTCTAGGCAGAGTTCCTCTGTCCAATGTCTGTGTTCTTTTGCCCATCTTAATCTTTTTGTTTATGGCCAGTCTGAGATATGGCTTTTCTTTGCAACTCGGCCTAGAAGGCCAGTATCCCAGAGTCGCCTCTTCACTGTTGACGTTGAGACTGGTGTTTTGCGAGTACTATTTAATTAAGCTGACAGTTGAGGACTTGTGAGGTGTCTGTTTCTCAAACTAGATACTCTAATGTACTTGTTCTCTTGCTCACTTGTGCACTAGGGCCTCCCACTCCTCTTTCTATTCTGGTTAGAGCCAGTTTGTGCTGTTCTGTGAAGGGAGTAGTACACAGCGTTGTACGAGATCTTCAGTTTCTTGGAAATTTCTCACATGGAAAAGCCTTCATTTCTCAGAACAAAAATAGACTGACAAGTTTCAGAACAAAGTATTTTGTTTCTGGTCATTTTGAGCCTGTAATTTAACTCACAAATGCTGATGCTCCAGATACTCAACTAGTCAAAAGAAGGCCAGTTTTATTGCTTCTTTAATCAGAACAACAGTTTTCAGCTGTGCTAACATAATTGCAAAGGGTTTTCTAATGATCAATTAGCCTTTTAAAATGATATTGGATTAGCTAACATAATGTGCCATGGTTGCTGATAATGGGCCTCTGTACGCCTATTTATTTTTTTATTTTTTTATTTCACCTTTATTTAACCAGGTAGGCTAGTTGAGAACGAGTTCTCATTTACAACTGCGACCTGGCCAAGATAAAGCAAAGCAGTTAAACACATACAACAACACAGAGTTACACATGGAGTAAAACAAATATACAGTCAATAATACAGTAGAAAAAAAGTATATATACACAGTGTGTGCAACTGAGGTAAGATAAGGGAGGTAAGGCAATAAAATAGGCCATAGTGGCGAGGTTATTACGATAGCAATTAAACACCGGAGTCATAGATGTGCAGAAGCTGAATGTGCAAGTAGAAAGATATTGGGGTGCAAAGGAGCAAAATAAATAAATAAATACAGTATGGAGATGAGGTAGTTGGATGGGCTATTTACAGATGGGCTATGTACAGGTGCAGTGATCTGTAAGCTGCTCTGACAGCTGGTGCTTGAAGTTAGTGAGGGAGATAAGAGTCTCCAGCTTCAGTGATTTTTGCAGTTCGTTCCAGTCATTGGCAGCAGAGAACTGTCAGGAAAGGCGTCCAAAGGAGGAATTGGGTTTGGGGGTGACCAGTGACATACACCTGCTGGGGCGCAGGTGCTGCTATGGTGACCAGTGAACTGAGATAAGGCGGGGCTTTACCTAGCAAAGACTTGTAGATGACCTGGAGCCAGTGGGTTTGGCGACGAGTATGATGCGAGGGCCAGCCACCAAGAGCGTACAGGTCGCAGTGGTGGGCAGAACTGTATATGGGGCTTTGGTGACAAAACAGATGGCACTGTGATAGACTGCATCCAATTTTTTGAGTAGAGTGTTGGAGGCTATTTTGGAAAGGACATCGCCGAAGTCGAGGATTGGTAGGATTGTCAGTTTTACGAGGGTATGTTTGGCAGCATGAGTAAAGGATGCTTTGTTGCGAAATAGGAAGCCGATTCTAGATTTAATTTTGGATTGGAGATGCTTAATGTGGGTCTGGAAGGAGAGTTTACAGTCTAACCAGACAACTAGGTATTTGTAGATGTCCACATATTCTAGGTCAGAACCGTCCAGAGTAGTGATGCTGGACGGGCGGGCAGGTGCGGGCAGCGATCGGTTGAAGAGCATTTATATATTTTTACTTGCATTTAAGAGCAGTTGTAGGCCATGGAAGGAGAGTTGTATGGCATTGAAGCTCGTCTGGAGGTTAGTTAGCACAGTGTCTAAAGAAGGGACAGAAGTATACAGAATGGTGTCGTCTGCGTAGAGGTGGATCAGAGAATCACCAGCGGCAAGAGCGACATCGTTGACGTATACAGAGAAGAGAGTCGGCCCGAGAATTGAACCCTGTGGCACCCCATAGAGACTGCCAGAGGTCCGGACAACAGTCCCTCCGATTAGACACACTGAACTCTATCAGAGAAGTAGTCGGTGAACCAAGGCGTTGCAGTCATTTGAGAAACCAAGGCTGTTGAGTCTGCCGATAAGAATATGGTGATTGACAGAGTCGAAAGCCTTCGCCAGGTCGATGAATATGGCTGCACAGTATTGTCTCTTATCGATGGCAGCCTATGTAGATATTCCATTAAATAATCTGCAATTTCCAGCTACAATAGTAATTTACAACATTAACAATTTTATGTTATTTTAATTGACAAAACAAGGACATTTCTAAGTGACCCCAAACTTTTGAAAGGTAGTATACATACATACATACTAGTGGTTCTGTAGTGTACAAGTAAAGAGGTGTAGGCTAACAGTGTTAGCGTCTATGACATCCTCCTGAAGTAATTACAACATTATGGTTGCTATATATATTGTCAGAGTGAGGGACATATAAAGATCAGAGATCTTTGACACAGTACAATTGAGGCTCAAATAATAGGACAGTCATTGCTTGTGACATTCCAAACTACAGCTGAGCTTGCTCTCAAGAGACTCCCACCTACAAGCTCTATATCCACCCTGCCCCTCACACACATGCACTTCCTCTTCCCCATCCCCTTAATCTCTCTCTCTTTTCTCTTCTTTCTCCAGCTCTCTATTGCAGTGGCTTTCAAACCTCTCCTCTTGGACCCCCAGACGTTTCACAATTGTGTTGTAGCCCTGAACTAACTCACCTGATTCACCTAGTCAAGGGCTTGATGGTTAGTTGACTATTTGAATCAGGTGTGCTAGATGCAGAATAGTTCAAATGCACGGATCGGCTGGGGGTCCCCGATCCGAGGTTTGAGAACTTCTGCATCCAAGTTCATTTGGTTAGATCATCGCAAGACAATAAGCTATGCAGGCAGCTAATAATAGGCCACAATGTGGAGCGGAGGGCCGGATGTGACAGCATAACGCGTTAGTGTCAGTGCGTGTGCGTGCGTTTGGCCAGGCTTACAGCAGGAGATCCAATCCTAGCCCCTCCCACAGAGCACTGCAGCACTGACTCATACACGATCAAGGCAGAGACGGCCAGGGTCTGCTGACTGACAATGAGCACACGCAAATACATTCCTCTATCAGCATCACACAGGCACAAATGCGTGCGCACACGCACACAGACACACACACGCACACACACAGCCTCACAGCCTGCTGAGCACAGCTGGTTATCCAGGGAAAGCTCCAAAATACATTAACGTAATTGTATCAGCAATTCATTGACAAAAATCTTCCACGCTAAAATGTTATGAATGAACGTCATGTGTAATCTAGAATTCTAGACTCTTTAACTAGACAGATTTTCCTTTCGGTCAATGTCACACGTGCATGCAGGTTGCAAAGGATACAGGACAAAAGTCACGGTGACAGATATTCACACACATGCAAGACAACCAATATCCACAGGCATTTCAGTATGAATGAAACTCTCATTCACAAATAATGTACACACACACACCTACGTAGGCGGCAATGGATGAGATCAGCATACAACTCATTTCAGAGCTATTCAGCCCGGCTACTTTGGGAGCTCTAGCTTGCCTTCTTTTTTATTTGTGAATGTGTGACGCTTTGCTGCTTGGCTCCCTGACACCCCCCTCCCCCCCCTCCTCTCCCCCGCCACCCAGTGAAAGGAGAGCGGTCCATTCATGCATTCAGTCAGTCAGCCAGCCAGCCAGACAGTCAGTCAGCTGGGTGGGAGGGAGGGAGGGAGGGAGGGAGGGAGGGAGGGAGAGGGAGAGAGAGAGAGAGAGAGAGAGAGGGGAAGCGGGGGAGGGCTGTGACGAATAGGTCACCTGGATTACATCACTGCTAGAGCAACCAAGCGATGGAAACAGTGGGGGAGGGAGAGGGATGGGAGGAAAGAGCAGACCCCCTTCCCCTCCTCCCCTCCTCCCCTCCTCCCCTCTCCCTGCTCCTCCTCCCCCTCCTCTCCTGACGGTATGAGTCAGAGGCAGCCCAGTTCCCTTGATGCACTGCGGAAGCCTAGTGTGACGTCTCCCCAGCCATGCAGCCCCCCCACTCTCCTTTCCCAGGCGCTGTCCGGTGCCTACACAGACCTGAGGACCGACTCAGCACCCTCTCTCACACATACTAACACCACAGAGCAAGTATCATTCACAAATACATTATCCTTACAAGTGAAATGACAAATGAGACGCAGAAGACAAGGGAGGCGACAATCCAAAGCACTTCATTCATGAGCTACATTCAGATATGTCCTGCCAGGTTTAGCCCAGAGATGAGAAAAAGGCATTCACCATAACAATGTAAGCATTTTTTTTAAAGTGATGCCACTGGAGAGGAGGAGTGAGTCAGAGTGGTGAGGAAGAGGAGCTGGTGGGGATGAAGATGAAAGCGAGGCTGAGAGGGTGTGCTGAGCGGAGCGAGCATGTGGGGGGTAGGGAAGCTCTGGGCTGAACTACCTGCTGTCTGCCCCATGGCAACGGCAGCCCGACGATGAGTCACCGCTGCTCATCCGTCACCCTCAGGCAACCAGCCTTCCCTCCTCCCTCCTGCCACCAGCCAGTGTGAGCTAACATCCTATCCTCTCTTCTCCGCCCACTGTCAGGCTGACCTTATCAGTACAGAGTCAGCCCCTGCCTCCCATCCCCCAACAAACTGTCACACACACACACACACACACACACACACACACACACACACACACACACACACACACACACACACACACACACACACACACACACACACACAAACACACACCAAATTACTCATATGAAGGGCAGGGAGGGGAGGAGAGGAGCAATGGGGAGGGCCAGCATAATGTCAGTAGCGACTGGCGACACCACATCCTCCACACACAAATCTGCTCGCTACACCCCTTCCCCTGAATACTCTGTTTAAGTTTTACAATCAGGTGATCAGCCTGCAATTTACTTGAGGCTGAATTTATTTTTATATTACCTTTATTTAACTAGTTAAGAACAAATTCTTATTTGCAATGACGGCCTACCCTGGCCAATCCCAGACGACACTGGGCCAATTGTGCGCCACCCTATGGGACTCCAAATCACGGCCGGATGTGATACAGCCTGGATTCGAAGCCTCTTGCACTGAGATGCAATGCCTGAGACCAACGCGCCACTCGGGAGCCCAATGTGGGTTGACGATCAATACCTGGGTCGTTCCACGAAATGGGTGCCTTTTGCGTCCCTTTGATATTTTAAGTAGAAATTGTGCACCAACATATAATTTTAAAAGCCTTTTAAGTTCTCTTTAATATAGACCACATGGAAAATTACATTAATCATATGTCCCTCCATTAACCATTAACCTGTGTCACTTCTAGGAAGATTTCATCCCACTTAATCAAACCATTTCTCAATGTTTAACCATTATAGTTATTTTGCTGCTTATTGCACAGGGTTGGGGAGTAACGGATTACATGTAGTCAATTACGTGTACGGGATTACAAAAAAACAGTAACTGTAATCCGTTACATTACCTGCCCAAAAATTGCAATCAGATTACAGATACTTTTGCAAAACTACATGATTACTTTGAGGATTACTTTTACATTCAGAAAGGATGTTTGCGAAATAAATATTTGACACTTCTCTGTTTTCTCAATGACATTCAAATCAGGCTTGAAAAAGGTGTTCATGTAAATTTGTTCCAACTAAGCGAGTTCGACCACAAGTCAGAGACCACTATGATGACACACCAAATGTGTTTGATGGATCGTGGGGAAAGAGCAGGAATAGGCTTTTGTAGGCTACAGTCCAAGCTAAATCTTCCAATGGTGCGACTTGAATAAACGCTTGGAGGTAAGGACGACTGCAGTGGTGTAGTCTATGGCGATACAGATATATCACTTATTATTGATATCTACATAGCGCATTGATGTGAATCACACTGCTGCTCTCTCATTTAGCTATTTGCGCCTTACAGATTGTGGTTGTTGTGGATGGCTGTTCACAAATCTAAATGTGTATTTGAATCCAATAATGGTTGAATTCAAGAAGTTTAAGCTTCCTATCAACCATTTTTTTTAACCAGTGGACAGCCAGTGAAGAATGCATTCCAGCAACAGCTGCATAGTGCGGATCCCAGTCTATGGAATAAAAATGAGGCTTTTATTGCTCAATCTAATTCATGGTGATATTTTTTTATCCATAGTCCTAATGGATACATGCTCAAACTTGCACAGAATCTGTTGTTGCTACACCCATTTTTTGACTTATAAATTATATATATATATATATATATATATATATATATATGTATTTATTTTATTATTTAACCTTTATTTAACATGGCAAGTCAGTTAAGAACACATTCTTATTTACAATGATGGCTTACCGGAGAACAGTGGGTTAACTGCCTTGTAAAGGGGTAGAAAGACAGATTTTTACCCTGTCAGCTCGGTTACTGACCCAACACTCTAACCCCTAGGCTACATGCCCCCATTGCTTTCATTGATTCTTGAAGAATATAACTTAGAAATGGCTCATAAGCTTAGTTCAACTGTCACACTCCATGAGAACATTTAATATAAGCTTGTTTTCTCCAATGTTTGTAAACATTGTAAATGTAAACAAACACGGTGTAGCCTCATAACATGGTTAAAACAATAATTTTGATATCTTGGATGGTCTGTCCTTGCATGCATAGCTCTGTCTATTAATCTGAGGGTGGTTACATTTCTCCAGGCCCATCCCTCAGCTTTTTACCAAAACAGAGGCGGGGCAACCATTTTGTTTTTGTTTCAATGTGGACTTGCCTTTTAAACAGCTGCATATTATCAAGATATCAAAGTGCCAACAAAAAGGTAAACAATGGGCCTATAGCAAATGCAGCATATGGCATTCATTTTTCACATGTAAATAACACTTTTCAGTAGTGCTCAAAGCATGCCATTCCATGAGAGCAGCATTTATTTTTTAACTCAAATCAATGAGCCCAATCAGTCCTCCATGACAACAAAATAAACAACAGAGTAGGGCTGGCTAATAAATCCTTAGTTTTGGGGTTATACTCAAGTAAAACAATTTGGCTAATCTATACTTTCATATTTCCAAGTCCTATTCTTGAAGATCAAGAAGTATAACATTTATTGGAATGACTGGAATTCTGATAGACTTTGGTGTTTAATGTAAATATATAATTTAATCGTATTATTATATGTAGTAGAAAGCAATGGGTTAGAAGAAGCCTAAATAAATAACCCATAAAGTCAAATGTAACATCCCCATATATGTCCAGCTATGTAAACTTTAACATTGATTTGTCCTGCAATGGATGTTGTTCAATTGGTAACATACATTCTTGTCTTCTTCCAATGCCTTTTAAGAGGAAAGTAATCTAAAAGTAACTGAATGTAATCAGATTATGTTACTGATTTTTTTTAAAAAATTGGACACGTAACTTGTAACGGATTACATTCAGAAAGTATCCTACCCAACCTTGTTAGTGCATGCTCTGCAAACAATACAACATATCAAGGTGTGGCAAGAGCGTGGTGAATGGATAGACGTGGTTATGGGCAGCAAGGAAGAAAGTAAAGATATGAGTGCAGAGGTTAGATGTGTTTTGAGGAAGTATGGCGCCAAGTACAAACCACACTCTGCTGTCTCTGATAGCTTTGAAATTTAACCTGACAGGAGTGAGGATGAATTACCTGTGGTTGTAGGTGTGGTGAAGGTTAAAGCATTATTATTATTATTTTCTAAGATCTCTGAGTCCAAGCCTCACCCTGATGGTCATGTAAAGGATTAATTAGGCCCAGTGGGAGTGGTATTTTTGGAGAAAGTGCATCCCTGCCTTTTGTCTGGCCCATATGTAGGCTCAGGGTGGGTAGAAAATAAGTTGGGTACTGTTAAACTGGTGAAGGTAGTTCGAAGTGGTCTTGGGATGATTTTCAGTGTTTCTTCCGCGCAGAGAGAGCGGGCACTTGCGATACGTGCATTGGGACAAAACCTGTGACTTGCTTTGCTTTCAGGAGCAAGGAACCTTTGAAGGAGTGATTACTGGGGTGGCGTTAAGTGCTGTGGAACAACTGAAACTGAAGATTTCCTGTGTCTGTGATGGTGAAACTGAGAACCCACTGTCTGTCATTTTTTTGTTTTGAAGCAGAGTATTTACCTGACAAAGTAATGTCAGGATATGTCAGTTATCCCGTGAGAGCTTTTGTGCCAAACCCACTAAGGTGTTTTAGATGCCAAGCTTATGGTCATATTGCAGCAGTGTGTAGGAGGGAGATTCCAAGATGTGAGAAGTGTGCAGGAGGGCATGGGACAAAGGAATGTGTAGCATCGGTGGGAAAAAATGGTGTCAATTGTGAAGGTGCCCATGTTGCTGGGGATCAGAAGTGCCCAGTGTGAGGTAGACAGGTTGAGGTTGCCAGAGTCAGAAGGATACAGGCTGAGATTGCCAGGGTCAGAGTAGAACAGAAGGTGTCGTGTGCTGAGGCAGTAAAGAGAGTAGAGGATGATGGGGTGAGTATTAGGCCTAGGCTAACACAGAGTGATACAATTTTGTGCTTCAGTAAGGTTGGCTTCTTAGCATTCAATGTCATGGTTATCAACTGTACTATACGGTTAGTTGGCGGTGCAGTTCTTTCCTTTTCCGCTTCCTTTTTATTTTTGTATCAAAATGTAACATGGTCGACCACACACAGTAGGTGGCAGCATGCACAAACACAAACAAATGCCATGATACCAAATAATAATAATAATAAGAGATCAATTGGGTTAAGATTTCTAAAACTAGATCCTGTCCAGAAATTTTCCATTCGCACAGAAACCTATTTCTCTCAAATGTTTTGCAAAAAATGTGATTACATCCCTGTTAGTGAGCATTTCACCTTTGCCAAGACAATCCATCTACTTGACAGGTGTGGCATATCAAGAAGCTGATTAAACAGCATGATCGTTATACAGTTGCACCTTGTGCTGGGGACAATAAAAGGCCACTCTAAAATGTGCAGTTTTGTCACACAACACAATGCCACATGTCTAAAGTTGAGGGAGTGTGCAATTGGCATGCTGACTGCAGGAATGTCCACCAGAGCTGTTGCCAGAGAACATAATGTTGATTTTTCTACCAGAAGCCACCTCCAATATTGTTTTAGAGAATTTGGCAGTACGTTCAACTGGCCTCACAACCGCAGACCACGTTTAATCACGTTAGCCCAGGACCTCCACATCCGGCTTCTTCGACTGCAGGATCATCTGAGACCAGCCACCCGGACAGCTGATGGAACTGTGGGTTTGCACAACCGAAACATTTCTGCACGAACTGTCAGAAACCGTCTCAGGGAAGCTCATCTGCGTGCTCGTCGTCCTCATCTCATCAGGATCTTGACCTGACTGCAGTTATTCGTTGTAACCAAATTCAGTGGGCAAATGCTCACCTTCGATGGCCACTGGCACCCTGGATGGAGAAGTGTGCTCTTCACGGATGAATCCTGGTTTCAACTGTACTGGGCAGATGGCAGTCAATGTGTACAGCATCGTGTGGGCAAGCGGTTTGCTGATGTCAACGTTGTGAACGGAGTGCCCCATGGTGGGGTTAGGGTATGGGCGGGCATAAGCTACAGACAATGAACACAATTGCATTTTATCGATGGCAATTTGAATGCAGAGATACCGTGATGCAATCCTGAGGCCCATTGTTGTGCCATTCATCCACCCTCATCACCTCATTTTTCAGCATGATTATACACTGCCCCATGTCACAAGGATCTGTAATCAATTCCTGGAAGCTGAAAATGTCCCAGTTCTTCCATGGCCTGCATACTCACCAGATGTCACCCATTGAGCATGTTTGGGATGCTCTGGATCGACGTGTACGACAATGTGTTTCAGTTCCCGCCAATATTCAGCAACTTTTCACAGCCATTGAAGAGGAGTGGGACAACATTCCACAGGCCACAATCAACAGCCTGATCAACTCTATGAGAAGGAGATGTGTTGCGCTGCATGAGCCAGTTTCATCACAGAGCTTGATGGTTTTGCGACTGCACTTGAAGAAACTTTCAAAGTTCTTGACATTTTCCAGATTGACTGACCTTCATGTCATTAAAGTAATGATGGACTGTAGTTTCTCTTTGCTTATTTGAGCTGTTCCTGCCATAATATGGACTTGGTCGTTTACCAAATAGGGCTATCTTCTGTATACTACCCCTACCTTGTCACAACACAACTGATTGGCTCAAACACATTAAGAAATTCCACAAATTAACGTTTAACAAGGCACACCTGTTAATTGAAATGCATTCCTGGTGACTACCTCATGAAGCTGGTTGGGAGAATGCCAAGAGTGTGCAAAGCTGTCAAGGCAAAGGGTGGCTATTTGAAGAATCTCAAATATATTTGGATTTGTTTAACACCTTTTTGGTTGCTACATGATTCCATATGTTATTTCATAGTTTTGATGTCTTCACTATTATTCTACAAAGTAGAATTCAACATCTCTTGCACTTAGATGCAATGCCTTAGACCAAAGCGCCACTCGGGAGCCGAATGTGGGTTGGCTATCAATAGCAGCGTCATTCCACAAAATGGGTGCCTTTTGCGTCCCTTTGATATTTTAAGTAGAAATTGTGCACCAACATATAATTTTAAAAGCCTTTTAAGTTCTCTTTAATATAGACCACATGGAGAATTACATGAATCATACAAATTCTGCATTTTGACATGTCCCTCCATTAACCATTAACCTGTGTCACTTCTAGGAAGATTTCATCCCAATTAATCAAACCATTTCTCCATGTTTCACCATTATAGTTATTTTGCTGCTTATTGCACAGGGTTGGGGAGTAACAGATTACATGTAGTCAATTACAAAAAAACAATAACTTTAATCAGTTACATTACCTGAAAAAATATTGTAATCAGATTAGATACTTTTGAAACACGACCTGATTACTTCGAGGATTACTTTTACATTCAGAAAGGATGTTTGCGAAAACAAATCTTTGGCACTTCTCTGTTTTACATGATTCCATGTTTAATTTGATAGTTTTGATGTCTTCACTATTATTCTACAAATGTAGAAAATAGTCAAAATAAAGAAAAACCCTTGAATGAGTAGGTGTCCAAACTTTTGACTGGTACTGTATCTGTGACCAACAGATGCATATCTGTATTCCGAGTCATGTGAATTCCATAGATTAGGGTCTAACGAATATATTTCAATTGACTGGTTTACTTACACAAACTGTAACTCACAAAAAAAAATGCATGATGCTTTTAGATATTTTTGTTCAGTGTAAATGATCTTAGCCAATTTGCCTGGGATTCTCACAAACCCCTAGCTACAAGGTTCCAGTGCATTCCTCCACCACTGTATTTACTAGGATTTCCAGAGTAAAAATTAAGCTTGAATACAAAATCATTCTGTTTTCTCCACATTGAAGGCTACATCTTGAAAAGACTAACTTTAATTTCATTATCATATACATCAATAGATTTCACTCAATGCTCCTATTCACAGACATAACTCTATGGGTAGTTCCACAGGGTCAGCATAGAGCCGAGCGGTCTCCATGTCAAACACTTTGAAAGAGGACAGAGAAAAAGACAAAGACTGCCCCCTATTGTTTAACAGGAACAGTACATGCCATTGTTAAACAGATAATACAAATGATATAAAATGTTATTTGTCACATGCGCCAAATACAACAGGTGTCGACCGTACCGTGAAATGCTTACTTACAAGCCCTTAACAATGCAGTTAAGAAAATATTTACTAAATAAACTAAAGTAAAAAAATAATAATACAAAAATAAAACAATAAAATAACTATACTGAGGATATATACAGGGGGTACCGGTACCGAGGCAATGTGCGGAGGGGTACAGGTTAGTCTAACCATTATTTATACGTCACAGACTTGATTCCAAACAGCACTTGAAATAAACCACTAATGATTGAATAGTTACAGAATTGTCAACATCCACTAGTTTACATCAAGAGACATAGAAATTATTTTGTCCAATTTATCAGCAGCAAAACAAGAGGTGTTTCCTCTCTGTTTTTCGTGATGGAGTTGAGGCCAGATAGCAAACTTTCCTAAAGAAGAGTTCAGATTTCCCCTTTTAGTAGATGAAAAGGACTCTGGTTCGCGGGAGACTAGAAAAGGAGTCTGCCATTTTACGGATCTTGGCGTAGTTGATGAATCCTCTGAGGAAGAGCAAGAATCCTGGAGGACAGAGAATACAGTAGATTGGGGCAATAAGGGTCACTGTTATTTTAGCAGGATTTAACAGTAGTTATTTTTCTTTTTCAATCATGTTTTTTGGGTTAACACTTCCCAACTCCCAGCAGCACAAACAAGATAGTGTGTGTTTAAAGGTGCACTATGCCGAAATTGCTCTGCCATTTCCCGGTTCGAATAGTTCGCCTAATTTCAGTTCGTGACAAACCCACCACAGCCAATGTAGAGAACCATTGTACAGTCTAAACCACTGAAATATATTCTCAAGAACCAAAAATATTGTATTTTTAGCTGTTCGAAGCTGGTGTACAAAACTGAAAAGTAAAAGACGCAAAAACAAAACTTAAGAACGAGAAGCATAGAAAGTGCACATAGAACACATATGGCGCTTCTTTGACTTGCTTTCAATGAGAATGACGCCTCTATAACACACATTTCTATGCGAATTTGGTTGAGTCTCCCAAAAAGTTACATATTGCAGCTCTATTTAACTCTTCTATAAGGGTCATTGTCATAATGTATTGGATTTATGCATACTATCCATTGAATAGATAGATACCTTTACACCAATGTTACAATGTTTCTGTATTTACATGTCTAGTACTACAAATGAGAAAGACAAAACTGGTTGTACTTACCCAATACCAGGAACACCCACCACAGCCAGTACTGCCCATCAAAGTACCCAGGGAAATAGGTGGAGAACTGGGGAGAAAAATAAATAAATAATAATCACACAAACATAAAAGATAAGTGGACTGGTCATAGTAACCATGAATGTGATTGATCTTGGGCTCTGGAAGAGGGAAACCATGATCATGATCTGATGCTTTGCCATCAGATCCCTGCCACTAGATGCTTATGTTAAGGAACCACAATCTACTCTGACCAAAATCTTATTCTAATAAAGTATTTATTTGTTGTATATAAATATCAGGGAAACCTTTGTCTACCACCTTTACATCTCAGGGAGGGTTGGTAGGGAAATCTTACCCGGACAATGAGGATCCACTTGATGAGTGACAGGCCGAAGCCAGAGATGGCCCCGTAGCGGCCTGCTGCCGACGTGGTCAGACAGAAGGACAGGAAGAAGCCGATCCAGTTGAAAAGGAATGCCACTAAAGTGGAGGAAGAGAGGGAAAGAGGCTATATGGTCTACTAGGATGGGCTTTCTCCTCACAATATAACATTCTACGATCACATCACAGATCCATCAAATACCTGTATCGGGAAATAAATACATTACATGACTGTTCTTCATTTCGCTGTTGTGTAGTGTACCAACCCCCGTCCCAACCAAGGAGAAGATCTTACTTCAAGATGTGACTTACTAAAAAAGGTCAGCATGAAAATGCCATCGTTCCCTATCCGCAGCTGGTCTGCATCCTCAAAGTCGTCCCTGGCTACAAAGTCTTCATCCTGCAGAGATAGAGATAAACATACGGTAGAGATCATTACCAAGTCCTTTTATGATGGAAATCCCATTAAAAAAGGCTATATCAACCAAGAAAGGAAACACTCCCGCTACAAAGCACAACTCCTTCTCTTCATTGACCCGTTGCTTTACATTTCTCTAATGTCGTGGATGGAGAAGGCATTTAGCTGGAAAGCTGCTTCAATTTAGTTGAAAGAATAACATTTGATGTGCTATCAGGAAATGCGCCACTAATACGCTACAGGTCGACAGACAGGTCTCTGCAAATGACTGCGACATCTTTGCCTAACGGTACTATTCCATTCCACACACTTCCACCCCATTACTGTACCTCCAGTGCACAGCAAGTTAGTACATCATCAAAAGTCCCCAGTTGTTCCCTGTGCTGTACGCAAGGCAAGCAGTGTGTGGCAAAGAAACACAGACCAGTCATTTAAATGGGATGACAAGGTATGGCAAAACATTTCCCACTAGAGGGCATAGATGAGCAGTCTCAATATCTGACAGTGATTATTAGGGTGTCTGCCGACAATGTATGACTCACCATTTCAATACACTATACTGAGTACAGTATATCTACACACACAACCATAGTTAAACAGGTTAGCTTTGACATTATATGCAATTAGTTGCAATGGGGTTCATGATGTTATATTCAGAAACTAGCCTACCTCCAGCTCTAAATGTAAACAGTACACGAAACAGAAGTGAGGTTGGTTGGGAGATCGGCCACACCTTTAAAACATATATAAAATAGTCTGGCAAAACCACACGGGAGGATTACGTGGAGTTTGCAACGGTGGGACACTCACCCTTCCAGCCACCAAGGGAACAAGGGCTTCAGCCTTGGTTCTCTCCGCCTCGTCATAGGAAGGGGGCGTTGTGGCCACGTTGTATGATGGTGGATTGGGGAAACCCCCATTTTCTTTGTAGTCAAAATAAGCTAAGAGAGATAAATAAGTGAAATTGCAGAGCATAAGCTGCTGTGTTACACTTCAGTGATGTCTATCCCCTTATGGTGGGCTAATTGCTGTAACAGCATAGGTAAACCTAACGCTAGAAGGGGAAATCTCCTGTGTCCTAACAAAGATACTTGATGGTCATAGTCTAGTTCTGGACTGTGTAATGTCCAATGTCTCTTGGAGTAAAGGTAAGGACATTGATTCCCAGGCCAAACCATAGTGCTGCACTGTGATGTGTGTGTGTGTGTATTGTGCTTTTACCTGCATTTTCTTCTGCAATGCTGCTGTAAGGGGGTGGGGCATCAGCTGCCACCTGGAGAGCCTCCTCTGGCTCCTCTTCATTGGGCAGCTGCATGGGGGAGGAGTCAATACACTGGTTAGGCCTAGATGACCGTGACAACGTCAACATGACGTAGAGAAGAAATCAGTCCAAGCACTATTGAGATGTAGCCTAAGGAAAACAAGCTAACTAAGCTACAGGGTCAGGCGACTCCATATTATAGCAGACTTATGGACAAGACACATCCTAACGAACACCGGACGTGCGCAATATATCCCCTGCTGGGTGTCAATAAACGATGGCGATTCAGCATGTAGAATCGTCAGGAAATTAACTGAAAATGAAGGCCAATGTTCGGTGGTCAGATGAGATAGGACGGTCGCCCGCTGCACAAGGTCGACGTTGAGATGGCATTTTCCCTCTTACAGGGTCACGCTAGGATTCAGCCAAAGATAGTGGATAAATAACAATGTCTTACTCAGGCTGTTTATCATTGAAAAAATGTTAAAGTTCTGGTCTGCTTGTTAACGGGGTAGTTCTCCCATAGCACCAATGCAATAGCAGCTAGGTCTGGTCTGCTTAGTTCATTGACTTTCATTGAACCATAAAAAATGAGCAAGTGGATGTTTTACTCTCTCTTCCATCTCTGGTTCAGCATTACTCTTTGATCAGACCTCACATGACCTAGCTACTCATGTAACAAAATGGCAAGCAGACACCCACTGTTCTCCATTTTGGTTGTATAACAGAGATTGTTGTCCTCTTGTCCCCCCCCCCCCCCCAATAAATGTTAATACTATTTTGTATCAGTATGCAGGCCCATCAGTTGTCATGTTAACTCATTACTAACTTCCAAGAGGATTAGGCTCCAGAATATTGGTGAGTTCAGGCAGAGAAATACAGTCCATAGATGGGGCCAGCTGTCAGCTACACTGTATAAAATGGTAGAAATCCCACCAAAGAATGTCACTTGTGATAATGAGCTAATATTGTTGATAAGGGCAGTCATCAGTTTCCTACTTAGACTAAACCTAGCTGTAATGGGAGATAAAGGGATCAAATTCATGGAGGATATTGCACTAGCCCTCAATAGACTTCACCTAGCTACCTGGTTAGTCCATTCACAGACGCCAACTACCTTTACCGCTTATTGATGAAGGCATCTTTTTATTAAGCTCCCTGGTCTCGCCCTAAAACATTAACACCCATCACTTGCGGTACGGTTTTGGAAACATAAGGAATGTACACTACATGACCAAAAGTATGTGGACATCTATTCGTCGAACATCTCATTCCAAAATCATGGACATTAATATGGAGTTGGTCCCCCCTTTGCTGCTTTAACAGCCTCCACTCTTCTGGGAAGGCTTTCCACTAGATGTTGGAACATTGCTGTGGGGACTTGCTTCCATTCAGCCACAACAGCATTAGTGAGGTTGGGGACTGATGTTGGGCGATTAGGCCTGGCTCGCAGTCGGAGTTCCAACTCATCCCAAAGGTGTTTGATGGGGTTCTTCCACACCGATCGAGACAAAACATTTCTGTATGGATCTCGATTTGTGCATAGGCGCACTGTCATGCTGAAACAGGAAAGGGCCTGCCCCAAACTGTTGCCACAACGTATGCTGTAGTGTTAAGATTGCCCTACACTGGAACTAGGGGGCCTAGCCCGAACCATGAAAAACAGCCCCAGACCAAACTTTACAGTTGGCACTATGAATTGGAGCAGGTAGCGTTCCCCTGGCATCCGCCAAACCCAGATTTGTCGGTCAGACTGCCGATGGTGAAGCGTGATTCATCACTCCACACAGTGCATTTCCAATGTTCTAGAGTCCAATGATGGCGAGCTTTACACCACTCCAGCCAACCGACGCTTGGCATTGTGATCTTAGACTTGTGTGCGGCGGCTCGGCCATGGAAAGCCATTTCATGAAGCTCCAGACGAACAATTATTGTGCTGACGTTGCGTCCAGAGGCAGTTTGGAACTCGGTAGTGAGTGTTGCAACCAGACAATTTTTACGCTTGTGTGGCCTCCCACTTTGCGGCTGAGCTGTTGTTGCTCCTAGACTCTTAACAAAAACAGCATTTACTGTTGACCGGGCAGGGAAGAAATTTTACAAACTGACTTGTTGGAAAGGTGGCATTCTATGACGGTGACACATTGAAAGTCATAGCTCTTCAGTAAGGCCAACTCTATTGCCAATGTTTGTCTATGGAGATTTCATGGATGTATGCTTGATTTTTATACACCTGTCAGTAACGGGTGTGGCTGAAATAGCCGAATCCAATCATTTGAAAGCGTGTCCACATACTTTTTTGTGTGTATATATGTATGGGCAGGCATACGCATAAGACAATTGCATAAGCATAAGACAATTGCATGTTATCAACCGCAATTTGAATGCACAGAAATACTGTGACGAGGTCCTGAGGCCCATTGTGAGGCCCATTTATTTATTTACTTTTTGTGAATTTGACCACTTTTTCTCCCCAATTTCATGGTATCCAATTGTTTTAGTAGCTACTATCTTGTCTCATCGCTACAACTCCCGTACGGGCTCAGGAGAGACGAAGGTTGAAAGTCATGCGTCCTCCGATACACAACCCAACCAAGCCGCACTGCTTCTTAACACAGCGCCATCCAAACCGGAAGCCAACCGCACCAATGTGCACCTGGCAACCTTGGTTAGCGCGCACTGCGCCCGGCCCGCCACAGGAGTCGCTGGTGCGCGATGAGACAAGGATTTCCCTACCGGCCAAACCCTTCCTAACCCGGACGACGCTAGGCCAATTGTGCGTCGCCCAACGGACCTCCCGGTCGCGGCCGGTTACGACAGAGCCTGGGCGTCTCTGGACGCCCACCCAGAGTCTCTGGTGGCGCAGCTAGCGCTGCAGTACAGCACCCTTAACCACTACGCCACCCGGGAGGCCCAGGACCATTTATTTTATCTGTATTCCCAGTATTCTATCTGCATTCCCAGTCCATAGATTAGATTTAAATGTATTTCAATTGAGAGATTATTTTTAAATTGTTGCATTTATATTTTTGTTCAGTATATATGGTGTGTGCACAGTACCTGTTAGATATTGGGGGCTACCTGGGATGTGCTTTTGTATGTTATTGCTGTAAGAGCGAGCTAGCATGCTTTAAATTGTAACAATCGCATTGGCCCCTGCTAATTCAGTTATTTCCATGCTAACAGATGAATCACGGCTCTACAGTGTCATGACTGGCCTGTTCGGGTCTGGTTACCGTGTACCATAATCCTACTGAGATATCTCTCACACCCACCAGCGGGGAAGAGATCGAAAGGTAGGGTGGTGGGGGGTTATGACAACTCCCGCCAATTGTAAATCTTAAGGCAGCAGACAAAATCCCTTCTGTCCTGTCAGTATGGAGGGATGGAATGTATGATGGGCCTATGGAGAATCTACCTCTGAACAGTAACACACAATAAATGGACTTTGGGACAATATGTTTCGTCAACCAAAACGGTAGTAGTGACGATAGATGAAACACGAAAATGAATGCCGTTTTTGTTATGTTATTAAAAGTTAAATGACGACGTTATAATGAAAACGTTGTAACTTGAAGAGTTCACACTATGTACTTGATGTTTGCATACTGTACGTTGTGTGGAAAATGTCCAGATCAAAGAGAATGTTTTTGTAAAGACGAAATGTGAAGTTAGTTGTCCAAATTGGATCTGAGTAAAATCCAGACCTTGCCTCGTAACTAGTTACACCCAGAGAACTTGCCTAGAGGCGGAAATGCCCATTTCTGACCCAAGGGTATAAAACATGTGAGTTAAGAATTAACATAGCAGACTAATACCCCGACTACACTGCTTGCGTCGCGTGTGCGAGCGTTGCAAAATAAATTTAGAAATCTATATTATTAAATTATTGTGTGCGCCAACGAGCGTCTGCGTTGCCAAGGGCTAGAATAGAAGTCAGTTTTTTTTGTGATGCAGATCGCGCTGCAAGTCCTGCCTCTCCCATCTCCTCATTGGTTTATAGAAGCAGGTACCCATGTGCCATTTCCTCATTGGTTATACTCACGTGGGTGACTGTAAGACGAACGAGGTCGGTGGCAGTAATGCACCTAATTTATGAAAGTTGCCAATCGCAATATAAAGTCCAGAGAAGAAAAAGCCTGGAAGGAGGTTGACCGTTTGTGTGGATTAATTTTCGAAGTTGACAACCTTGTGCATTTCATGTAAAATAACAACTCAATGTTTATATCCCAGGACAAATTAGCTAGCAACAGCAAGCTAGCTTGCCATAAATGTTTAATGCTTTTCGACCTGTCCCCAAATTAATGTAATTGGTTCAGAGTTAGTTTTGATATTTTAACCTGCGTGTCGTGATCGCGTTTGGTGGGGGGGGACAAAATAAATGTATGGACGATGGCGCACGCGTTTGGGTTCCATGTAAGTGACCACGGGCTGCAGCCAAGGTTCGAATTAGATGTAAACCCAAAATTCAACATGAGGTTGAAGAAGACAAAGGAACCTTTTTACAATCTATGCTACGTGTCTAAGAGGGTGAATTCAAGCAGGACCACCCAGTTACCACTCTCCAAGGAATCGTGTGTCTACACTGCTTTCATTCCAATGCTGGAACCATCTACACTGCTGATTAGCTGTCCTCCGAAGAACCCTTTTCAGAGCAAGGGCGAGGAAAAAGACCACTAAGACAAAGGACACTGACATCGTGAGGACAAAGAGCTACACCCGGTAACCCGAAGACGTGAGGTCATCAGAGAAGTCGGGAACCCGGTCCACGAAGAGACACCCCATCGGAGACCTTCAACATCATTATATTCTGACCCATAAGAGTGGCAGTTCGAGGCAAAGTTAGGGTTAAAATCAGCATAGTTGACAAATGTACACAAGTGTGCTTTTCTCTCGCTCTCTTTCTCCCGCTTATGAAATCCCCATTTTGTGTAACGTGTCATATTGTGTTGGCCTGCTAGGGACCTGTTTCAGTATACTAAGTTCTAATCAATAGCCTAGACTGTGTGTATCTTACATTATAATCTTAGCTTGTTAGTAAATAAATAAATAATCAACGCAATTGGTGTGGTATGGACTTATTTAGTGGAACTCGGGTTTGTGTAGATTCACGGATTATGCCGTTCAGAATGAGACTGTAGAGGAACTTAATTCATTAGCGACTGTTGTAAAGTTCGATATTCTTTGAGTTAATTTGGGAAATAGAAACCCAATAAAGCCAAAACTTTTGCATGGTGCTCCAGGTTAATTAATTGAATCACATAATTGTAAACCATTAATCATTTGATGTGCAGCAGTCGTCACATTAATCAATACAACGTTACGACAACAGCCATCAACATAGACTGAGTGTACAAAACATAAGGTACACTTGCTCTTTCCATGACAGACTGACCATGTAAATCCAGGTGAAAGCTATGATCCCTTATTGATTTACTTGTTAAATCCACTTCAATCAGTTTAGATGACGGGTAGAAGGTAGTTTAAAGAAGGATTTTTAAGTCTTGAGACAATTGAGACATGGATTGTCTATATGTGCCATTCAGAGGGTGAATCGGTAAGACAAAATATTTAAATGCCTTTGAATGGGTTATGGCAGTAGGTGCCAGGTGCACCGGTTTGAGTGTGTCAAGAACTGAAACGCTACTGGGTTTATCACGCTCAAGTTTCCTGTGTTTATTTAGACTGGTCCACCACCCAAAGGACATCCAGCCAACTTGACAACTGTGGGAAGCATTGGAGTCAACGTGGGCCAGCATCCCTGTGGAAAGCTTATGAAACCTTGTAGAGTCCATGCCCCAACGAATTGAAGCAGTTCTCAGGGGAAAAAGGGGTGCAACTCAATATTAGGAAGGTGTTTAATGTTTTGTACACTCAATGTAATGTTGTCCTGTACATCTAAAGTGCTTCCTTGTGTCAATCGTCAGATACTTACATGCATTGTATACTATTTTTGTCATTGTTATGTTTGAGTACAAAATACCCAGTCTGATATTTTCATGCACGCATGAATCACGAATCTACAGCCATTGTCAGAATAAACACCAATTAACTATGGTCGCTGGCTGAGTAGTTATTTCTTTAAAAACACAACACAAGAGACTTACGAAATACGATTACATAGTTAGACTGGTGCCGAGACCAGTCTTGTCTTCGTGGGACATCTGTTACACTAGCTGACTAAAACTCAACACCACGATTTATGATTGAGTTGAGCGGCGACTAGTGTCGGCGGATTTGAGCTCAGAGGTCAAATATAATTACGTTTTTCTCATAAACCAACTACGGATTTATGCATTTAAAGAGTAACCACTAACCAGCAATTACACAGAACGTGTGTAATATTGTGTTCTTTTTACGTGCCGAAATTAGTCGTTTTTTATAAAAACGTATTGTTATGCGATGTCTGCCCTGTCCTGTCAGCACACACTAGTCGCTGCTCAACTCCACCGTGAAACGTGGAGTTGAGGTTAATCGCCTATTGAGTAGCTAGCTAGTGCAGGGCTCTCCAACCATAATCTAGCACACCTGCTTCTAATAATGAACTGGTTGACAAAATAAACCAGGTTAGTTACAACTGGAGTTGGAGCGAAAACTTACAGGAGGGTAGCTTTCCAAGGACAGGGTTGGAGGAGCGAGTGTGTACAGTAGTTAGCAAGTCAAAACATCACCTACAAATATTGACCATGTTAAATCAAATGTATTGCTAACCAACAAAAATAACTAGCATTTTAATTTAGCTATAAAGCATCATGACGTGTTGATATTAACTTGTAAACTGACGTTGCAGTCATGGTGCCTTCACAAAACAATGAGGCCTAGATCCAACCAATTACCCGTGTTTCTTAGTAAACAAACAACAGTTAGCTAATGCGTGCTAGCTGAAACAAACACGATAAACTTTTTTACTCACCTGCTGATATCTAGCACACGGCTCAGCCATCCTAATATGAACAGACTCAAATATTTGAATTTAAACAAGCGATTTTCAATGTATTCAATACAGAAAGTATAACGGAAACATAAACTATTGGGACGCTGTCTGCTCAAGTCCCTCCCCTCTTTCTCTGCGAGCTTGTTACGTCAATACTCCAAAACTAGGTCACGCATCCGCTCTTTACTGTACTGCCCCCACAAAAACACAGGCATTGACAGTAAAATAATAACCATCCATATTCCAGTTATTGTACATTTTGGCTTAGAGTGGCAATACTATGTGTAGCCTACTCACTGTATTCCACTATTCAAAAACTTGAAAGGTGAAATAATAGAGGTTACC
This sequence comes from Oncorhynchus clarkii lewisi, assembly GCF_045791955.1. NCBI lineage: Eukaryota > Metazoa > Chordata > Actinopteri > Salmoniformes > Salmonidae > Oncorhynchus > Oncorhynchus clarkii. Next base: position 53,780,692 of record NC_092158.1, on the reverse strand, counting down.
TCTGAAGATGACATGCTGTGCTGCCAGTTCTTTTAGTTCAGCAATAATGAATACAGCAACATAACACGTATTCTTGTAAGATGTATTGTATCTTTATTTAAAAATAAAAAAGACTAAAACAATACTCATGACACTTGGGTGAGAGTGTATTTGAGTCCTGTTTGATTCGTTTTATTGTTTTTTTGGTTCATTTTGATATTTCACAAGAACAGGGTAAGTTGTGCCAATATGCTTCTGGTTGTAGTGGTGACAGACAATATCCACCTCATAGATACTGAAGAACACTTTGACACGCTCATTGGGTGAGACCAGGAAACACAGGGTATAAAGGGCAAACTCAAATTCAGGACTGACACCAACGAAGATGCTGCCTTTGGGTTTAATTCCATTCTTCCAACTGAACTGTAGTGCCAGGATATGCTTGTTCTCGTCAGGCTGGTTTTTAAATAAAAGAGAGAAGAGAGAGACAACAATAAAGACATACAGGCCTACACCCATGGGACAGTCATTCAATAGGTTTGAAAGTTCTCACATCATTTCCAAATAAATGCCCTGGAAATGTTAACTACCATCTCATCACAGTCACTCAACATGATAATCAAAAGATACATTCATAATTTCAGTATTTTTTATCTAACCTGGGGGGAATTTGCGTTCACACTGTAGCCTTTGTAATCAATGTGTCCCAGCTTTTCTTGCAAATACAACTGAATCCAGTTATGAAAGCCGATGACTGTGCGGCCTCCTCTGGTCTCTCCGACAAAGACATGCTCAAACCCTGAGGAGTCTGGCCTGGAGAAACATGGGAGAACATCATGAGGCTGGAACACAGACTACTGATTTTACACCCTCTTTCTGAAGGGATGATATTGGGCAGGTCTAATGGAAGCTCATCCACCACTTGAGTGGTAGTGCACATGATGAAATTACAGCACAATCTGCATGTTAACATACAGTATAAGTGTTAACTACTGAAAATAATAGACTACTCTCCTTCTCCCCCGAGGAATAAACAAAGCTAAGTGCAAATCAAGTCCAAGTCATGCATTGTAATCTTAAATCAAGTCCAAATCATGCATTGTAATCTCAAATCAGTTTAAATCATGCATAGTAATCTCAAATCAAGTCCAAATCATGCATAGTAATCTCAAATCAAGTTGAGTCGAGTAACAAGTGTTTTTTCCCCAAGTCTATAGCCTCTAGTATCATTTGGTAATTTATTCCCCTAGATATAATGACTATTTTTTTTATTTAACCTTTATTTAACCAGGTAGGCAAGTTGACAAAAAGTTCTCATTTACAATTGTGACCTGGCCAAGATAAAGCAAAGCAGTTCGATACATACAACAACACTGAGTTACACATGGAGTAAAACAAACAGTACAGTCAATAATACAGTAGAAAAATAAGTCTATATACAATGTGAGCAAGTGAGGTGAGATAAGGGAGGTAAAGGCAAAAAAGGCCATGGTGGCAAAGTAAATACAACATAGCGAGTAAAACACTGGAATGGTTGATTTGCAGTGGAAGAATGTGCAAAGTAGAGATAGAAATAATGGGGTGCAAAGGAGCAAAATAAATAAATACAGTAGGGAAAGAGGTAGTTGTTTGGGCTAAATTATAGATGGGCTATGTACAGGTGCAGTAATCTGTGAGCTGCTCTGACAGCTGGTGCTTAAAGCTAGTGAGGGAGATGAGTGTTTCCAGTTTCAGAGATTTTTGTAGTTCGTTCCAGTCATTGGCAGCAGAGAACTGGAAGGAGAGGCGGCCAAAGGAAGAATTGGTTTTGGGGGTGACCTGCTGGAGCGCGTGCTACAGGTGGGTGATGCTATGGTGATCAGCGAGCTGAGATAAGGGGGGACTTTACCTAGCAGGGTCTTGTAGATGACCTGGAGCCAGTGGGTTTGGCGACGACTTTGGAGCGAGGGCCAGCCAACGAGAACGTACAGGTCGCAGTGGTGGGTAGTATATGGGGCTTTGGTGACAAAACGGATGGCACTGTGATAGACTGCATCCAATTTATTGAGTAGGGTATTGGAGGCTATTTTGTAAATCGCCGAAGTCGAGGATTGGTAGGATGGTCAGTTTTACAAGGGTATGTTTGGCAGCATGAGTGAAGGATGCTTTGTTGCGAAATAGGAAGCCAATTCTAGATTTAACTTTGGATTGGAGATGTTTGATGTGAGTCTGGAAAGAGAGTTTGCAGTCTAACCAGATACCTAGGTATTTGTAGTTGTCCACATATTCTAAGTCAGAGCCGTCCAGAGTAGTGATGTTGGACAAGCGGGCAGGTGCAGGCAGCGATCGGATGAAGAGCATGCATTTAGTTTTACTTGTATTTAAGAGCAATTGGAGGCCACAGAAGGAGAGTTGTATGGCATTGAAGCTCGCCTGGAGGGTTGTTAACACCGTGTCCAAAGAAGGGCCAGAAGTTTACAGAATGGTGTCGTCTGCGTAGAGGTGGATGAGAGACTCACCAGCAGCAAGAGCGACATAATTGATGTATACAGAGAAGAGAGTCGGTCCAAGAATTGAACCCTGTGGCACCCCCATAGAGACTGCCAGAGGCCCGGACAACAGACCCTCCGATTTGACACACTGAACTCTATCAGAGAAGAAGAACTAATGTTCAAGTAGCTGTCTTTCATCTACTCATTGAATGAAATAGCGGCCAGCCATTTCCATTTGTCTCATACAGTAAAATAAGATGTACAATTCTGACAAAGCGGTACAGAAACAGGCATTTTTAAACAATCCTTTCAAGTCATCAGTCTCAAGTCAAAATCGAGTCCTGAGTCTTGAGGCTCCAAGTCCAAGTCAAGTTACAAGTTCTTTCCTGCCAAGTCAAGTCTCAAATAATCAAATGTGTGGCTTGAGTCAGACTCGAGTCCAATCTTGAGCTGCACGTCCACACTTTGCCATTTGAATAGACTGGCATAAAGACAAAAGAAAAGAGAGTCTGAGGTGATGATACAGCTTTCTCTAATTGTGAATGGATTTTATATTGACTGAGCCTAACCCTAACCAGGGAGGAGAAAACATTTAGCAGCATAATGATGAATGATTTTGACATCTGAAAAGTAATAGTTACGTAGAGGAGAGTTCCACCCACTTGCTAGCTCCTCGTCTGGCGTACAGCTCAAACCAGATACGGTAGAGCTGCTTCTTGAATTCCGGTAATCCCTCTGGGGAGAGCTGTTTCTCTACTAGGTACTTATGTGCAATCTAAAAATGAGAGAAACATATGAAGACAATTTCAATCATGGGATGTTGATTGACTCACTTTCGCTGTTGACATTCCAATTTGGCCATGGTTCTCCCTGTAAATTGATGTCACATACATTTAAAAATAAAAATAAGACTTTTCCTGATCAAATGTATCTGTGATTTGACTTATGTTCCTTTTCATCTGATCAAATCAATACAGTTTTCTTTTTATAGACCTCTCCACCATATGTTTTAACTGGTACCTTCATGGTGGGCGTTCGAAGCATGCAGTCCAGAAACTTGTGGTTTTCTGCTTCCTCCTCTGGGGTTACAATCTCAGGCTCACCCGTATCACTTTCATAGTTATCCAGTAGAGAGATAAAGGCTGGAAGAAGACATCCAGTTTAGTTTAGAGTGTAGCGTGTGTTCTGATCTTGTAAGATCCCAGCAAACATGACCTCATTGGCCCCATGTGGGTATTTGTTGGGCAAGGTGGGCAGGGACTATCCCACACAAAGCCCAAATCAGCCCAACATGGGCTAGCCCACAACAATCCCAACATGGCCTAGCCCACACCAAGTCCAAACCAGCCCGACACGGGCTAGCCTACACCAACCCAGCAAACTAGTGGACACCAGCCCAACATGGGCCACCCCACACCATAACCAACATGGGCTAGCCCACACCAAGCCCACACCAGACCAACACGGGCTAGCCTACACCAAGCCCAGCACAGGCTAGCCTACACCAAGCCCAGCACAGGCTAGTCTACACCAAGCCCAGCACAGGCAAGCCCACACCATAATGTAGAAGTAGGGGCTCATTAGAATATGTGCAGGCGTGGTGTACAAATACCCAATTTCATGTTGTTAAGTAAAAAATAATACAAGATAAAAATGGCTGACACCATTCAAACCAATGAGGGTTCAGAACTTTACAGCCAATTATCTTTTAATTCTATTTTTTTCCAGTTATAAACGTATAAGTTCACAAGTTATTTTTGTGCAACCATTACTGAGTGTTATTCCAGTTTAAATGTTCTGTTGTGTGAAATCAACAAAAAATGTATATTGTACACTGCCAGTGATGAAGTGGCTGTGTTTACACAGGCAGACCAATTCTGATCTTGCTTTCACTAATTGGTCATCTGACTAATCAGATCAGCTTAGAAAAAGATCTGATGTGAAAAGATCTGTTGTGATTAGTAAAAAGGCTAATTGGTGGAAAAAAAGATAAGGATTGGACTACCTGTGTAAACGCAACCTTAGATAAGTGCATATGACATAAGATAAACTGATTTTTCTCTGGTAAAAATATGTATGACAGTAACAACTTTGTTATCTTTCTGATACAATGTAACTGGCAGCCGATCCAAAAGGATGGGCTTATTTCAAGTGACGTGCGGCCTGCCCTTGCGCCCACCTGCCCTGGGGCCAATGTGGAGTTTATGGGTTAAAGGCACATCATGCCAATGTGGACATGTTTGCTGACAGGACTAGTTTGTTTTGTCTATCCACTCCCACTGAAGTCAGTACACATCCTGTTGTATCATGTTCAATCAGTGGTGACCCATCATTCAGGTAGGGCTGAGCCCCACCTGTTTTGTTGCCAGTTTTGCATGTTATTTTGGTATTAGTACGTGTCACATATCAGTTTGCAAACAATATAAAAAAAACATAATTGAGTTAAAAAAGCTGCATACAAACATGGTCTCTTTTTTGCTTTCTTGAGTAAGGCAGATAAAAAATGCAGGTGTTTGATCCTAGCTCAGTGCTTTCTGTGGTTGTAGGGCAGACAGCGGACAATACAGACCATAGAGGTTGGTAATGTTCTCTAGTTACACCATAATTGGCATCACTGCAAAAATCTACAGGGGAGAGCTCGAAAATTCAAGCCCCTTGGGTGCTGCATAGATTTACATTAGAAGTGCCCATCCAAGAAGGCTTAAGGCCATTGGCATCAGATAAAATGATGTCAGCTCACGTTATATCTACCGGTAGCTTTGATTGGACTGATCACGTCAACATCATACCGTCAAAATCTTAGCTAGCAAGCTAGACAAGCAGTCATCGTCATGAATCAAGTTGACAATGTACTGGCAAATTCTTCAATCCTTGTCATATGAAGAGAAATTATAGATATATCGTATCGGTGGTCATCGGCCATTGGAAATAAACATTATACAACAAGTCAGAAATCGCAAATCCAACATTGAGTGTTTTGGAAGGAATCGTTGGCTAACTGCAAGCGTTGCAAAACAATCACTAGCCTTCTATTCAGTGGAGAGGGTTTGTGGTCCAAGTCTGGGTTTAAGGGTCTCTTTTCCAAGCTTAAAAGGATAAACATTCACATGCAACACCATGGGCCAGAAAAGGTTGAATACAGTGGCCATGCTGTTAATCCAGGTGACTTCTACCGCGTCCAAAACAACTGGAAACTCAGAAATATCGGACTTCAGTGAGTTCAAGACAACTGGAAACTCTGAAAAAAACTAGCTCCGACTGGTGAAATACGTTTTGAACAATCAGAAGCATTTCAAGGTCCTGGAGTGGCCTAGCCAGTCTCCAGATCTCAACCCCATAGAAAATATTTGTAGGGAGTTGAAAGTCCGTGTTGCCCAGCAACAGCCCCAAAACATCACTGCTCTAGAGGAGATCTGCATGGAGGAATGGGCCAAAATACCAGCAACAGTGTGTGAAAACCTTGTGAAGACTTACAGAAAACGTTTGACCTCTGTCATTGCCAACAAAGGGTATATAACAAAGTATTGAGATAAACTTTTGTTATTGACCAAATACTTATTTTCCACCATGATTTGCAAATAAATTCATTAAAAATCCTACAATGTGATTTTCTGGATTTTTTTTCTCATTTTGTCTGTCATAGTTGAAGTGTACCTATGATGAAAATGACAGGCCTCTCTCATCTTTTTAAGTGGGAAAACTTGCACAATTGGTGGCTGACTAAATACTTTTTTGCCCCACTGTATATTGTAGCTAAGAAAGTAATACTAGGTGTATGTTGTGTAGTAAGCTGTTAGTGGCCCATGTGCCTCACCCTAATAATTTTGTCCCTTTCCCCCTCATAACTTAGCCTACTGTTCTGACTTGGTGTTGCACGTGTAGTCTATAGCCTGTTTTAGAGAAATATCATAACTGAATATTGTAAGAGCTTTCATTGTTTGCTTATATGCCCCCTTTATTTATCCTATGGTTCTGACTTTGTGTACAGGGAGAATACTGTAAGAATAGCCCATGTTCTGAAATCTGTCGTTTACATTTCAAAATTGTTGAACAAATATTTATATTGATTAAGTCTGTCTTAGCTCACTCATCAATGTCTTAATCGAAATTACAGATTGCCTCTTATCCGCTCATCGTTCCCTTATGCCAAAACACACATTTGTTTAAGCAAGTCAGCCATATCAGCTGTGTTTTTTAAAAATGCAGTAAACAAGGCTAAACTAACTGTTTTGCTGCCAGACAAGGCTATGCCAATAGCCAGGTGTAACAGTGGTAAGGATTCACTCCTTGGTGTTGGAAAGAAAGCTCTGCTGTTGGGACAGCTTTATGTAGGCCCTAACAGTTTGTGGGCACCGCTTGTCACTGTTATAGTGCAATTAATGTATTGTTAGTGTTGTGGCTTTGCTGGCATGCATTAAAAAAAATGTTGAGTTTGCTTCACCAAGATTTGCATGCTAAAATCGCCACTTTGTTCAATTATACTCAAACTCCTGCTACTCTCTGCTTATGTAATACATTGCAAATATGGCAGAATTTCCAAAGGAAAATAATGATAAGACACAGGAAACTGCATGGTTGAAGGCAAAAGTTGATCCCAAAGCTCTAACCCTCACACGTCAGGCCCTTACCTAAGAAAGACTCCTTTTTGAAAATGCGTTCATCGACAAATGAGAACAGAGGATATCCGGCTCCATCATTGTCATCACTCATGTCATCATTCATGTCAGCATTCACAGGCCCAGCTTTCCCCTGCACAAAGCACAGCAGAGGAGGAAGAGCAAATCAGTTACATACAGTATTCCAAATGTCTAAGCACTCCCACCAATGATCCAGGAATAAATAGTTTTTTTTTTTACATTGTAACCCCTTGATGGAAAAGAAACATGACCCAGTGCCCTATAAAGCTGCAACTCCGGTGTTTTGTTTATGAGAGCTAGGAAATTCTAACAACAGCAGCGTGTTTTCACTTGACTTGCATTCTCTCTCTCTGTCTGTCTGTGGCAGCTCTCTGTCTGTGGCACAGTGTCTAACATGCTATTGTGTCCTTCAGAAAGACACCACAGAGCAACAATCTAGAGCACTTTAGAGGTCTAGATTTGTTCAATGTGCTCTGACCTTTCTCATCAAACAATGCTTGTGGCCTCAGGATGTTGTGCAAAAACATCCATTAGTTCATTTGGAGTAAAACACCTCTGTACAATTTGTCACGGGAATGATGTGTATATATATATATTTTTTTAAACATCCACATATAGTAGTGCCATTTGGATCGTTTTCAGTTTTGCTACCTGCAGAGAGATCCGGTAGTCTGTCCCTGGTTTCAGTCTGTTGACATCTTTATCCCATATATCCTGCACCATGGCTGATAGCTCTCGGTCAGCTTCAATCATGATGTGACTGGTTGGTCCCTCTGTACTCTGCAGGCTACAGCTGACTGGGTCAGGTTCCTCTGGTGTGAAGAAATATCACATCATGTACAGTGACTCCTATGCTTACGTTGCTATACAACTCTGAATGGTGTTGTCAATCCTGCATTCCAACATCTGTACATTATACATCTTCTCAATGTATGAATTACACATAGGCCTACTAAGTGTGGTAAATATCCCCCAAAAATGTTTATACCCTCCATAAAATTGAACAAACACATTTAGTGGTCAATCAAGTTATCACGGAGAAAAATAATTCTGTGTTCATCAAGGTAAACAGATTAAGTGTATGACAATTAACTAAATAATACATTTCCAGACATGTTATCACTGAATCATTCAGTGAACTGATAATCAACACACCAAAAAAAGAGCCAATTTCAAGCAAAAATTATTACATCAACAGCTTTAGTTCAACATTCAGGTTTTGATTGACACTATCATCTAATCAGTATCTCGCCATCGACGCAAGCTACTCATCATATATTACTGACCTTGTTCAGCTTTGGCCTGCTCACCGGCGTATAAAGAGAAGTGGTCTGTGGGTTTGGGGCAGCTAAGGGGATTCAGTCCTGTGGCCGAATTTGTGCATGTGGAACTGGCCCGTTTGAAAGCACAAATCTTTACTAACATGCTGGGGGGGCGCTCCTATACCACGAGGCATGACAGGGGCCATTTTAAAGGGTTATCCACTGTCAGCAACTTTAGCCAAAGGGATTAAACGGTGTTGTACTGATGGCTTTTGAATCACTTGCTACAACATGGACTCTCTTTGTTTCTTTAGTACTGTTTTGTTCTTCTCCTGTCTCTGTGTCCTGTCCCTCCATCACCATGTCCCCTTCCCAGGTGGAAACACATGGTAATAGTGTGTATAAATAAGATCAACTATTGTGTGTAATAAATAAGGTCCCTTGATAGGCATGGAGACCAGGGAAGCTGTGTTCCTGCTGAAGGACAGATTAAAGGGGCCAGTTGAATCAAAGACAACAGTTACATTGTAGTCTGTGTCTGTAATATCATGACAAACAGTTACAACAACGCTCTCAATTCTCAAACATTTTGTAGATTAGTGGCATAAATCCAAAACATGTTTTAATACACATCTGTTAAACTCATGACAGGAAATTAAAATATGTTTGCATTCTAAAATCGAAGGTTGACTTCAATAAAAGAAAGGCTGATTAAGTGATCAGGATTTAATCGAAGTCAGAACATTTGATTTCAGAATGTAACCATAATCAGCAACATGTCTAACACCTCATGTTAGTTCAGTAATTTTGGACCAACAATCATTCTTGGTTTCCTCTGCCACCTGTTTGACTCAGCAATGCCTTCTGTGTTAAAGACAATGACAGCACAGCCCTTGCACACTCTTGTGGAAGGAAAAGGCATTGTATGTTCTCGTTGGAAAGGTTGCGTCCTTCGGATGGGTCTCATCTCATCACTAATTCAGCAGTCAGCTTTTCAGCAAAGCCAAAAGTGAACTTACAAGGGAGGCAATATAACTAAAAAGAGTAATTACTTTGATTAAAACAATGCCAAAAGGCAGAATTTCTACCAGCAGATGAGTGCGACTATGGGACAAGATATAAGGAACTATAATTGCATGCAGCGGTATCAAGGTACAAGCACTTTTGCAAGTATAGGAATGGACTGGAAGTGATTATGTTATCACATGTTCACTCTTAATACAATGTGACAAAATAAAGGGAGTACATTTCTGAGTAACTTCATATAACATGTATTGAGAAAAGGAACACATGAAGAATGTCCTAAAACCCCCAACATGGGAATGAACACTAAAACCAAAGGGTTATTTATGTATGTTTATGGTTATTACAACACTTTTTAAATTCAGGACTACTGCAAATATCAAAGACTGTCCCCCTTCAACATTAACAGATAAAAGTGAAAGCACAATATAACTATTTTAAGAGCAGGACATGTATTTTGAATGTGATTTACATTGATGTCCATTTCCAAATTAGCCTCACTTTCTGAAAAATTTTGATGAAGATCATAATGTGAGTAGGTAGTAACTAGCAAATGCCAGGGTGGTTACGGACATATCTTTTGTACTGAAACAATGCCATATTTAACCTAATCAACAGTGTGCGTCAGAGGAGGCTGGTGGGAGGAGCAATAGGAGGACCGGCACATTGTAATAGCTGGAATGGAGTAAATGGAATTGTATCAAACATATGGAAACCATGTATCAACCCATGTTGTATTAATTCCATTCCAGCCATTACAATGAGCCCATAATCCTATAACCCCTCCCACCAGCCTCCTCCTGAGTGTGTCCCATTCAAACAAATCATGTTACATGATAAATAAAGTGTACCTTTTGGTGAAAAAGGAACAAAAACATACAAAAAAGGACAATAGTGTGTCTAAAAATCATTTCTTGATGGCCATTGGATGAATGTCACATTTGGCAAAGCTTTATTCACCCTTTTTTTTTTTTTTTTTTTTACATCAAGCTGTGAGCTCATGGTTTGGATGGTATCTGGGTATACAGAGAGTTAACTCATCATGATTAAAGTGGTTCTAAAGGACAGACATTAAATTGTACAAACATTATCCCAAAATGTTGTCATCTGTTCTTGATTGAAAGATTTCACCCCGGATCCCTGAATTTCCTTTTCATATTGAGATTGATAAAACATACCAACGTTATCTGTTCAAATCATCTAAACACACTGTAACCCATTCGTTTTTGGTACACTCGCTCACACTCTCTTTACGAGTATTCTTTCAGAAAAATACTGGCCCTGAGTATTTGACTGCTGTTTGGAGTAAGGTAATGTGCCTACTTCTAACTGGAATTGCTCTCCGCTAGCCATTCAACCATCAGAAATGACTGATGTATTTTGGGTAAGTAAATGCCTGATCAATAATGGTGAGAAATTGTATTGGCTAAATCCATGGGCGGTTAAAGTGCATACAAATGAAGCACGCATGGGAGGTATTGCACATCAGTCCTCTTCATCACTCCAAAAGGCATCATCTTCATCAATATCCACACCCTGGAACAGCCTATAAAATAACAACAAAGAAACACAAGAAATTAGTCATTTTTACTCATTAATTAAGAAGCCAATAAAAAAAAGGTTAGATAGACATTCTATGGGGCCGATTCAGACTTTGGAAATGTACGCCTTTTGTACGCACTTCAGTAGTTGGTATTTAGAATGACCTTATGGAGGTGCATAACGGGGTTTGCGGGCGTGGTTCCCTTGCGCGCACTAAATACATTTAATTCAACCCCAGAAAACACAATTTGATCAGTGAGTTTTTGTTCAATTAGTTTCTGTTCATTTATCTAAAGCAATCCCTTTAAATACGGTGTTCATTTAATTTGATTGGCCCAAGACTTGAATGTATGGAGAACGCGGTCAGAATATACAAAGATACAAATGTGCATATGTTTTCATGGCTCTCCGTTTCAGAACCCATGGATAGATTTAAAAACAAAACAAAATATTACATAAGTGCTCCAGAGTGGCGCAGCGGTCTAAGGCGTCACAACAGTCCCTGGTTCGATTCCAGGCTGAATCACATTCTGCCGTGATAGGCAGTCCCATAGGGCGGCGCACAATTGGAAAGAGAAAGGGGGATACCTAGTCAGTTGTACAGCTGAATGCATTCAACTGAAATGTGTCTTCCGCACTTAACCCAACCCCTCTGAATCAGAGAGTTGCAGGGGGCTGCCAGAATCGACATCCATGTCTTCGGCGCCCGGGGAACAGTGGGTTAACTGTCAGCTCAGGGATTCGATCCAGCAAGCTTTCGGTTACTGGTCCAATGCTCTAACCACTAGGCTACCTGCCCCAGCGTCGTCAGGGTTTGGCCCGGGGGAAGGCAGTCATTGTAAATAAGAATTTGTTCTTAACTGACATGCCTAGTTAAAAAAAAATATATACACATATGGAGTCACGAGAGTTCGATGAGCCAAGTAAAGCCCCCCCCCACCCAGCCAAACCCTCCCCTAACCCGGACGACTCTGGGCCAAATGTGACTCCCGATCACAGCCAGTTATGATACAGCCTGGGATCGAACCCGGGTCTGTAGTGACGCCTCAAGGACTGCAATGCAGTGCCTTAGGGCGCTGCGCCACTCCTTTTCCACACAAACGAAAAAAAGGTTGTTTGATTCATTCTGAAAATTGACACATTAAGTTCATCAATGGTAACGTTGGAAGTATTGTAGCCTACAATATAATTATAATATGTAGAATAGTATTTTTTTTAAATACCCTAGTTGCCTGCACTGATCATGGAACTGTGTATTGGAAAAAATTAAGTAGATGCTTTTTCCACTTGGAACCGGCAGGTTAACTCAACTGTATTCACCGTTTCCTTGTGCATAAAAAAGTGGTGGAAATATTAGGGAATTAAGTCCAGGTTAGAATAGGATGCATCTGTAGACACACCTCTGCCACACCTGTTTCTTTGATCTCCACCCTAAACGCTTACCATGCTGGCACTGGTAATTTCCCCATTCTTAAATTAAAGTTCAGAATATGCATAGAGTGAAAAGTTACATTTAAATTGATGCATATGTAACTCGCGTCTGAATTCCCCCCTTTGTGCATAATCCTTATGTATCCTACACATCAAAAGGACACAGAGCCAATTGTCAGACATAGCAAAGCCACTCACTGGTTGAAGCAAGGCGAGGAGGGGTTGTTGAAGTGGCTGTAGGGGTTGACACGTGTGAGCTGGCCCAGACACAGCCAGCAGAAGTATTGCTTACACGAGGTGCAAGTCATCTTGTTGCAGCCATCAACCTTCTACACATAAAGACAGAACAGACAAGATGATAGATCAAAATCATGTAGGAGCAGCAAAACATATACATACTAACTAGTTATAAAGCTGTGTAGTACGGAGAACAACATACCTGTATATTAGTGCCACAGCGAGGACAGCCTTTACAGTTCTCATTAAGCCAATCCCTGCTGAAGGATTCCTCCACAGCACGCTGGATGACCCGCTTCCCAAAGCGCTGCTCCATGAACTTCTTCCCCTCAGCACTGGCAGATATATACTCATCCCGCAGGCCTCGCAGCTCATCTACAAGGCAGGAGGTAGAGACCACTCTCAATACCATAACCATTACTCTAACCTACATTTTGATTGATCATCTTTAGTGTATAGACTGTGCACAGCATATAACTCATTACTTGTCAGGTAATATACTATATAAACTATGTAATACAATGTAAACTATTTCCTTTACCTGCTGTGACCTTGCAGTGGGACAGGCCGTGGTATCCCCGTTTGCAGAGGGTGCAGAAGGCGTACTGGCAGGCAGGGCAAATGCCCATGGTGGTGTCTGGCTCCACCATCACAGCCTGGCAGCAGGACTGGCGAGGGCAGTACACCACGTCAGCCATCAGATCCAGGCTGGACTGAAGCAGAAGGCGGTCATAACGCGCAAACAACTCCTCCCCGACAAGGAGCTTGACCTGTAAAAGGGGCAGTGCATTAGTCAGTGCTCATAAGATTGTCACAAGAGCTCATTAATGTCACAAGAGTCAAAGTTACCTGTGGGGGTGTAGCCAAGGAGGTGCACTTGGGCTCGGGGCAGTTAAGGCACTGAACGTTGCCGTCGCGGATCTGAATCTGGAAGTATTCCGTCATGCAGGTCTTGCAGTACACATGCTGGCATTCCTTAAAGCACAGGCAGCCCGAGCCCAGCTTCTCCATGAAGCAGATACCACAGCAGAACGCCTTGGCGTCAAACACCTTCTGCCGCTGAGCTTCATCAAAGTCCAGGAGCTGAGGTAGGATATCAGTACGGGGGTCAACCACCAAGACAGCACGGGGGTCCAGCTCCAGCAGGGGCTCCAGTTTATCCTTCTCCCCGGTTAGACTCCCCGCCCGCTTCACACCAGCCTCACTCCTCTTCCATTCCACCGGAGCGTTGCCCCCCTTGACCACCTCCAGGGGAGACTTGACGTCGAGGAAGGCAAAGGCCTCCTCCTTAAGGAACTGGATCCATGTGAAGAGAACAACACAGCCCTGGTTCTCCTCCCACAGCCCATCCAGGCGCTTGCATAGAGAAGTCATCTGAGGGGGAGAAAGAGAAGGGTTGGTGAGGAGCCTGTAGACCCAACGTTGAATTTCGTTGAATTCTACATTGGGCATGAGTGAGAGTTTGGATCAGGAAGGTTTCCTCTCACGACGTCTACAAACCAGAATGTTGAATAAAATTAGATTTTAACTTACTTTACCTGTTGTCCATGCGGTTGGTCCTTTTGCAGGTAGGAATGTGAGAATATATCCACAGGAAAGTATAATTATATAAACTTTTCAAAGCACTGGTAGTGCTTTCCGATATTTATCACCTGAAGCATGCATAGAAGCATGTAAATACGTACACGAGCTTGGCAAGTATGCATGCATCTCGTGCATGTATTTTCATCTTGTGCGCATGCTTCACATAATAGAAACCTGAATGTACTACCATCGCCTTGAAAAGTTGATGTAATCATACTTTCCCTGAGGATATATTGTCTGACTTTACTACCTTCAACAGGACCAACCGCTCAGACAACAGGTAAAGTAAGTTAAAATATAATTAGATTCAACATTCTGGCTTGTAGAGGTCATGTGAGGGACATCTTTCCTTATCCAAAACGCTCATTTATGCCCAACGTAGAATTCAATGAAATTCAAAGTTGGGTTTCCAAGCTAGAGGACAAGGGGAATATTGTTGAAACATGTTATGTGATTTCTTGTCATGTTGATGGGTCTACCTCACCTGGTCCCTTGACAGCCATTTGGAACTTAGTGTATAGACCGGAGATGAGGAAGAAGGGTAGTCAGCAGGAAGTTCAAAGTTAAGCACCAGAGGAGGTAGGAAAGATATGTCATATTCGGTCTGCTTGTTTCCTGCCAGAAACATACAACACATTTGATTGTTCAGGTTTTAATGCTGATTGACAGTTGATTCATTTTAAAGGGACACTCAGTATTAATGGAGAGGAAAGTAAACAGCCTTACCATCGACTATCAACTTGAAACTAGGAGGAAGTTCAAGGCATAGTTGTATCTCACCGCCCTGTGCAGATTTGGCTCTGTGAAACTCCTCTTCATCGTAAATACTCGCTAGAGCAAGCAACTCATCCTCCTGGGCTTCCTGGTCCTCCGACATTTACATTCCTGTGCGGCAACAATAGTAAAACATGTGAGGCTCTGCGTGATAGCCAATCTCATTTTGATTGGTAGTATATTGGCATTTTTTTGCCAAATAGCTAGCTAAGTATTGCTTCAATAATACAGAGAAGTATAGCACCAGCAAATGAACACAGCATTAAAGATAAAGTGAGAGGTAACAACGTTAAATAAACTAGCTCTTACAACGTTTCAGGATAGAGCGGCATCATCCTAATAATAATGCATGGGTATTAGGTAAGTTAGCTAGCTAGCAGGCTGATTAGAGTCGTCTAACGTTAGCTAGCTAACAGTTACCTAGCTAACGTTATATGGTTTCAACTAGAGAACCATAGTCTAAAGTGACTATGTAACAAATCTAGCTAGGCCCTGATCTCAAGGGCTGACGACGTTAACGTAACGTTAGCTAACTTTAGCTAAGTGCCTCTTTAATAATAAGCTATCTATCTATCTATCATGACTAATCAGTCACTGGCCGAGATATATAAAACGACTATCACAACTAGCTATCATTTTCTTAGATCATGTTGTGTTATTTACCTTTTACTTCAGCCACCACAAATTACGTATTGGTTTTCACTAGTTAACACAGCCACAAAGTAATAAACTCCGCCTATTTCTACAATTTATCTTCTTACATTTTAAACCAAACCTTAACCACACTGCTAACATTTTTGTTTTCATAAATGTTTACAATATTTGTCTTTGTGGCTGTGTTATCTAGAGGAACCCCCGTTTTTGGATGACCACTGAGGAAGAAAACATTTTTTATTAACAACAAATCAATACAGGAAGTACATGTGGGAACACAAGTATATATAAATAATATACATTACACAAGGACCTTAAGGGACATACATACACTTATAATTCTAACAGCTTTTTTGTTAGTAAAGTATTTAATTGTCTTAAAGTGTCTTACAGTTCAATTTATTTTTGTAAGGTAAGAAAACGTGGTGTTTTGTTTGTAAATTTACATTTGTGAATATGAAATTTGTCCAAAAGAATAATGAAATTAATTACATAAAAATGTTTCAGCTTATTTCTATTGTAGGTAAAGAATCCAAGCAGTACATCTCTCCACAGGAGATGGAAAGCTCAATTGGAATCGTATTAACGCCCATTGCGTACGTCGTCGACGTGTCGTCAAAGGGCCGCGGGGTGCATTCTGGGCGATACTGGGACAAGGAGCGCTGTCAAGGAGTGAATGGGAATCAATTGGTATGGGGTCAATTTCACGCCATATGTATTGAATTCAAAATAAAATAAAATCGTGAACATGAAAAATAAAGATGAGAATGTAAATATTATATTTTCGAGGACGGGTGAAATAATGGATGTTGAAATCAAAAAACAATTAATTGAAAGCAAAATGTATAGAAATTGTAAACAAAAATAAGACTTCAAAAGCAAAAACAAAAAACTCGTAATCATTTTAAAGCGAGAGAAAAACACTATGACAATTGATTTTAAACAATATTTAAAAACGAATGCAAAAATCGTTTTCGGTTCAACTTTCCCATCCTAATGAATACATTTTGCCTATGCTCTTTTTAAAATTATATAAATATATATATTATATATTTTTTTATTAACAACAAATCAATACAGGAAGTACATGTGGGAACACAAGTATATATACATAATATATAAAGGACAATTGGGCTAGGGTACAATATCACATTACACAAGGACCTTAAGGGACATACATACACTTATAATTCTAACAGCTTTTTTGTCAGAAGAGTATTTAATTGTCTTAAAAAACAGTTCAATTTATTTGTGTAAGGTAAGAAGATGCGGTGTTTTGTTTGTAAATTTACATTTGTGAATATAAAATTAGGCCAAAAGAATTTGAGTTTATGTTTTCCTTAAACTTCTTCATATAGTGGTTGGCAGGGTAATATTTGTGAATAATTTTAAAGGATACTTCCTTAATTTTGTTAACAAGTAGGTATGTGTGTGGCAACAGCCAAACTTTTTCCCAACAGATATTATCAATAAATACGTTCCAATAATGCCTACGCTCTTGCCTGCATGTACTACCTTTTGGTTACGCTACTCGTATCTTTGCTTTCGATGTCTGTTTCTTTGCTTTCACTGACAGTCTTTTCGATTGAGTGTTTTGGCATTATTTTTCCGTGAAGGGCGGGGTTTAGAGGGAGGAGTTGACAATGAGTCTTCATTGGCCCGCTAGTTTTGGAGTGACAGTTCGTCTTAACACTATCAACGAACACAATCAAGTATTTGTATATTCCACAAGTATTATCAAATGAACTGTTTTATACAGATAATTATCAGACTCAAGTTACAAATGCTGGTAAACACCCAAATACAGAGAGACGTCTTCAGCGCGAGCAATTTGCTTTTCTTCATAATATAAAATTGCCATACACCCAGAGAGGCTATGCAAGAAATGCAATACATTTTGGACAATTAATGTTAGTAGTCAGATTATGTGGACCAGTTTAATATCACTCCGTCATCGGTCAAGGCTAACATACATCTAAATTGCCTAGATGTAATGCTAGCCTACATCAATCATAACTACCATGCTAAACTATCCCTGGCTATTTTTCTTGGCCAAGGCTAACGTTGAGCCAAATCCTGCAATCATCCCAGGAGAGGCGACAGTCGTCAGGAACACTGCACCTTTCATTAGCTGAATTTTGTCCGTTTTTTTTCTTTTGCCTACTTAAGTAGATGGTCTGACGTCACCACTACGCGCCAAATCTTCCCTTTCTGTACCCGGATATTCTGAACATGGCGTGTGTGTGTGTGTGTGTGTGTGTGTGTGTGTGTGTGTGTGTGTGTGTGTGTGTGTGTGTGTGTGTGTGTGAGAGAGAGAGAGAGCGAGAGTGAAAACCGTGACAACCCTAAATAGCTATGCCAATACCTGAAGTCAAGACCAAATCTTGCCTGATACCAGCTGTTTGCCTTTCATAGACTATGGGGAGTCTATGGGGAGGCACATTATGGAGACGCTCCTGTACAGATTACAGCAGGCTATGCAATGCCTTCCTCTGGTCCTTGATTACTTAGTTTGTCAGCACCATTGAGATTACATTTATCAGTATAACTTGTGGAACATTCCAACAGGAATCTGTTCCAACAAACAACGCAAACAAAGCTGTATAGTGGCCGAATAAAGTACCGTGTAGGGAGTGGGCTATTTCCTTAAGTTTTCACTCACCACATTTATTCTGAAAAAGTTCTCAAACATTAAGAATAAGCTACGTGGTGAGTTGATGCCTATTCGGCTATAGTTCGCTAGGTGAATTGATCATGCTACTTTGTATACGTTGCTTGTACTTTACAAAGTTTTTGGAACAGATTCCTGTTGGAACGTTCCACAAATTATACCCATCCTCCGCTCACTAGCGAATCAAGTAGACTTGCCACAAAAGGTAGTGCGGGGTCTCCCCAACCTGTATAGTCTCGTCAATGCTGCAATGGAAGAAACATGTGCCCCATCAATTGTTGTTGAGTTGGATGGCGAAATGGGACGTCTTAAACTGATTGTCAGAACAGCACCTTCATCAGCTGATTGAAATGGATCTGCCTGTATCTTGCTTGGCATCTCAACACAAACTGACCAATGTAAAAAATACGGTATCGTGGTGAGGGAACATGTAGCCAAATGATAGATGAGGAGCTGGACAATCTGGTGGACACAATCAAGACAAGTTCACCACAATTAGGATGGTGAGAGAATGTCTGAAAGTAGTGGGTCATCGAGTCAGTGGACCCGAGTGTGGGACTCAGCGCATAATGTCGATGCTGCAGGAATACAGCAAAGAATGGCACGACTTGGTTGTGTTGTCAGAACATACTCTGTTCGGTGTCCTCTTTCCCTCATACATGTGGACACCAACCACACGTTGATCAGGTAAGCTAAAACCTCTTTCTGATCAGGGTGCACATTTAGTCATAACTCCTAGCCCATACTATGCTGCCTCTGTATTTCACTGCAAGACTCCTGCTTTCGGAAGTATACAAAACTGTCCAATGGTCTTTCAACAGATATGGCTTTTTATATTTGGTGGTATAGACAGCTTCTCAAGAAAGTTAACCGATTGACCTCCATGGTATTTGACGTTTGTCTGACTCAATGTGGATAATCCAATGCTTTCTATTCAAAATGGGTTTGAATTATACAACAGCCCCGCTGTTTTTATATACATGTTATTTTTTTGTATTACACAATCAGTTTCATAATGATGTCCTATAGATCATGTACACAGTGCAGCAAACAACAACAAAGCATCAACTGCCATTGGTTTCTTCCTGGAGTCTGTAGAGAAACTTGGCTTTCCATTAAGGTAACCACATCATTCCCTCAGTAGTGCTGTGTAGAATCAGGCACTTGTTTGTATATGGTCTCGAATCAGACCATATGCCAGGTCTGCCTGAGGCCTTGTCTATCAAGACAAATATATATTTATGTTGACCAAGTTTCATACATCACAGAGGAGAGTGACTGAATTACACCTTGAAATATGACGAATAATTGTCTTTATTATAATCCCAGTGTCTGTCTGTCAGCATCTAGGGTGAGGACAGACTAAGGAGTGGAGAATGTGGACATCCCAAGATGCATGTTTCATGTCTGTGGTTGTGGCAAGGGAAGCTTTATCTCTGGTAAAAACATTCACAATCAACATTAATTTCCACCACTATTTGTATGTGCTGAATACATAGATTATGACCACATTATTGAAATTTCACCAAGACTATACTTAGACAAGTGGCCTACACCTAAATTATAATCCCTACACGGAGTAGAGAAGACAAGCTGTGCTGTTTCATGCATAACTGGTATTTAAATGCTTTGCAAATGAGTGCTTTATAGACAACGTTTCCATTCAGTTTTTATGCAAGTACTGTATAACAAAAATGATGACAGCTGTGATGGAAACAGACAGTTTCGGTACAACTTGATAAATGCCGACCGATCATTTGTTTGGACATGGTGCGGTCTTGCCGGTAAAATTCATTGTGTGAGAAATGGCTGTGGAAATGCCTTTGTGTCAATATTGATATAATAACCATCATATCGAAGTAAACTTGGAGTCACGTGATGATAGTGTTGTGTGGTTCTCCCACAATGCCTCTGGAAACCATGCAGTTTATTAGACTACAGATTAAATAAATTATGAGCATCACAGGATGGTGAAAGTGCACAGTGATGGGGTTGAAACGGGTCAATTCAACTGGAGACGGTGAAGTAGAAATGCAAAGTACTTTAGAATACTTTGACCAATTACATTTCCTCATGCTCAAAGGTTAACATTTTTTGTTGGACAGGACTGGCTATGATGTTGAATGTTTCATTATGTTGCTTCAAATGCTCTCTCCTATGCTAACGGTTATGGTGGGATGTGTGGATCGCCGTGTCAAACATTTTACAATGTCCTACAGTTTGGAAGATGAGGGCTCCCTTGAAGGCTGTTTGACGGGTCACCTATTCTGTGCGCACTGTGTGCCTCCAAGCAGACCTAGACACCTTTACCAATGGATGGGATAAACATCCTCTGCACACTGAGCAAAATCTGACCCCCAACCAGCTATGAGAAAGTACAGAATCCTGTCACCTTCCCTGGCAATGTGGAGTTATAGATTTTAAAGGAGCCACTATGAAAATGTAAGTCTTATCTAAAAAATATATATATTTTAAAAAAAGTGGTTGTAAATGTAACATGATTTTCCATTTTTTCAGGATTTAAACAGCTTGGACGATGCCTGCCTGCTGGAGGAGCATGGCCAGGGAATTGAGGTCCCACCAGTGGAGTGCCCAGGATATGACACTGCTCAAAGCAGCCATTGACCCAACCTCACCATCTCGAGACTATGGACAAGATATTTATGCATCTGTTTTGAAGTATGTGCTGCTACTTTTGGCTGTATTATCCTTATACCGCTGCTTGATGCTGTCGCAAGGAATAAGTCTAGTCCAGTAATTCAAAATGAGACCAATTGGCCTATTTATATAAAATAAAATAAAAAAATAATAATAATATATATTTTTATAAAATGTTAATTTTTTTGATTGGATAAAATTTTCCACAACATTAGTAACCAAAGATTCAGGCAGACTATTTTAATTGTATAATAGAATAGTCTTCAAACAAGGAGCTGCAGGGAAGATTTCAGAGTAAATGGTTGCATGTCCCTTTATGTAGAGGTAATAATACAATCCTACTGTTACAAGTTATTTATACAAGCAACAGTTCCAGAACACAATGGCATTGTGTTAGGGTGCAGACATACTAGGAGTCTATGAAAGGCATATCACAGTCCAACACCAAATAGGCTACAGAACAGCTCACCCCAAATTCTGCCACCACACTATGGACAAAGTTTATTTAAATAACTAAAATACAAATGGTTGCAGTCATTAAATGTAAAAGAAAAGAAATGTTTTCACTACATGGTAAACGGTGATCCTTTTGAACAGAAATTAAACCTTCAAATAGAAACTAGCAACAGAATGTCAAGTGATGCAATTAATCGTGTGTAGTAATGACTAGGATTCTGTGTTCATATGTCAGTGATTGCTTTATCTGCCGTCCCAATGAAAACTAGTTTGAAAATTATAACATTTTATGGAAAATATAATGTAATAATAAATATATATGTCTCTGGACGATGCACCATGCTGCTTTGCTGACAAAATGACGGACACTTCATGGGCCATAGACCTGCGGCTCAGCATAATTTGGGATGTGCCACTTTGCTATATGAGGTCAAAAAAAGGGTAAAATATTGTTTTGTCTTATTTACAGTGAGTGTCTAAGGCCTACATTTAAACAGTATTTGTATAAAATACTTTAACTAATTTCTTATGTGCCCCTGACCCATCAGCCATGGCATAACTATAGGGATAGTGGGAACTGTTAAACTGGATGGCTCCACTTCTTGTCCATCTTTCTCTCCTACTAATTCACCGTGCACTGCCGCTTCCTTTTCCTCCATTCCTCCTGAAACAATTACCGGTGTGTGTTTGCTGGTGTCAATGTGAAAAACATTGCTTTGTTCATAGTATAAACTATGGCTTTTGAAGGCAAAGTAATTGGACTATGTTACTAGGTGAGTAATCCAATAGATGTTACCATTTATAAACTGGTAATCAGCAACTGAACACATTATCTTCCCAGCCCTGTTGATTTATTACCATTAAATGTTGACAATTAAAAAAATACAAAGGCTGACGCTCACCTGCAGTTTCCACATCTTTAACAAAGTCCTTAAAGTTTGACTATGGCAGTCCTGAAGGTTCCTCTCCCGCTCATTTCAGGAGCGATGAGGCCGACTACAGTGTCAGCATTGGACTGGAGAAGGATAAATTAAATGTATAAATAAATCTGACTCATACAACACAACTAGTAATAAAACATTAATTAACTGCAATCTTCCCCCAGGGACAGACTCTTGCAGAGATTTGTCTGCTTCTGACGGATTTCCAGGAAGCCGTAGACTGAATAAAAGGTTTTCAGGCCTTTGTATTCTTGCCTGGTGTTCTAGAAGAAGGGTTCATTTTTCTTTTTCCAGAGGCAGCCTGCCTCCGGAAGAGGTTCAGAAAGGACCTTCAAGCAAAAGGGAGAAAATTCACATTGATAAGGTTATGTTTAAGTTTATTTAATTTAAGAATTGTAATGAGAAACGGTGTAGTGAGGTGGAAGAGGCATACAAGATAGTGTGTCACTATCAGAAAGAGAGAGATTTAAGTGTGCATCACTATGTACCAGAGAGAGCATATCTATTAATCTTATTTTGTGTCTACAAATGTGTAAAGTACCAAAATAACAACTTTGCATGTGTAACATGCAAAAAAAGTGTGAGTGCGTGAGATATGATGAGAAAAGTAATGCATCATTTACAGATTGGCTGAATTTATTAATCGTCAAAATAGGGTAGACCCTATGATGGGTTGAGTATAGACAGCAAAAGTACACATTTCCCGTATTCTAGGACCATTGATATGCACCTGGCCATCCTGGTTACTGGAGGAATGCAGCTATCTCTGGGTTTGTCCCTGCACCTCTGTCAGCTGATGATGCCCCTGACCATGCAATTGATGTACCTGTGCTTGCTGATGCGGTGGCACTGGACTCTGACACTTATTCATAGTCTGGGTCAGCACAGAGATGAGGCCAAAACCACCTCTGAATACTCTGCTGTGAACATCAGCTGGATATATGGGGAAATGCATTATCATACTTTGACCAAGTTGGAATGTCTCTAGCTTAAATAGCCAGCTAGTCCAGAACGTTTTTCTAAGGGTAATTCAGATATGACTAGTTTGAAAGTATGCTTTCTGTAAACCAAGTAGCTGTCCGTAAAGGGCGAAATATGATTTCAATCTCATGATTTTACAGTGTCGTCATGGTGGATAGATGCAACGTTACCTAGCTAGCTAACTGGATACATTAGTGATGGGTCTAAAATCAAAATGGCTTATTTCGACGTGACTTGGTTTAATAAAAACATATGGACAACCCTATGGCTGGCAGTGGCTAACTACAGGCTGGCAACGACTTTAAATAGTTTTGATGTTTTATGTTAGTTTACATTTCTATTTTGATTTCAACATCCATTATTTCACCCGTCCTCGAAAATATGTTTACATTCTCAACTTTTTTTTTCATGTTCACGATTTATTTTATTTTGAATTTAGTACATATGGCGTGAAAATGACTCCATAAATTGGGCGCTAGCTCCAAAAAACAACTTCGTCAACAAGAACAATAATACAAATATATTCCGAGATAGATAACTTGTTCTGTGTAATATCGTATAGTTTTGAAATCGTGACATTAGGTACTTTAGAGGAAAATAGGCAGGTTTCTTGACTCATACTCTTGACTTTTAAAAGGGATTGCGTAACGATTACTTTAGCAGCTGCATGCCAACGTGAACGCGATTGGTCGACAGTCTACTGAGTGAGGTGAAAACACGTTCTCCATTAATTTCCCAAGGGTATTCCTATCTCCTTTAATGTAATATATATTGCTGTATACCGCATTCAAAACAACTGGGAACTAGGAAATATCCGACTTACGAATTCAGTACATTCTAGACAACAGTGAAAATAGTTTTGAACGGTCATCCAACTTGGAAATTTGGGCATCTTTCTAGAGCTCCGACTTTCTGAACTGAAGATCACAGACATCAAGATTTGACCTTGTTTTTTCCCAAGTTCTCCAGTTGTCATGAAAGCACCAATAATAGATGACAGCCTTCCTCCCTCCCGCAGAGCCGGGGCAATTATAAGCAAGCTCACCAGTAAAGTGTGGACCCACGGAAAGAGGCATTGCATTACAGCAACACTTTCAACAACATTTATTAATGGATCATCTTTCTGCAAGTCTCTGCTGGGGGAGATTTTCAGATCCTCCTGTGGGGAAAGAGTTTTGGGAAATGAGTGGAATTATCTTGATGTAGTGATAAAGCTTTTTTTGACTGGCCATTTTAGGATGGTTATTCAATATATAAGGGGAACTACAACAGTAAGCAGTCAGACTGTATTCGTGCTGTGTGAAATACTGCACCATTGGAGCTATAACACAAGCATTTCACTGCACCTGTGATCAGAAAATCTGTACCCAACCAATACATTTAAGATTTGACTAGTCTCAGAAACCCAGAATATTGTGAGAGCTGTAGAGTACAGCCTTAACCAAAGCACAACCAGAATACTACTGGTGATGTTGCTGTGTAGGTCATGGTGGTTGGAACAGAAGGAAAGAGAAACCCAGCCCGCAGGGAGGAAGTGCCTTTGAGAAGCTTGTGTAACGGATGTGAAACGCTAGTTTAGTTAGCGGTGGTGCGCGCTAAATAGCGTTTCAATCGGTGACGGTCACTTGCTCTGAGACCTTGAAGTAGTAGGGCCGCGGCTTTTATGGAGCGATGGGTAACGATGCTTCGTGGGTGACCGTTGTTGAGTGCAGAGGGTCCCGGGTATGGGCGAAGGGACGGTCTAAAGTTATACTGTTACACTTGGGGGGGGGGGGAGGTTCAGGCCCAACCAGCCTCCAGTGAGGTCTCTCTCTGCACACCTTGGGCAGTACACCCCTGGGGGTTTTGTTTATGGAGGGGTGGTCGAAAAATAATGCATTGTTCATCAAAACCTCCACAGACCTTAAAATGATTTAATCTTTCATACAATGTGGTTATGAAAGTATACCATCTAAACATTTTGTGTTGTTATACAACCTTTGCATGACATTAGACCAGAAAATTGTATGGAGTTTTTTCCTCTTGCTGAATTCAAGGTCAAAATCAATACGCTCCGCATTGCATTTTCAAATAACCTTTCAGCGATCTTTCACATAATTCTCAGACACCAACATGTATTTATTTTGCTTTTGGTTAGTGGTAACAGCACCAAACTGGTCTTCCCCACACATCCACACTTGTAGAATAGAAAAACAAAACAAGTCTATACCAGAGAACAACTCACAGACCATTGCTTTTAAAGAGACAGCCTTACATTAAAATACTGCATGACAGTAACTCAAACCTAATTGAATATAGTGGACAGATAATTGGTGCCTCTATAATACCCATCTCTGAATACATTAACCTTTATTCCATCCAATATCCATTTATCCAACAGCTGCAAGATTTAAGTGAAACAAATGCACAGTAAGTCATATCCAATGGGGAATAATGATGATGCTAAGCTTGAACCTCTACCCCCAATCAATAATAGTTAACAATTTCATCAAACGTCTTTACTACTTTTCTCTGCGTACCACCTCTTAATATGACATTCTCAGTGGAAGTGGGATGAACATTCCTTGCAAAATGGCCATTGAAGCGAAACACAGAAAACAAGTTTCCATCCTGCAGCCTTACAGTATTTTATGTCAAACAGCCTGATCAATACGCTATCATTGTATATCAACAGGTAAAGTGTTACATGCCAAGAAGGCAGATTGAGAGTATTTAAAGGAATAGTCCAATTGTGTAATCAAAAGAGAGGCCATCAGCAAGATGTCAGAGGGGTTAGAGAGGCAGCTGCAGCAGTTAGTCAATGTCCATCTCTGGCAGTTTGTTGCCCTCTGCAGATTCAGGAGCCACCGTGCCCCCTGCTGCACCCTTCTCTGGGCTGCCTGGCTGGGCCTCTGTGCCCTCCTGTCCATTTACTGGCCCATTCTGCTCTGGCTTCTCATCCTTGGGGACCTCCACTTTAGGTTTGGGTTTTGACACGATTGGGTTGCAAGCCGAGTCAAGCTCCTACAAAGATGGAGAGAGGATATCATAGTTAGACATCTGGGACATTTTTACATTTGGATGAACATATGTCATATTAGGACCAGGAGTTTTCCTTGACCATGTGACCTGACAAAACAGTTATTGGAAAGACTATGCAAACCGATTATTAGCACTTACCTTTGTTTTTGCCTGAATCTCTCTGACTTTGACAGCAGGCTCCTGGGTAAGATTGTGTTTGCTCTGCGCGTTCATTTTGCTGTTCATCCAGATCATAGCGTCGTTCACCTGCTTATCCACCTTCAACATCTCCAACTCATCCAAATGCTCATACTGCTCCTCCTGGGTGTCAAGACAGGCATAAGGAACATTTCAGTGCTGGGAGACATTGAGATATCATTAGATGTCCAGTAGCTCAAGGTTGATAAAACTATGAGCACAACTATGCAATAATAATCTTATAAATTACCTTTATTTTGTAAGCTTCTACAATCTTCATGAACTGTTGGATATGCTTTCCGAGTTCATCGAATGCTTTTGGCCTTTCCTCAGCCTCATTGTATCTTTCCCGGATGGGCTGCCCAAGTTTCTGAAGAAGGGACATTCAGTTCAGTCACCTGACACAATCTATCCTATGCTAAAACCAGAGACATGAATTGACCGACAATGTTACCTTTAATTCAGCCAGTTTGTCGATGTACACTTGTTTCTGTTGGTCCTCGCCGTCTTCATACAACCAGTTCTCGGTGTCCTCAAGTCTTAACGAAAAGGTGTCTCTGTCCTGCATTTGGAAAACATTCACTTGAATAACTCCACATCATTTGTTTTCAATGCGTGTAAAGGTATATAGTGGCAATATACTCACAGATTCACTGACAAACTTCTCCAACAATCCATGCAGTTTGTCTCTCATATCATAGACGTACTCTTCTACGTTGTTCTTGGCATCGTTCCGCTCCTTCTCCAGCTTGTCCTGCATAATCATCTTACCCTGAGATGGACACATCAAATACATATTTTTATTTATTTTGACTTTCCTTCCCATCACAGCCTTGCTGTAGATAAAGATTGACATGCTCAAGCAAGTCATTAACCTTCAGTTAGAGTCACACAAAAATACTGTACACTAGCCTTACGATTGACAATAATGTGTCAAGGTTATGCTTGTAAAACAATTGCTGAGAAAACTACATACATTTCATGTCAATACAGGTTTTCAGCTAATTAAAATTAATTCATGACGGGACAAGTTGCCATGATATCCTACAATATTACCTCATTCTCCACAAACAGATTGACCGTGTCGTTGGTTAGTTGCCAGCGCAGGCTGTTTTCTATTGGGAGCTCGACAGTCTTCGTTTTCACTTTCGGTTTCTTAGCTGATGAAGCTTGATTCTTCTCTTTTCCATCCTCTGACGTCTAAGATAAAAAAAATACACCTTTTAGATAAATGTGCACTGGTCCCATAAATAAGGCTATATCATGGGCTCCCGAGTGGCGCAGCGGTCTAAGGTACTGCATCGCAGTGCTAGAGGTGTCACTACAAGACACCCTGGTTCGAATCCAGACTATCACAACCGGCCGTGATTAGGAGTCCCATAGGGCAGCGCACAATTGGCCCAGCGTCGTCCAGGTTTGGCCGTGTAGGCAGTCATTGTAAATATGAATTTGTTCTTAACTGGCTTTCCTAGTTAAATAAAGGTTACGTTTAAAATTAAAATCATTAATACATCTAGACAAAAAGCATCCCCTCAGAATGTCAGTGGTAGAAAAATATGTTATCGCACTGGAAATACGCAGTCCGTTAGCTACCTCCATTTCCTCAGTCTCAGACTTCTTGTCAGCATTGTCTTTCTGTCCATCACCTTGGGCTTTCTCATCTTGGTCAGTCTGCATCTTACTCTGATGAGAAACATTTGATTAGCCATTAATGTGGAGTTAACAGCACCAAGAGTTAGCTTGGCATCCCAGTGCACAGATCACATATTGGAGAAAGTCATCATTGTGAAAGAAAAAAAACCCACAGGGAATAGAAAATGGACACATCTGTCCTGGAACAGATCTAACTTGTTCAGACATGACAGCTGAATTACCTGGCATTTTACTAAATATGTCTGGGCTGATAATTTTCCAATCAACTGGGTGTGGGTAGATTATAGGTTTGTGAAAGCCGCACCAAAACAAAGCACACAAACCTCGTCTTCCTTCCCAGTAAGGTCTGTCTCCATGGGCTCCTCTCCCTCAGTAGGTTTCAGGACCTCCACTAGAGAGGCACTGGACACGCTGAAGACACCGTGGACATTCACCCTAACTTTCACCTTAACCTTTGAGCTTTCACCATTCGCCTGGGGAACCACTTTCTGGACCATGAACTGACCTAAGGAGTTCACAAGTGGATTATTAGACACTGATTAACATGGCCTTAGAGACACCCATTCAAAGAAACAATTAACTGAATATGTGCAAGCCTATTGCTTATTAGACGGGTCTAGAGTTTCAGGCCTGTTTGTTTGGGTACCTATTGAGGGGTCTGGGTATGGCAGCTCTTTAGGGTTGTTGTAGTAGGCCTCCAAGGAGAAGGGCTCTCTCCTGTAGAACGTCAACACTTTGGAGAAGGGTGCTGCATGGTTCTTTGGGAATACCTCGCAATCACTGACATTGGAGGAGACAAGAAGATTATGTGAGTCACTGCTGATCTGAGTTCAGTGCAATCAGTGTCAAATAAGCCTATGTCAAATGTAAAGAAGAGAGTTCACACCTTAACCCCTCCTCTGCAGCAGAGTTCCACTTCAAGGAGATGGGATAGGGCACAACATCAGTGATGGAAAACTCTCTGACTTTGAAGGCGGGGGACAGGATAGCACACTGGGGAGATCAATCACATGTATTATAACACATTTCAGGGGGGCTACATTACTAACTGGTTAACAACTGTATACAGTAGTTCATGGCATGTCAACAGTAAGGTTATTTACTGCAAATAGTTTGTGCTAATCAGGTTGACAACTACAGTGATAACAACCAGTTCCGTGAGAGGCTAAAAACAGCGTGCCCATTTGCTGAAAAGGTCATTGGGGACAGCGAGTCATGACATGATACCTGCAGTGCACATCCTCTTGCAACAGCCTCGTCTGCATTTAAAGTCATGCTCAGTTCTTTTCCAAAGAATTTGCAAACTCTTTCTTTGACGGCTGGGATCCTGGAGGCACCGCCCACGATTTCCACAGCGTAGAGGTCTTCCTTCTTCAGCTCTGAACAATGCATGGAACACACCACCAGTCAAATTAAACAGCCCACCCAGGTGTTAGCAAGAACATGAACAGGCTGTGCTGAGGGATACTCCTGCTACTATTAGTACTACTACAGTTACTCACTGGCTTGTTCCATGACGCTGCGCAGGGGAGTCTCCACTTTGGCCAGAAGCCCTGCACACAGCTCCTCAAAGTGGCCTCTGGAACAACAGTGGTCATGGGATATTAATAGATACCGTACACACATGCAGCTGCTTGTATCATGACGATACACAGGCACCGAATGAAAACACTTCCTGACACATGGTTTTTCCACTGCGGATGGCCTAAATGTAATAGAGGTACTGTGATGGGTGAGAGGACTTGTATTTTGCTTCACCAACCTGTTAAGTTTCCCAGTGACGTCAATGTCATTCATGAAGCACTCAATGTTGAGTGGCAGATCAGAGGAATTGGCGCTCATCAGCTTCTTGAGCTTCTCACACTCCTGGTAGAGACGAACCAGGGCTCTGGGCTTGGTTTTCACATCCAGCTTGTACTTCTTGCCAAACTCCTCACAGAAATGGTTCACCAACACCTCGTCAAAGTCTTTGCCACCCAATGCTGCGTCAGACGCAGAAGCTAGCATCTGAAAGAGAAAGAACATTAAATCCATGCCTTATTCTATAAAAAAAAAGTTTTGTACATATAAACAACATACTTTGAGCTTTCCTTTGTTGAAGGCACAGATGGAGACCTGATAACCAGAATGGCCCAAATCTACAAACACCACATTTCTTGGCTTTTCCTCAGGGGCAGGGAGATCTTGTTTATAGATCCCATATGCCAGTGTAACTGGAAGAATCAAAGAGACAGAAAAATGTGTTTAGACCAAGATTATATGAGTTAACATTGCTCAGTGTTAGCATGGTAATGGCATTACCTGCAGTGGTCTCATTCATAAGTCGTAGGCAGTTGAGTCCTGCAATCTGAGCAGCATCTATAACGGACCTCCTCTCTGCGTCAGTGTAGAAGCTGGGGACCTGGAGCACATTTAGGAAAAATTATGACCCTTAAAAACGTCATCCATGACTGCTTATACTGTGTGATAAAACATTTACTCTTTAGAAAATATATGGAGTTACAATAGGGCATAGGCGTCGCTGTAGGAATGACATTTTGCTAACCAAAAAATACTGCTCTGTATCTTTACATCTCTGGGCCTCGTCTAAGTAGATGTAAAACTGCTTACAGAGATAACACAATCAGCCACAGGTTTCTTCATTGCGGTCTCAGCAGTCTCCTTCAGTTTGGTCAGCAGCATGGCAGTGACTTGTTCAATGCTGAAGACTTTCTCCTCCTCCATGTACATCACCTAGTAAAAAGTATAGTAATGAAGTACAAACATCTTGAAGATTGAATATCTCAACTGTTCAGCCTCTACCACCATGATGGATCAAGTGCTAAAACAGAAAGTATACTTCACTTTTGATCATTTACCTTGATCCCGGTCGACCCAGAAGGCAACTGGGCCAGGTCGTAAACCAGGCTAGATTTTGCTGACTGGACGTAGGGGTCTGAAAATGCCCTGCCATGGAATCGCTTGAACCCTTGAACAGTGTTCTTACAATTTGTTACAACCTTTCAAAAACAAAACAACAAATACCATGATCAAATAACATTCTACTTTATTTTAACAACTGAATTGTATTAGCTATAAGGTTTAAGCTTACCTGGCCTTTGGCTGCCGCTCCTATTGAACGATTACGTGGTCCAAAGGACACACATGCTCTGAAAAAAAGTGAAGATGTTATTGATAACAGATCCTTCCCTGCGTGCATGGTGCTCAAAATTGTTTACCCTACATGCTTAACTGCCACAACAGACAAAACTCGCAATGCCAAAATGTAGGCTACATTCCAAAGAGCCCTTTAGTCCAAACTCTTCTGTCATCACTGCTAAACACAGATGTCAATGGCAAAAGCTCACACTACAATTACTGTCAACACAAGTGTGCAGTTGTTGGTGATGTCAGCGAGAGGTTAATGCACCAAAATGTAGACAACCCAATTGCATGCCGATGTCACTACACCCGTATAGTTAAGCTGACAAGCAAAGTATAGTAAATCTTACAATGCAGTAATGTATAACGAAACCTCATTATTAATAAAAGGCTGACAATAATTATCTTACACAGTTAGTTGCTACCCTGATTAACAACTTAATCTCAGACCGATTTAAATCTCAGACCGAGGTCAGGTGCAGAGATGACAAGAATTTCGAGACTACCTGCCGAAGGTGATTACTAATTAGGGTGGCAGGTAGCCTAGTGGCTAGTGCATTGGGCCAGAAACAAAAAGGTTGTTGGTTCAAATACTCGAACCGACAAAGTGAAACATCTTTTCGTGTGCCCTTGAGCAATAGCTGACCCTGTACAGCAGGGCTGCCCAACCTTCTTCTTGGAGATCTACTGTCCTGTAAGCGTTCAGTCCAACCCTAATTTAGCATCTCTGATTCAGCTAGTTAAGGTCTTGTTGAGAAGCTAATCATAGAATCAGGTGTGTTAAATTAGGGTTGAACTGAAAACCCACAGGACTGTAGCGCTCCAGGAAGAGGGTTGGGCAGCCCTGCTGTACAACACCACATTCACTGCACCTATCTGGTGTATGTGTCAATAAAACATCCATTAAATGTTTTCCTAACTAGTGGAAGTATACTGTATATCAGAATCATCACAAGTAGTATGTAAATCAAACATATGGATGTGTGATATAGGGATTAGACAATGTCACTCACTGACATGTATTTTAGCAACCCCACTCTGTAATCATTGACTTAAAGTGGAACTGACAGCATTTTAACTACAATGAACAGAAATATAAATGCAACATGTAAAGTCTTGGTCCAATTTTTCATGAACTGAAAGAAAAGATGCCAGAAAATGTTCCATACATACAAAAAGTACACATTTGCCAAGATAATCCAGACACCTAACAGGTGTGGCATATCAATAAGCTAAATAAACAGCATGATCATTACACAGGTGCACCTTGTGCTGAGGACAATAAAAGGCCACTAAAATGTGCAGTTTTATCACATAATACAAAGCCACAGATGTATTAAGTTGAGGAAGTGTGCAATTGGCATGCTGACTGCAGGAATGTCCAACAGAGCTGTTGACAGAATGTAATTTTTCTACCATAAGCCGCCTCTGTTTCAGAGAATTTGGCAGTACATCCAACCTGCCTCAACTGCAGACCACCTGTAACCACGCCAGCCTAGGACCTACATATCCTGCTTCTTCACCTGTAGGATCGTCTGAGGAGGGGAATGGGGGTGCTCAGGAGTATTTATGTCTGTAATAAATACCTTTTGCGAGAAAAACTCATTCTGCTAAACTGGGCCTGGCTCCCAAGGGAGTGGGCCTGGCTCCCAAGGGAGTGGGCCTGGCTCCCAAGGGAGTGGACCTGGCTCCCAAGGGAGTGGACCTGGCTCCCAAGGGAGTGGACCTGGCTCCCAAGTGAGTGGACCTGGCTCCCAAGTGAGTGGACCTGGCTCCCAAGTGAGTGGACCTGGCTCCCAAGGGAGTGGACCTGGCTCCCAAGGGAGTGGACCTGGCTCCCAAGGGAGTGGACCTGGCTCCCAAGGGAGTGGACCTGGCTCCCAAGGGAGTGGACCTGGCTCCCAAGGGAGTGGACCTGGCTCCCAAGGGAGTGGACCTGGCTCCCAAGGGAGTGGACCTGGCTCCCAAGGGAGTGGACCTGGCTCCCAAGGGAGTGGACTTCCCAGGCCCAGTCATGTAAAATCCATAGATTAGGGCCTAATGAATTTCAACAATTTCAATTGTTTATATTTTTGTTTAGTATACTTTGTCGATATTAATAATAATAAGTCACAAATATTAAATTCCAAGTTTATGGTTCAAAACCAATTTTATAAGAGGTTTTAAAAATAGGTTCTATTTGACTCAAAATACAATGAAATACAGTAAGGCATTGCTGGCAGAATAGATGCATGATTTATATAATTCGCCAAGAGCATTATTTCTTTAACTACCAAGAAATCTATCAGGTTGTAAATCACAGCTGGGCTGGTACATTGTTTGCTGCCTCCACCCATTCGGATGCATTGTTTCAGTTTCAATTACACAATATTTTAAACAAAAACGAGTGATCATAACTAAGGCTGGGAAGGTCAATACAATCAAACTAGCAAAGGCAATGAACACAAGTCAGTCATAAAGTGGCTAATAGGCTAGCACACGTGTCAAACAAGGCCCACAGGCCGAACACGAAACACAAGCGAGTATAAATAAGTTTACAGTGGAGTCATCTACGCTGAACAAAAATATCAACACAACACAAAGTGTTGGTCCCATGTTTCATGGGATGAAATTAAAGATCACAAAAATGTGCACACAACACAATGCCACAGATGTCTCAAGTTGAGGGAGCGTACAATTGGCATACTGACTGCAGAAATGTCAACCAGAGCTGTTGCCAGAGAATGTAATGTTAATTTCTCTACCATAAACCACACCCAATGTCATTTTAGAGAATTTGGCAGTATGTCCAACTGGCCTCACAACTGCAGAGAACACATATGGTGTCGTGTGGATGAGCAGTTTGCTGATGTCAACGTTGTGAACCGAGTGCCCCATAATGGCGGTGGAGCTATGGTATGGGCAGGCATAAGCTACAGACAATGAACACAATAGCATTTTATCAATGGCAACCTGAATGCACAGAGATACCATGATGAGATCCTGAGGCCCATTGGCGTGTCATTCATCCACCGCTATCACGTTTCAGCATGGTAATGCACGGCTCCATGTCGCAAGGATCTGTACACAATTCCTGGAAGCTGAAAATGCCCCAGTTTTTCCATGGCCTGCATACTCAGACATGTCACCCATTGATCATTTTTGGGATGCTCTGGATCAACGTGTACAACAGCATGTTCCAGTTCCCATCAATATCTCAAAGTAAGCATTTCATTGTAATACCTGTTGTATTCAGCGCATGTGCCAAATAAAAACAAATATTTTAATATCCTGCAACTTTGGACAGCCATTGAAGACGAGTGGGACAACACTCCACAGGCAACAATCAACAGCCTGATCCACTCTATGTGAATGAGATGCGTCGCGCTGTATGTGGTGGTCACAACAGATACTGACTGGTTCTTATCCACACTCCTACATTAAAAAAAAAGGTATCTTAATTCATAAATTATGGCCTAATGAATATATTTAAATTGACTGATTTCCTTATATGAACTAACTCAATTGTGGTTGGTTCAGTATACTTTATTTAATTACAGCCTATTGCGCTTGCGTCTGCAAATTCAACTTCAATTGTGCTGCTTTCGTGTGTCCTGTTTACAGCGAGCAGAGGGAAAGTGTACAAACATGCCACAGTCCTAGCTAGGCTACTAAAATATTGCAGTCTAGCGTCAGTTAAAGCTTGACAATGAATAACCAAAAAACAAATCCTGCAATAAAACACCATGCAAAGAAGAAACATGTAGGCCTATTACAACAACATTTGAGCAGTAGCCTATGCTGCAGACTCAACTACAAGACATTGAGTGCACCATACAGAAATGCTGAATTCAACCACCCTGGTGATCCATGCAGTGTAAAAAAAATTAAAACATGTTAAGTTTAAATGTTACAACAACCTATAGCTACGTTTTTTTGTTACTGGAGTTATTAAATACTTTTTGATTAGGGTCGCAGTATATTATGCACATCAGAAAGCATAGCAGCAAAGGCTGGACAAATGTATATTTTGTTCAAATTAGGGATGCACGATATATCGATGGACATATCAAAATCGGACGGTATTAGCCAAAAATGCCAACATCGGTATCGGCCCGGTCTAGTTGAACGCCGATGTTAAAAACCGACGTCAAAGATACCGTGCATACCTATATAACGTAGGTACATGATGTAATAATAATTTGTAATAATAATTTGTGGGTTGCCTTCTGAATAAAAGTATGTAATCGACAGTGATGCAATGAATACAAATAGTAGAATTATGCCATACTTTTATTTTGAAGGCTAACTGCAAAGTCCACTATTGTGGCTCACATAGATGGTCTGACCGCCATTAATCAAATAAGAACAGTCTTATAAATTAGGGTTATTTTAGATGACAGCTAGCTATATAGTTAGCTAGCTAACTATAGCTACTGAAACAGATTATGTTGTGTTATTCGACACGTCAAACAGTGTTATTGACGTGCATCTTTTTCCACGTCTTATCCAAGATGGCGTAGCAATCAGACGTCTTTGTCCTTCGTCTTGTCCCATGTATATATCTTTTTATATATTTTTCTTCGCATATCTTTTTTAAATATTTTTCTAAACCTCAACTTCAAAATACTTTCCTGCAACCCGGCTCACACTATGTGGTGCGGATCTGTTTTTTTCAAAAGTTTTTTTTATTTACTTCGGAACTGGAAACACCCAACAGAAGCTAGCCAGCTCACTAGCTACTAGCTAGTAGTCAGCTAACCACTGCTAGCGGTCATCAGCTAACCTTTAGCTCGGAAAGCTCTCGCCAGTTTGTACAACGCGACTCAAACCAGAGCATACCGGACCAATTTTCTCTTCATATCCCCGGATTCCTACCGCAAGTCCCCTGAATGTCAATCTGCTAGCTGCGGCCCGCTGGCTGTCAGCCACGGCCCGCTAGCTGTCTAGAGCATATTGGACTGTTAGCTGAATAGATCCATCAGTCAATTTCTTGGGCCACTATTCCTATTTTGCCAATTGGACTTGGACCCCTCTGCTACTCGGAACCCTACTAATTCCATCATGACTGGTCTATCGACGTCACCGCATGCGGAGGCTAAAACAGACTTTCCTCCGTTGAGACGTCCCTCTAAGGCCCTTCTGCTAGCTGTCTGATTCGCGGTGTCTCCAGCCAGCCCAACCACTCACTCACTGGACCCCTATGATCACCCGGCTACGCATGTCTCTCTCTAATATCACTATGCCTTGTCCATTACTGTCCTGATTAGTGATTATCTTATTTCACTGTAGAGCCTCTAGCCCTGCTCAATATGCCTTAACCAACCATTTAGTTCCACCTCCTACATAGCACCTGGTTTAAACGTCTCTAGAGACAATATCGCTCTCATCATTACTTAATTTCTAGGTTCACCTCCTATGTACTCACATCCTACCATACCTTTGTCTGTACATTATGCCTTGAATCTATTTTTTGGCACCCAGAAACCTGCTCCTTTTACTCTCTGTCCCGGGCGTACTAGACGACCAGTTCTGATAGCCTTTAGCCGTACCCTTATCCTACTCCTCCTCTGGTGATGTAGAGGTTAAACCAGGCCCTGCAGTGCCTAGCTCCACTCCTACTCCCCAGGTGCACTCATTTGTTGACTTCTGTAACTGTAAAAGCCTTGGTTTCATGCATGTTAACCTTTTGTGACTAGGGGGCAGTATTTTCATTTTTGGAAAAATAACGTTCCCGTAGTAAACAGGATATTTTGTCAGGACAAGATGCTAGAATATAATTGACAGCTTAGGATAGAAAACACTCTAAAGTTTCCAAAGTGTAAAAATATTGTCTGTGAGTATAACAGAACTGATATTGCAGGCAAAAGCCTGAGAAGAATCCAATCCGGAAGTGACTCATCTTTTGAATGCTCTGCGTTCCAATGCGTCCCTATTGAGCAGTGAATGGGCTATCAACCAGATTACTTTTTCTCCGTATTCCCCAAGGTGTCTACAGCATTGTGACGTAGTTTTACGCATTTATGTCGAAGAATACCCGTAACCGGCTACATTGCGCAACTGGCTCCCAGAGTGATTCTCGCGGAAAATACAGAGGTAGCCATTCTTATAATCGGTCCTACTGAAAAACCAATTGTCCCGGTGGATATATTATCGAATAGATATTTGAAAAACACCTTGAAGATTGATCATAAACAACGTTTGCCATGTTTGTCGATATTATGGAGCTAATTTTGAATATTTTTCGGTGTTTTCGTGACTGCAATTTCCGGGCGATTTCTCAGCCAAACGAAGAACAAACGGAGCTATTTCGCCTACAAAAATAATATTTTTGGAAAAAAGGAACATTGGCTATCTAACTGGGAGTTTCGTGAGTGAAAACATCCGAAGCTCATCAAAGGTAAACAATTTAATTTGATTGCTTTTCTGATTTCCGTGACCAAGTTACCTGCTGCTAGCTGGACAAAATGCTATGCTAGGCTATCGATAAACTTCCACAAATGCTTGTCTAGCTTTGGCTGTAAAGCATATTTTGAAAATGTGAGATGACAGGGTGATTAACAAAAGGCTAAGCTGTGTCTCCATATATTTCACTTGTGATTTTCATGAATAGGAATATTTATGTCCGTTGCGTTATGCTAATTAGTGTCAGTCGATGATTACGCTCCCGGACCTGGGATGGGGAGTTACTAGAGGTTAACATTAGAAGCCTCCTCCCTAAGTTTGTTATATTCACTGCTTTAGCACACTCTGCCAACCCGGATGTCCTAGCCGTGTCTGAATCCTGGCTCAGGAAGACCACCAAAAACCCTGAAATTTCCATCCCTAACTATAACATTTGCTGATAAGAGAGAACTGCCAAAGGGGGCGGTGTTGTAATCTACTGCAGAGATAACCTGCAGAGTTCTGTCTTATATTATCCAGGTCTGTAGACAAACAATTCAAGCTTCTACTTTTAAAAATACACCTTTCCAGAAACAAGTCTCTCACAGTTGCCGCTTGCTATAGACCACTCTCTAACCCCCAGCTGTGCCCTTCACTCCATATGTGAATTGATTCCCCCCCTCCCCCATCTATCTTCAGAGCTCATGCTGCTAGGTGACCTAAACTGGGACATGACATCCTACAATCTAAGCTTGATGCCCTCAATCTCACACAAATGATCAATGAACCTACCAGGGACAACCCCAAATCCGTAAAACACGGGCACCCTCATAGATATGATCCTAACCAACCTGCCCTCCAAATACACCTCTGCTGTTTTCAACCAAGATCTCAGCGATCACTGCCTCATTACCTGCATCCGTAATGGGTCTGTGGTCAAACGGCCACCCCTCATCACTGTCAAACGCTCCCTAAAACACTTCAGCGAGCAGGCCTTTTCAATTGACCTGGCCCGGGTATCCTGGAAGGATATTGACCTCATCCCGTCAGTAGAGGATGCCTGGTTATTCTTCAAGTGTTTTCCTCACCATCTTAAATACGTATTCCCCATTCAAAAATGTTTGAACCAGGAACAGATTTAGCCCTTGGTTCTCTCCAGACCCAACTGACCTTGACCAGCAAAAAAACATCCTGCGGCATACTGCATTAGCATCAAATAGCCCCCGTGATATGCAGCTTTTAAGGGAAGTTAGGAACCAATATACACAGGCAGTTAGGAAAGCTAAGGTTAGCTTTTCAAGCAGAAATGTGCATCCTGTAGCACAAACTCAAAATAATTCTGGGAAACTGTAAAGTCCATGGAGAATAAGAGCACATCCTCCCAGCTGCCCACTGCACTGAGGCTAGGAAACACTATCACCACCGATAAATCCACCATAATTGACAATTTCAATAAGCATTTTTCTACGGCTGGCCATGCTTTCCACCTGGCTACCCCTACCCCAGTCAGCAGCCCTCCACCCCCCACAGCAACTCGCCCAAGCCTCCCCAGCTTCTCCTTCACCCAAATCCAGATAGCTGATGTTCTGTAAAAGCTGCAAAATCTGGACCCCAACAAATCAGCCGGTCTAGACAATCTGGACAATTAGTATCCTGTTCAATCTCTTTCGTATCGTCTGAGATTCCCAAAGATTGGAAAGCTGCCGCGGTCATCCCCCTCTTCAAAGGGAGAGACGCTCTAGACCCAAACTGCTACAGACCTATATCTATCCTACCCTGCCTTTCTAAGGTCTTTGAAAGCCAAATTAACAAACAGATTACCGACCACCTCGAATCCCACCGTACCTTCTCCGCTATGCAATCTGGTTTCAGAGCTGGTCATGGGTGCACCTCAGCCACGCTCAAGGTCTTAACTTCTCTAGGGTAGGGTGCAGCATTCGGAATTTTGGATGAAAAGCATGCCCAAATTAAACGGCCTGCTACTCGGGGCCCAGAAGATATGATATGCATATAACTGGTAGATTTTGGATAGAAAACACTCTAAAGTTTCCAAAATTTTTAAAATAGTGTCTGAGTATAACAGAACTGATTTGGCAGGCAAAAACCTGAGAAAAATTCATTCAGGAAGTCGTTTTTTTGTTGGTTTTGTAGTTTTCTATTCAATGCATTTACAGTATCCATTGACTTAGGAGCTGCAATTTGAGTCCTATGCCTTCCACTAGATGTCAACAGTCTTTAGAAATTGTTTCAGGCTTGTATTCTGATATATGAGGGAGTAAGACCAGTCTGAATGAGTGGACCCTGCCGTGTCACAGAGCTTTTTCATGCGCAATCCCGAGAGAGTGCCTTTCTTGTTTACCTTTTATATTGACGAAGTTATTGTCCAGTTGAAATATTATAGATCATTTAGGCTAAAAACAACCTGAGGATGGAATATAAACATCGTTTGACATGTTTCCATGAACTTTACAGATAGAATTTGGATTTTTGTCTGCCTGTTTTGACCACGTTTGAGCCTGTGGATTACTGAATAAAACACGAACAAAACAGAGGTTTTTGGATATAAAGAGACTTTATCGAACAAAAGGAACATTTACTGAGTAAATGAATGTCTTCTGAGTGCCACTATGAAGATCATCAAAGGTAAGGGATTGATTTTATTTCTATTTCTGACTTGTGTAACTCTTCTACCTGGCTGGTTACTGTTTGTAATGATTTGTATGCTGGGCTATGTTCTCAAATAACCATAAGGTATGCTTTCGCCATAAAGCATTTTTTAATCTGACACCGTGGTTGGATTCACAAGAAGTTCATCTTTAAACCTATGATAAATATGTATTGTTTTCAGAATTTTTATAATGAGTATTTCTGTATTTGAATTTGGCTCTCTGCAATTTCACTGGATGTTGGCCAGGTGGGACGCTAGCCCTAGAGAGGTCAAACGATACCATAACCGACATCGATAAGAGACAAAACTGTGCAGCCGTATTCATCGACCTGGCCAAGGCTTTCGACTCTGTCAATCACCACATTCTTATCGGCAGACTCAACAGCATGCGCACCAGCAAGTATACCTCACTGGTCACCCTCAAAGCCAATTCTTCCTTTGGCCGCCTCTCCTTCCAGTTCTCTGCTGCCAATGACTGGAACGAACTGCAAAAATCACTGAAGCTGGAGACTCATATCTCCCTCACTAGCTTTAAGCACCAGCTGTCAGAGCTGCTTACAGTAGAGGTCAACCGATTAATCGAAGTGGCCGATTAACTAGGGCCGATTTCAAGTTGTCATAACAACCGGAAATCGGTAATTTTGGATGCCGATTTTTTTTTTATTACGCCTTTATTTAATCTTTATTTAACTGGGCAAGTCAGTTATGAGCACATTCTTATTTTCAATGACGGCCTAGGAACGGTGGGTTAACTGCCTCGTTCAGGGGCAGAACGGCAGATTTTTACCTTGTCAGCCTAGTCCAATGCCTCACGAGGAGCCCGCCTGTTATGCGAATGCAGTAAGAAGCAAAGGTAAGTTGCTAGCTAGCATTAAACTTAAACAATCATAAATCACTAGTTATAA
The DNA here is from genome assembly GCF_045791955.1 of Oncorhynchus clarkii lewisi. NCBI lineage: Eukaryota > Metazoa > Chordata > Actinopteri > Salmoniformes > Salmonidae > Oncorhynchus > Oncorhynchus clarkii. The sequence continues at coordinate 53,739,463 of NC_092158.1, read as the reverse complement.
CTACACATGGTTGATGATATTTCTAGTTTATCTAGTGTATCCCGCGTTGCATATAATTGATGCAGTGCGCATTCGCGAAAAAGGACTGTATATATTTTTAAACCTGCATATTCAGCTAAAAGAAATCTAGGTTAGCAGGCAATATTAACCAGGTGAAATTGTGTCACTTCTCTTGCGTTCATTGCACGCAGTCAGGGTATATGCAACAGTTTGGGCCGCCTGGCTCATTGCGAACTAATTTGCCAGAATTTTATGTGATGATGACATAACATTGAAGGTTGTGCAATGTAACAGGAATATTTAGACTGATGGATGCCACCTGTTAGATAAAATACAAAAAGGTTCTGTATTTCACTGAAAGAATAAACGTCTTGTTTTCGAGATGATAGTTTCCGGATTTGACCATATGACCTAAGGCTCGTATTTTTGTGTGTTATTATATTATAATTAAGTCTATGATTTGATAGAGCAGTCTGACTGAGCGATGGTGGGCACCAGCTGTTCTGAGCAAGGAACTTAAATGTTAGCTTTCTTGCATGGCACATATTGCACTTTTACTTTCTTCAACACTTTGTTTTTGCATTATTTAAACCAAATTGAACATGTTTCATTATTTATTTGAGGCCAAATTGATTTTATGTATATATTATATTAAGTTAAAAGTGTTTATTCAGTATTTTTTGTAATTGTCATTATTACAAAAAAGATATATATATAAAAATATATATATATAAAAAAAAAAATATATATATATATATATATATATATTTTTAATATATTTGTTAAAAATAGGCCGAATAATCAGTATCGGCTTTTTTTGTCCTCCAATAAATCGGCATCGGTGTTTAAAATCATAATTGGTCGACCTCATGTACCTTGGTACATAGCCCATCTGTAAATAGCCCATCCAACTCCCTCATCCCATACTGTATTTATCTGTCTTGCTCCTTTGCACCCCAGTATCTCTACCTGCACATTCATCTTCTGCACATCTACCATTCCAGTGTTTAATTGCTATATTGTAATTACTTCACCACCATGGCCTATTTATTGCCTTACCTCCCTTATCCTACCTCATTTGCACATACTGTATTATTGACTGTATGTTTGTTTACTCCATGTGTAACTCTGTGTTGTTGTATGTGTCGAACTGCTTTGCTTTATCTTGGCCAGGTCGCAGTTGCAAATGAGAACTTGTTCTCAACTAGCCTACCTGGTTAAATGATGGTGAAATAAATAAAAAATAAACATGTAAAGACCCAAACGGCATTCCATAGAAATCCTGGTTCAGAATGAAACTGAACAAATTAACAACAAAACAGCCAGTAAGTGAAAGAAATAGGTTTTGATTATGTTTTGCAGGTAATGGGGATATACTTAACTGCCAACAAAATAACTTGTTGGTCAGTGTGGTGTGTGAGTAACCTTTAACTAGGCAAGTCCGTTAAAAACAAATCTTATTAACAAATGGTGGCCCGGACAACGCTGAGTCAATTGTGCGCCGCTCTATGGGACTCCCAACCACGGTCGGATAAGATACAGCCTGGATTCGAACCAGGGACTGCAACTGAGATGCAGTGCCTTAGACCGCTGCGTCCGTGTGTGTTAACCTCTCTGCACACGGAACCCGGTAGCGGGATGAAATTCGACAACATAGGGTGATCGCTACATAAATAGTCATATTAAACATTCATGAAAATACAAGTGTCTCACATGTTTCGAAAGCCTAGAATCTTGCTAATCCAACTGCGTTGTCAGATTTAAAAAAGGATTTACTGCGAAAGAATAAGATGTGATTATCTGAGGATAGAGCCCCATAAAAAACAACTATTTCAACCAGCACAGGCGTAACAAAATCACAAACTGTAATAAAATAAATTGTTTACCTTTGACGATCTTCCTCTGTTTGCAATCCCAATGCTCATTGTTACACAATGAATGGTCTATTGTTTGTTAAAATCAATTTTTATAGCCTAACACGAAACATTTTGTGAACCGCTTGTGTCGTGAATTCTGTCTCATTCCGTTTTTGACGACACACTCGAAGTAAATACACACGCAGAACGTGACTTTTCCAGTCATGTTTGGTTTCATTGCAATCAACTGGTTTGTTTAACACAACCAAACCTGATGGGTCATTTCGCGGGACGTATTGACTGAAAGAAACCGATTTGAAGACAACAAGTAATGACATCATTGTGCACCAATGATTTGCCCGCTGTTTCGTTGATTGACTGTATTTTAACCCAATGACCACTGATCGTCTTGAAATCTAGCTGGGTAGATAGCCAATGAGCTGAGGTAAACGGCAATATGTAATGTTTGTGTTGGAAGACCAACCCATGTAGTAAACTCCGGCGTAAAGAGGGTCATTCGCCATTGAAGTTTCATACCGGAAGGAGCAACGGATGTTGCGCACAGCGTTGTTTTTGTAAAGCGCATACTCAGCTGTTTATATATCAATCAGTATGGCAACTAAGTCAAGGAAAGCTAAATCTAAGTCTAGATATACAGATGTACACACAATTTTAGAAGAAATTGATTGAGGACGATTCATTTAGAGATTCCTAAATGGGGGAATATTTTTCTAACTGAGAGGACATCGTTTTGGACTGGTAAGTTCTTCTCATGTTAATGCCGTTGTTTGAAATGTATAATATAAAATATAATTTGTGAAATAGCCTATTTAAGGCTGTTGAGGGGAGGGGAGGCCCACAACAATGGCCAAAGTGAAATGGAGACAGTAAATACAGCTGGTCTGTCATAATATGAGACAGTAGATCTAGGTGAAATGTCATAATATAAATGAGACAGTAGATCTAGCAGGTCTATAATATATTCAACCGTATGTTCCTTGTACTCTATACATATCTGTTTATTATACCTGCTGATACAGGGCTCATATGTGAAACTATTCTAACTGAACATTTTCTTTCACAGTGACACTACTGCAATATACAGTATCCTATGTACATAAATTAACATTATAATGAGCCATATTTTTTCAAATAAAACAATGGTCACTTTGGGTCACAGTTGAATTTTTTTAAATAAAAACAAATATAGGATATGCCTGGTCCGCAAATTTGCTGTTTTTCCTCCCCCAATAAAGCCTGTGCACTGATTGAGTTTGACACCCCTGGGTTGACGTATCTATTTATGTAGCTAGCTATTTATTTAACAACCTAAAACCACAGAATCTAATGTTAGGTAGCTAGCTGATGGGAGGATGTCATGTCATTGGAGTAGTGGGTGAAGGAGTGACTTTTCCCCCTCATATTGTTTTTTGGTTGCATTTTGTTAGCTAGCAAGATATGTAAATTCCTTTGCTAGCTATGCTGAACTTGAACAATTTATCTACAGTTAGCATCTCTCTTAGTTGATCTTATGTATTTGGCATCAATTAAATGGGTGGGCAGACAGGCAAGTTGGGACAAGCATGCATGGGCAGGCAAGCTGCAGAAGGACGAGCAGGCTACTATTCCCCATTATTTATCAGGGCTATGTTGAGGTCCAAGTTTGAGAGGGTTTATTGAACGTTCCCTCGTTAAATTTGAAATAATCTCGCTCTGGATGGCATTAGTTGTTGATCTTGTTTACATGCATAGGCAACTAACCCTACCTGTTCATGGTTGTTTGATCAATAGGACTGAAGTACTCAAATGTAGGACTCCCCCCATGGTATTTACATATTTGCAGGAATCCATTCAGGTGTATTTTGTGGGAAATTCGTTCTAATGCTCTAAAGTCGCACTGTTACTAAACATACAGTCCAGTTCAAAGTCAATGATGACAGGCTGGTGTGGAAAATGGCTTATTTGCATGTAGGCCTACTGCAGCTCTGATTGGCTATGGTGCACTGGTCTGCACAACGTGTTTTTTTGTGGTTTTATTTGGTGCAGTGTCTATTAGTTGTCCAAAACGCATGGCTGCTTTCTCACTACATGTCCATAGAATTTTCACAAATGCCATATATATCTTTCTCAAACATTCGAAAATGAAAAACATAAAATAATTTTAAAGTCAATCTTCCTGGGGGTACATTTGAACAGATTTTAATATGATTTAATGTAGCTAAAACACTAAGTCTGACACTAGCTGTAAATTAAAAATGTTGCCAGTGGTGCCATAAACGAATATGGAAAGGATAAGACTACACTTTTTACTACATTTGGGATCATTACATCTCATTATACTTTGCGACATAGCTTTACGCTCTGCAAAATTGCTAGAATATTCCTACCGGCGATTAACGGACGTCATCATACATAGCAAGCAAGCTACTACAGTAAGCAGTTTCCACTAGTTACCCCAGCTACAAAGTAGAAATGGCTATATCGTAAACATTATTGAAAACAAACATTTGCTTTTTTGTCTTCATTTAATGTTAGTCATAAGGTTAGCAGTGTGGTTACGGTTAGTATTAAGGTTACATTTAAAAAATTAGATTTTCGTTAGAGAATTTGTAGAAATGGGCGGGGTTTATTACTTTATGGCTGTGTTAACTAAACGCAGTAAGTGGTGAGCTAGCTAACTGGCTAGTTAGCTATGATAGTAGGCACTCGCCTTATGATAACTTACTGCTAGTCAGCAACCATTATCTAGTTAAATACACATGTGAAATAAGACCATATGATAATAACGATAATTACAATTGCCGACAAAACGGGATGAATAACGCTATCCAGCGGAAATCACGTGCAGTAGCTAGTAACGTTACCCTGCACACACACACACACACACACACACACACAACTGTTAGCCAAATGGCTAGCTAACGTTAGTTGTCAAGGCCACAGAAACTGGCCACTCACAAACCAAATGTATTTGTTTCAAGTGGATGGCAAATCTCGACTAGTGAAACGAGTTTTAAAATGTTCTACTTACGGTGTACTTCGGTCGCTATATTCGTTAGCCACGGTTTCAATTCCTCCGGCTCGAGCTACAGCAACATAGCAGCTTTGAAAGCCCAGATCAATTCCCACCACTGACATCTTCCACGCTACCTTGCCTGTATTCTACTACTGTATGAAATGGAGACGTAGATAACTCTTCTTTTTTTTAAAAACAGAAACGTGTTTGAATTATTTTGAAAGACGTATAAAAGTCAGTGGATAATGTTAAATCAAAAGTGTAAATTCAAATTGAATTCATAATCCACAGCACAATACGGAGTACTCTGGTGGTAGTGGTGCACACCGGTAGATGCAAGGTGGTTTTGCGAGTTCACGCGGAATCTTAACGCAATATCGCGAGAATTGAATAGTTCTCGATGGCTCTAGACCTTTCTGTCAAGAGATATTTGGCTCTGAACCTTTCTATTTGAAAGATTTCATTCTGAACTAGGACCTTCTTATTCTATCAACTTTATATGGCGGTTGGCAACCAACTTTAAGGTGCATTACCGCCTCCAACTGGACAGGAGTGTGGACCAGAGACATTGAAGGTCTCAATCCTACCTGGCTCTTCAACCCCATTACTCCTCAAATCTAATAACAATCGCTCCCTTTCCCTTACATATTTCTGGCACAGAAACAAATCAAATTGTATTTCTCACATGCGCCGAATACAGCAGGTGTAGATCTTACAGTGAAATGCTTACAAGCTTACAATGCAGTTTTAAGAAAAAATAATCGTTAAGTAAAAAATAGATACATAGAAAATAAAAGTAGAAAATAATTAAACAGCAGCAGTAATATAACAATAACGATATAATAGTGATATAATAGCTATATACACCGGTTAGTCAAGGTAATTGAGGTAATATGAACAGGTAGGTAGAGTTAAAGTGACTATGCATAGATAATAAACAGAGAGTAGCAGCAGCGTAGAAGAGGGGTCTGGGTAGCCCTTTGATTAGCTGTTCATGAGTCTTATGGCTTGGGGGTAGAAGCTGTTAAAAAGCCTTTTGGACCTAGACTTGGTGCTCTGGTAGAACATGTTCCACTGTCTCCATCTCCTTCTGACAAAGATCACAGTTGGATGTTTCCCCACCAATTTCAATGTACTATTGAGCCTTGTGTGTCCCAGTCTCAGCCTTGTGACTACACTTTCCTCCCTTCTCTCGGCCTGAGGACCTCCCTGACCCCACCTTTTCCAGGATCTTATACAGGTGTCTTCCCTTTCTCTCCCTGTTCCACAACTTTTGCCATTTGTTTTTCACCAATTTCTTATTAACCCCTTGGCTTCTGCTTTACTGATTGACAATTCAATCTCAACATAAGGATGTCTAAGAGCCTGCTTGGCGATGACATCCACATCCTCATTCTCCTCTACTCCCATATGAGCTAGTACCCAGAGGAACATCACACATACCCCCATCTGTTTCACCCTACAGTCATGGCTAAAAGTTTTGAGAATGACATAAATATTAATTTTCAAAGTCTGCTGCCTCAGGTTGTATGATGGCAATTTGCATATACTCCAGAATGTTACGAAGAGTGATCAGATTAATTGCAATTAATTGCAGAGTCCCTCTTTGCCATGCAAGTGAACTGAATCCCCAAAAAACATTTCCACTGCATTTCAGCCCTACCACAAAAGGACCAGCTGACATCATGTCAGTGATTCTCTTGTAAACACAGGTGTGAGTGTTGATGAGGACATGGCTGGAGATCACTCTGTCATGCTGATTGAGTTTGAATAACAGACTGGAAGCTTCAAAAGGAGGGTGGTGCTTGGAGTCATTGTTCTTCCTTGTCAAACATGGTTATCTGCAAGGAAACATGTGCCGTCATCATTGCTTTGCACAAAAGGGTTTCACAGGCAAGGATATTGCTACCAGTAAGATTGCACCTAAATCAACCATTTATTGGATCATCAAGAACTTCAAGGAGAGCGGTTCAATTGTTGTGAAGAAGGCTTCAGGGTGCCCAAGAAAGTCCAGCAAGAGCCAGGACCGTCTCCTAAATTTGATTCAGCTGCGGGATCGGGGCATCACCAGTACAGAGCTTGCTCAGGAATGGCAGCAGGCAGGTGTGAGTGCATCTGCACGCACAGTTAGGCAAAGACTTTTGGAGGATGGCCTGGTGTCAAGAAGGGCAGCAAAGAAGCCACTTCTCTCCAGGAAAAACATCAGGGACAGACTGATATTCTGCAAAAGGTACAGAGATTGGACTGCTGAGGACTGGGGTAAAGTCATTTTCTCTGATTAATCCCTTTCTGATTGTTTGTGGCATCCGGAAAAAAAGCTTGTCCGGAGAAGACAAGGTGAGTGCTACCATCGGTCCTGTGTCATGCCAACAGTTAAGCATCCTGAGACCGTTCATGTGTGGAGTTGCTTCTCAGCCTAGGGAGTGGGCTCACTCACAATTTTGCCTAAGAACAATAAAAATGGTACCAACACATCCTCCGAGAGCAACTTCTCCCAACCATCCAGGAATAGTTTGGTGATGAACAATGCATTTTCCAGCATGATGGAGCACCTTGCCATAAGGCAAAAGTGATACCTAAGTGGCTCGTGGAACAAAACATAGATATTTTGGGTCCATGGCCAGGAAACTCCCCAGACCTTAATCCCATTGAGAACTTGTGGTCAATCCTCAAGAGGCGGGTGGACAAACAAAAACCCACAAATTCTGACAAACTCCAACCATTGATTATGTAAGAATGGGCCCAGAAGTTAATTCACAGTATGCCAGGGCGGATTGCCCTGACTCTTTGCATCAAATTCATGTAACTGTCAATACAAGTCTTTGACACTTATTAAATGCTTGTAATTATACTTCAGTATTCCATAGTAACATCTGACAAAAAGATCTAAAGACACTGAAGCAGCAAACGTTGTGGAAATTAATATTTGTGTCATTCTCAAAACTTTTGGCCACGACTGTATACACACACTGCAAAACCCATACAATACATCCTGTCTGCTCTGAGACACAAATGCATTTAAGCTCATCAGCGCTGCACAGGAGTCAGAGCAGATGACTACTCTGTCTGGCCTCACCTCCTCCACCCATTGTGCAGCCAATAGTATTGCTAACAACTCCATTGTGTAAACAGATACATGATCTGTTTCTCTTTTGGTCACTGCCACCTTAAACTCAGGAACACTAAAAGCTGCACCTGTCCTCCCTGTTTTAGGGTCCTTAGATCCATATGTGAATATATTCAAGAAAGCATAGTATTGTGTTTGTAAATATTCACTTACAACTGAATCTACTCCTTCCTCAACATCTCTTACCCTATCAAGCAACCCTATATCTGTCAGTGGCTGATAGAGAAACCAAGGTGGGATAGCAGGAAGAACCACAGAGGGGCTAAACTCCCTCCCAAACAACCCCATCTCTCTGGCCATGCCACTGCCTATCCACCCAAGGCTTGTATTCAGATTTCGTTCATCTTCCCAGTATTCTAGGAGTACCTTTTCTGTAGGATGTGTAACCTTATGTCCTTGTAGAATTACTCAATATGTCACGGCCATCTGTTCTTAACTTTAACGGCATCTCTCCCAAAGCTACCTGCATCACTACCACCGGGAAGGTCCTGAGTGCTCCACAACATATTCTTAGGGCTTGGGCCTGGATTACATATTTTTTTAAGATGTCTGAGCTGCTGATTACTTCCATAATCTAGTGATGACCTTAACAGCGCTATATACCGTGCATTCGGAAAGTATTCAGACCCTTTGACTTTTTCCATATTTTGTTACATTACAGCTGTATTGTAAAATGGGTGGGAAAAAAATCCTCAATCTATCCACATAATGACAAAGCGAAAACAGGTTTTTAGATATTTTAGCAAATTTATAAAACATAAAAAACAGAAATATCTTATTTATGTAAGTATTCAGACCCTTTGCTTATGAGATGTGAAATTGAGCTCAGGTGCATCCTGTTTCCATGGATCATCCTTGAGATATTTCCACAACTTCATTGGAGTCCACCTGTGGTAAATTCGAAAGATTAGACATGATTTGGAATGGCACACACTTGTAAGTTCCCACAGTTGACAGTGTATGTCAGAGCAAAAACCAAGTCATAAGGTCGCACGAATTGTTTGTAGAGCTTCAAGACAAGATTGTGTCAAGGCACAGATCTGTGGAAGGGTACCAAAACATTCTGCAGTATTGAAGGTCCATAAGAATGCAGTGGTCTCAATCATTCTTAAATTGAAGAAGTTTGGAACCACCTAGATTGAGCAATTGGGGGAGAAGGACCTTGGTCAAGGAGGTGACCAAGAATTCGATGGTCACTCTGACAGAGCTCCAGAATTCATCTGTGGAGATGCGAAAACCTTCCAGAAGGACAACCATCTCTGCAGCATTCCACCAATCAGGCCTTTATGGTAGAGTGGCCAGACGGAAGCCACTCCTCAGTAAAAGGCACACGGCAGCCTGCTTGGAAGTTGCCAAAATGCACCTAAAGAACTCTCAGACCATGAGAAACAAGATTCTCTGTGTCTGATGAAACCAATATTGCGTCACGTCTGGAGGAAAGCTGGCACCATCTCCATGGTGAAGCATGGTGGTGGTAGCATCATGCTGTGGGGGTGTTATTCAGTGTCAGGGACTGAGGAGGAAAAGATGAACGGAGCAATACAGAGAGATCCTTGATGAAAACCTTGATGAAAACCTGCTGCAGAGAGCTCAGGACCTCAGACTGGGGCGAAGGTTCACCTTTCAAGAGGACAATGACCCTAAGCACACAGCCAAGACAATACAGGAGTGGCTTGGGGACAATTGGAGAGACCTGAAAATAGCTGTGCAGCGACGGTCCCCATCCAATCTGACAGAGCTTGAAAGGATCTGTATAAAAGAATGGGAGAAAATCCCCAAATACAGGTGTGGCAAGATTGTAGCGTCACACCCAAGAAGACTTGAGGCTGTAATCACTGCCAAAGATGCTTTTACAAAGTATTTAGTAAAGGGTCTGAATACAATTTAATACATTTTTAGAAATAAAGCTGTAACGTAACAAAATGTGGAAAAAGTCAAGGGGTCTGAATATTTTCTGAATGCATCATTTTCAACGCCATTCTATCGGCTCCCCCACTCCACTCCTGACAAGCAACACATCACATTCAATATTTTCTCTCCTTTGACAACTACTCTGTTAATATGCTCCGCCCATGTCATTCGAGAGTCAAACCAGAACCACAGGAACCTAAACCCTCCTACTCCCTCTAGATTCCTTCCATACAACTTCAATAAGATTTCCTCCCCAACCTTCCTTCTAGAAAAAAACACTGTCTATGTTTTCTCAACTGAAAACTTGAAGCCCCACCTGACGGACCACTACTCAACTTCCCTAATCGCTTCGTGAACTCTGGCTTTATGGGTAATATTTATCTGTCTCTTCCACAGTGCCCTATCATCCGCAAACAATGACCTCCCAATATCAGGTCTCACCTGGAAGAATACATCGTCAATTATAATGGAGAACAACAAAGGACTAATGACACTTCCCTGCAGGGGGTACCATTATCTACATCATAGCTCCCCAACCTCACTTGCATTGATCGCCCAAAAATGTAATCCTTTATCCAGTTAAACCCCTTCCTCCAACCCCCATGTTATCCAACTTGATAAGTAGGCCTTCCTTTCACATCATGTCATAAGCCTCTTCCACATCAAAGAACACAGCTACCATCAACTCTCATTTGCCTGTGTCTTCTTTATGACTGAGTCAAGGCACAGTAGAGGAGCCATCGTTCCCTTGCCTTTCCTGAACCCACTTTGATCTGGTGACATTATTCCTCTACTCTCTAGAAAGTACTTCAGTCTTCCGTTATCATCCTTTCCATAAATTTACATACATGAGATTATTGTAACGGCCCAATACTTTCCCCATTGCAGTGTCACTGAGATGAGCCATCATGATGTAACACATCTCATCCTTCCCAGATGTTACCTCAGCTTTAGCTAATGCGCTCTTCATCTCAGCCAACGTAAAAGGGACATTCAATGCATCCCACACCATCGCTCTCTGATCCAGGACTTCCGGATGTTCTCCTCTGACCAGCTCTCTCCCACACTGACCCTTTTCTATCAAAGTATTTGAGCTGTGGACCTTCACAAATATCTGGGCTAACATCTCTGCCTTCTCCATATCTCTCACTGCATTAATTTCCCCACTTTTCAGCACAGGGAGATCCCAATTTCAGCAGACCCCACTCATCCTCTTAATCCTCCCCCATACCTCTCCCACAGAAGCGGTCCTGCCTATGTTTCCACAGAACTGGCACCAATACTCCCTCTTAGCTGTTCTAATGATCGTTCTTACTACTGCTTGTGCTTGTTTATACTGAATCAGGTACTGGTAATTATGGGACCTTTTCAACATTCTGGAAGCCCTGTTCATACTGCTTCTCTACACTCTTCAGTCCACCAGCGAACTGCGTTACTCTGTACCCATAGGAATCACCTGCCTTGCGGCCAGAGTTGGAAATAGTACTCAATTGTCATACTTGAGTAAAAGTAAAGATACCTTAACAGAGAATGAAGTAAAAGTGAAAGTCACCCAGTAAAATGTTAGTTGAGTAAAAGTCTAAAAGTTTTTGGTTTTAAATATACTTAAGTATCAAAAGTAAATTGAATTGCTAAAATGTACTTAAGTATCAAAATTAAAAGTATAAAAATTTCAAATTCCTTATATTAAGCAAACCAGACGGCACAATTTTCTTGTTTTTTTATTGACAGATAGCCAGCCAGGGGCACAGTCCAACAATCAGACATAATTTACAAACGAAGGATTTGTCTTTAGTGAGTCCACCAGATCAGAGGCAGTAGGGATCACCAAGGATCTTCTCTTGTGTGTGAATTGGACCCTTTTCCTGTCAAAATGTAACTAATACTTTTGGGTGTCAGGGAAAATTTATTTAGGAAAATTACATTATTTTCTTTAGGAATGAAGTGAAGTAGAAGTTGTCAAAAATATAAAAAGTAAAGTACAGATACCACAAAAAAACTACTTCAGTAGTACTTGAAAGTATTTTTACTTAAGTACTTTACACCAATGCTTACAGACCCTACTATTGCTCCTCTTATTCCATCATTCACTGTTTCTATATCTGAATTAAGATCAACCTGAGACAGCTCCTGTTTACTCAAGTCCTGAAACTGACCTCACTCTTCTTTACAAATATCCATCTCCTCAATGGGCCCCAGGACCGAGTTTGGGAAAACCTGATCGAGACTTGCTTCGTTGACGCGACCCACGTGACTGGTTTCAGCAAGACTTCTCATGTCGCTTTCAAATCAACTGGGAACTCGGAAATCTCCGACATCCAACTTTAGTGCATTCAAAACAACTGGGAACTCAGAAAATAAAGTTCAGAGCAAGTACTGTAGTTTGATGATAGGTTGGTCGGGGCAACCAACAGTGGTGGGAAAAGTACCATATTCTCATATTTTAGTAAAAGTAAAGATACCTTAATAGAAAATGACTTAAGTAAAAGTGAACGTCACCCAGTAAAATAGTACTTGAGTAAAAGTCTAAAATTATTTGTTTTTAAATATACTTATAGAGAAGATTCACAATTTGTTTTAATTATATTGTTTTTGTGCATCTCTGAGTGATGTTCTATCGTTTCCCTTATTCATGTTTCAAGTGTATCTAAGTTATTGACGTTCAAGCGGGCAGAAATCCGGCTGGTATGAGGTGGTACTGCGATAAAGTCGCTGTCACTACACTGGAAGTTAATTGTTATACGACTTTTAGATCGCGAAAACGTCTATCATACATGTCATATTTCAATTCTGGCCGATGTCATAACTCATGAGGATTTCTTCTCTTGAATGAGACATGGATCATATTTTTGCGATATTCCTACATCGAGAGAATATATTTTTTATGTAGGGTCTAGCACATTTTTCCTTATTCCTACATCGAGAGTATATATTTTTTATGTAGGATCAAGCACATTTTTCCTATGTGTCTGCCTGTTTGGTCCAGGGCAGTGTTGCCCCCAAAAATGATGGGTAAGCTGCTAGAGGCAGGTTGAAATTCATTAAAAATCCTACAATGTGATTTTCTGGATTTTTTTTAATTCTCATTTTGTCTGTCATAGTTGAAGGGTACCTATGATGAAAATTACAGGCCTCTCTCATCTTTTTAAGTGGGAGAACTTGCACAATTGGTGGCTGACTAAATACTTTTTTTGCCCCACTGTAAGCCCTCACATAATAACTAATTTATCCTATGGTTACTTTATTTGGAAGTACCTGGTCCTTGCAGTGTAACGGAATAGATGGGCTATCTACTCTAAATCCACCCCTTGTTGCTTGCAATCTTTGAACATTCACTAGAATGACTCCTCTCAAGTTGTCCCTTCCCTCTTTAGTGTTAACACTCACAGGCACTCCTGTTATCACCCCTTTAATCCACTGCTTCCCTGTTTGATCAGTCGAGCTGCTCAACACCACCTTACACTTCCCTATTTGCTTCACTCTGAAAGCTTTTTCCCTCTGCTCCATGTCCTTACAGAACACCAACAATCTCCAATCTCTTAACACTTTAACATTGACAACTTCCCCAACCAACTCTTTTATCACAGCCGTCAACCTTATCGGACTCATAGCCCCAACTCCCCCTTTCTCCCGAAACTTCAGAATCACTTTATCCTCCTACTCACCTCCATGCTCCCCTTGCGACTTATCTTGCCCTCTCTACCGGCAAACAGCCTCTAGCGTTGGAAACGGTTTGCTCTCCTCAAACTTATTTTTCGGCCTCCATAGACATCTCGCTCACCTTCAAACCCCTACTCCTTTTATTTTCTGTTTCTTACTTACCGCTTTATTTGTACTACTAAGCTCCATACCTGCTTCACTTTCTTCTCCATAACTATCTCTCACCCAGTCACAGCACAGCCATGCCGAACCGCGGACACACCGAGTTAAGTTTCATTGTTTGTTTGTATCAACGATTGATCGCTAGCCACAGCTTTCAGCCTCTCCCTCACTTCTGTCCCTTTTCGCCGATTGTGGTTTATTTTTGTGTATATATTTATTTATACGTCAGCTCCACTCAGACACACAAGCAAGACAGCAAAATGGTCGCAAACGCTGTCATGAAGGGCGCTGAGTGACGGAAAATCCTTTCGCCTGAAATCCAATTTGTAGCAAACAATACTGGGCTCTCCCAACAACGGGCCTGCAGCCCAATTCAATACCGTGTTTAAGACAACTCGGAATCTCCGAGTTACTATTAGTGAGTTTTTTGCCTATAACTTCCTATTCCTGCCTAACGCACGAAACAGAAAATGCATTTTGACACACTCCAGCGTTTTTTTTTGTTGTTTCGCCCACCAAGCAAGGACTTGTGTATGGAGGTCAATGAGTGTTGAATGTGTTCAACCAAAAAAATGAATGGCTTATTTGCTACGTGAGGTTTATTTGATCGGATAGAAGATTCATAATGCTTAAGTTGTTGAGTGTTTTTCTTGGAGGCAGGCCACTCGATTTCGTCTCTGCGTTATATTAGCATCGAACATGTCACCCCCCCTAGGAGGGGGTGACCTTGATAATCTATTGTTAAAACGAGAGGCTGCCTGGATCTTTAACTTAAAGACCCTTGCGCCCTTCGGTCTCAACGTAGACTTTGATCTGAAGCCATTATTGTGACTTTGCCATTGTAATTGTTAATAAGCTTGTGTAGTCAAATGAATTTATGATCGTATGCTATCCATTTGTTGTTTGTATGCTGTTCTTTTTATGACATTTTAATATTTGATAATTAACCAATGATATTAGGCCACTCTTGGCCATGATTACAGACACCTGTGTCTTTTGACACTACATAAACGAGTCATCCCGCAGTGTTTGTGATTATACCCCGATGAAGACAGCTTTGGCTGTCGAAACGTTGATAATTAAATGTTTGCATCTGAGCTCCTAGAGTGTGCGGCTCTCTTTTATCTTCACGTTTTCTACTCCGCTAGCCAGCACCTCGCCTAAATAGGTGTGCGTTTATTTTTCTTCTAGATAAGTTGTTGAGTGTACCTGTGTAAGTATACCATGTGACATCCCAGCAATTTGAAGAAAAAACACTATATTGGATTTGTCTTGAGATGGCTATGCATATTCATATCAGGCAAGTCACATAGCATCACTCTCCAGTGAATACTGGCAGTTGACGTCAACAACCACTATTGAATATTCAAAAATAATTACAATAAGATGTATCCACCAATCTTAAGAAAGGATAGGAGGGAGCTAGACAGCCTGCCGTGCCGCTTTGTGGATGACTCCCATTGTTAGGGTGGAGAGACATGTACGTCTTGTCAGTATATCCATAATCTTTGTTATAGATGACGTCCCACACGCCATCTTGTCACTTTTCAAAGTGTGTTGCATTTATTATATAAAAATGGTCCGACTTGCGTCTGTCTACATGTCGACCACATGAAGTTTGATCAAAGGTCATGGAGTTGCTCTTCACCAACTTCATCCTGCAGCCATCACCTGCATTGTGGGAGGCTCTATTGTCAACCAATCATGGTGTTTTTGTTTTGACCCACAAGAACGTGACCAAAGAAGTGCCTGAAACAGGAACCAACTTTGACGCAGTTCTACAATGGATATGTACAACGTTATGTGATTATGAGTCTCTCTCTCACCAATTGATTGTACAATATTGTACATATTTCAGTTTGTGATATGGGGGTTGGAGACATGCTTATTTCTACATAATAAAGACAAAATGTATAAACAATGGCAACACAGCTATTTTCCACTGAGCCTTGCTGTTGGAAAAACCCCATCAGTGTCCGGCTGTCACAGAAGCACCTCCCCCAATTTCACTCCTCGCCTTTTGTCTTGTCTGTTGTTTTCGCCTTACCACGCAAACGAGCCCAATGCCATATCATGGGTTGTTCGATGAAACGAATCGTCGGACGTCATTGATCACGTGCTTCTGATAAAGCGATAAATGCATCTGCACACTGCTTTGAAGTAAACGGTTGAGCGATTTCGACGAAAGCATCGGAGGTCCGGTATCAAACGTAACGTCACTAGAAAGTAGGTGTGGTAGGAGCCATTGACGTCACCAGACCGTGGCTTTAGCGAATGATTTTGTCTCAGCCACGAATGATTTTGTCTCTCAGCCACGAATGATTTTGTCTCTCAGCCACGAATGATTTTGTCTCTCTGCCACGAATGATTTTGTCTCTCAGCCCCGAGTCTTTTGCCCTGCTGAGATGATGAAAAACAAACTAGGCTAAACTGCATTACACTGACTACTCCAATCATGAGCCCTGTTCTTCCTGGCCTTTTTAGTGCTGCCTAAAACCAGCATTTATGTGCACAGTGGCACTTTAGGAGACGGAGTCAAAGTGGTTTTCCAAAGGCATTTTTGATTCGTCCAAAATAAATTGGCTGTGCTGCTGCTCCAGTTTCAACTGTTCTGCCTGCAGCTATGGAACCCTGACCTGTTCACCGGAAGTGCTACCTGTCCCAGACCTGCTGTTTTCAACTCTCTAGAGACAGCAGGAGCGGGAGAGATACTCTGAATGATCGGCTATGAAAAGCCAACTGACATTGACTCCTGTTGTGCTGACCTGTTGCACCCTCGACAACCACTGTGGTTATTATTATTTGACCCTGCTGGTCATCTATGAACATTTGAACATCTTGGCCATGTTCTGCTATAATCTCCACCCGGCACAGCCAGAAGAGGACTGGCCACCCCTCATAGCCTGGTTCCTGTCTAGGTTTCTTCCTAGGTTCTGGCCTTTCTAGGGAGTTTTTCCTAGCCGTCGTGTTTCTACACCTGCATTGCTTGCTGTTTGGGGTTTTAAGCTGGGTTTATGTACAGCACTTTGACATCAGCTGATGTAAGAAGGGCTTAATAAATACATTTGATTTAATTTGATTAAGGAACAGAAATTTCCCAGATTTGACCTTTAGCTCAATTCAGGTAAACATTATTTGCCTGTTGCTCAAATTAAATGTTATTAGTCACATGTGCCGAATACAGTGAATGCAGTTAAAAAAAAAAGTAGAGATAAGAATAAGAAATAAAAGTAACAAGTAATTAAAGAGCAGCAGTAAAATAACAATAGCGAGACTATATACAGGGGGGTACTGGTACAGAGTCAATGTGCGGGTGCACCGGTTAGTTGAGGTAATATGGACATGTTGCGTGTGTGTGTACGTGCATATTGCTTCTGTGTGTTTTTGTCTGTTCAGAATCCTCCATATTGCTACGGCACTGATACTATGCCATCTCTGTAATGATATAGGAGATTCAGGAAAGCAGAACTTCAGACAGCAAGGAAGAGAGAGAAGCAGACAGGACATAGAGAACACAGGCGAGGGGAGGCCCACACAAGACAAACATGTCATATTCCTCTCCAGCCAGAAGAAGTAGTTCTTGCTAAACATTACCTCTCAAAAAAAGAAAGATGCCACTTCTGACATGTCCTGTGTGTATAAACTGTTAGACCCTGATATGTTTCTGTCACTGTCACTGTCCCTCCCCTAACCCGAACGACGCTGGCCCAATTGTGCGCCACCTAATTGGACTCCCAATCGCAACCGGTTGTGATACAGCCCGTGATTGAACCAGGGTCTGTAGTGACGCCTCTAGTGCTGTGATGCAGTGCCTTAGACTGCTGCGCCACTCAGGAGCCTAAAATCCTAGTACTGTGTAATATAACTCGCAAACATTGTTACTATTTAGTTGGAAGTGTTGTTACTACAGGGGGGTTGGAGGAGGTGTTTTTGTGTAATTAAATAGGTAGAATTATTGTCCTGTAGCTAATTGACCTTGGAATCTGTGATTTATTACCACAAATATAATTAAATAATTGAATCAATTTAATCAATTTCCAAGTGTGTTTGGTGCCTGCGTTTGTACATATCTGCCCCCCTCCACCTACAGTAAAAATACAAGCCTACTGCTAATGTGAGATCACGCAGTTCCAACATAATCCAAAAAATGGCAACCTAAAATCCCAACCATGCTCTATTGCAGGTAACTAGAACATTATTTCATGCGAAACATTAATTTGTGGTCTAAACTGCCACCCTTTGGATTGTTTTGGAACTGCACAGGGCACGCAATATGACTAGCTCACATTAATCAGCAGTAATGTGACCAAAATCAACATGAGGATTTTCTTTATTGTCAATAAAATATTGAAAATGGTTTATGATCGCATTGCAATAAAATAATGATATAAATTGTTTTTCCAACAAGTTTTCTCTCTTGGAAAATTACGATAGAGTTATGCACTTGTAATTTGTACTTCATAATATATTTTTTATGAATATTATTAATATGTGCTTTGCTTTTCAACTAGCTAAAATATTTAAATTCATATTTATTTATTGTTCTCAGTTTTTATTTATTTAAAAAACATTTTTTACCCCTTTTTCTCCCCAATTTCGTACTATCCAATTGGTAGTTACAGTCTTCCGCTTGTACCACCACACTATACAGCAATGCATAAATTGAAAATATTGAGCGCATGCGGTAGGTACACAGAACGCACCGCAGCCTTTCAAAAAACAAAAGGTTAAATTGATAGACACGTTAATAGGGTTAGGATCCCCAAAGGGCATATTTCCTGTACAGCTCTTGTTTTCTTTTGGGCTCCCTGTGCTAAATAGCTATCCATGTCTCCAAACACCTGTGTGGCAATGGAAGATAGACGCCACATACGTGTTGTCACTGAAAAATACTGTGGCTGCAACTGTGTTAAAACACCGTACAGTAAGTGTGAATTTTGCATTTGTGAAGTTATTTTGGTGTTTCAAAAAAAGTATATATTTGATCTTTATTTAACTAGGCAAGTCCGTTAAGAACAAATTCTTATTTTCAATGACGACCTAGGAACAGTGGGTTAACTGCCTTGTGATATGAAAGTAGAGGAATATGATACTTTTTTATGTGATATGAAAGTTGAGGGATTTAGAACCGTACCGCAATTGAGAATAAATTCACGTTTAGATGTATTATTTGGCTGTTTTTGCTTCCTGAGCCAATTCACCCAGAACATTTAAGGTCCTTGTACTAATGAGTAAGGTTAGGCTTCTTTAGTCCAATATTGGGCTACATCCTCCCAGGCCATTGGCCTGGTGTAAGATTAGATAGGGTCAAATAGTAGAATGGGGTGGTGGGTTTGTGATGACAGTAGGATTAGATGAAAAGGTATATTTTTGTTTTACTTTTCCTCTTTTTGTATCAAAAAGTATAATGATTTATACTCCAGTCCTGTTGGTGGCGGTAATGCAACGTTAATATTGGATGCCAACCACTGTTTAATTAAACCCCACTGAAGAAAATGAAGTAGCTCAGCCGCTGATATAACAATGAGCCAGATTTTTGCCGGATGTATAAATCTGAAGCATCCGGTTGGCATTTCCACTCACCGACAAATATGGTGATAAAAGGAAGCCCAATGGGAGAAGAAGGAGCGAGATGGATTTTGGTTGACATTTTTTTCACATTTTCTCATTGATGAAACATTTGATCTCAATACAGTTTTCTTTTCCCAAAACTATAATCGTGTTACGAACAGGGTGGACTAAGTTTTGTAGACATTACCCTTTACCAAAGTTGCGTTGTTTTGGAGCGCAAGGTCGAATTGAGTTATTGCACACGCGTACTTCACAGAATAGGCGTTCGCTACTGGAAATATGCAAATAAATGCTAGAGCGCGCCAATAGGATCTCACTAGCTCGTGCTTGCCTCTGCCCTTCAAACTTGCCTGTTCTGCCCACTATGATTCATTTGCTCCCATTGGAAACGACAGGCTGTGGTCTGTCTTGGGTTAGTTATCTTTGGATAAATTGCAATATGGCGACGCCCATGCACAGAGTTATTGCTCGTCGGCAAGCGTAAGTTTGGTTATTGCTAACATGCTAAGGTATTTTGGTATACGTACTCGATTCAGAGTATTTAGAGATCGCCATGTTAAGACTGAGTTCCGAATAGCTAGCTAACAATACTGGCTTGACTTATAACGCTCTCTAGCTAACGTTACTTGGCTACAATTTTTTTTCATTTGTTTGAGATTATGTAGGCAATAATGATGTACCAAGTTAACAAAATAGTTACATTTCATATAGTATACATTTGTCTAACAAGCATGCATTTCCTCCTGTATGCATGTTTTATAGCCCCTACATAAGTTAGCTAGCGCTAGCTAACTTTACGTTACTACTGAAGTGCAACACTGTGTCTGGGGAACAGGCACAGTTCTTGAGCCAGCAACTACTAGTGCCACATTGGTCTCAACATTTCTTAACAGGCCGTAGACACCCAGATCCAGTCAGGGAGGTTACAGTATTCCGAAAAAGTATCATGTGCACTTAATATGACCACGGTAACCATTTGCCCAAGAAACAGCTGGCATTATCCAGCTATTTCAGTATTGATAATTTATACTCATGTCAATGTCCCCCCACCCCCCGTTCAATTTATTTATTTATTTAACCAGGAAAAGCCCATTGAGACACAATCTCCTTTTCAAGGGAGACCTGGCCAAGAAAGCGGCAACAATCAATACATTTACAGAATTAAAACGTACAACAACATGATCCAGCCTAAAAAACATTTACACTCCGTAAGAGTCTCCCATCAATATTTTAAATTAATTCAGTGGCACTAACATTTCCTCTATCCATTTTGCCATGGGGTTCTGTACTGTGTATTTAAATAATGTATTCTCAACATGGCTCTTTCTAATATTTCTACTACTGTACATTGCATTTTAGTTACACTGTTTATGTGCACATTTATACACTGTATTCTTGACATAGCTCACTAATAAATCTACTGTTGGTACATACCATTCTTAGTATATCTTGTGTAAATTCATCCGGTGTAAAACATATAGATTGAATTTAGATTACTGTTACAGTGCGATTTGTTTTTGGTTTTTAAATTGGATTTGTTCGGACATTTCTTGATTTCATATTTAAATTGCTTGATTAGTGTGTACTGTTTGACATTTTACTGCATTGTTAGGAGTGAGTTAAAAAAGCAATTCGCTGCACCTGGTACAACATCTGCTAAACTGTACGAAATTTGATTTTCATACAGGGAAGCAAATAAACAACATGTTCGGTGTCAGAAATGTTTGGAGTTTGGGCACTGGACATATGAGTGCATTGGTAAACGAAAATACCTTCACAGGCCATCAAGGACGACAGAAATGAAAAAGAAACTGAAAGAAAATGAAAATAAACAGGTCAATACCACAGGGTAGGTCAACCATGAAGTATTTTATTTGTTTTGGATGAGCGCTGTATAGTGAAGTCAGCTTGACAGTGGGTAACTTTTTGTTGTTGTTCTGAAGATGTTTTAAACACTGGAGAGTCACCTGGGACTCGTGACCAATAGAGGGAGGTGCGGAGGATGATGATGATTGGGGGGGGGGGGGTACCATGTACTGCAATAGCCTCGCAAGCCACCCTGTTCTCGGAAGCATACAGGAATGGTTCGCTGCATGGATACAGTGGTAATCGGTTTGAGGCTAGCACTGTAATCCAACCTCATAGTTGTCTAGCACTGCCATCAAGAGGTGTTACAGTAGAACTTGTCAATGGGAGGCCATATCCTCTGTAAAGTTCCTTTTCACTTTTCATTTCCCCTGGTTGGTTTTGAATAATCTTTGGACTTTTCTCAGCCATGACATGTTACTATTTTCATCTGTATTCAGACCAGGAAAGGAGGACTCCAGTGAGAAAAAAATTAAGAAGAAAAGGTAACTGTCACAGGTTACTTTTCAGCTCTAACCCCATAAAATGGTTCTAACATTGATGGTTGCAGATATAACTTAAATGGGTAGAGCGCCGTCATTTTTATTATTATATGCAATAGAGATCTAGGCTGTGCCTGACATTGCTTGCACTATGCCTTCTGCAATGTACTCACTATTCTGCTTATGCAATGGTTTTGTATGTTGTGTTACTTGCTTTCAGGTCAAAGGATTCAAGTGGTAGTAGCAGCAGTGATTCTGACAGCTCTTCCAGTGACTCATCGTCTGACAGTAGTGACTCCTCAAGCTCTTCGTCGGACGACAGTGATGACAGTTCTAGCTCCTCTTCCTCTAGCAGCTCAAGCAGCTCGGGTTCCGATTCATCTAAAGGTAGCGACTCGGATCAAGGTCCTCCCAAGAAGAAAAAGAAGAAGAAATGAAGGCTGAGCTGTATTGTGTTCCACCATGGCATTAACCTGAGCTAAACTCTGACCCTTTAGCTGTTAAGGAGTTGTCTTAAAAATGATATGGTGTAAATTGTAATCAACAAGCAGTGAGGCATTTAGCATTTGTCAGAATGTGTTCTCTCCCCTGCATTAACCCCCCTGTAAAGTCAGTGGAAAGGTGTGGTCATGTCTCATAACAAGTTAGGAAATGTATCTAGATTAAAATTGAGAAATGTATGTGCTTCTTACATGTTGTAGTTCCTTACTTTCTGCTAATGTTTTTGAGTGACTCCATACATGTACAGCTATGTATCTACTGTTATGACTTTTGCTACTGAAAGATATGTAACAAATACTTTTTTTTGGGGGGGGGGGGCTGCTGCTGCTGCAGCTGTAGACACGTTTACCCATTCATTTTTCTTTTCATATTCTTTCTAGTACGATTCCAGAAACATTACCAGCCCAGTATAGCTTGGCTTTGGTTGTTTTGTGAAGCGTGTTATTGATTTTGGCATTCTTTTGATATGTTGTTGTTGACTGTTTATCAACTGCCATTTTAAGGACATTTGTATGGTCTCTGTTTTGTTAGGCACAGCCCAATTGTGATCATGCCAATGTATGCCTGCCACCCGTAAGTTGGTCATGCTTTAAACTTTTTTTTTTACCTAGTGTCACAGCATTGAATAATTTAAAAATAAAAAGTCAGTTGCAAGTGTATTTACCTGTTGGTGTTTTTTTGTATTTTCTATCTGTCCAGATGGAACAAAGTCAACCATTATAGCACTTGAGTACCTTGACAGTGTAGCAAATTGTATGCATTGGTGTCAAGTGGGGTGAAACTACTGTGAGGCCATCGAAGGTGTGCCTGGGCTTTGTACTTGAGATAGAGAAGTGTTTTAGGGGTGTGCTTCCCGATGGAAGGGCCATGTAGTGTAGAGGGTAGAGAATGGATCTCTTGGCGTAACTGCTAAGGTGTTGGGTTGATAGTCGATGGGCCTGAGTTCAAGTCCCAGTTGAAGCCATATTCGCTACAATACAGCGCATTCGAAAAGTATTCGGACCCTTTTACTTTCTCCACATTTTGTTACGTTACAGCCTTATTCTAAAATTAATGAAATCATTGTTTTTCCTCATCAATCTACACACAATAACCCATAATTACAAAATTGAGCTCAGGTGCATCCTGTTTCCATTGATCATCCTTGAGCTGTTTCACAACTTGATTGGACTCCACCTGTGGTAAACTCAATTGATTGGACATGATTTGGAAAGGCACACACCTGTCTATATAAGTTCCCACAGTTGACAGTGCATGTCAGAGCAAAAACCAAGCCATGAGGTTGAAGCAAGTCAAGTCAAATCAAACTTTATTTGGCACATGTGCCGAATACAACAAGTGTAGACCTTACTGTGAAATGCTTACTTACAAGCCCTTAACCAACAGTGCAGTTCAAGAAGAGTTAAGGAAATATTTACCAAATAAACTAAAAGCTGTTATGGAGCTTTTCGGTCCTAGACTTGTCCGTAGAGCACCGAGACAGGATTGTGTCGAGGCACAGATCTGGGGAAGTGTGCCAAAGCAATTCTGCAGAATTGATGGTCCCAAAGAAAACATTACCTCCATTATTCTTAAATGGAAGAATTTTGGAACCACCAAGACTTCCTAGAGCTGGCCGCCTGGCCAAACTGAGCAATTGGGGGAGAAAGGCCTTGGTCAGGGAGGTGACCAAGAACCCGACGGTCACTCTGACAGAGATCCGCTGTGGCGATGGGAGAAACTTCCAGAAGGACAACCATCTCTGCAACACTCCACCAATCAGGCCTTTTTGGTAGAATGGCCAGACGGAAGGCACTCAACAGTAAAAAGCACATGACTGCCCGCTTGGAGTTTTCCAAGGCACCTAAAGGACTCAGACCATGAGAAACAATATTGAACTCTTTGGCCTGAATGCCAAGCATCACGTCTGGAAGAAACCTGGCACCATCCTTACGGTGAAGCACGGTGGTGGCAGCATCATGCTGTGGGGAAATTTTTCAGCGGCAGGGACTGAGAGACTAGTCCAGCTCGAGGGAAAGATGTACAGAGCAAAGAACAGAGCAAAGATCCTTGATGAAAACCTGCTCAGGACCTCAGACTGGGGTGACGGTTCACCTTCCAACAGGACAATGACCCTAAGCACACAGCCAAGACAATTTAGGAGTGGCTTTGGGGAAAGTCTCAATGTCCTTGAGTGGCCCAGCCAGAGCCTGGACTTGAACCCGATAGAACATCTCTGGAGAGATGCTCCCCAACCAACCTGACAGAGATTGAGAGGATCTGTAGAGAACAGGGAGAAACTCCTCAAATACAGGTGTGCCAAGCTTGTAGCGTCATACCCAAGAAGACTCGAGGCTGTAATCGCTGTCAAAGGGAATTCAACAAAGTACTGAGTAAAGGGTCTGAATACTTAGGTAAATGTTTTGTTCTTTAAAAAAAATATATAATTCTAAAAACCTGATTTATTTTATAAATGTATTTGTCATTATGGGGTATTGTGTGTAGATTGATGGGGGGGGGGGGGAACTAATGTAACAATGTGGAAAAAGTCAATGGGTCTGAATACTTCCCGACTGCACTGTATATTGCAGCCTTAGCACAATAACTTGCAACCTTTTTCAAGGGGGTCGGACCTCAATAAAATGGCTACAGTGCTATAAGGTGTCGGTCGCAGGGACCTGGGCAAAGCTACTTAATCTGTGTCCTGTGTTTGAGTCCTGATCGTGCCATCCCGGGCCCAGTTTTACAAAGGTTTTCTATCTGGATTTTGCCTATTGGAGAGGATTCAATTAATAGGAATAGAACCAGAGTCCCCATTCAAGTCAATTTATCAGCAGTGGGGGCCAAAAGGTCAGGAAAAACAGGCTTCAACATAATGAAGTTTATGACCTGGGTCAAATTATGAAATTCCTTGAATGCATTCAGAATAAGTTCATTTTAACAACTATTGCAAAATGTCTAATTTCTGTATTTAAATACACAACAAAATATTACTTTCCAAGATACTGTAGGATTCATGATCAGAACCTTACGAATACGCCGTGATCACGTGATCAAGTTTAGGGAACCGAAGTCATCACAGCTGCTTTCTTGCATGCATCCACTCATCTCTGCCTAGCTAGCCTTGTTGTAAAAATGGATAGAGAAAATAATGACGAATAGTTTTCTGCTGTCACAGCTATACTTGATAGAGAGGATGTAGTCTTTTCATGTTTGAAGTATTTTAACTATTATTGTAACATTTTTGTCGGGTCCATTTTTTTTTTAAACTGGAAAGTGGAAAAGACAAAGAGAAAGGGCTTTCCAATAGCTAGAATGGTTTGGGCCTAAAAAGAAGAGAAGAGGTAAGTGGATTAAACAAAATGTTAACTAAAATCTTTATTGTTATGTAGTTACTAGTTAGCGGTTATGGTAACAATTCCTGTGCATTGTAATTTAGCTATTTATCGCGTGTATATTAAAGATAGATGGCCAGTAATATCGAGCAAGTGGTAGACTAGTTGGCAACGGAATAACTAGTTAACATTGTACGTTAGCTAGCATTGCCTAACTAGCTAGCTATCCATGGTGACACCCCATTGAAAGTTTCCGTACCGTCGACAATTTGCTATTCAATTAACGTTAGTTGACAGAATTAAGTCGTTTGCCGACCTTGGCTTAGTGGAAAAGTTAGCTGATAGGTCAGTTAGCATGGAAGCTTGGGTGGCTAACTAGCTGGCTACCTGTATCATGAGTAGTCTCAGACATCTGCCAAAATCCCTGGTCATAAGGAACACAATCACAGGTGCGTATTTGGAAGTCGTAGAACATGTGATTTTTTTTTTTTAAACAAAAGAACAAGATTGACAGTAATGTATCCGAAAAAATGGGTACTGTAGCAAGCTAGCTAGCGTCTTAAAAAATTGGGGGGACTGTTTACTACAGGGGTTTTCAAACTGGGGTCCGCGGAGGTACTACAGTGGGTCCCTGAATTATTTTTTGTATTTTTTTTTTGGGGGGGGGGGTTAAATGTATTTTAATAATTATTCTATACCTTCGTGGATACCATTTTTTTGTGTTGCTGTGCCCAGTATGAAGGGAGTTGTTGGTAGTTTCACGAGCGAATGCTAACTAGCGTTAGCGCAATGACTGGAAGTCTTCGGGAACAGTGTGCATACTTTCTGTTCCTGTACATTCGACTGGGGAATTATATAAATGGTTTCATTGTCACTCTAACTATCCCTTTTAATATGGAGGAAATTAGCCATTGGAGATAAAAAAATATATTAAAAAATAAATAAATCTGTATTCTGTCAGTTAAGAACAAATTCTTATTTACAATGACGGCCTACCAAAAGGCCTTTTGCGGGGCTGGGATTAAAAATATAGGACAAAACACGCATCACAACGAGAGACCATAACGAGAGCAGCAACACAGCATGGAAGAACAATTATTTTTATTTTTTGAATTTTACCCCTTTTTCACCCCAATTTCGCGGTATCCAATTGTTGTAGTAGCTACTATCTTGTCTCATCGCTACAACTCCCGTACGGGCTTGGGAGAGACGAAGGTTGAAAGTCATGCGTCCTCCGATACACAACCCAACCAAGCCGCACTGCTTCTTAACACAGCGCACATCCAACCCGGAAGCCAGCCGCACCAATGCGCCGGAGAAAGCACCGTGCACCTGGCCACCTTGGTTAGCGTACACTGCGCCCAGCCCGCCACAGGAGTCGCTGGTGCGCGATGAGACAAGGACACCCCTACCGACCAAGCCCTCCCTTACCCGGGTGACGCTAGGCCAATTGTCGCCCCACGGACCTCCCGGTAGCGGCCGGTTACGACAGAGCCTGGGCGCGAACCCAGGGACTCTGATGGCACAGCCTCCCGGGTGGCACAGCTGCAGTACAGCGCCCTTAACCACTGCGCCACCCGGGAGGCCTATGGAAGAACAATTTGTCAATTTAAACGACCAAAACCAGATGAAAAGCAAACAAAGATATTGAATTTTTATATATATATATTAATAATCCCATTTTTGAGAACTAACAATCAAATAAAAGCTAGACAGTCGGGAAAACCGGGCGTTCAGAACACATGCCATTTTTATGTTTGAGCAGAGGAATAGAGTATTAGCCATGGAAAGGTACATAGAATTGCAGGATATTTTGAAACCCTCAAATTTCTCAGCTCCATGCTAAGCTGTGAAATTTCTGGAAATTAGCTTAAATTATACCACCAAGATGCCTTTCTAGCTGCTAGACTTAGAATTTACACTTCCTCTTCCAATGAACTGTGGGGTGGTCAAACTAATGAAACTGTCTACCAAGTGTGAACACATTGTCTTCCCTTATGTCCCATTTTTTTTAAATAAAAAATACTAAACAGAGCTAAATAGCTGTATTTTTCTCCATCCACAGTTGACTTGCTGGGTCTAGGACTCCATTTTAGGTGCTACAGTGAGGAAAGGGCAGCTCAAGTCTTGGTAGTTGCTACATAATTACCAATTTCTCTGAGGCATGGCCTCTGTTGGCAAGCATAATAAGTGCTACAGTACAGACATATGCTTCTGTGTGAAGTCTTCCCAACTTCCTGTTTAGGTTGCTCTATGGCTTCAGCTAGCCAAACTGTTTCCTCCAAGGCCAACTGCTCAAGGTTCAACTGCTCAAGAATGTGGTTTTACAGCCGAGTTATGACAGAAATATTTAGGCTATTGTTTCAGCTGGTGGTGATGCAAGGATTATGCAATCTTGGTACAGTTTTTGTTTTTATAAATGTACAAGCAATGAATGTAGCCTAAATGTGGTTATTTGCATCTTGCAAGACAATGCAGTGGACAATTTATTCATCCAATATGGCAAAAACTAGTCTACCATAAATTTAGCCTTTTTTAAATGTATTTTTAACAATGCTGTAAATGGTGAGTTTCAGGTTGGAAATAAGCTATTGCAAACAAGGATTGATGAAACCCCCGTCTCTAAAGCAGTCCAACTAGACTAGTAGTTAAACACTTGTTTTTGAATACTAGTTGTTCCTGCCAAAACCAGCACCTGGACGCACTGCTGTGTACACAGTTTATTTTTAGTCAGACTAGATCTCTGTACGTGTTCGTATTTATTTCGCTAACACAATCTAGCCTGGTCAATTGGTTTTATACCGCATACTGTAGTCATAGGAGGGTAGTTTAAGGCCTTTACATCACCTAGGGAAAGCTCTTGGTGAAACTAATAAGCCATCAGTTGCTTCCTCAGGGCTCTTGGGTCAAAGCAAAAAAATATGCTGCGCACCAGCCCCTGTTGCAGCCTTTGTTTCTTTTTTGACTCTGGATACAATTATCTTGTATGGCAGCATATCATGCAGGCTATTTTATTGAACGCATAGCCTTCAACAACATGGGTCTCCAACCCTCTTCCTGGAGAGCTGTCCTCTAGGTTTTCGCTTCAAACCCAGTTGAAACTAACCTGGTTCTGTTTTTATCAACCAGCTAGTTATTAGAATCAGGTGTGCCAGATTGGGGTTGGAGTGAACCTACACGACGGTAGCTCGCCAGGAACAAGGTTGGAGAGCCCTGGCCTACATCATATAGCCTAGGTGGCCTACAACCGTGTTCTAATATCACACTGTCCTGTTGTTTTTATTTGGCAAAACAATAAATTAGATGTTCATAGGCTGGCAGAGGAGTGAAAATGTCTGTTTTAATGTTGTCTAAATACCATAGAGGTACTAGGCTTGGTGAGCCTTATTTAGGTTTCTATTTGTAGTTCAAGTCCAACAGATATGCAAGTGTTCCAAATATAGCCTCTTCAACTGGTTGGTCAGTATGGAGTCTATGTCTGATGGGACAGGGAAACCGCCTACTGAATAATACAGGAATTTCCATGTTGTCTCTGGCTAGATAAGGCTTGTTTGAGCTGTTGGTTCTTGTCATTTCCCTAAACAATAAAACACAGGTTTTGTAAAGACTCCTGCTTAGTTTGTTCATCCAATTAACATGTTTGGTGTTAAGCCTGTCATTTCTTCAAAACATGTTTTAAAGAGAAAATGGGTACACTATCCTAACTTATCCTTGCCTTAGGCCTAATACTAAAACAAATTACTATTATGATTTAATGCTAGGAAGTTACAGCTAAATTGAGACTGCATTATGCATATTTGACTGAACTAGGCTAGCCTTTATCATTATGTTAGTGAGAAGGAGCTTGACCATGTGACACATAGGCAAGGGGTTATTTGAAGGGTTAAAAAGTTACCTTACTTTTGTTTCCCTAACTGTTATTTTATATAGACTGGGCCTAATTTTATTCCCTGAATGTAAAGGCCAATTGACTCCCCAAACTCCTGACGGTCCACCTTAATTTTCATATATTCAAAGCATCTGAAATAATATTTCCCAAGCTGTCTTAATGGATTTGCTCATGTCATAAAAGTCCATTTAGGGTTAGTGTTTCCATATGGAGATTGGCACACATCCTGCTGCTCACAGCTGTTGTCATCACTAACGTCACTAACAAAATGCTGTTCCAGGAATTTTATTTTTATGGGGCCTTGACTTGACGATGAGCAATAGAGTTGGCAAGAGCACAAGCAGATCTGGGATCAGGCTAAAGTGGACTAGGTGTAGGCTATAGGCCTAAACTCTCATTGCATTCAATTAGCTTACTGCTCTATTGACAATTCTTTAAATCTAGTATGGTAGACTACTCATCCAGTGGTGTTCAATTCAGCTATTTAGTTAGGTTTTGGTTTCTGCCACAGCCATTCAAATAGTTGGGCTATACCACTTCTGGGCAATAGGCTATGTCATTATATTGCCGATGAAAAATATCTGTCTGGGAAATGCCTAGTGACTTGAGTAGGGCTTCCCCTGTTTCCATCTCAAGTAGAAAACAGGCGCTGTCCCTTTAAAGAAATTGCTGCTAGTTTACCCAGTGCTCCAGGGCATAGTGGGGGAGGGAGGTTGTTGACGGGGAGACAGGCTCTGGTTGGCTCTGGCATCCTCAGAGTGGCTCATGACATCACAAGGAGGAGAGGCTCAGTGGCATAAAATAACATCTCCTTTTATGGAACTAGGTGGACTATTCCATTTTCCGGAAGAGGTTGCTGTTCTTTTTATTGTAGACACTTTTTCCTTATTTTTCTTCTCTAAAGTGTGAGACATCAAGTTTATTGTTCCATTATTTTAGGCCCAGGCCTGTTTTTCTCCTGCCTATTCATATTCCTTCTATTCATATTCCTTTTATTGTCTTTTTACTGTACTGATCTTGTTTAGATTAATTTGTTTAGAGAAGGCTTTGTGATGTAAAGGGAACTTGACCTAGCACAGTGATAGAATGTCTCTTGTTCACTTTGAAAATGATGTCCTAATTACCACTGTTCCAAAGATTCTTAAGCTCCTGTCAGTACTATTTTGCCTTGCGGCAGTACAACGGTTTGTTCCAATTATAATATCTCAAACACCTCCGAGAGTGTACGACACATTGTGCACTCATGCGTGCAACCCCCCATCACACACACACACACAGAGCCTCCTCTCAACTTCACCTATTGTCCCCTGCCTTTAGCACACCCGCTGTTCAGCAGGGTGGTATCTTCCGTGAACAAACAGTAACCTCCCCTCCCTGAGTCAAATGTATCTCTACTCCAAGGAAATACTGTAATGTCGATGCTGTAGATCAGGAAACCCAGTTTTGACAACGCCTGTCATCATTTATTGGAGTACTACCAGAGAGCAGGCTGGCAGAGTATGACAACACTTCTGAACCCCATGGAGTTTCACTGAATCCCCTTTCCAATGTTTAAGTGCTTTGGGCCATGGCCTCTCTGTCAGGGTAAGCAACACAACTACTTGGTTTCTCTTGTTGGTGTTCTGGCTACGTTTCCTGTGAATAGCGTTAGCCTAACTGTTGTACTTGTCAGACTGTCACCAAACTTCATTAACAAATTGTGATAGTAGGGTTATGATGGTGTGGAAATTTATTTTTCTCAAAGAAGCAAGGTCCTACTTTAATGGTGTTCAGACACTTATATCTACCTCTTCAGTCTTTTCTTAGTCTATCTATTTGTCATAGAGAAGTGAGGTCAGGAAGCCTTAATTACCAGTTCAGTATGCCCCCCCCCAGTTAACATTTCAACTCCCTAGACTCAGACTTTGCACTCTTTAGTAATAGAGAGCAATAGTAATGGCGGATTTTTGAAAGCACTAACTCCCCCATGGCTCGTCGGCCTGAGCCTTTGGGGAAATTCATGTTTTTTGGGATAAACACAGAAAAGAATCTCTGTGGTAATGACAGGCTTAGGAGATCTTATATGTTTTGTTCTGAGATGATCTTCATCAGCTCAAGTAAAAAAAAATATATAACTTTGAAGCATTTATGTCATCAAAACAAGCACATAAAGGCTTCATAGTTCATAGAGGTTATGTTAACTGACTTATCTTATAGCAGAAAACGTATAAGATCTCCTAAACCTGTGTTAACCTCAGACCTTGTTTTTGGTGCTTATCCCAAAACCTAATTTCCTCCATAGGAATGGCTGAATGAACTTGAGGTAACTAATATCCGTTTTTTTAGGACTACAAGCTGGCGATCTCTATTTGCACAGTTAGGTACTAAGGTTGGTATGAAAACGCATTGCTTGACTGGTAGCCTTGCCCACAACCATTATTTTCTCCAAATGTGTTTGCTAGTACAGTTTATCTTTGTACCAGTGCTAAAATGTGAGTAAAAGTGACCATTTCAAGATAAAACACAATTGGGCAGGTATGGTGTTTTATATTTCGTAGTTGGGTGATTCTCACGAAACTGGAGCTAGACCAAAAAATGTATCTTGGATCACTTGCCATAATTCCTCTTGGATCACTAAGATTAGGACCTGTTAAAAAACTGTACTAAGCTCTATTAGAGATTCTGTAACCAAATGCATCAAACTGTCGTTAGTTAATCCCAAAATACCCCTTATTTTAGTATAAGTACTGTAATTATGTGAATGCATTTAAGTCAAAAGTGGACTTATTGGAAAATTCTTCCCAAAAAACAATCTTTTGGTATTTGTTGAAACAAACACCAAAATAGTTTTTAGGTGCAGTCTTCCATCCGATTTGGACCAAACATTTTTCTTAAAATGAGTAAGGCATGAGGAATCCAAAGAAGTGGTCAAAAGCCACCCTAACCCCGCGCCAATCCCACATCAATATTGAGTATATAGTATCAGTTCTGTACGCTTGACAAGTAGTATGGAGCTGCGGCTCTGAGTATTGTTTATTTATCTTGTGTAAGGTATTCTCTGTGAATTTGGTGACGTTTTTCATTTCCAGTTCAGAGAAACTAGTAATTGTAGTTGTTGGGTTTATGTCCCATCCTACATCCTGATATTTAAAGGTTCTGACCACTAGATGGCGTTATTCCTGCTATTATGATACTTAAAAAAAACATTGTTAACCAATATTTAATGTGGGTGAACTGCCCCCTCAGCAAATAATTCCCTAATAGCAGGAACACCGCCATCTAGTGGTCAGAACCTGGTAATATCAGAATGTAGAATGTGACATTAATCCAACAACTTCAATGACTAATTTATCTGAAACGGTGGGAAAAAATGTATGAGAATACATTACATAGGATGAAGAAACAATACTCTGAGTTGCAGCTCCATGCTAATTGTCAAACATAGAAAACTAATACTATATAGGGTAAGCAAACCCTTTAAGCCCACTTCCATCTTTGGATTCAAATGAAAAACTACACTGAACAAAAATATAAATGAAACATGCAACAATTTCAAAGATACAGTTCATATAAGGAAATAAGTCAATTGTGATTTGGTGTGATCACCATTTACCTCATGCAGTGCGTCACATCTCCTTTGATTGTGGCCTGTGGAATTGTCCCACTCCTCTTCAATAGCGGTGCAAAGTTGCTGGATATTGGTGGGAACTGGAACACAATGTCGTACACGTCGATCCAGAGCTTCCCAAACATGCTCAATGGGTGACATGTCTGGTGAGTATGCAGGCCATGGAAGAACTGGGACATTTTCAGCTTCCAAGAATTTTGTACAGATCCTTGCGACATGGAGCCGTGCATTATCAATGCTGAAACATGAGGTGATAGTGGCAGTTGAATGGCACGACAATGGGACTCGTCACGATATCTCTGTGCCTTCAAATTGCCATTGGAAAATGAAATTGTTCGTTGTCCGTAGCTTATACCTGCCCATACCGTAACCCCACCAGCAAACCGCTCGCCCACACAACACCATAGATGCTGTCTGCTCTCTGCTCGGGTTTCATCCATGAAGAGCACACTTTTCCAGCATGCCATTGGCCCTTAAAATGTGAGTATTTGCTGACTGAAGTCGGTTACGATGACAAACTGTATCAAGACCCCGGTGAGGATGACGAGCATGCATATGAGCTTCCCTGAGATGATTTCTAACAGTTTGTGCAGAAATGTTGGTTGTGCAAACCCAAAGTTTCGTCAGTTGTCCGGGTCGCTGGTATGACGATCCCGCAGGTGAAGAAGCCGGATCTGGAGGTCTTGGGTTAAACGTTGCATTTTATTTTTGTTCAGTATAGATAAAACCTCAACTTGTTCTATTAATCAGATTTTGTATTACGTTGTTGACAATTATGTGTAAGTGCCCACTAATGGCCAATTTTCAAAGCTGCAAAAAATGTTTGGTGTTGAGGCTACCCTACACATTTTCCAGATATTTTACCTTCTCAAACTTCATCTAAAATGAACAGATAAATGTGGTGATACGTGCACATGATAGCATATTTCATGAGCTTTCATTACTATTTTTTGCCAATTAAAAATATGGAGTTTTCATACTAGCAGTTATGCCTGCATGTCAGTCTCACAGTAACAACAACTTGGTGAACTATAACCAGATAATATATTTCAGACATTCATAGATTACATTTTTGAATGGATTCTTATTTTACTGTTAAATTAACCTTGCATTGCTATACATGCCATTTTTGTAAATTTGACTGTCTCAGGTGGGCTTAAAGGGTACAGTGTCACAAAAAGCACTCCCTCTACAGAATGTAAATGACAAAAAGCAATGTTGTTCAATATGATCCGTTTAATATGATCCGTACTATCTTGTAGTCTATAGTGTATATTCATACCCTAAACCATTGGTTTCCAAATATTTTACAAGTAGACTTTTCTGTTCTCTTTTTCACTATAAATCCCTGTTCCAATTGAGCCCATTATGCTCCTGTTAAGCCCGGTTTGCGTTGAAACACATGGGGATAATATGTTGAGATCCCTAATATTCAATGAACATGAGCATGAATGTTATTTTTCTTCTGATTTTTAAGTTGATTAAAACACACAAACTACAGTTATGCATATTGTGCATCTAGCCATGGTGGCTTTACCAACATTAGGAACAGTTAGAAACCTCTGTACTCCAATACATTTGTACTGGACAGGTAGTCGTTGATGCAGAGAGAGAAAAATAAGGTCAGGGTTGAAGGATGTCAGGGATGGAAGACCTACAAGTGGTGGATAAAAATGGAAACCACTGAGGGTCAAGAAGATGACTATTGGGTGACTACTCATGCCCTTTTGTGTGGGGACATTGTCATGTTGTTTTTCAATCATCCAGGTGATTCTCAATCTGTAGACTGCCATTATGAGTTAGCAAGCAATTGACCACATCTACAAAGCCCATTCATTCCTCCTGTTGGTAAATTAATGTTTTTCTGGGTTTTTCCCAATTTTAGCTTTTTAGTCATTAATAATAGTAGTAATGAGAAGGTCAAGTGTGGTAAAGGGGGTGTTTTGAGAAAAAAATATCCTGATTTCAGAAGGCATGTAAGTAATGAAATGAACTTGTACTCCTCTTACTCCTCTAGATGATGCATCATGCATGGCTGAATAACTTTGTTAAAAAATGTATTGGAGATGTTACAGGAACTTGAAAGTGTTACGTGATGAGAAACATGGCCACATGGTTTATACGTAATAAATAATATATTTTAATGTGAACTTCAACTAGTATTAGGGTTAAGCGATGTCAATCTTTGTCTTATCGTGAATATGTACCCATAAAACATTGATAGATGATGCTATCGGCCCCTATTGGCCAACCATTTTTTTTGTAAAACATTTTTGTGGAAAAAGTAACAAACTGCTAAAACGGCACTTAGGCTATAGTGTGAAATCGAATGCAACTGGACGAATCATAACGAAGGATAGTGTAAGTGTTGCAGGCAAATCTTTTCCAATATTCCTTTCTGGCTGAGGAGCTTCAGCATGGAGCAGGTTGGTGTCTATGTGGCTCGCTGTCATGGAGCAGTGACAGTTTTATGAGGAACGGGCTGTCTTACCGTAGTGACATGATGGGCTAGATAGAAGCAGTCTACCGTCTTCAGAACGGGATACTTTTTTATTTATTAGCCTTCTAATGTAAAATGAAAATAAATAAAATTGTTTTGTCTATCATTAAGCTGTGATTGAAAATAGCCTATACCTGGGCTTATGCTATAGACTTTAATTCTTGTTATTTTTGAAAGCCACAACTTTAGGACAACACTTTCATAGGCTAGAATATTTGGGAAATAAGATACCTTTTATTACTTTAATTAATCTTAAAGGTCCAATGCATCTGTTTCTCGATATTAAATAATTTCTCGGTAACAATTAAGTACCATACTGTGATTTGTTTTAAATTAAAATGGTCGAAAAGATATTGACGCTAAGGGCAATATCTCAAGCAAGAATATTACTAGGCCTGTCTGGGAATGGTCTAAGTGGGGAGGGGAAAACTGAAAACTAGCTGTTATTGGCAGAGAGGTTTGGAACGCTCTTATTGGTTTATTAAACAATTTACCTCACGGTGATGTCACCATGGAACGCCAATACTCCATCCTGTGAAAATGGGCCTATATTTCAGGCGGTCTTTGCAAACCGCTCTTACACTAAAATGGTGTTATCATTTTCACAATACTATTCCAACATCATAGTGTGGAAATATATGTAAAACAGTAAAATCATGTTGTTGACTGCACTGACAGCTTTTATGGTAGGCGTGAGGGGTGTTCCCCAATGGGGGCAGAGGGAAAAAGTTTGCCCCCCCCCCCCCCCCCCCCCACTGGGCTAAACCATCATCTGCCCTAGATTTGTATGCTTTATGGACAAACTACATCAATGTATTTTGTCTTATTCAAATATCTGAGTTTTTATTTGAAGTATAATTGTATAAAATAACCCGAGAATATAATCCGGACGCATTTTGGTAATGAGAATATGGGGATGGAAATGTTAAATTATTTCAAATACGACACTTTGGCATAATGTAGCAACAAAATGATACTGGATTGTTGCAGATGCACCATGGCTTTCTAACTAAATTTCTACTGCCGTGGTTAACTTGTTTCATGAGAATCACCCAGTTGTTTGGTAGCATTGTCTTCTTTAGTAATGTAGATCAGAGCCAGCTGGTTGGGCATATGGCTACAGTGCCTTGTTCACAGCATAGGCCCAGTTTCAATTTATGCATGGTTGAGTCAAAGTTATTGCTAGGCCTCATTCTAGTTTCACATACTTTGTTAAATTGGCTCGGTAGTGGTGAGTAGTCTACTGTTAACACTTGACTACTGGTATGTATGCACAGGTGCCATTGACACTCATAATAGAGTTGTTGTTGATGCTCTTCCAATTTTCTCTAAAGGCCGCATGCTTCCCATCTGGAACAGTTTGCACATCTTAGAATATATTGTGACCTGTTTTTGACATTTTTGTATTCAAGATTTTTTGGGGCTGCTCACTCAGCTTTTTCTTGAGGCAAGCCAAAGTTGGTAGCAGAATAATACGGCCCTTCGTCAGTGATTGGTCAA
This sequence comes from Oncorhynchus clarkii lewisi, assembly GCF_045791955.1. NCBI lineage: Eukaryota > Metazoa > Chordata > Actinopteri > Salmoniformes > Salmonidae > Oncorhynchus > Oncorhynchus clarkii. The sequence continues at coordinate 53,702,501 of NC_092158.1, read as the reverse complement.
TAGTAGTGATTATTCAATAAAGTCTTTGTTGTCATTAAACGAGACAACTCGTTTTCAAGCAATGTTTTTCATTGAGTACTGCACCAAACATCTTAGATGTAAAATTGTGCGACTAAGATCTCCTCAGCAAAAACGTCAATTAATGACAGATTTCTTGTCATTCTTGTGATCTTAAATTCATTCTGACTGTTTTGAGGAAGTATATACTTGCTACGGCATCTCAAAATGCCCCCCCCCCCCCCTCATTTTTAAAGCGTAGCTCTTTTAAGGGAGTATGCGAGCACACCCATTCGGTTCACCTAGCCTCCAGTCGAACTGAAGTGTGCTGACGCCTTAAGCCCCCACTTGCCTCATAATACACAGCGGTGATTAGAATGGATTAATGATTAATGGCGAGGGGAGCGTTTAGAGAGCCAGGACATAAACAAAGCTGAGTGATCAAATGTATTGACTAAACAGCCCATTCACACATTTACTCAAGGCCCATCCCAAATGGAGTCATTTGCATCTACAAATTCAAATGGCATACCTCCCTCACCATCAGTTTCTGAACTATTTTAGTTAGGTTTGCCTACTCCTTATGTGAAGGTCTTTGGTAGGCAAATTCTAGGAAAACAAGAAATCCTATCTCCTGTTTCTCACTATTCAGACCGTATGCTGAAAGGCCACGTGATGGGGTCGAATGTGTTAATAAGAGTGAGTGGTGTAAATGGAGTTGTAATGGTGGCCACATAAAAAAATAATTAAAAAAAAACGTTAAATGACCGTATCATACCAGTTGTGACTGTGGTATTTTCTGTTCCTGGTTAATGGAAGGTAGAAAACCATCTGCGTTCAGTGATGACTCAACCCTGTAGCTTATAGTGTATTGAGCAGTCAGGGAATTGCCATATGCCCTATATAGCCTAGTCTAATCAGGTGCTGTGCCCTGTATTTTGAGGGAAGGTGGGGGGACAGGCCAGGTTAATCTTACTCTTTCAACACTCCTTAACTTGTTGTTATATCCTTAAAAGCAACAGAGGGGTAGGCCTGTATGTCAAAGTGCTGACTTATTTTTGAGGAACTACCAACTAAACCTTTCACTTCATGGAGATCTCCATTAATAGAACCCACTTTTCAGGTGATGCCTGACCTCTTATGACATTGAGCACATTTCCCTCTTAGTACATAGGCCTAGTTTTTTGTTTAAAAAATCATCTTGTTGACAGTTCACTGTGAACAGTAGTTAGACCTATTCTGAATCGCTGTTCACTCTACAACATGGACGCCAATCACTAGAGATGGAATACAAGGGCAAATGGCTTTGTTTTTGAAAATTGTGGACACACCTAATCAGTCCAGGGTTTTTCTTTTTACTACATTGTAGTATAATTGTTAAGACATCAACTATGAAATAACACATATGGAATCATGTAGTAACCAAATAAGTTAAACATCTATATTTTATATTTAAGATTCTTCAAATTAGCCACCCTTTGCCTTGATGACTACTTTTCACACTCTTGGCATTCTCTCAACCAGCTTCATGAGGTAGTCACCTGGAATGCATTTCAATGAACAGGTGTGCCCTGTCAAAAGTTAATTTGTGGAATTTCTTTCCTTAATGCTTTTGAAACAATCAGTTGTGTTGTGACAAGGTAGGGGTGGTATACAGAATACAGCCCTATTTGGTAAAATACCATGTCCATATTATGGCAAGAACAACTCATATAAGGAAAGATAAAACAACAGTCCATTATTTAAGACCTGAACGAATAACTTTTAAAGTTTCTTCAAGTGCAGTTGCTAAAACCATCAAGCGCTATGATGAAAATGGCTTTCATGAGGACCACCACAGGAAAGGAAGATCCAGAGTTACCTCTGCTGCAGAGGATAAGTTAATTAGTGAAATGTACCTCAGCTTGCAGCCCAAATAAATGCTTCACAGAGTTCAAGTAACAGACACATCTCAACATCAACTGTTCAGGAGGAGACTGCGTGAATCAGGCCTTCATGGTCGAATTGCTGCAAAGAAACCACTACTAAAGGACACTAAGAAGAAGAAGAGACTTGCTTGGGCCAAGAAACACGAGCGATAGACATTAGACCTGTGGAAACCTGTCCTTTGGTCTGATGAGTCCAAATGTGAGATTTTTTTGGTTTCAACCACCGTGTCTTTGTGAGACGCAGAGTAGGTGAATGGATGATCTCAGCATGTGTGGTTCCCACTGTGAAGCATGAAGGTGACGGTGTGGGGGTGCTTTGCTGGTGACACTGTAATTTATTTAGAATTGAAGGCACATTTAACCAGCATGGCTGCCACAGTATTCTGCAGCGATACGCCATCCCACCTGGTTTGTGCTTAGTGGGTCTATCATTTGTTTTTCAAACAGGACAATGACCCAAAACACACCTCCAGGCTGGCTAAGGACTATTTAACCAAGGAGAGTGATGGAGTGCTGCATCAGATGACCTGGCCTCCACAATCACCTGACCTCAACCCAATTGAGATGGTTTAGGATGAGTTGGACCTTAAAATGAAGGAAAAGCAGCCAGCAAGTGCTCAGCATATGTGGGAACTCCTTCAAGACTGTTGAAAAAGCATTCCTCATGAAACTGGCTGAGAGGACGCCAAGAGTGTGTAAAGGGTGGTAAAAAAATATTTATCAAAATAGTTTAACCTGCTTTTTTTGTAATGACTGTTCTCGCTTTCCAAGTTTTTCTATAAAAATGCATTTTTCGTTATAAATTTAACCAGAACCATGCTTAATGCACATTCACGTAGCAGGCATTATAGAAAATGAACACGCGTCTCATTAACAATCTCTCAAGCACAAGCTCATGCTAGTGAGTAGCCATCTAATCTTTATAGGAATCTTTATATTTCAAGTTTAGCCAACTTGGATCTATTTGCTAGCTAACAAGGCAGAACAGTTGAATTGTTTTGAACAAACCCTTGTGTCCGTCTTCAACTGTTTAAACTGGAAGTCGACCGATTAATCGGAATGGCCGGGTGCCGATTTGGCGATTAAAAAAAAAAAATAAAAATAAAAATAAAAAAAATATATATATATATATATATACATATACAGTGCCTTGCGAAAGTATTCGGCCCCCTTGAACTTTGCGACCTTTTGCCACATTTCAGGCTTCAAACATAAAGATATAAAACTGTATTTTTTTGTGAAGAATCAACAAGTGGGACACAATCATGAAACGACATTTATTGGATATTTCAAACTTTTTTAACAAATCAAAAACTGAAAAATTGGGCGTGCAAAATTATTCAGCCCCTTTACTTTCAGTGCAGCAAACTCTCTCCAGAAGTTCAGTGAGGATCTCTGAATGATCCAATGTTGACCTAAATGACTAATGATGATAAATACAATCCACCTGTGTGTAATCAAGTCTCCGTATAAATGCACCTGCACTGTGATAGTCTCAGAGGTCCGTTAAAAGCGCAGAGAGCATCATGAAGAACAAGGAACACACCAGGCAGGTCCGAGATACTGTTGTGAAGAAGTTTAAAGCCGGATTTGGATACAAAAAGATTTCCCAAGCTTTAAACATCCCAAGGAGCACTGTGCAAGCGATAATATTGAAATGGAAGGAGTATCAGACCACTGCAAATCTACCAAGACCTGGCCGTCCCTCTAAACTTTCAGCTCATACAAGGAGAAGACTGATCAGAGATGCAGCCAAGAGGCCCATGATCACTCTGGATGAACTGCAGAGATCTACAGCTGAGGTGGGAGACTCTGTCCATAGGACAACAATCAGTCGTATATTGCACAAATCTGGCCTTTATGGAAGAGTGGCAAGAAGAAAGCCATTTCTTAAAGATATCCATAAAACGTGTCGTTTAAAGTTTGCCACAAGCCACCTGGGAGACACACCAAACATGTGGAAGAAGGTGCTCTGGTCAGATGAAACCAAAATTGAACTTTTTGGCAACAATGCAAAACGTTATGTTTGGCGTAAAAGCAACACAGCTGAACACACCATCCCCACTGTCAAACATGGTGGTGGCAGCATCATGGTTTGGGTCTGCTTTTCTTCAGCAGGGACAGGGAAGATGGTTAAAATTGATGGGAAGATGGATGGAGCCAAATACAGGACCATTCTGGAAGAAAACCTGATGGAGTCTGCAAAAGACCTGAGACTGGGACGGAGATTTGTCTTCCAACAAGACAATGATCCAAAACATAAAGCAAAATCTACAATGGAATGGTTCAAAAATAAACATATCCAGGTGTTATAATGGCCAAGTTAAAGTCCAGACCTGAATCCAATCGAGAATCTGTGGAAAGAACTGAAAACTGCTGTTCACAAATGCTCTCCATCCAACCTCACTGAGCTCGAGCTGTTTTGCAAGGAGGAATGGGAAAACATTTCAGTCTCTCGATGTGCAAAACTGATAGAGACATACCCCAAGCGACTTACAGCTGTAATCGCAGCAAAAGGTGGCGTTACAAAGTATTAACTTAAGGTCGCTGAATAATTTTGCACGCCCAATTTTTCAGTTTTTGATTTGTTAAAAAAGTTTGAAATATCCAATAAATGTCGTTCCACTTCATTATTGTGTCCCACTTGTTGTTGATTCTTCACAAAAAAATACATTTTTATATCTTTATGTTTGAAGCCTGAAATGTGGCAAAAGGTCGCAAAGTTCAAGGGGGCCAAATACTTTCGCAAGGCACTGTGTATATATATATATATATATATATATATATATATATATATATATATATATATATATATATATATATTTTTTTTTTAATTATACCTTTTATTTACCTAGGCAAGTCAGTTACGAACACATTCTTATTTTCAATGACGGCCTAGGAACGGTGGGTTAACTGCCTTGTTCTGGGGCAGAACGACAGATTTTCACCTTGTCAGCTCGGGGATTCAATCTTGTAACCTTACAATTAACTAGTCCACCGCAATAACGACCTACCTCTCTCTCGTTGCACTCCACAAGGAAGACTGCCTGTTACGCGAATGCAGTAAGCCAAGGTAAGTTGCTAGCTAGCATTAAACTGATCTTATAAAAAACAATCAATCATAATCACTAGTTAACTACACATGGTTGATGATATTACTAGATATTATCTAGCGTGTCCTGCGTTGCGTATAATCTGACTGAGCATACAAGTATACAAGTATCTGACTGAGCGGTGGTAGGCAGGCGCGCACACATTCATTCAAACAGCACTTTCTTTGCGTTTTGCCAGCAGCTCTTCGTTGTGCGTCAAGCATTGCGCTGTTTATGACTTCAAGCCTATCAACTCCCGAGATGAAGCTGGTGTAACCGAAGTGAAATGGCTAGCTAGTTAGCGCGCGCTAATAGTGTTTCAAACGTCCCTCGCGCTGAGCCTTCTAGTAGTTGTTCCCCTTGCTCTGCATGGGTAACGCTGCTTCGATGGTGGCAGTTGTCGTTGTGTTGCTGGTTCAAGCCCAAGGAGGAGCGAGTAGAGGGATGGAAGCTATACTGTTACACTGGCAATACTAAAGTGCCTATAAGAACATCCAATAGTCAAAGGTTAATGAAATACAAATGGTATAGAGGGAAATAGTCCTATAATTCCTATAATAACTACAACCTGAAACTGGGAATATTGAAGACTCATGTTAAAAGGAACCACCAGCTTTGATATGTTCTCATGTTCTGAGCAAGGAACTTAAACGTTAGCTTTCTTACATAGCACATATTGCACTTTTACTTTCTTCTCCAACACTTTGTTTTTGCATTATTTAAACCAAATTGAACATGTTTCATTATTTACTTGAGGCTAAATTGATTTTATTGATGTATTATATTAAGTTAAAATAAGTGTTCACTCAGTATTGTTGTAATTGTCATTATTACAAATAAATAAAAAAAATCGGCCAATTTAATCGGTATCGGCTCTTTTGGTCCTCCAATAATCGGTATCGGCGTTGAAAAATCATAATCGGCCGACCTCTAGTTTAAACAGTGTGTCCACTTTGTTCTGATGTTGAAATCAAATGGCCTACCTTATTTCTCAGAATGAGAACAAGTAGCCAAATCCTTATATATTTGTGTCTTCTGTTCAGTGCAAATTTTTAAAACAGACTAGACAGCTAGTATAAGTCTTTGGCTAAAATGCTTCTAGCGGTACCTGGTACCACAATGCCGCGTGACAAACTGAGCATACATTTTCCAAAAATCTATGTTTGTTGATAATCCTGTTTTAGGAGTGTCTGCTCTGCAGGCAATTTGAGCAGTTAAGACATTAAAAGGGTATTGTTATAAAGATTAACTTCTCTTTTACAATAAAATGTCTCAATGTGTTTCGGTGTCCATATGACCGATTCTTTTGGACCAAAACTCAAATGCCAATAGTGAGTTGGAACCGCTTGTCAGGGAAGAAGTGATCTCTCACCTTTGTGTGTGTGTGTGTTTGTGTGTGTGTGTGTGTAAACCAAGAGGAAGATGCGATGTGAGAGGTTTTGATGTGTTTCAATGGACTTATATCTGACCTAAGCTTGTCGCCTGCCTTCCCTCCTTTGGGACAATAACTACCATTTTTTTTTAGAGCTGATACATGAGCATCTCATCATTATATACAGATCTCTGGTGTAAATGGGAAGGCGCACCCAGCATAGGAGCATCAAAGGAGACAAGACCAAAAAGACAACACGAGAACAAGCAGACATGAGCGCTCATAAAAACGAGAAAAAAACATTTTGTTACATGATTCTTGCTATACAAGCATTTGGTATATCGTGCAAAAACGTACATTCAAATTAATATAATTCATTCTATATGTCGCCCAGCCCTACTTGCAGTGATTATTTCAAAGCTGTTAGTAGAAATTATGTTGATGGTCCTGTTGGCAGATTGCCTCCGGGCCACCTAGCGCCTAAAAGCTTATCACATGCCATCAGAAATATTAGCGACTATATTACAATAAATGACACATTGTATTCATGAGATGGAGAAAAAAAAAAACATGAAATTACGATTTGTGGTCTTGTTATTGGATTGATAATTTTGAGGGTGGGATATGTACTGTAGAAAAGTGGGTCGTTAGAAGGCAGTGAATAGGCCCTATTCACAATATAATACCTATTACTAGATAGCCTAGCTGTTCATATGCTAATTGCATTTATTCCATTGACTTAACTGTGCTATCTCTGCCCCACAGTGTTTCCAACACATAGTCCTACAATCAGTAGCTTTTGATCACCCATTCATTATAACGCTTTAGACTTGCAGGGGTGTGTAGATGTTCTTGTCCCTCCCCTTTTAAGCCATTGAAAAATGCCCTTCCCCTAAGTTGCCCCCTATCTTTTTTTTGTGTACTCTGCAGTATCACTTGGTGTTTTTTAATGTAGACCGAAGTATTTGGAAGCTGCTATTTTCTCTTCTCCACGCTTAGTGACTGTGTCTCTGTTGTTAGCAACATGAACCGTGAAGACCGGAATGTGCTCCGTATGAAAGAAAGAGAAAGGCGAAATCAAGAAATCCAGCAGGGAGGAGAGGCCTTTCCAGCTCACTCCCCTCTCTTTCCTGAACCTTATAAAGTTGTAAGTTTATTTTGTTATTCATTTTGATTTGCTTCTGTCATTTAGTTACATCTTAGAGTTTATACTTGCTTCTCCTATAAGTATTCCCATTATGCTATGATTGATTTGCAGGATTCATTGATAACTATTTTTAAACCCAGAGAACTGCTTACGTGTTTTTATATCTGAACAGTGGCAGGGAGAGTTGGAGGTAAGTGCACTGTTTAGAGGAATTGCATTAGCTGCAGTTAATGTGGGCTCAGGTCTGTTGCTGGCTGCTCAGGAGGAATTTAGGGCCCGGGCCTTGCAAGCTGAGGTTTCATGCCCACCCTGTCCATGCTGCAAATCAGTCTCCTCTGTCCCTTTATCTAATCTGGTCCTTCCTTAGTCCTTCTCACAATGAGCCTGAGGTAAGTGCATAACCGCTAGTCCTTTTGTCCCATCAAATTGCTATATCATTGTGGGCAGTAAATAGCCCACAGCTAAAGGGGACCTGCATTCATATGCAGTCTTGACAACTTTAGGATGCTTGTATGGTACTGTCCCCTATCATAGATAGTGGTTGAGTAGTAGACCTAACCCTTATTGATGTTGATGCTTACCAGGCCTCTGTAGTCAACTAAACAACAGAAAGCAGTTGGTTTAGGGATGCACATTTTCTATGAGCATTGATGTGGGCCAGAGCCAGATCTCCCATCCCACCAACTCGATTATAAGGATTTCAGACCTTGGCTCAGTCTAATCTTTGCCACTAACCAGATATAAGCAGAGGTAAGTGGCTCCTCTCTTAGTTAGAGGACCAATCAACAGATGATTTTGAACGTGTCCAGACATGTAGCGAATGAAAAGGGGTGAGAGGTGAGTTCGACATGGAAAGCCAAGCTGTCTCTTGCCCCCGCAGAGTGAAAGGTAATCAGGGGGCTTTGATGAAGAATAGGACCCAGGGAAGTCGCCCTCCCACCACCAGTCATGGCAGCCATGTTGTGTTCCGCAGCTCTCAGAGCCCTGAGTCCACTGTGTTGTTTTTAGAGAAGCCACCGCTTGTTTACTCATGCAGTTACAAAATGGGTCATGTAATGTAGAAATGTGAAACATCAACTGGATAACTAAAACTCAATCTTCTCATGTAGGCAGTAGAATGCCTCTTTGTGATTAGTTTCCAGCGAGTTATGTAACATCAGTCCTGACCAATAGTATTCATAGTCCAGTAACATTTGTTTACTATGTCTTCCTGTAAATTTCACGTCTGTTTATTTAAAAGAGCCACTAAACAAATCTGCCACTGAACTTTTACAATTTATAGCAGCGTGGTAACATTTGTACACGGGTTGCACAGATGCAGTTCATCTTTCCCCAGGCAGAAAAATGCTGATCTTAAATGGCTTTTGTAGTATAATGACTCCAATATGCACTTCAAATGTATTTTTGTCAGGGCCTATGGCTTTTCCATTTTTTTAATGTTGCTCTCCACTTTACTGTGTGTTATATCATTTTGAAGTTCTCTCCTAATAACATTGTAAATGTAGGTTAAGACTGGTGCATGAATTGTGAAAGATGGGGGTTAGGTGTTACTTTCTTTGCTCTGTTTGTTTGCTACCGAGAGCCCTTCTATCAAAGTGTAGGCCTTGCATGGCGGCACACTTATGCATTGTACACATACACAACACAACATATTGCAAGGCAAACCCAATTACTAGAGTGAATGGGCTCTGATGGATTTTCTCTGCTTTCTATCCAGACCAGCAAAGCTTTGTGTAGCACATATTCTACATTTCCTCTACAGATAACAGATGGTTCCCCACCCCACACGGGTATCTGTCAGAAAGAATCGGTTTGGGGGCCCCCATGTGAAATTGGATAGGCTACACACACTGTGGTTTACCTCTTGTCATCTGTAGCAGGAGCCCCTCCGAGTGATTGATTTAACTTCTTTAATGGAGCCATGGAAGGCCCTTATCACCCCATGCAGATGGCCTCACTGGTCAGGAGGGGAGTTTGAATAAGCCAATCGTCTCTCTTGTGTGGTTAGTTGAGAGGGCCGCCCTCTCCTCAATATTGTTTCAACTTTAAGCTTCATATCAGAGGGCTAATAGTATAATTTCCCTAACAAAAATACATTGTCAATGTTTCTTTAATGTTTTAAAAATTTTTATTTCAGAAGTTTTCACCAGAATAAATCCAAAGTTTGGGTAGCATATTTAATTAATGTATTAGACTAAAAGCAATTAATTCAAGTGCTTAACTGCTGTCCTGAAGGTGACCCTCTGTTTCTTTCTTTCTCACTCTCTCTTTGTATGTGCAGTCCAGCAAAGAAGATAAACTGTCCAGTCGTATCCAGAGTATGCTTGGAAACTACGACGAGATGAAGGAACCTATCGGAGACACAATTCCAAAACTCGGTGGCAAACCCTCAGGCTCGTCGTCCTCCGAGGAGAAGTCTGGCCAGTCTCTGTTTGGGGACCAGCGTGGCGGTGGCAGTGGCCAGAACAGTAAATGGACTCCAGTAGGCCCAGCGGCCAGCACCTCGTCCTCCCAGTCCTCTAAGAGATCCAGCCTCCAGGGCAGCCACAGCGGTAGCAGGAGTAGCGGTAGCAGCAGCAGTAGCCAAAGACACGAGCGGGAACACAAGAAGTCCAGCAAGCATGGCTCAGAACACTCCAAGTCCCACACGTCTAGCCCAGCCAAGGGTTCCCTGAGCTCCAGTCACTCCCGGTCACTAGGTGCTGAGCACCACGGCAAGGAGCGCTACCGCTCCAAGTCCCCACGTGAGCGCGAGGCCAACTGGGACTCCCCGTCGCGTGTGCACACATCTTTCACCAGCGGCCCGCATTCCAGCCAGGCCTTCCCCCCTTCGCTCATGTCCAAGCCCAGCTCCATGCTACAGAAGCCTACAGCCTACGTGCGCCCCATGGATGGCCAGGAGACGGTGGAGCCCAAGACCTCATCAGCGATGTACAGTGGCCAGTCCCACAGCAGCACCATGGGGGAGATGAAGTCCAACGGCAAGGCGTCGCTCTCCAAGCTCAAGATCCCCTCGCAGCCTGTTGAGGTAAAACCACAGAACTAGAATGAGTTATTCTATTGAATCTCTAGAATTGAAAACTTAGTGACTTAGTCACTAACAAGATGAAATATGACACACTAACGTTTGTTGTTTATGAGCCTTTTTATTCTTCTTCTAACAATGGTACAATCGTTGATGTTTGTAGGGTCCCATGACTGGTGATGCGAATTGTGTTGATGAGATTTTAAAGGTAAGAATACTTTTTTTTTCAGAGGATATCATGTACTGTAATCTGAGTAAGAAATAATTTTTTCTTCTTCCCGTCATTGAGATTTTACTCAACTTCACTTTTTCCATTTTTCCCTCCAGGAAATGACTCAGTCCTGGCCCCCTCCGTTGACCGCCATTCACACCCCCTGCAAAACAGAGCCTTCAAAGTTTCCATTCCCCTCCAAGGTCAGACAGCAGAGCATGCCTTAGAGACGTACAGAGGCAGAGCATAGAAATTGTCATATTTTACTATCTCTTAGAAAGTCATCTATTCATCTGCCACAATTTTTAGACGAGTCATTGGTACAATAAGATGCAAATTTTTTTTGAATGGATGTCTGAATAGCATTTGTTAGGCCTACATAAACAGTACCAGTCAAAAGTTTGGACACACCTACTCATTCCAGGGTTTTTCTTTATTCTTATTATCTTCTACGTTGTAGAATAATAGTGAAGACATAACTATGAAATAACACACATGGAATCATGTATTAACCAAAAATGTGTTAAACAAATCAAAACATATATTTATTATTTAGTCAACCTTTGCCTTGATGAGCTAATCAGTTGTGTTGTGACCAAGTCCATATTATGGCAAGAACAGCTCAAATAAGCAAAGAGAAACAACAGTCCATCATTATTTAAGACAGGAAGGTCATTCAATCTGGCATCTCAACATCAACTGTTAAGAGGATACTGTGTGAATCAGGCCTGCATGGTCGAATTGCTGCAAAGAAACCACTACTAAAGGACACCAATAATAAGAAGAGACTTGCTTGGGCCAAGACACATGAGCAATGGACATTAGACCGGTGGAAATCTGTCCTTTGGTCTGATGGGACCAAATTTGAGATTTTTTTGGTTTCAACCACTGTGTCTTTGTGAGACCCAGAGTAGGTGAACGGATGATCTCTGCATATGTGGTTCCCACCTTGAAGCATGGAGGAGGAGGTGTGGGGGTGCTTTGCTGGTGACCCTGTCTATGACTTATTTAGAATTAAAGGCACACTTAACCAGCATGGCTGCCACAGCATTCTGCAGCAATACGCCATCCCATCTGGTTTGTGCTTAGTGGGACTATCATTTGTTTTTCAAACAGGACAATGACCCAAAACATACCTCCAGGCTGGCTATGGGCTATTTAACCAAGGAGAGTGATTGAGTGCTGCATCAGATGACCTGGCCTCCACAATCACCTAAATTCAACCCGATTGAGATGGTTTAGGATGAGTTAGACCGCAGAGTGAAGGAAAAGCAGCCAGCAAGTTCCCAGCATATGTGGGAACTCCTTCAAGACTGTTGGAAAAGCATTCCTCATTAAGCTGGTTGAGAGAATGCCAAGAGTGTGCAAAGCTAACTATTTCATAGTTTTAATATCTTCACTATTATTCTACAATGTAGAAAATATAAAAAATAAAGAAAATCCCTGGAATAAGTAGGTGTGTCCAAACATTTGACTGGTATTGTTTTGTTGGCCTAACAAATGCTTTTCAGACATCCATTAAAAAAAATGTGTATCTTATTGTACCAATGACTAGTCAAAACATTGTGCCGGCTGAATAGATGACATGAGAGAGAGAGAGTGTGAAAAGTACAACAAAGCAATATGTATTTTCAGTGAAATATTGGAATAAAGAAAATGCCATATAGTTAAACACTACCATAATCAAAAAGTAGCTGTTTTTGTAATAATGAGCAGTGTGGTTGAACTTTTAAAGGCATGTAATGTCTCTGTATAAACAAAAAATATCTTGATTATCTTTTTAGGACACCCAGCACGCAAGTTTTCCTGGTGCACACAGTAAGTATTTCCCAGCACTTTACATTCAAGTCTCACACATTTTGAACCTCTGGATGCAGGTTGATTTCACCATTGTCATAATGGTAATAAATTCTCTTCTCACCCTTCCTCACTTCCAGAGAGACCAACCAAGACATCGAGCAGTCACCAGTCCAAGGCAGCGCCATGCGATGGAGATCAGGCCAAGTGAGTGTCCCTTCACCCTGTAAATCTCTTAAGAACATTATGGCTTGCTGCTTAATGATCGTGACACAGTTGACAGAGGATCCACAAACATTGAGGGACACAGGATAGGAGCCATATTGCTTAGTTCTCCCTGTAGTTGTTTGTGTGGTAATGAAGCCATATGTGTTGTTAATGTGTAACTTCCATGGCCTTGTAATGTTCCAGTAATGTTTTGCTGGAAGATGACCTGAAGCTCAGCAGTGATGAGGACAGTGATGGAGAACAGGACTCGGCCAAAAATGCCTCCAGAAACGCATCAGCAAGGTAGTGTCCTTACTGGTCTCTCAGACTGCGACTCATTGGAGTTCAAGTTCTTGATACGATTCACCCCCCTCAGAACTGGAAATAAATGCTATAAGAATAGCTAGCTATTTCCATGTGTAACTACTAACTGAGGATGCCTCCACATGAACGGCCCTGGCCTACTGTCCACTAACTTACTGCGTTTACCTGTCTCTTTCCCACAGTAACAACAGTAATAACAGCGAGGGAGCGGTGCACTCGCGGGATGACTCCAGCAGTCACAGTGGCTCAGAGAGCAGTTCAGGGTCGGACAGCGAGAGCGAGAGCAGCTCCACAGATAGCGAGGCCAATGAGCCCCCTCGCCCGGCATCACCAGAGGTAGGCCTAGTTTTCCTTTTCACCTACCATCTTCTGGACCAGTTATTACATTATTGTATTATAACCAAGGGTTGTCAGTTGTCAGTACTGTTTACCTTCTGGCACCTGACCTGATAAGGCATGCAGAATATGATGTAGTAGATCCCAGTCCCAATTTCTACACTTCTCCCCACAGCCTGAACCAGCCACAGCCAATAAATGGCAGTTGGACAACTGGTTTAAGAAAGCCAAGCAGTTCTCCCCGGCCTCCCCAGTGGACAGTAATGTACCCACCAAGTACAAGAAGGAGGGGCGGGACCAGAGCTCAGGCCGTGGCTACAGTGGACAGGGCGGGTCTAAAGACTCAGGGGCGCCTACACCTAGCAGGGACCTGAGGGCAGCACAGAAGGGCTCAGAGAGCGGCCGTGGCCGGCAGAAATCTCCCGCTCAGAGTGAGGGTGGCCCCGGCCAGCGCAGAACAGTGGGTAAAAAACAGCCGAAAAAGTCTGAGAAGCCCCCGGTGGTGGAGGAGCCAAAGGGGGGGCTGAGGGTTGAAAGTGAACCCGCTCCTGAGATCCCTCCCCATCGGCCCAAGGCCGCCACCAAGGGCTCCCGCAAACCAAACATCAAGAAGGAGCCCAAGTCCTCACCCAGACCGGCTGTGGACAAGCGAAAGAGCAAGGCGCCCACCAAGACTTCCCAGAAGTCCCGGGAGTTTGTGGACACGGACTCTTCCTCCTCAGAATCGGAGGAGAACGACAGCATTCCCTCGTCGTCTCAGACCCCCAAGTACACAGAGAGCATCAGGACTCCAGTGTGTGTGTTCTCTCCTATGGAAGAGAAGGAACTGCTCTCTCCTCTCAGCGATCCGGATGACCGCTTTCCCATCAGGCAGCAGCAGGTGCTCATGGTGAAGATCGACCTGAGCTTGCTCTCCCGCGTTCCTGGACGGCCCTACAAAGACCTGCTAGAGCCCAAAGTAGAGAGGGACTGCTCCCTGGACAGAGATAAGGACTTCCAGAAGCAGCCCTCTGAGAAGAGCTCCGGTAAGGGCAAGAGGAAACACAAGGTATGGCCTGCCACAGCACACTGCTATTCATGCCGTGTTAGGACTTTCCTATTCACATTGGTGAAAAAGATTGTTATGACAAGGTCTGTTACATTTTCAATCCAGCTGTTTTTATCTCAATATCAAATCATTTCTGGGTAACCATTAGGGTGTTTTCACATATAGTCCTCTTTAACGAGGACCAATATCTGTACTTTTAAAGTGAACTCTGGGGTAAAAAAAAAAAATTAGCAAAATAACTACGTTTTTTGTATTCACACTGCCCTTGAATTTGAAAGAGGACTCAGCGCTTTTGCCAGTTCACTATTTCACCTATTTTGTGGTCCAAGTCATTTTTGCATTCACATTGCTATGTTTAGAAAGGAACCCATATCTTTTTCCAACATTCATTCAATGCACTCTGGGTTTTTACAAAGTGCAGGACAAGCCCTTCCATCAGAATGTGTTATCGAACAGCTAGATATACCTACTTACATGTTGTGCACGGTGGGGGGCATTGTCATGCTGAAACAGGAAAGGGCCTTCCCCAAACTGTTGTGACAAAGTTGGAAGCACAGAATTGTCTAGAATGTCATTATATGCATAGGGGCAGCTACCATTCTCCTGGCATCCGCCAAACCCAGATCCGCCAAACCCAGACTGGCAGATGGTGAAGCGTGATTCATCACTCCAGAGAACGCGTTTCTTCTGCTCCAAAGTCCAATGGCGGTGAGCTTTACGCCACTCCAGCCAACGCTTGGCATTGCACATGTGTTTGGCTGCTCGGCCATGGAAACCCATTTCGTGAAGCTCCAGACTAACAGTTCTTGTGCTGACGTTGCTACCAGAGACAGTTAGGAACTCTGTACTGAGTGTTGCAACCAAGGACAGACAATTTTTACGCACTTCGGCGGTCCCGTTCTGTGAGCTTGTGTGGCCTACCACTTTGCGGCTGAGCTGTTGTTGCTCCTAGACGTTTTCACTTCGCAATAACAGCACTTACAGTTGACCTGGGCAGCCCTAGCAGGACAGAAATTTGACCAACTGACTTGTTGGAAAGGTGGCATCCTATGACGATGCCACGTTGAAAGTCACTGAGCTCTTCAGTAAGGCCATTCTACTGCCAATTTTTGTCTATGGAGATTGCACGGCTGTGGGCTTGATTTTATACACCTGTTAGCAACCGGTGTATAGCCGGATCAACTAACTTGAAGGGGTGTCCACATCATTTTGTGTGTGTATATATAGTGTAGATTGCATTTAGTAAAAGGGACATTTCGCACTTTTTCTACTTCATAGTCATCTCCAGCACCACCCTAACTAACATCAACATGAAAATGGCGCGTTTCTATGTTTTGTAGTAAAAAAAAGAGAGGAAGATTCCATTCAGTGTGCATCATGTGATTTTAACCAGTTACAGTGCCTTGCGAAAGTATTCGGCCCCCTTGAACTTTGCGACCTTTTGCCACATTTCAGGCTTCAAACATAAAGATATAAAACTGTATTTTTTTGTGAAGAATCAACAACAAGTGGGACACAATCATGAAGTGGAACGACATTTATTGGATATTTCAAACTTTTTTAACAAATCAAAAACTGAAAAATTGGGCGTGCAAAATTATTCAGCCCCTTTACTTTCAATGCAGCAAACTCTCTCCAGAAGTTCAGTGAGGATCTCTGAATGATCCAATGTTGACCTAAATGACTAATGATGATAAATACAATCCACCTGTGTGTAATCAAGTCTCCGTATAAATGCACCTGCACTGTGATAGTCTCAGAGGTCCGTTAAAAGCGCAGAGAGCATCATGAAGAACAAGGAACACACCAGGCAGGTCCGAGATACTGTTGTGAAGAAGTTTAAAGCCGGATTTGGATACAAAAAGATTTCCCAAGCTTTAAACATCCCAAGGAGCACTGTGCAAGCGATAATATTGAAATGGAAGGAGTATCAGACCACTGCAAATCTACCAAGACCTGGCCGTCCCTCTGAACTTTCAGCTCATACAAGGAGAAGACTGATCAGAGATGCAGCCAAGAGGCCCATGATCACTCTGGATGAACTGCAGAGATCTACAGCTGAGGTGGGAGACTCTGTCCATAGGACAACAATCAGTCGTATATTGCACAAATCTGGCCTTTATGGAAGAGTGGCAAGAAGAAAGCCATTTCTTAAAGATATCCATAAAAAGTGTTGTTTAAAGTTTGCCACAAGCCACCTGGGAGACACACCAAACATGTGGAAGAAGGTGCTCTGGTCAGATGAAACCAAAATTGAACTTTTTGGCAACAATGCAAAACGTTATGTTTGGCGTAAAAGCAACACAGCTGAACACACCATCCCCACTGTCAAACATGGTGGTGGCAGCATCATGGTTTGGGCCTGCTTTTCTTCAGCAGGGACAGGGAAGATGGTTAAAATTGATGGGAAGATGGATGGAGCCAAATACAGGAAGAAAACCTGATGGAGTCTGCAAAAGACCTGAGACTGGGATGGAGATTTGTCTTCCAACAAGACAATGATCCAAAACATAAAGCAAAATCTACAATGGAATGGTTCAAAAATAAACATATCCAGGTGTTAGAATGGCCAAGTTAAAGTCCAGACCTGAATCCAATCGAGAATCTGTGGAAAGAACTGAAAACTGCTGTTCACAAATGCTCTCCATCCAACCTCACTGAGCTCGAGCTGTTTTGCAAGGAGGAATGGGAAAACATTTCAGTCTCTCGATGTGCAAAACTGATAGAGACATACCCCAAGCGACTTACAGCTGTAATCGCAGCAAAAGGTGGCGCTACAATGTATTAACTTAAGGGGGCTGAATAATTTTGCACGCCCAATTTTTCAGTTTTTGATTTGTTAAAAAAGTTTGAAATATCCAATAAATGTCGTTCCACTTCATGATTGTGTCCCACTTGTTGTTGATTCTTCACAAAAAAATACAGTTTTATATATTTATGTTTGAAGCCTGAAATGTGGCAAAAGGTCGCAAAATTCAAGGGGGCTGAATACTTTTGCAAGGCACTGTATGAGTAGGAATTGCCTACTAATTGTCTATTTATTGGTTGATGATGTCATTGGAAACCATTTATGTTCCTGTATCTTTTTTACTACAAAACATAATAATGTGCCATTTTCACACATGTTGGGGTAATGCTGGAGATGATGAATATGAGGTTGAATTATTTATTTGTTATCCTTTAAAGCGGTAATATGTAACCTTTTGGGCGACCCTACCAAATTCACATACAAATGTGAGTTATAGATCTGCCATTCTCGTTTGAAAGCAAGTCTAAGTCGCAGTAGATCTTTTTCTATGTGCGGTATTTCTATGCTTTCCCTTATGTTTCGTTTTTGATTCTTTTACTTTTGGTTTTCTACACCAGCTTCGAACAGCTGAAAATCATTGGTAACAGAATAAATAGCAGACCAATAATGCAGATTAAATAATGCTTTAATTGATTCTCACCAAATTTTTCGTCTCAAAGTATTCAAATCAGATAAACTGTTTATGAAGCTCTCTTAGCCTATAGATCACATAATCTGAACATTGTACCAGTACAAAACATATTTTTGCATTTCTGTGCATCCTTGAAAATCGCTAATCTTTATCCAAAAACGCCACATTCTTTTTCTCCATGAACCTGCACATCATCTTCTCTTTTTTGTGGCTCAATGTCAGGGCTTATGGCAGGGGAAAAGGTGTTGCAGTAGTCAAGTGTGTGGTGCAGGAATAATGACAAGGGAACCTGGGGAGCTTTGTGTTCACATTGCTCTAAAAAAGGGAACCGTACTGCAGTCAAGCGAACCAAACTCAGACCACCTCTCAAGATGGTCTCCGTTTGCTTCGGCGGCTCTTTTGGGGGGGTCTGAGTTACTTTGGAGTGTTCGCACTGCACAAAAAAATTAAGCGAACCGCACTGAGTTCACAAATTAGCTGAAAGGGACCAAGTATAAATACACCCTTAGGTACCTTACTGTGATTGTTTAATTTGACCATTTTAATTGAAAATAAAAATAGTTTCTTAGCAAAGACCAATTTCTCAAGCAATAATTTTGCCAGGACTGTTTGGGAGTGGTCTGAGTGGGAAGAGGAAAACTGAAAATTAGCCTTATTGGCAGAGGTTTGGAACTCTATCTAACTAACTTACCGCATGGTGATGTCACCATGTAAGGCAAAAACCAGTCAAAATATGTATGGAAGTAATATATGGAGACTGTTTAGTGACACAAATAAGTGATTTTAAATACATGTAATAAAAATGAAATCAGGATTTTTTTAAATCTCTGATATTGGATAGATACTTCAGAACAAACTTGTAGTGAATCTGTTATTCAATGTGTTTGCATGGGCTAATAGCAGTAAGGCCAGATATAATGTTATACAAGGGATCTTACAATTCCAACTCAAATGGCAAAATTATCCTTGGTATAACCTTTTCAACCCTCCCTCCCCCGGGCTTAGACAGGGCTTAGAGTCTTATGGGTTAAGCTTGAATGTCAATACGTTTTGGCCATCTTCCTAATGTTTATGACCTAGAGAATAGAATGTGATATTTCATGTTCAGTTGATACCCAGTCAAATACCAAGGACCCCATTCCTTACAAGCCTTTCAAATGCACCCACAATAAATCATCCTTTCCCCTCCCCTGTTATTCACTTTAGAATGATGACGAGAGCACCAAGCCTGATAGCAAGAAGTCCAGACTTGAAGACAAATCCTCATCTCATCACAAGAACAGCAGCAAAGAGTGAGTGACTTTTTATTCAAACCATACCATGCTTAAATTCTGCAACCCAACATGAACATTGAATGCTAAAATTGAAAACAACCCACACCAGGTCTAAGAGGGCAATGGAGGCCAAAGTGAAGGAAGAGCCGGTGCCCTCTCCCTCCATATCAGGGTCAGGAGGGCTGCAGAGAACACCCAAGGCAGAGCACCAGAGCCGCAAGCGGACGGTCAGCCAGTCTTCCACCTCCCTGTCCAGCGGAGCCAGCAGCGGTAAGGAGGGAGGCCACAGCACCAAGAGCAGCTCCACCTCCAAACACAGGAAGGGCGAGGACAAGCAGGGCAGGAGCAGCCGGGAGGGCAAGGTATGTGGGTGTGTCAGTCTAGTCTGCCTGTCCGTCTATGTGGGCTGCACACTGTCATGCTCTACTTATGACACCATTTTATCCAAACTCGTGTGTGTACACACACACACACACACAACTAGGGTGCCCTTTACCAGCTGCACTGAGCATTATTCTGGCTCAAGTGTCACACAAAATGTCCACCGACTGCAAATACATTTGGGAAGGAAACAAATATAACATTTGTAGCTCACCACTTTCACCACGGCATGATTTGTTATTCCCATCACATTGTCACATAAAATAGCCCACGTAGGAATAGGATTATAAACGTTGTCTCTCCGCAGGAGAAATCCTCAAAGGGCTCTGATAACAAGCTTGCTGTGCCACGGCTCTCCTCGGATGGCTCAAAGTCCCTGAGATCAAAACTGCTGTTTGAGGACAGGTAAGAAGAGCCATCTCTCCACTGTGGATAACCCACTGCCAGTCAGCATGTAGAGCTGCAGGGGATAGGGTTGTCTGGGATATGGGAAATGGATGTGCCAGTGTAAAACAGAGATACCATACATTACCAGTTTAAAAGCTCAGTGGGAAGGGTCCGTCCACTTGCTGTGGCGAATAAACCTTGTGCATAGTTGTTTAGAGAGTATACTCAAACATTTGTATGTTATTTTTCTAAGTTTGGGCGTACAGGAAACGAATGCAATAACTGACTGGTGAACCTGTTCTTTTTCAGGGTTCACTCTGCGGATCACTACTTACAACAGGCCAAGAAACTGAAACACAATGCAGATGCACTGGTAAGAAACGGTTGTGTTAGCTCTAATGTGAAACCAAGAGCATGTAGGGCTGAAAATGCTCTTTGGTTGATGAAATGTAATTTCCTTATTTTACCAAGACAAATATGACTATTCACGTTCTGAATTGTTCAGTGGGTTCTTTCTCTAACTTAGCATTTATATATCGGATTTCGTAACCTAATACATCCAGTAATAAGCACCGAGCTCTGACATAGCGGTGTGGGTTTCTTGTAACAACTTTTGAAGGTTTCACAATTTGTGGTCGTCATCTTCAATGTTGTTTCTGTTGGTTGCAAAAAGCAAAATTAGCATGACACGAGCTGAGTTAAATGTGAAAGGCTTTGAAAATAAGAAGCTTGGTATAAGCTCAGTTGTCCGTTGATATTTCAGAGAGATGCTTGTTTTTGTGAGACATTTTCAAACAGGAATGTCGAATTAATATTAAAAGCTTATACTAAAATATGATGACTCAAAATCGATATCCATCTTACCTCTATAATGTTTTCTGTCCTACGAATTCGAGAAGCTGCCGAGTTAAACAGGAAAGTGCGCCTGTCAGGTAGCCAGTAGCCCAGAATCCAGCCTTGCTGACACGATGCAATTTTCCTGATTTTTGACCACTTTTTTTCCTCACCCTAATTCTGGCCATCCTACAAGGTTAAACACTCCAATAGCTTTTGAACGGATTATGATAGAGACATTGACCCATTGGTCAAAAGATGCATTTTTGTTTGGACACCCTAGAGCAGGGGCATTCAACTCTTACCCTACAAGGTCCGGACCCTGATGGTTTTTGTTCTACCTGATAAGTAATTGCACACACCTGGTGTCCAAGTCAGTCCCTGATTAGAGGGAAATAATGGAGGAGAAAAAAAGCAGTGGAACTGGCTTTGAGATCCAGAGTTGAATATGAGGGCCTAGAGTATGACAACTGTTTTTCACGAAAAGCTAGGGAATTTAGTAATTATTTTGGACACACTCTCTGGAATAGAAGAGTTTAATGGTTTTACTATTCAGTGCTTTTGCATCCTCTTTTTGGGTCCTCTGGCTACTGAAAGTGGAGCAGCTAGATGAGCTATAATTGTCCACACTTGGTATCAATAATTCACCTGGGGATTATCATCAGATACTTAAGTGTATCTCACTGTTCTTATTGGGAGACGGGAGCCTGTCTAGCCCTATTCTCAAGTATCCAGGGAAACCATCAAATATTTGTATTAGAAATCTACATAATACTCATGACATTTTAAGTCTGCCATGTTTATTACAACGTTGCTTTCACGACAAGCATTGGTCATGAAGCGTTCCCCTTGCTACTAACTGTCTACTCGATTAGTGAGAGGGAATCAGTTGCATAAGAGCCGGTTTCCCTAATGTGTGTTGCTGCTGTGTGCAGATGGACCGGTTTGAGAAGGCTGTGTACTACCTGGATGCTGTGGTGTCCTTTATTGAGTGCGGAAACGCACTGGAGAAGAGTGCTCAGGAGGCTAAGTCCCCCTTCCCCATGTATGCCGAGACCGTGGAGCTCATCAAGTAAGAACAAATGGCTGTATTTCTCAACAACTTCTTTACGCCATGTTTTAACATATTTTCAACATGATATCGCTGACAGATATGGCAGCTCTGCTTCTAGCTCCAAAGCAACTTTCCATTATTTTGTTTTACAAGCATTCTGCTACATCTGCAAGAACATCTGCTAAATATGTGTATGTGACCAATACAATTTGATATCAAGTAGAAATTATCTTCACAGTAGCAATTACCTTTTCATAAAGACACAATGTACCCAAAATTGTACAAATGGACAAATAATTAACTGAATTG
The DNA here is from genome assembly GCF_045791955.1 of Oncorhynchus clarkii lewisi. Taxonomy (NCBI): domain Eukaryota; kingdom Metazoa; phylum Chordata; class Actinopteri; order Salmoniformes; family Salmonidae; genus Oncorhynchus; species Oncorhynchus clarkii. Next base: position 53,680,338 of record NC_092158.1, on the reverse strand, counting down.
ACAGTATACCATAATATTATGAAACCTCTTAAGAGTGCTAGTGTGGCATTGCCAGACAGACCTACTGAGAACCAGTCATTAGTCTCTCACTCTCTTTCTCTCTTGTCTCCGTCTGTGTGTATGTCTTAGGTACACTATGAAGTTAAAGAGCTACATGGCCCCAGACGCTACGTCAGCAGATAAACGGTTAGCCGTGTTGTGGTAGGTGTCCTGACTCATCACTCAATAGATTCCATTTAGAGCGTGTATGGACATTAGTGTCATTGTGCTACTGCTCGTTGAGTCACTCTGCTAAAGTTCATTCATCCCTCCCTCCCTCCCACTCCAGCCTGCGATGCCAGTCCCTCCTCTACCTGCGACTGTTCAAGCTGAGGAAGGAGAGTGCACTGAAATACTCTAAAACACTCACGGAGCACCTGAAGGTAATTTATTATCCTTGGTACAAGTTGTGATATTTTTGCTTAAGTGTGCATTGCTTTAATTTATTGTTGTATGGATCAGAAGAATGACAGACATTCATGTTGCATTGCTTATGTTTATTTGTTTATATCAAATTGCTCGTGTTTATTCTGCATTTCAATTTGTGTTTTTCAGAATTCCTTGAGTAACACCCAAGCGCCCTCTCCTGGAATGGGAAAGTAAGACATTTTCGTTGTTGTATGCTGTCTTGAGACCAACAGTCTTCTTAAATGTATTTCACTTGTGAGGAAGTGAGAGTCATCAATTAATGGTCCAGACGTAATGCTGAATCATGGTGGAAAAATCCCATTTTGAGCGGTTGTGATTCTCCTCTTACCATCCATCTGCATCTACCTTTGTCTTTCAGTAAAGCGGCTGGCATGCCCTCTCCAGTCTCTCCCAAGCTGTCCCCAGGTAGTGCCGGTAGCTACTCGTCAGGCACATCCAGCGGCAGCTCCTCGGTCACCATTCCCCAACGCATCCACCAGATGGCTGCCAGCTACGTCCAGGTCACCTCCAACTTCCTCTATGCCACTGAGGTGTGGGACCAAGCAGAGCAGCTGGCAAAAGAGCAGAAAGGTACCTGACTCACTCCCTCTTATCAGCTTCATCAGCACAAGAAGAAACTAGACTCCTATATAGCATGCATATGGCAGTGTTAGCCCAACTTCCAAGGTATCAATATCCTATCTAGTGCTTGTTTTAAGACATTAGATAAAATAATTGAATACTACTATTAGATTGAAACTAACTCTGTAAGTGTTGAACTGGCAAGCCATTCCTAGGCAAGAGGTCTCTGACTGTTAAGTGTTTACCTTGCTTACCCTGGCTGTGACCTGTCTATTTTGCAGAGTTCTTCACGGAACTGGACAAGGTGATGGGCCCTCTGATCTTCAACACCAGCAGCATGACTGAACTGGTGCGCTTCACACGGCAGGGCCTACACTGGTTGCGGCTGGACGCTAAGCTCATTCCCTGAAGGATGCTATAACCCCCCCAATCCCCACTGCCCCTCCATGCACACATGAACTATAACACTGTGTCCATTTTCTACACCAGCTTGCCAAAAACACTGAGCGATATTGAGCATCTTAGATCTACGACTATCCCAGGATGGGGGGGGAGGATTAAGCTATCTGTACATACTAGCAAATCTACTATTAGTGGTCTTTGTCATATCTTTGGGTTTTGCAAAAGAAAGTCATTGTTCTATTTGGCACAACGCTTTTGCAGAATTATTTTAGATGAAATACACAATTATATAGGCTATAAGCACATTATTCACATTTGGCTTTTATTTATATATAGATTTTTTTTTTTTTTTTTTTTACCAAAGTACTTCCTTCAAACCAAAGGTGCTTTAAAACTAAGGTTTGTCTCTTATCTTTTTTTGTGCCTTGCATCTGATCTACAGGAAACTAGAATATACCATGTGTTGAAATGCAGATCCAGCAAAGTTGGTGGGGATTTAAATGGTTTGATCAAATCAAATGTTTCAAATCAAATTTGGAGACATTTTAAAGAGTTATTTCAGGCTTCCAAATGTAACTTTTTTGGAATTGTACTGGATGCTAGCTGTGATCAGTGGGTTGAAGACAGTCTTGATGGTGTGTGAAGTGACCGAGAGCTTGGTTTGCCTGACAGATATCACTGACGCATGCACGCATTACTCTTAACAGTTGCCATTTGAAGGGGATGTAGCGCACAGATGACCACATTTGGCGTTCGCCTGTGATACACCATTCAATTGATTTTGTTTAAGTTACTTTCATCGCTCTGAAGAACCATTTCCTATTTGTCAATGAGTTCTTCTTCCTATGAAATCTAGTTTGACTGTAGTGGAAAGGTTTTTTGTTGTTGATGAATTGCCCAGAGAGATCATTAATTTCTCAACAAGGTGTTATTGTTCTATTTGATTCCTTATAGGTTTGTACCGGAAAGGGTTGCTGTATTTTTCTAAGGCGCAGCAGGGTGTGTGGTTGGTATTGCAAATGTTATCCTTGAAACACAATGTAATTATTTGTATAGTTTCTTCAAAAATTGCCTGGCAAAAGCAGATACTCACTGCAAGGAAGGACATGAATGCACTTGCATTTTAAGACTACAATTCTTTTTATAGGTTATATAGCATACACATTGGTGGTGCTTATTAGCCATACATAGATCGACTTGTAAGTTCATGAGTGTTATATTCCAATCACAAAGTACATGGCCAATATATATTTTATTTATGTACCAAGCAGTTACTCTGTTCAAAGTTGTTCACTTTCAGATTGTTAGGCTTGAAATGCCAAGTATTTGTATTGAATATGAAACTGTCATACTTAATTTAATGTTTAAAAGTTGTTCCTGGGTTCTCTACATAGCGTAATAGTCATTTGTGTATTACAAAATATAGAAATGTAATCTATGGTCTATATTTATGGTACAGGTTAGATTGAGCTACTATAGTGGTAAACTGCCCTAATATTTATGTTATTTTGTATTGTCATTAGTTTTGCAACAAGGCAACAGAAAAGTGAACTTGATGCATAAGTGGTATTGTATGATGAAGGGTTTTTTCCTATTAGCCCATGTATAATATACACATGCTGGAAACACTAGTACCTTTTTCTCATTGGCACCCTGGTCTTTAATTTTGGGGAAACTGTTATTTCTTCTTGCACTCAGAGTAATGGAAGATGTTTTATCTATGCAGGATTTTTTAAGTAAAATCTTTGTAAATCCTTTTTTTGGCTTTTAGTTTGAAATCAGGAATTTCCACTTTTTAATTGTTGGCCAAAACCTATTTTGTTTGACACAAATGTCCAATGCTTTTAGCTTATGCCTCATGCTTGTCCACTGATTTACTGGTATACATCTGCTTTTGTAACCAAACATGGATGGCTTAAGCCATTTTATACCTTAAGCTGGAGGCCACTTTTCTCAGATAGTTCTCTGGGTGTGTGTGTTCATGTAGCCATGTCTTCATACACTGGTAAACTTTTAAGTACAGCTGCAAGGCTTGTGTTCCATCCTATTCAGATGTACAAAAGATGAGGATAATTTTAACATATCTCAAGGCTTTCACTCATATGTATTTGTTTTTTCTGCCACTTTAGCTTGTCAACCATTTTTTTTTTCTTTGTTTGGCTTTTACTGAATATTATTTTGTGTTTGGAAGATATTGTGTGGGTTGTTTTATACCATATTTCAATGTAAGTATAGTTAGTTATAACTTGAATAAATCCAGGGTAAAATGAAATGTTCTGACCTTCAATAGAAAGACTTAACACTTGCATGTCTCTATTTAAATACAAATATGTATAAATTGTATATAAAATATTTCTTTTAGGGTAAATTTCTACTACAGTTTAACATTTGTATTGAAATTAAGTTGTAAATACATTTTGAGATTATATGCACATTTTCTGAGCTTTTTTCTTCAAAAAATGTTAGATGACACTTGAGTCTCTGAACACTGTATATCAATATGTTAATTAATCATTTTTGTTACTGTATTGTATGCCTTGTCTCCTGCTTCACCAATGTCTGTCATTGTCATAAGCATTATCATCATTGATGTCTTTAGATCAAGTGCTAATATTGTCTTTTCTGTATTTGATATGGAGACATTTAAATCCATGCAATGTATATTGCTGATCAGATTGAATGGATGGATGTTGGTGTGAGATGTACAGTTGATCATAAGAAAACCATCTCAGTTTCTACTTCACGTGAGAAAGCTCTAGCCCTTTTGAAATTGATCCGAGATGTCTTTTGAGATATGTCTATGTCAAGCAGTTGTAGAAGTTTATACAGTATGTTGTACTTATTTTTAACTGTCTCATCAGCATACAAAGTACAGTAGATTTAATTGGGTTAGTTTTAAACTATTGATAACAGATGTATTATGGATGCAATATTAAGTAAAGGTACTCTTATGAGTTTGTTATTCAAACTTGGAATAACATGTCATTTTAAAATCTCTTGTGAAGTATTACTTGTTACTAATGGGATTTCTGAGTCTGTCCTGAATATAATTTGTATTTTACTGTATTGAGAATAAAATATATATGGTTATGTTTAATTTACCTGTGGTTTCCAATACATTGTACCATTATGTCAATACACTTGGATGTAGATGTATTTAAGAATGTGATTTTGGTTGATTGTAGAAACCTCATTCATTGAACACAACACATTTTAAGACCGAGCCCTTAAATGGCTGCTGGCTTCTCTTAAGAAACCCCTTGGAATCCCCCCCCCCCCCCCCCCCCCCCCTTTAATGCTAGTCATACTGGCTCTTGTACCTGTTGTTCCAAGGCCTGAATTGCCACCCTGTGGACATGAATTGTAATGTCACTACATTGACTGTGTTTACCTTGGAACCTGTCTTGGAAACATTTTAAAATGCCAGGTGGGGCTTTCTGATCTGCCTGACAAAGTCCCCTGGTCATCTGAGGGGAAGTATCCCAAAACCGATCAACAGTAAAAAAGAGCTGTGTTCTGGAGTGACCATGCATCTGCATGGTTACTTTCTCTGTAAGTGGTTTAACAACATTGTTGGGTCCTTGGCAATAGAGCGTGTGCTTAACGATGCTAGGCCGTGCATTACTGAAACAAAGTAGTTTGTATAGCTCTAGTATGCAAAGGCTCTTAAAAATGATTAGCTACTTTCAACCCACATTGCACTTCTTGGGGAACATTAACCCTTTTGTGCCAAGGGAATAGACACTGATGTTCAGATTATATGCACACTAACTTCTAAAGGGCTTCCCTATTAAATAAAGGTAATGTCTTACAATTAAAGACAAGAACAGACTGTAGTTGGCCTTTATGGTGTGTAAGAAACTTTGTTGCTTATTGTACAAACATTCCACAGGCATTTCTTAACCTGTCTGATGACCTTCAGCTTGTATAACCTAGTTATATGGGTTGGAGATGAATAACATTTAAACTCACCTTTATGTTTGAATAAATCATTTGAAATGTGATAGGAGTTCAAATCCAAGTCATCCTTAATGACTTGCAATCAATTTCTAAGCGGAATATTTCATACAATGGCTAGTACTCGGAAAGCCCCGCCCACTCATCTGCCCATTGGTTGGGCTGGAATGCTATGCAATTCTATTACCTTTCAAGCTTTTCTTTCCTGTGTGGCCAAGGTAGCCATACGGGAAGCGTATTAGCTGTGTTCATTCTCAAATACCATTTGTTTCATATTTTCAATCAGGTGAAAGTTTTTATTCAGTTCGAGTAAAAAATAACATTCATCTCACCTGAGCGACACAAGGATTCGCAGATACGTCGAGCACCCAGGTATGTTTATTATTATGAAGTTTAGCAGGTGTATCGGTATCGTACTCTCCACCAACCTGTTACAGTTTCGGTCCTCCTGGCCAGGAATAGTTTTGCTATTTAGGATACTGACTATAAAGCTGTAGGGGAGAGTGGGGTAAATTGAGCCAAAGGGTTCAATTCAGCCACCATTGTTTCTAGGAAACCATACGCAACATTAATCATTAGACCAAATATTTAAGAAGAGGTCATAATTTCAAGAAGTCTGTGATGGAAAAAACCACATGGAGAAAACAAGTTGGGTTCAAAAAACAAATTTTCACCAAGTCAAATTAATATATTGTGTTAGAGGTTTCATGATGCTTATATCTAAACCGAAGTAGATCATTTTAAATGTGCAATATGCAGAAATCACTCTGCCATTTCCTGGTTGCAAAAATTTGAATAGTTCGCCTAATTTCAGTTTGTGGGGAAACAAGCATAGTGTAGAGAATCGTTGTACCATTTAAACCGCTGTGAAATATATTTTCAATAACCAATTATATTGCATTTTCAGCTGTTTGAAGCTGGTGTAGAAAACCAAAAAGGACAGAAAATTCAACTTAATTATGGAAGGCATAGAAATATTGCACATAGATCATATCTACCGCTTCTTAGACTTGCTTTCATTGAAAAGGACAGATCTGTAACTAACATTTCTATGTGAATTCGGTATGGCTGCCCCAAAAAATATAGATTGCAGCTATTAGATTGTTCTATAAATCGGTTGGGGTCTCTAAGCTTCATTATGAGGTCCTAAACCTAGCATAAGTGTGTCCTTATCGTCAAAATGTTTGTCCTGAGCAAGTTGAGCCAATGGCCATGGGGTAAGCCCATGGCAAGTTTAGCAAATGTAAGTGTTTTCTTCCCAGGAATAATTCAAGGCATTATCATTGGAATATGAGTTAACAACAGGTCTTGGCCTATGTTTCAATTATTTATTTTTAAGTACAAAGTGTTTGTTAGGTGTTAAGCCTGTGTTGAATTGTGCTTAAAAGACAAAAAAGCAATTGTGATTGTGTTGAATTGTGTTTGAGAAGTAAAGATAGACATGGTTTAAAAAAATAAGTGGTAATATTTTATTCAGTACAGAAATGTGTAGGTTAACTTACCCTGTCCCATTGGCTCAACTTAACCAATAAGTTCTGCCAAGAAAATACTTTTTTTGGGACAAGCTATGTTTTAAAAAGTATAATATTTACATTAATTCAGAATATTTCCAGGGATACACAACATCCTGAAATATATGTAGATTTAGCATCTTTGTTAGAAATAATACAATATTTCCCTTGACGAAGTGATGCTTAATGTAAAGAGACCCTATCGTTTGATAATAATTATCAAAATTGCACTTTTATTGTATCATTGTTTTCAAAATGCTTTATTTACTGAAAATATTTCCCAAACTGTATCTACATAAGTATAATGAAGCATTTTTGCTGTTGTGATGTTTATTAAATGGTAAAATGACATAACTACATAGTAATTGTAACCATCCAAGTACAATGTTTTGCTTTACACCTAGGCAGATGTCTTAAAAGTATTTTCAGATCTGCTAATGGGACTGAGATTATAGTCTAATTGATCATGCTTAGGAAGTTGAGATTGATAATTGATTTAGCAAAGGAATTTCTCAAGAGGCGTATTTGTAAACCATCCCTAAGCAATATATTGATCTCCTCCACTATACCATTTAATAATTCTATGTATTATTAGTTTATAATATATTTGTATTTTCATGAGGTTATAACTAATATAATTGAACTATAGTGTAGACTAGTTCTGTAATGATGGGCCAGTCTATCAACATATCATGTCTCAAATTGAGGGAATGCTGTCACTTTAGATCTGGTTGAATAATGCAAGGAGGGCCTTTTAGGCTAATGACTTTTGTATGTTTAATTTAAAGTGGGAGCAAAAATGACACCCATTGTTCTGTGTTGTTTTGGGGGAAACCAGACACTGGGGTTTTGTCCTGATGCTGAAACTAAATCACTCATGCGTGGTGAACACTGCCTCTCTGTGTCCTGTCCGGTCTGGCACGCTCAGCAGTGGTCAGGACACAACTCTGCACCCACAGGTCTGCCAGGGAATGCGTTTGGATACACACTTGCATGCAACACACACACTCATAGGCGAAACACATGCAGCATACTTCTCGTCCCCCACGCTATCTCTGGCACTTATTTTCTGTCGCATTCTCCCTCACCCTGACATTGTCCGTCTCACCAGTACATACCTACATTATGCAGCAGCTCATCTTTCAAGTACAGTATTCTGTACTGTTGTGTATGCCTATCATCTGAAAAGGCTGATCACCCTGGGTCAGTCAATCAGTATTATGTCACAGTTGACTACATCTCCTGGAAGTACCTGAGAATTTCCAACTTGTTGTACTTCCCAGACTCAGTATGATGTGTTTTGTATTAGGATTCATTAGGGATGTGCATCTTTCCTTTTCAAATTAAATAACATTTTCTTTGTTACATATGCCAAATACAACCTTATTGTGAAGTGCTTACAAGCCCTTAACCAACAATGCAGTTTTTAAAAAGTAAATAAGAAAAATGTGCTACATAAACTAACGGAAAAGGGTTAGTTGAGGTAATTGAGGTAATATGTACATGTAGGTAGGGGTAAAGTGGCTATGCATAGATAATAAACAGAGTGCAGAGTCCGGGTAGCCATTTGATTAACTGTTCAGCAGTCTTATGGCTTTAGGGTAGAAGCTGTTAAGGAGCCTTCTGGTGCCAGACTTGCCGCTCCTGTACCACTTGCGGCTTTACCCACTATCCTCTGTAGTGCCTTGTGGTCGAATGTCGAGCAATTGCCATACCAAACGATGATGCAACCAGTCAGGATGCTCTTGATGATGCATCAGTAGAAGTTTTTGAGGACCTGATGTCCCATGCCAAATCTTTTCAGCCTCCTGAGCGGGAATAGGTGTTGTCGTGCCCTCTTCACAATAGTGCTGGTGTGTTTGGACCATGATATACCCTTAGTGATGTGGACACCAAGGAACCTGGAAGCTCTCAACCCGCTCTCAAGACGATTCGATACGTACCTAGATACATGGGCTCCCTCTAACGTTTGTTGCATAAACACATTCATTTTCCATTCTAAATTCAAATCTGCTCCTGATGGAGCTCATGAGCTGGGTCTGTCTGAGCTGACTTCTCTCTCTGTGTGATTGTGTGTGTGAGTGATGTACATGTCAGTGATGTATGTAGGCACCTACCCTGAGCCATAAGGAAAACTGGGCATCCCCCACTCTCAGCTAAGGGGCCAATGTTTGCATTTTGTCCCCCCACCTTTGATCTGAATTCACCATCATAGTGTTTGAGCTATTCATGTATCAATATATATATATATTATTTTTTTAAATTGGCTATGACATGGCCAATGAATATATAGCACAACTTTGTATTTCACCCCATCAAAAAAAATCTAATGGTTTAGACCGTTTGTACATTTTTACAGAGAACTTTTCTATCCTTGTTATGAAATTGTAAACTTACCCTGTATATCTACAAATGACCATCTACACTGATTGTTTAAAGCAAAACTACCAATACTATTGCTTATGGTGAACCTGAATATTCAAAATAAAATTGAATGTAGCCTAAGCCCCTGATCAGCAGATAGGATATAGCCAGATGTTTCGTTTCTCAGGCGGTAGCTTAGGCTACTTTATTCCGGTAAAACACCATTTTCAACAGCACATTTGATAACAATAACCTAACGATTTACATTGGTTGTCACTCACCCAATAAAGCCCAACATTAGGCAAGCCATTTTACAAACATTTGACTGCTGAAGGTGACATGCGGCCTAACTCTCATTGGTCAGCATGCAAAGCAGGGCACAGTGCGCAGTTTGAGTAGGCTACTGATATTGCCTGGGTTGTTTAGCTAACTAGCTAAATCTCCATAAATGTTTAATGCTTTTCGACCTGTCCCCAAATTAATATAATTGGTTCTGAGTTTGTTTTGATATTTTAACCTGCGTGTCGTGATCGCGTTTGCTGTGGGGGGACAAAATAAATGTATGCACGATGGTGCACGGGCAAGGGCGCTGTACTGCAGCGCCAGCTGTGCCACCAGAGACTCTGGGTTCGCGCCCCAGGCTCTGTCGTAACCGGCCACGACCGGGAGGTCCGTGGGGTGAGGCACAATTTTGCCTAGCGTCGTCCGGGTTAGGGAGGGTTTGGCCGGTAGGGATATCCTTGTCTCATCGCGCACCAGCGACTCCTGTGGCGGGCCGAGCGCAGTGCGCACTATCCAAGGTTGCCAGGTGCACGGTGTTTCCTCCGACACATTGGTGCGGCTGGCTTCCGGGTTGGATGCACGCTGTGTTAAGAAGCAGTGCCGCTTGGTTGGGTTGTGTATCGGAGGACGTATGACTTTCAACCTTCGACAAGATAGTAGCTACTAACAATTGGATACCACGAAATTGGGGAGAAAAAAAAGGGCTAAAATTCTAAAAAAGAGAGAATTAATGAGCGAGCTAGGACAGATGTAGTTAATATAACTATTTGTTTAGCACTTTTGAAATGTACAGCGACAGAATTCAGAACATAGGCCGTTCTTACAGTGTTCTACCTCTAAAACCAACTCAGAACCATAGGCTAAATAAAGGGGGCATATATCAGACAATGAAAGCTCTTGCAATATTCAATGATTACATTTATCTAAAACAGGTTATAGGCGACGTGTGCACCACCAAGTCAGAACAGTAGGTGAAATTAAGAGGGGTAAATAGACCAAATTATTAGCGGGAGGCATATGGGCTACTAACATCTTATTACACAACATACACATATGTATATTGTAGCTAAGAAAGTAATACTATCTCCCTGGCATATTACATCCTTTATGCGGCAGCATACATAACATTTTTGGACTCTTGTTGTGCTGTGCTCACTTGAACAGGTGGTCCTTCGTGGGCAAATTTTGTCATTAAAGTCTGGCATTCTCTGGATTGATGGTGCTTTCAAAACAATTGGGACTTCGGAAAAAAACATGGTCGAGTCATGATGACGTTGCACAAATCATGCTTATTTGACAGCATGGCCAATGTTGAATTTTTATCATTTTAAACTTGGAAAATAGCCCCTTAATCTGAGATTTGGGACCACACAGGCACTCCACTGAATAGCAAGCTAGTGATTACTTTTCAATGCTTCCAGTTAGCCACTGTCACTGATTCTTTCCAAACCGTTGCTTGTGGAATTTGCAATTTCCAAATGATTGTGTAATGTTTATGTCCAATGGTCGATGAGCACCGATATGTTTATCTATAATTTATCATAATTATTTATCTTCAAATGACAAGGATTAAAAATGATTGGCCAATAGATTTTCAACTTGATTCATGATGATGACTCCTAGCAAAGATTTTGCAAAATATGTTGACATGTTCAGTTCAATGAAAGCTACTGCACATATAACGTGATTTGACATAATTTTATCTGTGGCCAATGACCTTAAGCCTTCATGGATGGGCCCTTCTAATGTAACTCAATGGCAGCACCGAAGGGGCTTGCATTTTCTAGCTCTACCCTTGGCGGTGACGTAGTGTCCCTATGAGTGACAGAACATTGAGCCAATCACGGCGCAACACTCCATATTGTCTGCTGGCTTGCCCCACCACCACAGAAAGCACTGAGCTAGGCTGAAACACCTGCGTTTTGGTGCTGCCTTACTCAAGAAAACAAAAAAGAGACCATGTTTGTATGCAGCTTTATTAACTCATGTGTATATATATGTTTTCTTTATAGTTTGCACACTGATATGTGACAGGTGTTAATGCATAAATAACATGCAAAACAGGCAAGCCCATAAGTGTTTTGATTTATTATTTTGTGTGTCCCAATCTTCATATTACTTTCACTTTGGTCTTCCAACAACATACTGGAGGAAATAGTTGCTCTAACTGCTTTGTGAATAGGCTATTTCCCCAATCCCCTAATCTGCATCGGATGTGCTCATAAATATGCTGCTACTCACAAAATGTTTCAGACATATCAAGTTATGATGTTTTGTGCATTTCATCAAATGTGTGACTCTCCTGTGTTTGGTCCGGACTGTCTTCTTATCTGCAGCGAACCGCACCAAGGTACAAATTGAATCGGGCCGAAACCACCCTTTCTGAGCAAACCACAGTGTGTTGTTTAGTGCGGATAGTGTTCACACCAGTCCAAGCAAACCGAACTAAGGGAGTAAACGCACCAGAGTTTGGAAAAACCGCACCAAACCAATTTGGTGTGAAAACCCCCCTAAACCATCCTACTGCTGCCAAATCCACTACACGATTTGATGCCAAACCAGTAAGTCATGGCAAATGCCACGGCAAATGCCACAACAAAAGTCACTAAACCAACATAATTAGATGCACAAACACTGAGCGTCGCCTGGAGTACTTTTCCACTGTTGAACAGGGACCAGCCTCCATGTCAAATAGATCAGCTATTGTTCAGCAGGCCATAACAGCAGAGGCACGATTCATTTCAGTGCAGCAAGAGTTCGTATTTCATCATCCGGCATCAGTTTACCTAAAACACCCATGGCTCTACTCAAATTGTTTAACCTTCCCTAACCCTTCCCATTGTCCCTCTGTGAAAGAGTTAATGAAGTCACCGACACACATCTGTCATTGCTATCCTCTCCTATTAACTCATGACAGGGTGCAGTGTGCAATCAGAATGACAGGAAAACAGACAATAAACAGATACATTAACAGTGGGTATGTCTGGACACTGTAATTTGATTATCCAGGCTGTGGTGCATGTGAGTTACAGTTCGAGAGAGCAAAGATCAGCTATTGGCAATAGAGAGGAATGTAGATGGCCGTTAATCCTGCCCCATGTATAATGGACCGGGGTCAAGGGCTTTTATGACACGGTTGACACAATATTGATGTACTCATGGTATCACCTGACTGACATAAGGAGGAACACAGAAGATAAGACAGTTTCAATAGTCCATTGGCAGAATTGTTTATGACAGTTGTTAAGAGTGCTCCACTAGCACTCTAGAATTGGAAGTAGGATTTTTACTCATTTACATTTTAGTCATTTAGCAGACGCTGTTATCAATACCTCATGTCTCATTCACAGTCAGTCGATTAGTGATGAACTCCTAAAATGATAGGTGAATAAATGTATTTGTAACTGATATCCAGAGTGGTCTTGTGTGTGGAGGCTTGATATCCAGAATCCTCTCACTTTCATGACCCATCACTGCAGGAACATGACAGACCCTAACAGTAGCTCCTGCTGATTGGCTTTGACAAGGTGCAGCGTGGGGGATCCCTCCAGAGTGCCGTGTTGAGTGTATCTCCCTGAGAGAGATTGGGACTGACAGAGGCCCACTGGGGGTGACCAGAATGTCTGGCATTCCATACACACTTGGCTGTGCGCACTAAGGCTTACTCCTGGGAGACAGGAGAAAGTACCACCACCTACAGTTCTCAGGCAGCACTGTGCTGCTCAAAAGGGTCAGTGTCTCATTGAAGAACCCTCCCCCCCTTTCTCTTCTCTCCTTTCCCCACCTTTAAGTTCCTCTTTGCAGTTGCAGTAGAGCCCAGGCCCTCATCCGGAGGAAAATCATTGTATCTAGACCTGGCAAACAGTCAGTGGCTGTGAGTTATTGTCTGATCCCTTTTGTGAGAGAAATAAAAAGGGTTCTTGTGGAATAGATCTAGATGGAGAAAACAAAAGTCATCAGTGGTCAATACGAGACCTGGGGTGATGGACATGGGTCTATTTAGCGTATTGTGTACCCTAAGGAATCTCCATGTGATCTGCATGGTCAAGCTTCTTGTGTCACGTGTGTCCACAGTGAAGGTCCGTACCTCATTTCACTGCTATGCAGCCCTCCTAGGACCTTGCTAATGGAGCCTGTAAAGCCTTCAACTGCCTCACTAACAGGTTCTGCTCTTTGCCCACAACTAAACCAACTGAAATGGTCCGGACTTTGTTGATATTTTTTTACTACAAAGCCCATGTCTCAAACATTGTAATGTATTGAGAGGGCCGTTGGGTGTGAGCCAGTGTACTTCCCTACATGCTGGCAGTGAGGCCGCCAGGGGGAAGGTAAGTTTTCATAGGCTGTGATGAAAAGGCGTCCCTGAAGGCCTGTCACCAGGACTGAGGCTGAAATAATATGGTTGTCATATTAGCTCATATAAGAGGCCTATTCTCTCTTCCCCTATTTTTTTCGAAACTCATCACATTCTTCTCATCTGTTTTTCTCGCCTCTTGGGCTTTCTTTCATTCATTCCAGGATACAAAGTTCAGGCAGTGTTGCACTGTGGCAATGCTACAGGGTGAAGTTTAATCTCTGTGTGTTTTGTTTCCTAGCCTTCTCCCTCTAATTGGCTCCACTCTGTATGAAGGAAATTGCTCTAATAGTTGGCCTTTGTGATCAGCCAAAATTAGCCACGCAAGGAGGCTGCACACAATGGAGATTACAAATCACTTGACTCCTCAGAATGGTTATTACGTTTATGTATTTTTTAAAGCAGCCATTGTGTGGCTTGCAAGAGTTTAATTTAATCATGTGATGGTTTTACAATGGGAATCAATTGAGAATTTAGGACTATGGCTGGAGGTGGAACTATAATTAAAGGGACAGCGTTTACATTCTTTCAGGCCTCTGATTGCTTTATCGCTATGGAATAAGTACTGTTGAAACAGCAGCCAACTGAGAGCCTAAGAATCCCTGTTTATAGACCTGGTCACAGCCCCGTGACGAGTCGCTGACATTAGCAGGAATTCTGCTTCTCATCAGGAAGCAGACTGACAATGTAAAAACAGCCTATCAATATGTTTAGCAGTAGGGTTCATTGAAGTCGACCCCATTTTGTCATCCGTTAGTGATCCGTTATCAGAGGAGTTTCAGCCATAATTGGGTCAGGGGGAAGTACTTTTGAACGGTCCTCTTTTTTTCCTGGTTGCTGCCATGTTTTGCAAGTCAAATCTGATGCAACGCTAGGCAAATTATGCTGACCTGCCGCTGTGAACAGGCCAGTGTGACAGGTTGCCTTATTGTGCATTCATGTTCAAAAGCGTTATTCATTCATACATTTAAAGGAGAGATTCCGTATCCTCTGGCCCAGTTAAGCAACATATCGGTAATGTCCCATTTTTATCTTGACAAATTTTTCTGTTTTGACTGGACATTACTTCAGCAGCATGTATCCATGCATGTCCCTCTGTATTTTTTCATTGACTTTGAACATGCTACCTAAGCATTGTCCCACACCACACACAGAGTACATGAGGGAACGTGTTTGGTTGCTCAGATAAGGAGGGAACGCAGTCAGCAAATGTTGATGATCATTCAAAAATGATTCATAGCCCTCTGTCGGGAACTATGGACTAGAGGTCGACCGATTAATTAGGGCCGATTTGAAGTTTTCATAACAATCGGAAATCTGTATTTTTGTGCACCGATTTTGCCGATTTTTATTTAACTAGGCAAGTCAGTTAAGAACACATTCTTATTTTCAATGACGGCCTAGGAACGGGGGGTTAACTGCCTCGTTCAGGGGCAGAACGACAGATTTTCACCTTTCAGCTCGGGGAACCAATCTTGCAGCCTTACAGTGAACTAGTCCAACGCTATAACCACCTGCCTCTCGTTGCACTCCACAAGGAGACTGCCTGTTACGCAAATGCAGTAGAAGCCAAGGTAAGTTGCTAGCTAGCATTAAACGTATCTTATAAAAAACAATCAATCAATCATAATCACTAGTTACACATGGTTGATGATATTACTAGTTTATCTAGCGTGTCCTGCGTTGCATATAATCGATGCAACGCTGGGGGATGATTTAACAAAAGTGCATTTGCGAAATAAGCACAATCGTTGGACGACTGTACCTAACCATAAAGACCAATGCCTTTCTTAAAATCAATACAAAGAAGTATATATTTTTAAACCTGCGTATTTAGCTAAAATAAATCCAGGTTAGCAGGCAATATTAACCAGGTGCAATTGTGTCACTTCTCTTGCGTTCGTTGCATGCAGAGTCAGGGTATATGCAACAGTTTGGGCAGCCTGGCTCATTGGGAACTAATTTGCCAGAATTTTACGTAATTATGACATAACATTGAAGGTTGTGCAATGTAAGAAGAGTATTTAGACTTAGGGATGCCACCCGTTAGATAAAATACGGAACGTATTTCACTGAACTAATAAACGTTTTGTTTTCGAAATAATAGTTTCCGGATTCTACCATATTAATGACCAAAGGCTTGTTTTTCTGTGTGTTATGTTGTAATTAAGTCTATGATTTGATAGAGCAGTCTGACTGAGCGATGGTAGGCAGCAGCAGGCTCGTAAGCATTCATTCAAACAGCACTTTCGTGCATTTTGCCAGCAGCTCTTCGCAAGCACAGCGCTGTGTATGACTTCAAGCCTATCAGCCTAATGGCTGGTGTAACCGATGTGAAATGGCTAGCTAGTTAGCGGGATGCGCGCTAATTGCGTTTCAAACGTCACTCGCTCTGAGACTTGGAGTAGTTATTCCCCTTGCTCTACAAGGGCTGTGGCTTTTGTGGAGCGATGGGTAAACGCTGCTTCGAGTGTGGCTGTTGTTGATGTGTTCCTGGTTCGAGCCCAGGTAGGGGCGAGGAGGGGGACGGAAGCTACACTGTTACACTGGCAATACTATAGTGCCTATAAGAACATCCAATAGTCAAATGTATATTAAATACAAATGGTATAGAGAGAAATAGTCATATAAATACTATATTAACTACAACCTAAAACCTCTTACCTTGGAATATTGAAGTCTCATGTTAAAAGGAACCACCAACTTTCATATGTTCTCATGTTCTGAGCAAGGAACTCAAACGTTAGCTTTTTTACATGGCACATATTGGACTTTTACTTCTCCATTTTGTTTTTGCATTATTTAAACCAAATTGAACATGTTTCATTATTTATTTGAGGCTAAATTGATTTTATTGATGTATTATATTAAGTTAAAATAAGTGTTCATTCAGTATTGTTGTAATTGTCATTATTACAAACAAAAAAAACAAAAATTGTCCGATTAATCGGTATCGGCTTTTTATGGTCCTCCAATAATCAGTATCGGTATCGACGTTGAAAAAAATCATAATCGGTCGACCTCTACTATGGACTGTAAGAAAATGCATTGTGTTGTACAGTATCATATTTGGAGTAGTTCCCTAGGGATTTCTCTCTAAATCTGTAAGAAAAGCCATGCATTTTGGTCAGGTGTGTTTTGATCGTTTGAGCCAATTTTGCCCCATTTTGTGACAACTAACTCAGCCTGAAAATCAGAACGGGACAGAGTAGTTCACTTGTTTTATTTGGTGGTGCTCATAAAATTGATCAGAACTTCAGAATTAGGGGAGCCCACTCGAAATGTGATGTATAGTATATTGTTCCAAACAATATGTCTTAAAAATGTACAAAATAAAAACGGGTACTTTAAAAATGTTAATATGTTTTATGTTGAATAAATTAGGATTGTTCACATATTTGACATTTATATCTAAAAGCATAATTGAATCCTACAGACGAAGAACTATATATGTGACATTAAAAAAAAGAGATAGACATGAAAAATCATTATTGGACACCCTTTTTCGACAGTGAACCGGTTTCACAAGCTTTCCCCGCGCTAATTAACAATCATTTTAAATGTAAAGATAGGCTCTCGTAGAATAACCGTTTATGTGCACCACTCAGAATGGACGGACAAGCGCACAACTTTTCTGTTGCTGATGAAAATTGCCGAAATGTGGGAAAGAAACGTAAAACAAAACTAAAAGAATGGAAAGACAGGCAAATAAAGAAATTACGGGATGCGGGAAAACACTATACAAATCGTAAGGGTCAAGAAAGAACTGGGAAAAGCTGTCCAAAAGAGGTATGTGGAAGAACCGTATATCAAACAATCAAGCTAGCTAGCTATGGAGTACAGTAACTAACATGTATGTTCTGGGTTGTCTAATTTGTAACTATAGAGAAAACATATTAGCTAAAGTTCGTTGGCTACTAACTTATACATTATTATTACAAATGTTATTGCTAGATTATAGAAGAAACATAGCTAGCTACTTTTTCTCCATCCACCGGATGATTCGACATGGCTACACCTGCATACATGTGTGTTTGGCATGAGGGGATTGCACACCGAGGGTCCATTGAGGTGGCAAGCTGCATATTGAAGTGGGTGAAGACAAAATTCATGCCACTCACCAAACCAGAGGTGCGCAAGTTGATCATCTTCAGTGACAGATGCTGTGGGCAGAATAACAACTGACGGATGCTCAATCTGATGTCGATGCTCGTCTCTATGGGTTACTTCACCCAAGTTGAGCAGAAGTTCATGGTCTCTGGTCATTCTTTTCTTCCTTGTGATCGATCTTTTGCCACCATCGAGAAGAGGCGCATGGTGTCAGTCCTTCATACACCTGATGATGTTTCAAAGATGATACTTGAAGCACAACCAGCAAAACCATTCAAGGTGATGAGGATGCAATGTGAAGACTTCAGGCACCTCCCAGATTCTGTCCTCAAGCGACCAGCTGGACTACAGACCACCTCAGTGAGGTGGTTAAAAGTCACAGGTATTGCACAGAGAATAGGTTACTAACATCCCATCAACATGCAACATGTTGTTCTAACAATAAAATATCCTAATGCTTGACTATGAAAGTTGTCATTGATGTCAGGAACTTAGGATCAACTCTAATTTCAGTTGAGGATCCTTGGAATCTGTACGCCAGACAGAGCCACAGTCTATTTGAGGGATGGAAATCGTGGCTGATCTCCAAACCAAAACAAGGAGCTACACCTCAACCTCCATATTTTGCAAGCCACTACCCTAGAGCATATGAGAGTCATCTGCCCATCAAAAAAAACAAGTACCAAGATCTGATGACCTGCTCAACTACTTGCCAGCTGCTGCACGCTCTTTTTATGAATCACTGCAGAGTGAATAATTTGTTGTTAAACCAAGCTACATAATTAACCGTTTTTTTCTGTGAGTTTATGATCCCCTGAACCTGTATACTGTAGTATG
Organism: Oncorhynchus clarkii lewisi; assembly: GCF_045791955.1. Lineage (NCBI taxonomy): Eukaryota > Metazoa > Chordata > Actinopteri > Salmoniformes > Salmonidae > Oncorhynchus > Oncorhynchus clarkii. The sequence continues at coordinate 53,661,492 of NC_092158.1, read as the reverse complement.
TTGAATCTGAATACATTTCAGAAGACATGTCACCCCCATTGTAGGAAATTAAATGTATAGTAGGTGTCTATGTGAATCAATTTGTGTATGATTTGAACCAGCACAATATATTGAATTAATTTAATTTTAAGATGTTGTTCCTCGTGTAGAAAATGTTATGTACAATGTGTTCTGTTGATAATTATTTGGTGTGTGATCATTTGGACCTTTTTTAATCTGAATGAATTAAAAACAAATAAGTCATCACATACAGTATGTGAGTGTTCATTTGATCTTGATTCCCTTTTTTTTATTCATTACAATATACAGTACGTCTCTGTCACCACATTTAGCATGAACTCTAAGCAGTTAATACTTATTTACTGCCATCACCTCAGTACAGAAGGACATGTCTTGCCTTTAGCATGGGTTTAACGCAATTCAAAACCTAATTGCTGACCATAGTGTTAAACACAAAGAGAATGGTTTTCTGAACGTTTTGTAATATTGACCTTAGGGACCTGATCCATATTTAATATGTACAAGTTGTTCTTGTTTTGATTTAATTCATTTAATTGTATTCTATTTTTGTAGTTATTCTATGGTATGTTCACATTGAGGGCTTCATTTTAAATGAGACTAAGATTTCATGACTCAACTTTTAAGACAAGTCATCAGTGCTAAAGTTGATAGACCACCTTTAAATGAACCTCCATACTAATGAATTAACTACATATGGCATTTAAGTTATTTACATGAAGGGCATCTGTACTTGAAAGTACTTTAAACATCATATCAGGTGTTAAAAAAGGACATCTTATCATGCAAAACGTCACATATACTGTTCTTCCACAAACTGAAATCATCACTGGAGATAAACTGTTCTTCCACATTCTAAAAATTAAAACGGAAATAAAAAAAAGTATTTTTTGAAATAACAAATAAATATCATTTGTTGTTGGAAGATATGGGTATGGTGAATTATTTGTCAACCATAACACCTAATGTGGTACACACAATTAATAATATAAAAATAACTGATTATCTTAAAATGGAAAAATTGTCACATATATGGTTCTTCATCTGTAGGATTCAATTGAGAAATACTTAATCAAAGCTGGCATATTTATGACATTTTGGGCCTTACCCAGGCCTCCTTTAAGACTCCATATTGTTTCATCCTGTAGGTGCTACAAAGCAACAAAAATGTCATATGAAGCTTTATCAAAATTATATAAAAGTTCCAGAGTGGGGTCAATGCTATTTTTAAAGATATTGCCCATTTGATACAGAGAAATTGGCATGTTAGGCAATGTAACCAATCACAGCCCTCCTTTTACATATGACAACACTTTTTGCTTTGTAGCACCTACAGATAACACAATAGGCTTGGGTTAGGCCAAAATATCATAAATATGCCAAATGTAATTATTATAAATTATTTCTCATTTATGCTTTTAGATACAAATATATGTCAACAATCCTTCCTTCAAAGGACTATTCCATTTTGTGATAATACCCCAAATCATGGTATTTTTTTGCCTGGGTTTTGTGAGGTAACACTCCATAGGGGCTATTGGGAATGGCACTATTTTGGATCCAATCTCAGATATTTTTTAAGCCTCTCGGTAATCTGATGGCGTCAGTGGCAGTCATTCATTTGTCACTTCTTCCCTTGCATAGTTTTATTTGAGTGAATCTGGCCTTAGCCCTCAGGTCTGTCCGTACCTGTTCTCCTGTCTAAAAGGCAGAGAGGGGAATGTTTGGAACCCAAGCCAGTATTTGTATTCCCATCTACTAGTGGAGATAAGATGCCAGATAGAGATGTTACGTAATACAACCTGTGCCAGTAGAGCCTATTTGCTTTACCTGAGTCAACCTTATCAAGCACATTCCTTTCCTTCTGTACAGTAATTGCCACTGTGCCAGTGCTCCTGAGTAAAGTGTCCGTGATAAGGCTTGGGTGAGAGTGCCATGTTGGCATAAATGCAGTAATGCACATTACATTGCCACGCTAACGAAAAACACCATGCCTGACAACCACCATACTGGAGGTTTGGGTTTCCATTGTCCACTGGGATTCAGTGACTAAGGAGGACACAGTTGAGTGGAAATCCTCTAATCTCCCTTGAGGACCCCCATACACAATGTTGTACACAATGGTAACCGTTGTTATTCCATCCTTCAAAAATGCATACTTTTTTTCCATGTTTTACATAACTTTCCTTTACCACCTCCCGAGAGAGAAGGAGAGATTGTTATCCTGAGCCTAAGAATAGACAAACAGAGGAGCTAAGTGTGTGGTAAAATGGCTGAATACAGGTTATTGGAGGGAGCTAGACATCTGACCGTGATCCTCCAGGCGCTGCACCAAGGTGTGAACAGCCTGGTAATAAGGGCACTTAGTCTCCCACCTCTGATGACAAAGGAAAATGTCAAAGCCCAAACGTGGTGTAGGCCTGCTATTGTGAAACTAATTACGCCGAATGTGCCAGTTTTGATAAGGCTACAGAGAGTGCTCGTACTTTATTTCTATATAACAAAGGGAGGACGGTTATAACAAAAAAGAAATTGGTCTTAAATCTTGTCTCACTTATCATTGATTGCTGTCTGTTTAGAACTGGTGTGTAACATAATACATATCAAGAACAGAAAGGCCCTCACACTGTGTATTCTCCCATTTTACCACCTTTATTGACAACGTTTCGATCCACAAGGATCTTCATCAGATCAAACTGTTATTTTCCATTATACTTAATTAGCCCATGCAGCACGTACATTTTAAGGATGTGCGTATGACCACAAACTTAAGTACAAGTAATCATGAGAATTAGGCCTGCTGATAAGGGCTTTTGTCAATCCCATGACTGTATGTGGTGTTAAATATATACTGGAAAAAAATTCAAACGTAACATGTAAAGTGTTGGTCCCATGTTTCATGAGCTGAATTAAAAGATCCCAGAAATGATCCATATGCACAAAAACCTTATTTCTCTGAAATGTTGTGCACAAATTTGTTTACATCCCTGTTCATGAGCATTTCTCCGTTGCCAAGGTAATCCTGACAGGTGTGGCATATCAAGAAGATGATCAAACAGCATGATCATTACACAGCTGCACCTTGTGCTGGGGGCAGTAAAAGGCAACTCTAAAATGTGCACTTTTGTCACACAACACAATGCCACAGATGTCTCAAGTTTTGAGGGAGCGTTCTGCAATTGGCATGCTGACCCATGGCTGCGCCCCTGCCCAGTCATGTGAAATCCATAGATTAGGGCGTAATTAATTAATTTATATTGACTGATTTCCTTAATGAACTGTAACTCCGTAAAATATTTGAAGTTGTTGCATGTTGCGTTTAGAATTTTGTTCGGTATACATGCTTTCCCAGTCCTGCAATAGCATTATTCATTTGCTCTCCTACTTTTGCTTAAGCTCAAGACATTGCTTATTTCAACTGAAAAAAAACATTGTTTCTAATGGGCAATAAGAATACCGTTTTATGGGGAAAATATTGTACATTGTGAGCTAGTTACAGATAGCTCACCTAATGTGTGATAGTATTATGAGCGCTGACGTGGGCCTCTGTCTTGTTTTTGTGTTTTGGCGTAACATATGTTCTATCTAGGAGTAGCCTATTCACTGACTACCCAGAAAGACCCTGTAATAAATTATCTGGGAAGTCAGGCACACTGCTGCAGGCACAATGGCAGGGTCTGGGGCCATTAGGGGGACATTTGTGTCTCCATGGCCAGGCCAAACAGATTACACTGACTTATGTAACTGCTCAGAGACCACTATAGAGCGGGGACTCTTCTAGTTTCTGAATTGGACTGATTCTTCTGCCTGGTCTCAGATCTGTAAATGCTTTAGCCAATTCATATAGGATATGGCACAACAACAGAAAAATGTATAGGAGGGATTTGGGGAAGGACGGGACTGCTGTGAGGTGTTTTGAAAAAGACAAGCCAGAAGAGCAACTTTCCTAGACCTACATCAGCCTCCTTTCAGTAAGTGGGTCAATTGATTGCTGTTGTCTTCCACATCCTGCCATACTTTCTCTCCTTCCACACCTTCCATTGCCCGTTTCTTTCACTGCTGTATCACCATAGTTCTTGAATAAGGTGATGCTCAATGTGGATGCTGTCATTGTCTTATCCTCTGTGGAACTGTGAATGATCTGACCTTGTAGCCCAAGGTTTTCCACGTTTTCCGCGAGACGCCATTCCCTAAAGATGGCCCAATTCTGTGTTGCTGTCTGACACAAAGTCTATGGGGCTAGCTAAAAATGGCTAGATAAACACACTAAATGTGGCCTTCCCCGCAGCTTCACATTGTTTGCCCTGAGTACCAGCAATACCTAGGTTTACCCCCTTGGTAGTGTCTTATTGCTATTTGTCTGCCTCAGGATGCTCTTAATACAAAAGTAATTGTCTTTTTCTGTGCCCACTTGAAGGTAATAAGATGTCATAAGTAATAACCCTGCTCTTTTTTCATCCTTACGCTCTGGGAGATGATGCTTTATTGGTTAATGTTTGACCAGCTTCAGCTTTGGGAAGATTCAGAATGCTTAACTGTGGTATTTTTATGGAGCAGAATGTTTGAACTTGCTCTCCGTGTGCTAAAAAGGTTAAATATCAACTGGTACTGGTTACTCATACCAGTGTGTGCAGAAACCGTCCAACAATGTCAAGCTGATGTCCCCTTCATGCTCGGTGGGCACATTGCAATATTTATCTGTGAAAATGTGGTGCTCGGTTAGCCTGTCACTGTCACCCAGGGTCTGAGATGTTAAGTGGACTGCCTAGTGCATTTCACACTGTATATTTAGTTTTGGAGAAAAGATTTGCCTTCTGTAAGTTTAAGAAACATTGCCTTGTGCCTTGTAATTCCATTACCAAAAACCACTTATCTTAAAAAAATGTTCCTTCATGAGGGAGTTTAATGAAAGTTCAGAGAAGTAACAAGTAAAGGTAGACCTTCCAATTAGTTAGTGTTTTTACTGATATCAATTTTTGTTTATAAATTATTAAGTGCTTAAACTCATAGTTCTGTTACCAAATCAATAACAGAATTACCAAAAAATCTGTAACGGAATTACTGCAATTTAATTTGCTACAGTGGTACAAATAGGGCTGGCACAATTACTATGTAACCAAGGGTTTTGGATGAAGACCATCATGAAAGTAAAATGGAGTGCAAAAAAACAACGTTTTTTTTTGGTGTGTGGAACGAACAGCTGACTGAAGACGGTACTGACAGGGATTTTGTGCGTTTGAGTCCGTTTTGGCAGTAAGTTGGACTCTTAATGACGTGATGAAACTGTTACTCCCACAGAATTTGTTCTATTTCTATGGTTGCTCCTTGCTGAAAGGTCATGGCGAGAAGGGATAAGCAGATTTAGTTGTTGTTGCATTTTAGCTAACCCTAACCCTTTTCTTAATCTTCATCTAATTCTCCTAACCTGCTACATTAATTCTCCTAACCTTCTGCGTAAATTCTCCTAACATGCTTCAAAAAGTCAGATCTGACAAAAACTGCATCCCTTCTAGTCAAAACTTTGCTGAAACAAGCAAATTAGTCTTTGGTTGCCTAGGCAATGGCCTCCACAATGTAGCAGCAGCACACAGGTTGCAGTCCAAACAAATCACAGCATATTATTTTAGCACACATTTTACTTCCTGCTTTGCTCCTGTGAGTACACTCGCAATGGCTGCCATGCCAGTCCACCCATTATGCCATCATTGACTTGAATGGGGATGTCCGTTCTATTAATTATGTTTCAATTCCAGCACATGCAGTCAGGAGCGGAGGAGAAGAGATAATGTGCATTAAAACATTTATAATAATTAAAAGATTCACAGTCTTTTTGGGGCCGGTCCGAACTGGCCTGCATTTAAACATCTACAGACGTAGCTGTTCGGTCTGGCGCGGATTTGGACGTGATTTGGCCCAAACACAGACATCCATGATTGGTGACCGGACTAAATCTAAACCAATCATAGGCATCTACAGTGCCTTGCGAACGTATTCGGCCCCCTTAAACTTTGCGATCTTTTGCCACATTTCAGGCTTCAAACATAAAGATATAAAACTGTATTTTTTTGTGAAGAATCAACAACAAGTGGGACACAATCATGAAGTGGAACGACATTTATTGGATATTTCAAACTTTTTTAACAAATCAAAAACGGAAAAATTGGGCCGTGCAAAATTATTCAGCCCCCTTAAGTTAATACTTTGTAGCGCCACCTTTTGCTGCGATTACAGCTGTAAGTAGCTTGGGGTATGTCTCTATCAGTTTTGCACATCGAGAGACTGAAATTTTGACTGATACAAAAAAAAATGTGGCAAAAGATCGCAAAGTTCAAGGGGGCCGTATACTTTCGCAAGGCACTGTATGTTTCACAAGTTTGGACAGCACAGTACAGTACAGTGAAGCACACTAGAGTACAGTGAATGTACTGTATTTACTGAACTCTACTCTACTGTGGACTACTGTGCTGTGATGTCCAAACTTGTAAAATGTTGATGTCTATGATTGGTTTAGATTTAGTCCGGTACGGACCAACCAAATTAGTTCTTGTTTTGGGGCGGAGCTCATTATAACCTTTTTCGACAAGACAGATCTTCCAAAGTTGGGGGAGTGGCAATTTTAACCAAGAATCACCTTCAGTGCTCAGTTGTCTCCACCAAGTCTGTCCCCAAATAATTTGATTTGCTGGTTTTAAGCATTAAACTTTCAAATTGCTTTTTGTTGACTGTTGTTGGGTGCTATCATCCTCCATCAGCACCGGCCTGTACCTTACCTGCCATAAGCTCTCTCCTGGCCTCTTACACCAATTCTGAATTTGCCCTGCTAGGTAACCTAAACTAGGACATGCTTAAACCACCTGACCAAGTCCTAAAGCAATGGGAATCCCTAAATCTTTCTCAGATTATTACCAATCCCAGAAGGTATGACTCCAAACACCCAGAAAATGCTACTCCCCTTGATGTTATCCTCACAGGTATCAGTCTGGTGTTTTCTGTAATGACCTTAGTGATCACTGTTTTACAGCCTGTGTTCGTAATGGCTGCTCACTGAAACGACCTGTCCTGATTTGTCATAGATGCTTGCTAAAAAACTTTAATGAGCTTCCTTCATGAACTAGCCTCTGTAAAATGGTGTAGAATCAGCTTGATCCCCTCTGTCGAAGACGCTTGGACCTTATTTTTTAATATTTTCAGTGGTATTGTTAACAAACACGCTCCTATAAAGAAAATTAAAAACCGGTTCAGACCCTGGTTTTCCCGTGATCTTGCAGAGTTACTCCACCTCAAGAATTGCATTTGGCGAAATGCTTGGTACACGCATACTCGGGCTAACTGGCTATCGTTCAGGCAAATGAGAAATAAGTGCACTATCCGGAAGGCCAAAGTTAGTTACTTTAAGGAGAAGTTCTCTCTCTGTGGGTCTAACCCCAAGAAGTGCTGGAAAATGGTTAAAGACCTGGAGAATAAACCCTCCTCCTCACAGCTGCACATGTCCCTTAATGTTGGTGATGTGGTTGTTACTGACAAGAAGCACATGGCTGAGCTCTTTAATCACCACTTCATTAAGTCAGGATTCCTATTTGACTCTGCCATGCCTCCTTGCCCATCCAACATTTCCTCATCTCTCATCCCTTCTAATGCGACTAGCCCCGATGCTTCTCCCTCTTTTTCCCCTGCCCCGCTACATAGTTTCTCCCTGCAGGCAGTCACTAAGTCTGAGGTGCTAAAAGGGCTCCTTAAACTTGACCCCCAAAAAACATCTGGATCAGATGGTTTAGACACTTTCTTCTTTAGGCTTGGCGATGATAGGGGCAGCAACCTTATCTCCAACCTTTTTAACTTGTCTCTCCTTTCTGGGGAGGTTCCCATTGCTTGGAAGGCAGCCACGGTTCATCCTTTATTTAAAGGAGGAGATCAAGCTGATCCTAACTGTTATAGGCCTATTTCTATTTTGCCCTGTTTTATCAAAAGTATTGGAAAAACTTGTTCTTGATGTCTATAGTATTCTCTCGGGTATGCAATCTGATTTCCACTCAGGTTATGGATGTGTCACTGCAACCTTAAAGGTCCTCAATGATGTCAGCATTGCCCTTGATTCTAAGCAATATTGTGCTGCTGTTATTATTGACTTGGCCAAAGCTTTTGATATGGTACACCATTTCATTCTTGTGGGCCGGCTAAGGAGTATTGGTGTCTCTTAGGGGTCTTTGGCCTGGTTTGCTAACTACCTCTCTCAAAGAGTGCAGTGTATAAAGTCAGAAAATCTGTTGTCTCAGCCACTGCCTGTCACCAAGGGAGTGCCCCAAGGGTCAATCCTAGGCCACACACTCTTCTCAAATTACATCAACAACATAGCTCAGGTAGTAGGAAGCTCTCTCATCAATTTATTTGCAGATGATACAGGCTTATACTCAGCTGGCCCTTCTGCGGATTTTGTGTTAAATGCTCTACAACAAAGCTTTTTTAGTTTCCAACAAGCTTTCTCTACCCTTAACCTTGTTCTGAACTGGCTAAATAAATCAAATCAAATCAAATCAAATTTTATTTGTCACATACACATGGTTAGCAGATGTTAATGCGAGTGTAGCGAAATGCTTGTGCTTCTAGTTCCGACAATGCAGTAATAACAAGTAATCTAACTAACAATTCCAAACTACTGTCTTGTACACAGTGTAAGGGGATAAAGAATATGTACATAAGGATATATGAATGAGTGATGGTACAGAGCAGCATAGGCAAGATACAGTAGATGGTATCGGGTACAGTATGTACAAATGAGATGAGTATGTAAACAAAGTGGCATAGTATAGTATAAAGTGGCTAGTGATACATGTATTACATAAGGATACCGTCGATGATATAGAGTACAGTATATACGTATGTGTATGAGATGAATAATGTAGGGTAAGTAACATTTATATAAGGTAGCATTGTTTAAAGTGGCTAGTGATATATTTACATCATTTCCCATCAATTCCCATTATTAAAGTGGCTGGAGTTGAGTCAGTGTCAGTGTGTTGGCAGCAGCCACTCAGTGTTAGTGGTGGCTGTTTAACAGTCTGATGGCCTTGAGATAGAAGCTGTTTTTCAGTCTCTCGGTCCCAGCTTTGATGCACCTGTACTGACCTCGCCTTCTGGATGATAGCGGGGTGAACAGGCAGTGGCTCGGGTGGTTGATGTCCTTGATGATCTTTATGGCCTTCCTGTGACATCGGGTGGTGTAGGTGTCCTGGAGGGCAGGTAGTTTGCCCCCGGTGATGCGTTGTGCAGACCTCACTACCCTCTGGAGAGCCTTACGGTTGAGGGCGGTGCAGTTGCCATACCAGGCGGTGATACAGCCCGCCAGGATGCTCTCGATTGTGCATCTGTAGAAGTTTGTGAGTGCTTTTGGTGACAAGCCGAATTTCTTCAGCCTCCTGAGGTTGAAGAGGCGCTGCTGCGCCTTCTTCACGATGCTGTCTGTGTGAGTGGACCAATTCAGTTTGTCTGTGATGTGTATGCCGAGGAACTTAAAACTTGCTACCCTCTCCACTACTGTTCCATCGATGTGGATAGGGGGGTGTTCCCTCTGCTGTTTCCTGAAGTCCACAATCATCTCCTTAGTTTTGTTGACGTTGAGTGTGAGGTTGTTTTCCTGACACCACACTCCGAGGGCCCTCACCTCCTCCCTGTAGGCCGTCTCATCGTTGTTGGTAATCAAGCCTACCACTGTTGTGTCGTCCGCAAACTTGATGATTGAGTTGGAGGCGTGCGTGGCCACGCAGTCGTGGGTGAACAGGGAGTACAGGAGAGGGCTCAGAACGCAACCTTGTGGGGCCCCAGTGTTGAGGATCAGCGGGGAGGAGATGTTGTTGCCTACCCTCACCACCTGGGGGCGGCCCGTCAGGAAGTCCAGTACCCAGTTGCACAGGGCGGGGTCGAGACCCAGGGTCTCGAGCTTGATGACGAGCTTGGAGGGTACTATGGTGTTGAATGCCGAGCTGTAGTCGATGAACAGCATTCTCACATAGGTATTCCTCTTGTCCAGATGGGTTAGGGCAGTGTGCAGTGTGGTTGAGATTGCATCGTCTGTGGACCTATTTGGGCGGTAAGCAAATTGGAGTGGGTCTAGGGTGTCAGGTAGGGTGGAGGTGATATGGTCCTTGACTAGTCTCTCAAAGCACTTCATGATGACGGATGTGAGTGCTACGGGGCGGTAGTCATTTAGCTCAGTTACCTTAGCTTTCTTGGGAACAGGAACAATGGTGGCCCTCTTGAAGCATGTGGGAACAGCAGACTGGTATAGGGATTGATTGAATATGTCCGTAAACACACCGGCCAGCTGGTCTGCGCATGCTCTGAGGGCGCGGCTGGGGATGCCATCTGGGCCTGCAGCCTTGCGAGGGTTAACGCGTTTAAATGTCTTACTCACCTCGGCTGCAGTGAAGGAGAGACCGCATGTTTTCGTTGCAGGCCGTGTCAGTGGCACTGTATTGTCCTCAAAGCGGGCAAAAAAGTTATTTAGTCTGCCTGGGAGCAAGACATCCTGGTCCGTGACTGGGCTGGGTTTCTTCCTGTAGTCCGTGATTGACTGTAGACCCTGCCACATGCCTCTTGTGTCTGAGCCGTTGAATTGAGATTCTACTTTGTCTCTGTACTGGCGCTTAGCTTGTTTGATAGCCTTGCGGAGGGAATAGCTGCACTGTTTGTATTCGGTCATGTTACCAGACACCTTGCCCTGATTAAAAGCAGTGGTTCGCGCTTTCAGTTTCACACGAATGCTGCCATCAATCCACGGTTTCTGGTTAGGGAATGTTTTAATCGTTGCTATGGGAACGACATCTTCAACGCACGTTCTAATGAACTCGCACACCGAATCAGCGTATTCGTCAATGTTGTTATCTGACGCAATACGAAACATCTCCCAGTCCACGTGATGGAAGCAGTCTTGGAGTGTGGAGTCAGCTTGGTCGGACCAGCGTTGGACAGACCTCAGCGTGGGAGCCTCTTGTTTTAGTTTCTGTCTGTAGGCAGGGATCAACAAAATGGAGTCGTGGTCAGCTTTTCCGAAAGGGGGGCGGGGCAGGGCCTTATATGCGTCGCGGAAGTTAGAGTAACAATGGTCCAAGGTCTTTCCTCCCCTGGTTGCGCAATCGATATGCTGATAAAATTTGGGGAGTCTTGTTTTCAGATTAGCCTTGTTAATGGCTATGGCACATATCAAAGCTGCAGGCTAAAGTTAAATCTAGACTTGGTTTCCTCTATCGTAATCGCTCCTCCTTCAACCCAGCTGCCAAACTAACCCTGATTCAGATGACCATCCTACCCATGCTAGATTACGGACAAATAATTTATAGATTGGAAGGTAAGGGTGCTCTCGAGCAGCTAGATGTTCTATACCATTCTGCCATCAGATTTGCCACCAATGCTCCTTATAGGACACATCACTGCACTCTATACTCCTCTGTAAACTGGTCATCTCTGTATACCTGTCGCAAGATCCACTGGTTGATGCTTATTTATAAAACCCTCTTAGGCCTCACTCCCCCTATCTGAGATTTCTACTGCAGTCCTCATCCTCCACATACAACACACTTTCTGCCAGTCACATTCTGTTAAAGGTCCCCAAAGCACACACATCCCTGGGTCGCTCCTCTTTTCAGTTTACTGCAGCTAACGACTGGAATGAGCTGCAACAAACACTCAAACTGGACAATTTTATCTCAATCTCTTCATTCAAAGACTCAATCATGGACACTCTTACTGACAGTTGTGGCTGCTTTGTGTGATGTATTGTTTTCTCTACCTTCTTGCCCTTTGTGCTGTTGTCTGTGCCCAATAATGTTTGTACCATGTTTTGTGCTGCTACCATGTTGTGCTGCTACCATGCTGTGTTGTTATGTGTTGCTGTCTTGCTATGTTGTTGTCTTTAGGTCTCTCTGTATGTACTGTTGTGTTGTTTCTCTTGTTGTGATGTGTGTTTTTTTTGTTTTTATAATTATTATTATTATTATTTTATTTTTTTATCCCAGGTCCCCGCAGGAGGCCTTTTGCCTTTTGGTAGGCCTTGATTGTAAATACGAATTTGTTCTTAACTGACTTGCCTGGTTAAATAAAGGTTAAATTAAAACAAAATAAAAAATAATAGCCAGTGTGTAGAATAATACTCATATATGCAAACGATGAGGCATATTTCTACCTTTTTGTACCGATTCGAGATCACCATGAATCTCAAATTCATTCTCTTCACCATAAAGATAATGACATCCATAATTATGCATTTCTGTGTAGTCCCCCCTGGTCTAGGGGAAGTACACATTATGTAATTCCGTTCCCGTAATTCTGTTACCAGGTGTAAATCCACCTCACTTACTATAGTTCAATAACCAAAATAGATTTATTTTCAAACTCGAGGTGTCATGTCATAGCTGACACCCCATTCCTTCTGCAGATATCTTTGAATCTTAATTCAGAGCAGATATTTAACAGTTTTTGGAAAACATAGCCCCTTAAAAAACGGAGGAGAATTTTACCGGAATTATTTTTATTTTTATGTTTACGTTATTTATAGATTTTCAGATATAACAACAAAAACAGTACAACCCCAACCCCTCATTCTCCCATCCATCCATACACCCATCCATCCCCTCCCTCCACTCCAACCCTTCACTCCTTCCAAACCACCCACCCACCAAGGCATCTATAAAAGTAAGTTAAATAGGAAAGAAAAACAGAAACAAATAGTAATAGAAACAAAACATTTATTAAATAAGAGTTAAATAAAAATTCATAGCAGCACAAATGGCCACTAGAACAGACATGACTGCTTACAAAACTATGCAAGTTACAATAAGTAAAAGACAGGCTCTCCACATATTGTATTAATGGAGACAAGGTTTAGTCAAACTTTTGTCGGGACCCATGCACAGTGTACCTAACCTCCTCCAGAGGCAGAGATGACATCACCTCCTTAAACCACTGCATAAAGGAGGGCGGTTTTGCAGACTTCCAGTGGAAGAGGACAAGGCGGCGAGCTAGCAGCGAGGCACCCTGATGCGCGGTAGCATTCTGGTCTAGGGGAAGTACCCCAAAAATGGCAGTGACCGGGTTGGGGCTAACAGTTGTATTACACGTATGTGAGAATGCCTCAAAAATAGGGTCCCAGAGGCTACTCAAAGATTGGCATGACCAAAACATGTGTCCCACAGTCGCTGGACTCTGGTGGCATCTCAAACACTTGGGGTCAACATTTGGGTTTATTTTTGCCAGTCTGTCATTTGAGTAATGGAGACGGTGCAAAACCTTAAACTGATTAAGCCCAGGCCTTATGCAAAATTATATGTGGATATGCTCAATACTTTGTTGCTGTATATAATCGGGTAGCTCCCCCTGTCTTGCTCCCATGCAGATTTTGTATTTGCAAAGGAAGGCGGATTAATGTTCTGTATTATGTTGTATAATCTGGAGATTGTGCCCTTCAGATAATGGTTAAGGTCTAAGCACCTCTCGACTGGACACTTAGTAGGCTCGAGTGGAAATTAAGGGAAATGTTTTTTGGTAAAGCTGTGAGTTTGTAGATTTCTAAACAAGTGGGTATTGGGAATATTATGGTCAACCCTTCAGAATATCAAATGAGACAAATGTGTTATCAACAAATAGTTCACAACAAAAACACCAAACCTTTCCTATGCCAGAACTGGAATGGCGTGTCAATCTGTGATGCTGGGAAGAGGTGATTAGATGTTAATGGGGAGAAGCCGCTTGCTTGTTTAAGGCTAAAGTGACTTCGGAATTGGGACCAGATTTTAAGGGAGTTCTTAAAAATGGGGTGAGTGCCAAAACATGAGTGCCAAGGTTCATGGACATTGAGGAGCACAGGAGTGAGACTAGAGAAGTTGGAAGGCTTGACTGTAACTCAAGTTGGGCCATCCTTGTTTTCAAATGTAGAAACCCAATAAACACATTTTAGATATATTTGCTGACCAGTAGTAGTGTAAAAAAAAAATGGGAAGGCCCAGCTGCCTGCAGGCTTAGGTCTCTCTAGATATACCTTTCTCATTTGTGGATTTGACTTATTCCAAATGAAGTTGGAAATGTAGCTGTCCAGTTGTTTGAACATCGACTTGGCAGAAAAATGGGAATCATTTGGAATAAGTACAAAAACCTAAGTAGTACAGTCATCTTAACAAAATTAATGCGAGCTGCTAATGAAATGGGAAGAGACGACCACCTTATGAAATCCTGCTTAGTGCGCTCCAGGAGTGTTTTGAAGTTATATTTAAACAGAGCCATAAATGAGCGTGTGACCTTTATCCCCAAATAAGTAAAGACCTGCTGCACCACCTTAAATTGGGAAATTGGCATGCCCAATTCCTTCTGCTAACTGACTAATGGGGAGGAACACATTTTGTTAGGTTTAACTTATAACCGGAGAATGTCTCAAAACCTTGTAGCATGTCCAAGAGATAGAGTATAGAATCCACAGGGTTAGAGATGTATAAAATAAGATTGTCTGCATATAATGACACTTTGTGAGTTATATTGTCTCTTAATATTCTCTTAATCCTCTCCTCCGGCCCGCAGGACGATAGCAAGAGGCTCAATAGCCATATCAAATAGGAAAGGGGATAAACAGCAACCCTGCCTAGCCCCCTGTGGAGAGGGAAGTATCTGGAGGTAACATTGTTGGTGCCTGACCTCCAGCAGGCCACAAATGTGCATGTGTCTGCTCAAACGGTCAGAAACAGACTCCGTGAGGGTGGTATGAGGGCCCGACGTTCACAGGTGGGGGTTGTGCTTACAACCCAACACCGTGCAGGATGTTTGGCATTTGCCAGAGAACACCAAGATTGGCAAATTCGCCACTGGCGCCCTGTGCTCTTCACAGATGAAAGCAGGTTCACACTGAGCACATGTGACAGACGTGACAGAGTCTGGAGACGCCGTGGAGAACATTCTGCTGCCAGCAAAATCCTCCAGCATGACAGCGTCAGTCATGGTGTGGGGTGGGATTTCTTTGGGGGGCCGCACAGCCCTCCATGTGCTCGCCAGAGGTAGCCTGACTGCCATTAGGCGAGATCCTCATACCCCTTGTGAGACCATATGCTGGTGCCGTTGGCCCTGGGTTCCTCCTAATGCAAGACAATGCCTGACCTCATGTGGCTGGAGTGTGTCAGCAGTTCCTGCAAGAGGAAGGCATTGATGCTATGGACAGGGAGGTCATACAGGCACGTGGAGGCCACACACACTACTGAGCCTCATTTTGACTTGTTTTAAGGACATTACATCAAAGTTGGATCAGCCTGTAGTGTGGATTTCCACTTGAATTTTGAGTGTGACTCCAAATTTAATTTTGAGTGTGACTCCATAGTCGAACGACTATGATTTTTCAACGCCGATACTGATTATTGGAGGACCCAAAAAGCCGATACCGATTAATCAGCCAATTTTTATTTATTCGTAATAATGACAATTTCAACAATCCTGAATGAACACTTATTTTAACTTAATATAATACATCAATAAAATCAATTTAGCCTCAAGTAAATAATGAAACATGTTCAATTTGGTTTAAATAATGCAAAAACAAAGTGTTGGAGAAGAAAGTAAAAGTGCAATATGTGCTATGTAAGAAAGCTAACGTTTCAGTTCCTTGCTCAGAACATGAGAACATATGAAAGCTGGTGGTTCCTTTTAACAAGAGTCTTCAATATTCCCAGGTAAGAAGTTTTAGGTTGTAGTTATTATAGGAATTATAGGGCTATTTCCCTCTATACCATTTGTATTTCATTAACCTTTGACTATTGGATGTTCTTATAGGCACTTTAGTATTGCCAGTGTAACAGTATAGCTTCCGTCCCTCTCCTCGCGCCTCCCTGGGGACGAACCAGCAACATAACGACAACAGCCACCATCGAAGCAGCGTTACCCATGCAGAGCAAGGGGAACAACTACTAGAAGGCTCAGAGCGAGGGAAGTTTGAAACGCTATTAGCGCGCGCTAACTAGCTAGCCATTTCACTTCGGTTACACCAGCCTCATCTCGGGAATTGGATAGGCTTGAAGTCATAAACAGCGCAATGCTTGACGCACAACGAAGAGCTGCTGGCAAAAACGAAAGTGCTGTTTGAATTAATGTTTACGCGCCTGCTTCTGCCTACCACCGCTCAGATACTTAGATACTTGTATGCTTGTATGCTCAGTGAGATTATATGCAACGCAGGACACACTAGATAATATCTAGTAATATCATCAACCATGTGTAGTTAACTAGTGATTATGATTGATTGTATTTTATAAGATAAGTTTAATGCTAGCTAGCAAATTACCTTGGCTTACTGCATTTGCATAACAGGCAGTCTCCTTGTGGAGTGCAACGAGAGAGAGGCAGGTATTTAATGCGTTAGACTAGTTAACTGTAAGGTTGCAAGATTGGATCCCCCGAGCTGACAAGGTGAAAATCTGTCATTCTGCCCCTGAACGAGGCAGTTAACCCAACGTTCCTAGGCTGTCATTGAAAATAAGAATGTGTTCTTAACTGACTTGCCTAGTTAAATAAAGGTATATAAAAAATTTAATAAACATTTGGCAAATCGGCGCCCAAAAATACCCATTTCCGATCGTTATGAAAACTTGAAATCGGCCCTAATTAATCGGCCATTCCGATTAATCGGTCGACCTCTAGAATCAATACACAATTGAAATCTCCGCCCAATATCAAATGTGGAGAGTTAAGGTCAGGAAGTGTTACGATGAGGTCAGAGAAAAATTGAGCATCATCCCAATTAGGACCATAGAGGTTGGCCAGAATAAC